>NC_056064.1:19170604-19795604 GCF_016772045.2 Ovis aries
GAGAAAGGTCACAGGTCTAATGGGACTAGGAAGTCACATTGATGTGACTTTCCAGTTTTGCCAGGAGGATTCATTTAGGCTGATTCTTTTTTTTTTTTTTTTTGGCGGGGTGGGGGCATGGGGGTTGGTACGTGGCTTGAGGGATCTTAGTTCTCCCACCAGGGATTAAAGCCACACTCCCTGCAATGGAAGTCTTGGGTCTTAACCACTGGACTCAGGGAAGTCCCTAGACTGATTCTTTTTCAAGAAACAGGTCTGTTCCAGAAATAGAGCCTTGACCAGTGATATCTCCGAAAGACCCTGGGGGAGGTGTGCTGGGGAAACTCGGCAGGACCTAGAGACCAGAGTCCACTCTGAGCCCAGCAAGCACTTATTCACCAAACATTTGCTTGTCTGTGAATCCCCTGCCTTCTCTATGAAGTCCCAAACCATTGCCCTCAACATTCTCTTCTGTCTTTAGCTGCAGGGATTATTTAAGCTGAGGGCGTTGACTGTTTTGGTTGGCTAATTCTCCTGGGTGTCTCCCATATATATGTGTTAATAAACTCTTCTTAGATTTATCTCCTGTTCATCTGTCTCATGTCAATTTAGTTCTTAAACTGGCCTGAAGAACATAGAAGGATACAGGACAGTCTCTTCATTCCCCAACATCCGTGCTGTAATCTGTGTGGCTTTTGTCTCTGATTGTGGATGGAGATGCTGGCAGTTCAGGAGTACCTGGGGGCCCTCATGTGGGCTTTACTACTCGCGGGAGTCCCCGCAGGTATTTCCTCAGCTGGTGCAAATGTCACGGTTCCCACTACAGTTGAACGATGCAGCTCAGCAACAACCAAGGGGGAGCTTTGGTAAAACAGGGATTCTTACTCTCACATCCTGAGGGCCACGCAGGACAGTGGCCAGTGTGGAGGGGGAGGGAGCAGAGAACTGGGCTTCTGCCTTTATTGGAGTCCAAGGGTGGGGTGGTGAAGCGAGAACCAGGGCCAGGAAGAGACAGGTGGGGTCACTCACATGGTTATCTACGTTGCCCAAGGTTTTCTAGAAAGGAGAACCTCATGGGTGAGGCAGGCGTGGGGGCTTACCTTGAAGCCGGTATACAGCTGACAGTGTGTTCATGCAAAATGCGTGTTTGAAGTAGAAGATTTACTAATCAGAAGCTTAATACCAGCCCCTTAGGATCAGGCATGTTTACTGTGTTTCCAACAGTGCCAAAGGCCTCCTTTCTCCAAGACCTCGTCAATACTTGTCAGTTTCTTGAGAGTGTGAGGTGGCCAACACATTGAGAACAGATCCTATGGTCTATAGGGCAGAGAACGGATAGCCTGAGAGTAGTGTCTGCAACTTTGAATAACAGAGCTCTGAGGGCTGCCTCTCACCTCCTTAAGACAAGAACCAGGCCCTGGGAAAGGATCTCAGTGACTGCACGGTGATGCCAGGCTACTGAGGCCAACTGTGCCAGGCACTGGGTTTTGGAGATGCCTCCCTACTGTCTCCATTCAGCTGAAAATACCCTGACCCTCAAATTGGCTGTCGCCTCTCTCTGTGGAGTGGGAGCAGGGCCGTGGACTCTTCTTTTTGGGTTGGACTCACTGTGACTCAGTTGTGCTCAATTCACATGCCAGCAAGGGCATGCTCAAAATCCTTCAACCTAGGCTTTAGCGGTATGTGACCTCCCAGATGTACAAGCTGGGTTTAGAAAAGCCAGAGGAACCAGAGATCAAATTGCCAACATTTGTTGGATCATAGAGAAAGGAAGGAAATTCCAGAAGAAAACACCTACTTCTGCTTCACTGACTACACTAAAGCCTTTGACTGTGCGGAACAAAACAAACTGGAAAATTCTTAAAGAGCACCAGATCACCTTGGGCTTCCCTGAGAGCTCAGTTGGTAAAGAATCTGCCGACAATGCAGGAGAGCCCGGTTCGATTCCTGGGTCGGTAAGATCCGCTGGAAAAGGAATAGGCTCCCCACTGCAGAATTCTAGGGCTTCCCTTGTGGCTCAGCTGGTAAAGAATCCACCTGCAATGCGAGAGACCTGGGTTCGATCCCTGGGTTGGGAAGATGCCCTGAAGGGAAAGTTTACCCACTCTAGATCCTGGCCTGGAAAATTCCATGGACTGTATAATCCATGGAGTGATAAAGAGTCCTACACGAATGAGCAACTTTCCTTACTTACTCATCAGACCACCATACCTGTCTCCCAAAAAACCTGTATGAGGGTCAGGAATCAACAGTTAGAACTCGACATGGAACAACTGACATGCTGAAAATTTGGAAAGGAGTATGATAAGGCTGTGTGTTGTCACCCTGCTTATTTAACTTTATGCAAAGTACATTATGAGATATGCCAGGCTGGATGAATTATAATCTGGAATCAAGATTGCTGGGAGAAATAATAACCTCAGAAAGGCAGATGGTACCACTCTAATGGCAGAAAGTGAAGAGGAACTAAAGAGCCTCTTGATGAAAGTGAAAGAGCAGAGTGGAAAAGATGGCTTAAAATCCAACATAAAAATACCTTAAGATCATGGCCTCTGGTCCCATCACTTCATGGCAAATACAAGGTGAAATGTGAAAACAGTGAGAGATTTCGTTTTCTTGGGATCCAGAACCACTGCAGGTGGTCACTGCAACTATGAAGTTAAAAGATGCTTGCTCCTTGGAAGGAAACCTATGAAAAACCCAGACAACACTTTAAAAAGCAGAGATACCACTTTGCCAACAAATATTCATAGTCAAAGCTATGGTCTTTCCAGTAGTTAGTACAGTTGTGAATGTTGGACCATAAAGAAGGTTGATGCCAGAGAACTGATGTTTTTGAATTGTGATGCTGGAGCAGACTCTTTGAGGGTCCCTTGAAGAGCAAGGTGATCAAACCAATCAAACCTAAAGGAAATTGACCTGGAATATGCATTGGAAGAGCTTGTGCTGAGGCTGAAGCTCCTGTACTTTGGCCACCTGATGTGAAGAGCCCATTCATTGGAAAAGGCCTTGATGCTGGGAAAGATTGGAGGCAGAAGGAGAAGGGGACAACAGAGGATGAGATGGTTAGATAGCATCACCGACTCAATGGAGATGAATTTGAGCAAACTCCAGGAGATAGTGTAGGACAGAGGAGCCTGGCACGCTGCAGTCCACGGAGTTGCAAAGAGTCAGACACAACTTGACGACTGAACGACAGCTTCCAAGTTGTCTGGTGATGCCAAAGTGTGTTTGCTGGAACTTCAGTTGTCTCTGTGTCTCCCTGGGCTCTGAGAATTAAAAAACAAAACAAAACAGTATTTTATTGAGTTATGGTTCAAGTAAACACATGGACACTAGTCTGTTGGATGAGTTTTTATGTTGTAAACAACTGCGTAACCATCATCCGGGTCAAGCTCCAGGACATTCCCAGCACCCAGATGATTCCTCCGGGTTCCTCCCAGTTGGGGCCCCCATGGGTCATCGCTTTTCTGACCCATTGTTGGATTTTATCTAATAAAAGACTCCCAGCCTGTGCTCACTTGTACCTGGCTCCTGTGCACAGCGGTGAGTGTCTTTGATGATCGTGCCTATATCTTTGGTCCCTTTTTATTGCCAAGGGCTAGTACCCTGTGGTCACATCATCATTCATGTTTCCTTTCTGTTGCTCGTGGACAGCGTGATTCCAGTGTGGGGCTACGGTGAGTGAGGCTGTCATGCATGCATGCATATGTTTTCATCTCTCTTGGGTAAACATCTAGAAGCAGAGGAGCCTGGACACAGTAGAGGCAGAAGACCCACCAACAAGTCTCCAACCCGCTCGCATTTTACACTCCAACCTGCACTGAACGAGAGTTCAGTGATCTTTATCCCAGTAGATGAGGTAATGGTCCCTGATTCCTGGTGTCAAACAGGATTGCAAAGCATTTCCCCTTCTTTTCCTCCTTTCTGCTTCAATGTGCCATCTGCCCCTTAAATCCAGTCACATTGTGGTTGATCTAGAAATGTAGTGGGAATGGAGGGTGGACAGAGGAGGCATGTGTGTGCAGTCTGTGGGAACATCTCAAATAAGTCAGTCTTTGCAAATTCTGGGGCACCGAGGCAAGCCCAAGAATAGAGAGAGGTGCAGACAGGTTCTCAGCCCCAGGGCACCTGCTCCACACTCAATACCTATAGGCCCCTCAGCTGCTTCACGGGGTCCCGTCTCTAGCACACAGTGGGGGCCTACTTAATCTCCGCTAAGTCTGTTGTTGCTGTGTGTTTCCTCCCCAAACCCCTTTCCGACAAAAGCTGATCCTGAGTCTCTGTTTCAGTCAAACATTTCCATTAACAAGGTACTGGAACCAATTAAAGACAGTTATTCAATAAATTGTCTCCAACTCAGTGTCACTTGGAATGTTCTATTATGTCTGAGATGTCTCTGCTCCCCATTCTAAAGCCAAGAATCAAGAGAGAGAAGAGAGAGAGAAATTCACAGAGAAGAGGGGTCAAAACTTCCCAGGGCATCATTATGCACAAGGATAAGGGAACCTCCATCACCAGGTTTTCTATTTGCAAAACATTTCTTTTTCCATGATTATGCTTTTATGTGAGGAGTAGCATTTTAAATGAGAGGAATACCTTTTTAAGATGTGGAGTAGCCGTATATGGCTCAAGCTGCAGCTAGTGAGCTATGTGACCTTGGATATGACCTGTAGATTCTCTGAGCCTTAGTTTTCTGGTCCGCAAAATGGGTATAACTAGGCCTTCCTGCAGCACTGCCACCCCATGCCCAGGCAGGGCCCCATCACACACACTGTTGTCTGGACATGACACAGCCCCACACTCAGGGGCAGTGTCTTCCAGAAGCTGTGCACGTGGTGAGAATGTCTGAGCATATGTGAACTATTCTGACTTGGGGTGGATGGTAGGAGGAGAGCAGAGGGGAGAAGGCCCTGGAGAGGAGCACCCACTTCTGTCCTCTGTCTTCCTCCCTACCTTTCCCCCTTCCTCTAAACTGACTTTCTCCTGCTCCTGGCTCCTCCCCATTGAATAACAGATAAACTGCACTGAATTCTGTATCTTGGTGAGTCATTCCTGTTGCAGAGGTCTGCCTGGATAGCATGCAAAGCGCCAGTGGTTACAACAGCGATGAAGAACTGGAATTCAGGGAGACCCAGGTCCCCTACATAAACCCAGTGAGTTCCAGGGCTGGGGAGGCCTCGGCCAGGGGGATGCAACTCTGGGGCGCTGAGGAAACAGCTCCTGCCGGGGTGACAGGAGGCTGGGGGAGGCCTCGTTCCAGAGAGAACAGACGAAGGGCAGACACACCAACCAGGGCGGCCCTGGCCCCACTTCTGCCTGTGCCCGTCTGCTCGGTGCCCCTCAGGGCCGAGGGGCACCAGGATTTGTGCGTGGGACAAATGTTTCCTGAGCTTCCTCCTGATCTCTCTTCTGTTCTGGGTGATCAGTGGGGGAAAATAGTCTAAGAATAAATAGAAAAGTGAATTTCCATTTTTTTTTTTTTTTAACATGAAGGAAGATAAACGTCTTCTGGGGAGGATAACAATGGAGCATGGCACTTCAGGGCACTTTCTTGGAAGATGACCTCCCTGGGTTCAGCCATTTACTAGCTGGATGACCTCAAGCAAGTTACTTTACGTCTCTGGGCCTCAGTTTCTGCTTGGGTCTAATGGGAATAATCAAGTCATCACCCAGAGCTCGGCTAAGGATCAAGCAAGGTAGCACGTTGAGAGCGTTTGAAAGGTATCTGGCCCACTGTGGGGGGCTCTGAAAGTGTTTAGAATTGTTAGGAGTCTGGGTGCAGGAGGAAAGGCCTCCCGAACCGGTGTCTGGCATCTGAGGGTTGAGGGAGCTAGGCAGGGCAGGTCAAGGGTGTCTGAGAAAGACTGTCCCAGGAGGGTGGAGCGGTCTGCCCTTGTGCTGTGGGGTGCAAAGGGCTCTCTTCTGGGTACTTTTACCTCCTGTGTGGAGGTCTTGTCATAGGCAGCCTTGTTTAAACCAGCGGTCCCCACCTCCAGGCATGGACTGGTGTTTGTGCATGGCCCGGTAGGCAGTGGGCTGCACAGCAGGAAGTGAGCAGCTCGTGAGCTAGTGATGCTCCGTCTGTATTTACAGCCACTCCGCATTGCTCACATCTTCCCAGCCTTGTAAAAATTGTCTCCCGTGGAACTAGTCCCCGGTGCCAGAAAGACTGGGACAGCTGGTTTAAACCCTTATCATCTCCACAACATATATGTATTACTGAGGCTCACAGAGGTGGAGGCCACTTGTAAGGTTCCCAGGTAATAAGGGCTGAGGAGGGAGGTGTCTTATTTCCCCCAGCCTGAGGGAAGGAGGTGTCCACAGAGAGCACCGTGAGGGAGGAGGAGGCAGGCAGGAGGCAGCCTGGGTCCCAGGAACTTTCTGAGCTCACTGCTTCCTGGCCTGGCCCTGCAGTAGAAGCCTCTCCTGGGCTCAGGTTCCTGAGAGGCTGGGCAGGTGGGCTGACGGAGCCCTCGTGGGGAGGGGGTGCGTGGGGCATCAGGTGCTGGGGAGCTGCTTGGTCCCCACTCAAGCTCACCTCCCCAGGAGCCCTGGTGTGGCCTGTTTGCTCCGTGCAATGGACAATGTCCTTCAGCCCGTCTAGTGAGGGCTTCCGGTGGGGCTGGAGGAAGCTGGGCTGCCTGGTGGGTGCCTCCACAGGGGTCTGAGTCAGGATGTGTCGCCTGGGTCTTGTTCTCCATCAGATAGGGGACCCGGAGCCGCTTCCAGTTTCAGCCATTTTATTATTCTGATGACATGTTTTTACTCTCTAATCCTTGGATTCAAAAGCCCAGCTGTAGACAGGTCACGTGACTTGGTGACATCAGAGCTGCCAGCACAGGGAGCTGGGAGGCCAGCCTAATCTGTGAGGCTACAAATCCAACACAAAAACCCATCTTCCTGGGGCTTAGGAAGCAAAGGCCTGTGCTACTCTTTCTTGCTAAGATCACACACTCACACATGCATGCACCGAGGGGTCTTTAGCCACACCAGGCTTAAACCATACAAATGTATTTCCTTACAGTTCTTAGGTTAGATATCTAGAATCCAATGTCAGCAAAGCTGTTTCCTTCTGGAGCCTTCAAGGGAGAATGTGTCCTTGTCTTTTCCAACTTCCAGAGGCTGCCTGCTTGCCTTGGCTTGTGGCCCCTTCCTCCTCCTGCGATTTTTTTTTTTTTTTGGACTGTGTCAGGTCTCAATTGCTGCACAAGGCATCTTCACTGTGGCCCGTGGGCTCTCTAGCTGTGGCCCATGTGGGATCTTAGTTCCACAACCAGGGATCTAACCCTCAGTCGCGGCATTGGACGGCAGATACTCAACCGCTGCTGGGCCCCCAGGGAACTCTTCACTTTCCTCCTTCTCTAAAGCCGCAGCTTCTGGCTTCTGCTGTCACGTCTCCTACAACCTACTCTCCTCCTCTGCCTCCCTCTTTGCAGACCCTCTGAGGATTGGGCCCACGCAGATATTCCAGATAACCCCCTACCCCCACAGTCTCAAGATTCTTAATCATACCTGCAGAGTCCCTTTTGCTCGGTAACGTAGCATATTCACAACTTCTAGGAATTATAATGTTGACTTTTTGGTGGGGAAAAGGGAGAGGGTGTAATTGCCCAGTCTACCATAACCTTCTTAGTGTCAATAAATATTAGTGGTTTCTTTGAATCTTTCCAGAAAAGTTTTCTTTATAATAAGTAAATATATGTATATAGCCACTCCTACCCATTTAAAAAATAATACAGAGGGCAATATCACTTATCAGTTCTCAAAGTGGTCCCTTCTTCCTCTTTTCTTGTGAAGTCTCCCTAGAATCTGTTGTGTGGAAATACCATAATTAATTTCACCATTGTCTTCCTAGTGGACTTCTGGATTCATTTCCAATTCTTTGCTATTAGAACACAGTAATGAGTAATCTTATCTTCGGATTATACTCCATTTGAAATCATCTTGTGTTTCAGAATGTGAGGGCACTATTTAAGACATTAAAATCTCATGAAGTTTTTTGAGGTGAATCATTCCCTAATATTAACCTGTACTGCCTGCCCTCATGATCCACACAGGGCTTCCTCCGTCCTGCCTTCCTTCTGAGCCCTGAGGACCCCTCCTACCACCCTATGCCTTAGTGTGAATGTGCTTGAGGGAGGAGCCCATGCTGCCAGGTGGGTACATTTTAAGCCTTGTCTCTGCTGATGGTGAG
Organism: Ovis aries; assembly: GCF_016772045.2. Lineage (NCBI taxonomy): Eukaryota > Metazoa > Chordata > Mammalia > Artiodactyla > Bovidae > Ovis > Ovis aries. Next base: position 19,178,781 of record NC_056064.1, read on the forward strand.
AAAGGCTCTTAGGGGGATTTCAAACTCCAACAAATGAGGGGATTCAGGCAAGAGCACCATGCTAGTCAGCCTGTGGTAGGCTGATTCTACTTCTCCAAAATCACTGACATGGATTTTGACAGAAAGAACTCAGCGATGCAGAGTCGTTGTGATTTGCTTAATGTCACCAAAGTTTTTAATGGCAGAATTCAGACCAGACCTCGGGGCCACAAAAGACACCTCTGCCCGAGGTCTGGGAGCACAGTCTGTCTGAATGGGTTTCTGGCATCACCGGGTATCTCCCAGGGCCGGCTGTGCACACTGAGCTCGGATGGGCTTCCCTGGATTTTGGGTGGTCCTAAAACTGAAGGACATGGACTAGGACTGAATTGAGCTGGTGTGTATTTTTGTGTTTTGTTTTGTTTGGCCTTCAGACTGTTTTAAATCATTGCCAAAGAGAAAGTATAATACAGAGATATTAGTATCATAAACCACACATACCAGCCAGTCAGTTTCAACTCATGAACTATCTGTTTTATCTCTGCCCAGCTCTACTTTCCTTTCCAGCCATGGTGTGCTTTGAAGCAAATTTAGATATATCAATACAATGCAAATATTTCATTATATGGCTCTTATAGCAAAGGAAACCTACTATAATCCTTTTCAAAGCATTTAGCCCCCCAAATGAGAAAGTTTTTCAGAAGAAAAATCTCAGATTTCTGTCTTCTCCTAAAGACTTAGAAGCTCTGACAACACTGGGCCTGGAAGGGTTACGGCCGAGTGGACACTGCTCTTTGGATGAGGAAGATGATGCCTGCTTTGCTGCAGTCTCCACCACTCCTGACTGTCCCCTACCTGGCCAGTTCAGCTACGCAAATCACCTGCCTGGTTCCTGTAAGCGTTTAATCTTTGTAAACTATTACTTAGAGGAGAAGGTAGAAACTACTTCAACAGTGTGAAAATGTGAAAATTGACTTGGAGACAGAGCTGTGTTGAAGGCAGTTTGTACAACCACGTTAGATAGAAAGCATTCTGGAAGGATGTGCCAGTCTCTCCCCACAGACATTTTCTCATTAATCATCAATGTCACCCAGAAGCTGGGACTTGTTCTCATTTCATGCATGAAGAAACTAAGGCAAAGAGAAGTTAAACAAGCTTCTCAAGGCCACTCAGGTAATGAGCAGCAGAATTAGGATTCAAACCTGAAGGATGCCCGGCTCTAAAATGAAGCATCTTCACCATAAGCCTGGGTCCTTTAAAGAGGCTCAGGAAAGAGAACACGACAGTGACGGGGCCCAGGAGGTGTGGAGATGCCAGTGAGGACTTGGGAGGTTTCCTGGGGCCTGGAGGAAGGATGGGAACCCAGGAGCAGGAGCAAAAGTGGGGGCTGCCCCCTGGCTGCAGAGAGGCAACCGGGAAGAGGCATTTTCTGAGGCTGTTAGGGGGGCAAAGGTCAAGGTCACCATTGTTCTCTGGGTGGGGTGGGCAGGAGGGGGAGGATGACTTCTTGGCCTTCTCAGCTGAGCAGAAGGTTTATCCTCGAGAACAGGTGGCTGGGTCTCTTTGGTCCATGGTGGACCCCTGAGTCCTCAGCCAGGACTTGGGTGTTTACCAGCAGCTTGGCTTGGGGTCCAGCCACCCCCTTCTCTCCCCTGGTTCCTTCCCATCTCAGGGCTGTGGACTCGCCACTTCCTCCTTTGTCAGCTGCCAATCTGACCTTGTCACATCCTCTCAGAACCTGAGGGGCTCCTTCTCCCAACCTCAGAATATCTGTGTCACTTCCTCGCTCCAGGGCTGGAAGGTCCGTGGAGCTGAGGCTCCTTCTGTCCTGTTCGTGGCTGCACTGGGTCCCTAGGCTGCTGCCCCACACCCAGGCCAGCCCCGGCCAGAGCTGATGAGGATGGAGAGAGGGAGGCAGGCCAACTGACCGCTGTCTCCTCTCCACAGCCTGTTCCCTTCACTGGGAGGATCGTAGGGGGTCTCCAGGATGGACACAAGGTCACCATCATGGGGCATGTTCCTTCCAGAGGCGAAAGAAGGTACTGGGAATGTTGTCACTCTCAGCCTCACCGCTGAGTGAACCAGGGTGCTGTCAGCTCAGGATGGTCCACCCAGTATCCTCCAAGCTGCCCACACCCAGTTCAGGGTATGGGAAGGTCCCAGCCCTGCCAACAATGCTCCTTGCCCCCTACCACCTACCTGTAGCATCCGGGACACCATCAACCAGACTCCCCAGAGAGGGGGGAATGGAGGCTCATGGTCTAGGGAGGGAAGCAGGCCAGCCCAGAGGTGGAGTCTGGGACTGAACCTCGTATACAATGACCCAGAGCTGCAGATGCGTCAGCGCCCTTCATTTCCTCTAGCCAGTCTCATCTGCTTTGGAAACTTCATTTCAGGTGACCAGGAAATATTTAAACGTGCCATCAAAGTTGTATTTGGTCTCTTTCAGTCTCAAGGTTTTTCTCATGAAAGTCAGTTCGAAATATAGATAACCCTGCTGTTTCCCATTGCCTTTCTCCTGAGGGCGACTGTCTGGGAACAAAGAAGAGCTTGCATGTATTCCAGAGGTGGGAGGTCCTCAGGAGTTCATGCAGCCCTGGCTGAACTATATGGATCTCCGGGTGGTGTGGAGGCCTGGGACCTGTGCACCCTGAGGTCTGCCGTGCCCTCGGGGGCCCCTCTGGACACGTGGCCTCTCTCAGAAGCCTCTCTGTCCAATTGCAGCTGACTTCTACCCCCGCTGTTCCTCTCATTACTTTGCATGGGGCCTGGGGACCTTCTGGCCCCTCCAGGCCCCTCCCCCGCCACAGCCCTACTTCTACATCTGGCTCTAGATGACTTCCTCTGCCACTGCCTCCCCTGCCAGGTGACACGGCCACAGTGATGTGGGACTTTGAGAACCCTCAGTGCCTGGAGGGGACGGTGAGGGAAATGAGGCACCCGATTCTGAAACCCTGCCTGCAAGGGAATCTAGAACCTTGACAATGAACTCCCACCCCTTTCTCCCCCTCCCTGTGCCAACCCTTCCTCCCAGCACAGAAGGGCTTTCTACGCCAACTCTGTCCAATAGAGCCTGTCTCTACCTCCGAGGGTCCCCCTTCCGATGGGAGCTGCTGTTCTCTCCTTCCCGGCGGCAGAATTTTCAAAGGAACACAGGAATGAAGTTGGGGGACGGAAAAGGGAAAACGACATCCAGAGACATGTCAGAAACACTCATCTCCCCTTTAAGAGAAATAGAAACTTCAAATTTCTCATTTCAGGGTCACTTGGAGCTTCGTTTTCATTGGAGGGAGGGCTGCCGGGTTCAGAAACACACCAGTTCCTCTTGCCCCTGATGGCTGAGGGCTCACAGAGCATCCTGGTATTTAGGATGGCATTCAGAACTCACAGCCTTATCCACGAAAGCAAATGGGCTCTGGGGGTTTCCTAGTGGTCCAGTGGTCAGGACTCCAGTCTTCCACTGCAGAGGTCATGGATTTGATCCCTGATCAGAGAACTAAGATCCTCGAGCCATGAAGCCAAAAGAAACCCCAGATAAACAAGCAAAACAGAGCACTCTGCTGGTAGAATGTCCACTGAGGGCCACCCGTGGTTGTGGGGCAGTGCCTGGTTCTTGGTGATGGCATGGGAGCCAGACGTGCTGTCTGACTGTTGTGTGTTAGCTGGGAGCCTGAGTGACCCCAAGAAGCAGACTGGGAACCACACTGGGGCTGAGTTCAGGCAAGATGTTGGGAGACAGATGCTCATTGGATAATTCAGGCTGGACCTTGGTTGGGGGACAGGCATGAGCTCCATCTGGAAAAGAGCAGAACAAGGACTTCTTGCATCCCTTTGGTGAGCTAGGCCCCTTGGAAGCTCCTTTGGTCTTCATTCCTCACCTTACAGTTTCAGCTATATCCAAAAGAGGTGGAGATGGTGAGGGGCTTCCTCTGAGTTGAGATGGGAACAAGAGATACTTATTTAGGGGTGCCCTTGGGCCGTTTCAGTTGTCCTCCCTGAAGGAAGGCAGTCACCCCTTTTCTGCATGGGGCAGTGTGAGGATAGCATGGTCCTGGGGCATTGCAGACGACAAACGGGGCAGATCTGGGGTCAGGGTGCAGGCCTGCTGACCTCACTCAGGTCAGGTGGACACAGGCCACCCTCTGAAGAGGGACAGACACACACTCTGAGGTCCCCATGCCCAGAGACCTAGGGTTTTTTCTGGGTCTCCCCTTTAGACACCATCTCTGTAGGTGTCCCATCAATGCACTTGTTCTTTCCATTTGTCCTCTTTCCCAACTCAGCAGACACAGGCTGACCTCCAGGGAGCCACCACTTGGCCCCAAAGACTCTCACTTCTAGGCACATTCCTCTACTTCCAACTTGGACACAAATTTCTTTACCCATTTTCTCCCTATTTTTAGAAAACCACACTGTAAGGGCAAAATGTGGTAACTGCACAAAACACACAGTGCAAATTCGATGAACCAAAGTGATGGGACGAGACTAGGGATGGGTACCAACCAGCCACGCAGGTTGTATGCAGGCTCCCAGACGATACCAGTAAGAGTGAGCACCTCCTGTTTCCACCCTTGGCAGTAAGCCAGGATACTGTCTGATTTTCCTTGACCTAGGTTTTCAGTGAACTTTCAGAGGGGCTACAACGACCGTGAAATTGACTTCCACTTCAACCCTCGGTTTGAAGAGGGTGGGTATGTGGTCTGTAACATGAAGCAGTTAGGAAACTGGGGGCCGGAGGAGAGGAAGATGCAGATGCCCTTCCAGAAGGGGAGTCCATTTGAGATCTGCTTCGAGGTAGACAGCTCTGTGTTCAAGGTGAGTGGGAACTCTCCTCTCTTCAGCTGTCTGTTCCCCAGCCCCATAAGGTGCTGCGAGCAGCCTTTAAATAGTCATGTGAGCAACACTTTGTACAGAGAAAAGGACTATTTTCTGTAAGGCCGCAGTCTCCTTACACACGTTCACCTCCTTACACACCTTCACCTGTTGCTCCTTTTACTCTGGAAGTAAGCACTGGAGAAGTCACCGTGATGCTCTTTGGCCTCCTGGGCCCTTCAGTACAAGTTATTTCCATTTCTCTGTCGTAGCCCTTCTTCCACTCCAGGTCCCTGGGAATATGTGTTTTCCTGTTACCTTGTTGCTGCATTTATCCAGATGTTATTAAAGACTTAGTTCCGCCTGGCATTGCACATTGGTTTTGCAAGCAGAGTGGTGTCTCTGGGCTTGGGGAGATGGGACGGGAGCTGAGTACATCTGTGTCTTTTTTCTCTGTGTGAACATGTATGTCCCCACCCCCTCATCACACAACCTGACATCACTTCTTCTCTGCTCCCCATGGACATTTGCGTGTATATTTCAAGAACACGACAGGAGAGCTGAGACTAGAAAGACAGACCTACTGTGATAAACACACACCAGAGGAATGAAGAAGCCAAGGACTAGAGTCAGGTGGAGGTTGCCCTTCGATGCACTAGGGTCCCGAGCATGTTCCTGCAACAGGCACAGCTCTGCAGGCTGTTGCCCTGACCTACAGGGGATTGATGTAAGAACTAGATACAGGTCTGAACGTCTGGGAGCAGGGGTCCCAGCGGCACGGGTGTGCTCCCACCTGGTCCTGGACGCCCTCCTGCCATGTGCGCTCATCTCAACAGGTGACGGTGAACGGCAGCATCTTCCTGGATTATGCACACCGTGTGCCCTTCGACCAAGTCAATGCCATCTCCATCAAGGGCGGTGTGTATGTGTCCCGCATCAGCTCCAGGTCAGACTTCACCCAGCACTCGTCCCCAGGGGCTGGGTGTGGGGCCCCGTCCCCTTGCGGGTCCTGCTGTCTGAACCCAAAGGTGCAGGAGTCTCGTCTCCAGGTGCTTCTGGGTTCACACCTCTGGCTGCCCCAGTCTGGCCTTCTTGTGTCGCTGTCTCTGTCTGGGACACCCGCTCAGGCTCCTGGACTAGTAGGCTTCTTGTCTCTGTCACTCTCTGTCATCCCCCTGGTGAGGAGGCCCTGGGCTTCTAGAAAGAACTTGGAATCAAACTGAATCCAGCTCAGATCCCCAACTCTGCCATTTTCATCGGCTGGGGAGTCTTAGACAAGTAACTTCACCTCTCCCAGCCTTAGTCTGTTCACCTGTGTAATGAGCATGATCGGCCGCCCCACAGGTCATTGTGTGAGTTCAATGAGACCATACACATCGAAGGGCACAGTATATCCTTTCCAAGGCCATTCCTGGGTTTATTTGACCTTCTCGTGTATTATAATTTTTGAATGTGTTCTGCTAAAACACTTCAGTAGTGTCCGACTCTGTGTGACACCATAGACGGTAGCCTATCAGGCTCCCCGTCCCTGGGATTCTCCAGGCAAGAACACTGGAGTGGGTTGCCATTTCCTTTTCCAATGCATGAAAGTGAAAAGTGAAAGTGAAGTTGCTCAGTTGTGTCTGACTCCTAGCGAGCCCATGAACTAAGGCCCACCAGGCTCCATCGTCCAGGGGATTCTCCAGGCAAGAGTACTGGAGTGGGGTGCCTTTTGAGTGTGTTAGCAACATCTAAAAGGTCAGGACCAATTTTGCAAAATGAAAAGGTTCTGGAGTTGGATGGTGGTGACTTTTGCACAACCACAGGAGTGGACACTGAACTATAGGTACAGTCGTGTGTATGCCTGGTTGCTCCATCATGCCCGACTCTTCGCAACCCCATGGACTGGAGCCCGCCAGGCTCCTCTGTCCATGGCGCTTCTCCAGCCAAAAATACTGGAGTGGGTTGCCAGGCCCCCCTCCAGGGGATCTTCCCAACCCAGGGATCAAACCCAGGTCTCCCACATTGTAGGTGGACTCTTTACAGTCTGAGCGAGTACACTGAAGACGGTCAATTTTACTTGATGTGCATTTCACCACTGTTTAGCAAAAGAGTTCAGGTAGATTTCTTCTTCCTCCTGAAGAGGGAGAAGTCCCAGGAGACTGATCACCTCAAGGATGCTGACTAGAAAATTCCAGACTGGCTGATTAAGACTACATTCCTGGGGAAGGTCAAAGCTACAGTTAGGTCAGGTGTTACACCTAGGGTTGGTGTCATGGGCTTCAACAAAAGTGAGGCCATTTTGAACCTGTGGTTTTCTCTTTAACTATGCCCCGCTTTGTAGCAAACTCTCAGCCTAACCAAAAGATATAATCAGAATGTAAGGCATTAGCATCACTCTCAGCTACCGATATAGAGTCCCCACAGCTTTGTTCACCCTTGGTGTGATCCCATGGCCAGGACTGTTTTGCTTAATCCCTCTGACATGTGTAACCCAGCAGGACCCTATGGGGGCATCCTGGGACAGCCCTATGACCCATGAGGGTTATAAACCTTCAGCCTCCTAGGCCTTCCCCAAGTTCCAAGGATAAAAGTTAAGTGAGAAAATGGAGAAGCAAAGGGTAACAGTCAAGCAAAACAGAGTGATAATAGGTTAACATTAGACACCGTCAAGGGCCTTTAGTTCCTCCTCAAGAGCTATAGGCAGTATCTGAACCGAAGTCTTGGTCTGTTTTACAGATATAGAAATCCCTACCACGTGGAAGATGTTCACTGCATGGTGCTCACACAGTCATAGACCCCAGAAGCTTGATGATATTGGCTCCCGATTACCTCACCACCAACAAATCTGAAGACATCCATGAGCTGATCACACACCCCTCACCGTTTCCCTCACCCTGTGTTTAAGACCATTTCCCTGAAAGTTATCATGGAATTTGGGGTTTTTAAGCTTCCTGGGCTCCTTGCTTGGAACCTGCAATAAATGCTGCGCTTTCCTTCATCATAACCCATGTCAGTAGGTTGGTTTTACTGTGTGTGGATGAGTCGTACTGCTGCTGCTGCTGCTGCTGCTAAGTTGCTTCAGTCGTGTCCATCTCTGTGCGACCCCATAGATGTCAGCCCACCAGGCTCCCCCGTCCCTGGGTTTCTCCAGGCAAGAACACGTACTGAGTGGAGGTAAATCTGATCTAGATAGTAATGGATGGATTGGGAATTCTGATGATAAATTCAGTTGAAAGATTCCTTTCTTTAGCAATGCATTGGGGGTTACAGAGTGGGGCTTTATCTTTCCTAGTCAGTGGCAGAGAAAAAGAAAGGAAAAGGAGAAAGGGTGTCATGTTTAGTAAAGTGTGAAGACTTGATCCATTCTCTTGGGCCCAGGCAGCCTACCTGAACGTCATCTACTGCTCTCTGTCCTCACTTTGATTCTGGGGTCTCCATCACTTGGACAGGACCAGGTGCCATGTGGGGTCTTCTTCAGTCCTGAGACATATATCCAAGGTTCAAGAGCTTGACTGTCATCCATGCAGTTGGGATGATCTGGTACAGTCCCTTTCAAGGAGATTAAAGGGAAGTTTTTGCTCTTAGTGATTCCAAATCAGACAACTGGCACTGAGTTTGGGGAGTTGTAGTCAGACTAAGTGCCCTCCAAGCCTTAGCTCACTCAGTGCTCACAACAGTCATATCAAAGGAGGCCTGTGATTTGCTACATCTCACAGATGAGGAGAGACCAAAACTTAGAGAGTGCAGGGGAGCCAAGATTACCACCCCTACATGTGTCACTTTGGCCTGAGTATTCATTTAGGCTGATTCTTCTCAAGAAACTGAAGACTCAAAGCTTTTCTTTTACCTCCTCCTCAACACGTGGTCACAAAGAGTCGGACATGACTGAGTGACTGACTGAACAACTGCAGCAAAGAATGCAGACAAAGGACCTGTTGTAGAAATAGAGCTGCGAGCAGTGATATTTACAGAAGAACACAGCGAGGTGTGGAGATCAGAGTCCACTCTGCACCCAGCAAACACGACATACCAAACACTGACTTTTCTGTGAGTAGCCTTCCTCATCTTTGAAGTCCCAAACCATTGCCCTCAACGTCCTCTTGTGACTTTAGCTAGAGGTGGTATTTAAAGTGATGGTTGTGACCCTTTGGTGGGTAGTTCCCCTGGGTCTCTCCTATGTATGCATTGTTACTATACACCTGTTAGATTGTTTTCCTTTTATTATGTCTCATGTCAATCTAATCTTAGACCAGCCAGAAGAACCTAGAAGGGTAGAGGAAAATTTCTTCATTCCCCAAAATTCGTGTTGTAACTTCTGGAAGAATTCAATTCGTTTTTAGGGCTGAACGATATTGCATTCTATGAATAGATCTCATTTTGTTTATCTAGTCATCCATCGATGGACACCCGTGTTGCTTCTATCTCTTGGCTGTTGTAAATATTACAGGGTACATGGGTGTACACATATCTCTTCAAGCCTCTGCTTTCAGTTCTTTAGGGTATATAGCCAGACATGGAATTGCTGGCAGTGGTAAGTTGCTTCGGTTGTGTCTGACTTTTTGCAACCCTGTGGCCTGTAGCTTGCCAGGCTCTTCTGTCCATGGGATTCTCCTGGCAAGAGTACTGGAGTGGGTTGCCATGATCTTCTCCGGGGGATCTTCCTGACCCAGGGATCACACCCAGGTGTCCTGCATTGCAGGCAGATTCTTTCCCATCTGGCCCAGACGTGGAATTGCTGGACCAGATGGTAACTCTGTGTTTAGTTGTTAAAGGAACATCCGTACTGTTTTGTAGGGTCGGTCTCAGACTATGCATAGTGATGCTCTCTGTTCTGGAACACCGGGGGCACTCACGTGGGCCTTTACTACTCATGGAGCCCCAAAGACATCAGCCCAACTGGAGCTAGTACTGTGGCCAGATGGGCCCCTGCGGTCCTTATCACGACTTCAAGACACAGCTCAGCAACAACCATCAGGTAGCTTTGAAAAAAACGAGGATTATTACTCTCAAGTCCTAAGGGCCACATTGCACAATGGCCAGTGGGAAGGAGGGGGTGAGAGCACAGGTTGGGGTTTCGCTTTTATTTGGGTCCAAATGTAGGGTGGTGACGCAGGAACCAGGGATCAGGAAGAGACATGTGGGGTCACTCAAACAGTTATCTAGGTTGCCCAGGGTTTCCTAGAAATGAGAACTGGATGGGTGGGGCAAGCGTGGTGGCTTATCTAGAAGCTGTCACACAGCCGGCACCATGTTTACGAAAGATGAGTGTCTTCGAAATGGACACTTTAGCAATCAGAAGCTTAATGCCAGTCTCTTAGGGCCAAGCACGTACACTGTGTTTCCCATCACAGCCTCACCATTTAGCATCCAGCCAACAGCACAAAAGGCCTCCTTTCTCCTTGTTCTCATCCACACTTGTCAGTTTCTGACTTTTTGAGAGGGTGAGGTGGCCAACACATTTAGAACAGATCCCATGATCTACAGTACAGAGAACAGAGAACCTCAAACAAGCGTCTGGACTTTAAATAACGGAGCTCGAGGGCTGCCTCTCAATTTGAGCCAGATGCCAGGGTCTAGCCCCGGTGGATCCAGGGTAATTCAAAGGGGAGATGGAATAGGCGTCCTAAGAAAAAACTTATTTAATTACAGATATATAGAGAGATTAGAAACGGATAGTGTAGTGGGAAAATTAGTGGAGAAAAGGAGGCTGAATAACTTGGTTTACGTGGTATACCAATCACCGCCCATGTAGGCCACAGGCGTCTTTCCATTCTCCTGAAGGAGAGGAGGCGCTGAGGCCTCCCCGGTCCGATCTTAGAAGCCCAGGCAGAATTAGCAGGCTTGTGAGTACCCACATTCCAGATGGGAATTCAGCCAGAAGGGGAAAGAAAGACACAGGGGAATCAGTCTTTCCAGAAACTGATCCGTTTCTCTTCGTTTTCAGGTTTGCTTATATACCTTTGTTATACATAGGGATGAATACAGAGTCACGTCGGGGTCAGCAGACCTGACCCTTGTCAAAATCAGGTGCTTCATATAAAATTATACAAAGGTCTTATGAGTTTTACATCATCTTCTGGCCATGAGGCCTGCTGACATTTTATGATCCTTTCTGATAATGGTCAGTCAACCAGAAACTTATTTTTCCAGGGATGATTCTTTCTTAAACCAAGCGCCACCCTCCAAATAAAGTTGCATTCCTATAGGGTGAGGATGTAGTGGGTTACAATCAAGAAAGGAATTTACTTAGTCTAAGCTTTAACATGATTAATCTTAAAGGTTAATACTTATTTTTCCTACATGCTAGTTATATTCATTATAAGGGCAGGGAATATGGAGATTGAGCAACAAATATTGGCTCAGCAAATGAAAACCCTCCACAGTATTCCCATTAAGATCTATTTAGTCTTAAGATAGTGATAAGGTTACGTTTTTACATAGCAAGGACACAGTGATTTATAACAAGGTACAGTGATCTATAACAAAAGGGAAAATTCATTAACTCAAAAAGTCTAGTATTGCTAACATCAAAAACTACTATATTTCCTTTTCTATGTTCCAAATACATTGATTAATATATTCCCAGGTGCCTAAGGATATGGAGGCCTGGTGGCAATCATTGACTCAACAGTGAGAAAGGCCATGTGCTAATTAAGACTTTCAAAATACTCCAAACTCTCTGTGCTGTTTATGGTTGAGAGGTAGTAAACAATCATGTACTTAGTGGCAGGAGTATGGATAATCCTGTCACACAAACTAGTTTGCCTAAAGAGAGGTTTGACCTGAGACACCCTTGTCACACCCAGGGCAGGAAATTATCAGTAATTATTGGCACAATAAATGAAAAACCCTTCACCAATATAATTCCTAATCAACCCACTATACTATACTAATAATTTTCTAACCTTTCAAAAGAGTTTGTATATAGAAAGTTTAAAGCATATCATGCCTCTCACGGTTGGGAGGCTGTAAACAATCACATGTGGCTGCACGGACCTGGTCAGGCAGGCTAGAGAACCTTCAGGGGAGTTTGTAAGTTGAAACACTCTTGTCAAGCCCAGGAATTTTTTTATAACTGGAGCTGCAAGATAACTCCTTCTCCGAGAGAAATGGTGATGGCGGAGAGTCCCCCGTAAAGTCAGAGGTGTAGGTGAGAGCATAGAACAGACTCTGGTTTTGGGGGTAGATGCTCGGGAACAGGGGGTCTCCTGAGGCTCGATCTGCCTTTGCGTAATGCTTAGCCTCCATCCTCATGACCTTTGCCAAGGGAAGAGTTCCTCACACTGGCTCCCGGCAGCCAGGTCCTGGAAAAGGGTCTCAGTGACTGCACACACGGTGACGCCAGGTTGCTGAGGTCAGCTGTGCCAGCCACTGGGTCTTGGAGACACCTCCTTACGGCCTTTATTCATCCAAAAACCCACTGGCCTTTGGGTTTGGCAGTAGGCCCTCCCTACAGGGCTGAGCAGAGGCCCCTGGGCTCTCCTTTTTGGGCTGGACTCACTGTGACTCACTTCCAAATCACCTGGAGATGTCAAAGTGCATGTCCGCTGGAACTCGAGCTGCCCGTTTCTCCCTGGGCTCTGAGAGTTTTGGGGTGGCTTCTAAATTTGTAAAAGTTCACTTACTTCTTTCATTTTCCTTTGTCTGTGCTTATTCTTCGTTGCTTTGCACTGGCTTTCTCTAGTTTCAGCAAGTGGGGGCTTCTTCAGTGCCACGTATGGTTCTCATTGCTGAGCCTGGCTTAGGGGTGTGGGATTCAGTATTTACAGCAAGTGGCCTCTAGAACCTGGGCTCAGTAATCGTGGCACCGCATGTGGAGTCTCCCAGGACCAAGGATCAAACCCACCTTCTCTGCATGGTGAGGTGGATTCTCACGCACTGTGCCAATGCACATGGCCTGCAGTGTTTTTAAACAGTACTTTACTGAGGTACAGTCCATGTAAACACACAGACCCTAGTCTGCTGGATGAGTTTCTATGCTGTAAACAGCTGTATGACCACCATCCAGGTGAAGCTCCAGGACATTCCTGGCACCCAGATGGCTCCTTCAGGTCCCTCCCATGTGGTGCCCCTCATAAGCCATTGCTTTTCTGACCCGTTTCTGGATTTTCTGTGATCAGAATGCTCCCAGTGTGTGCTCACTTGTGTCTGGCTCTTGTGCTCAATGGCGAGGTTCACTGAAGACCTTGCCTTTATCCTCAATCCCATTTTCTTGCTGAGGGCTAGTCCATAGCAGGCAATTCCCAGGTGGCTCCATAGTAAAGCATCTGCCTGTCAATGCAGGGGACCCAGGAGACATGGGTTGGATCTCGGGGTTGGGAAGATCCCCTGGAGGAGAGAATGGCAACCTGTACCAATATTCTTGCCTGGATAAATCCACAGGCAGAGGAGCCTGGTCTATAGCCCAAGGGTTTGAAAGAACATTCACTGTTCCCCTTCTCCTGTTTTAAACAGTGGTGATGTTTCCAGTGAGGGGCTGTGATGAGTGAAGCTGTTAAGCACATGTACATCTGTTTTTATTTCTCTTTGGTGAATATCTAGGAACAGAGGAGACAGGACATAGGAGAGGTAGAGGATTAACTTTATTATAATCCACCAAGTTTCCAACGCTGTTGTATTTTACACTCCAACCTGCGCTGAATGAGTTCCAGTTGCTTTCTACTCCAGTCAATGAGGAAAAATTTCCCGTATCCCGGGTTTTGAAGAGGATTGCAAAGAATCTCTCCTTCTTTTCCTCCTTTCTGTTCCAAGTATGTCATCTGCCCCTTAAATCCAGTCATATTCTAGTTGACTCAGGAATCTAGTGGGGATGGAGGGTGGATGCAGGGGGCAAGTGGGCTCCGATAAGAGAACGTCTCAGAGAAGTCAGTCTTTGCATATTCTGAGAACCCAAGCAAGAGCCAGAAGGGAGAGAGGTGCAGACCTGTGTGTGGCCCTGGGGCACCTCCTACCCTGCTCCCCACTTGGTGCCTGTAGGATCCTCAGCTGCTCGTCCAGGCTGCACCCCAGGGCCCTGTCTCGAGCACACAGCAGGGTCTCGCTTGACTTCAGGTAAGTCTGTTGTTGCTATGCATTTCCTCCCTACCCCACTTTGCTATCCAGCTGATCCTAGTCTCTGTTTTAGTCAATCATATCCTTTAACAAGGTGCTGAGCCATTAAAGACATTAATTCCACACAGTGACCCACCTCCATGTCTTCAGAAAGTTTTAGAATGTCTAAATCTTCTCCACTCCCCAGTCTAGAGCCCAGAAGGAAGGGAGAGAAGAGAAAAGAAGGGAGAGAGAAATTCTCAGAGAGGGGGCATCAGAAGCTCCTGGGGCATCATTCAGTTCAGTTCAGTTGCTCATTCGTGTCCGACTCTTTGCAACCCCATGAATCGCAGCACGCCAGGCCTCCCTGTTCATCACCATCTCCCGGAGTTCACTCAGACTCATGTCCATCGAGTCCGTGATGCCATCCAGCCATCTCATCCTCTGTCATCCCCTTCTCCTCCTGCCCCAAATCTCTCCCAGCATCAGAGTCTTCTCCAGTGAGTCAACTCTTTGCATCAGGTGGCCAAAGACTGGAGCTTCAGCTTCAGCATCATTCATTTCAAAGAAATCCCAGGGCTGATCTCCTTCAGAATGGACTGGTTGGATCTCCTTGCAGTCCAAGGGACTCTCAAGAGTCTTCTCCAACACCACAGTTCAAATGCATCAATTTTTGGTGCTCAGCCTTCTTCACAGTCCAACTCTCACATCCATACATGACCACAGGAAAAACCATAGCCTTGACTAGGCAGACCTTAGTCGGCAAAGTAATGTCTCTGCTTTTGAATATGCTATCTAGGTTGGTCATAACTTTTCTTCCAAGGAGTAAGCATCTTTTAATTTCATGGCTGCAATCACCATCTGCAGTGGTTTTGGAGCCCCCCCAAAAATAAAGTCTGACACTGTTTCCACTGTTTCCCCATCTATTTCCCAGGAAGTGATGGGACCAGATGCCATGATCTTCGTTTTCTGAATGTTGAGCTTTAAGCCAACTTTTCCACTCTCCTCTTTCACTTTCATCAAGAGGCTTTTTAGTTCCTCTTCACTTTCTGCCATAAGGGTGGTGTCATCTGCATATCTGAGGTGATTGATATTTCTCCCAGCAATCTTGATGCCAGCTTGTGTTTCTTCCAGGCCAGCATTTCTCATGATGTACTCTGCATATAAGTTAAATAAGAAGGGTGACAATACACAGCTTTGACGTACTCCTTTTCCTATTTGGAACCAGTCTGTTGTTCCATGATGGGGCATCATTAAAGAAAATGATAAGGTAACTGCCGGGGTCCAGCCCCGGTTGGATCCAGGGTATCCAAGGTGTGATGGTGTTGGCGAGGAGGGATTTATTTATTGACTGATATAGAAGGAGATAAGGATTTATTTAAAGATATATAGAGAGATAAAGAAAGAATGTTGCAGTTAAGAAAATAGAGGAGAAAAAGAGGCTGTATTCCTTTGTTTACATAGAAAGCCAATAATACTCCGAGACAATGAGTTTGCACTGTCTATGTTGGGCCACAGGCGCCCACTTGAGTAGCAGAGGGTGCCCCACCTTGGGCTCCCTCTCGCGTGGGTCTTAGAAGCCCAGGCAAATAAGTAGACGTGGTGAGCTTCCATGTTCCAGACGGCAATTTAGCTTGAAAAGAAGAATAAGAAAAGAAGACATGGGGGGAGCCAGATTTCCAACAAACTGGTCCATCCTTTATTTTCCAGGAAAGCCTTTTATTCTTTTGGTTGTACATAGAGATCAATGGATAATACAAAGTCATGCAGGGTCGGCAGCCCTGACCCTTATCGAGACCAGGCTTTTTGTCTGCATACCTAGCTGTAAACACAGGTCTTAGGTGATTTACATCATCTTCTGGCCAGGAGGTCTATTAGCATTTTATGGCCCTTTTCTGATAAGGGTCGTCAACCAGAAAACTTATTTGCTCTAAAAGTGTTGTTCTTACTAAAGTCTGGTGCCACTCTCAGAAAGCACTAATTAAGGTTACATTCTTACATAGCAAGGACACAACAATTTATAAAAAAGAAAGAGGAGTACAGTGATTTATAACAAAAAGAAAATTCATTAACTCAAAAGTATAGTATAGCTAACATCAAGACTACTATATTGTTTTTTTCTACATCCCAATTACATTGATTATTATCCTCCAGGTGCCTAAAAGATAAAGGATATGGAGGCCTGGCGGCGGTCATTTACTCAACAATGAAAACCTACATTGATATAATTCTTAGTTCTTTAAAAAGGGCTCTATATCCTTAAGATGCTTTAAGCTTCCTGCCTCCTGAGGTTGAGGGGCTGTAAACAATCACATGCATAGTTGTAAAAATCCGGGTAAACCTGTCAGGCAAGTTAGAGAGCCATCAGAGGGGTCTGAGCTGAGACACTCCTTTTATATGCAGGAGACTGTAAACTGGAGCACTAGGTTAACTTTTTCCAGAGAAAGGTGGTGGAGGATAGCCCCTGTTAATGTCAGAAGCGTAAGCAAAAAGCATAATGCAGTAAAGCAGGCAGACTCTGGTTTTGGGGGTAGATGCTCGAGAAAGTCTGGGGGGACCCCTGAGGCCTGATCCTGCCTTTGCATATCAGGCCCTTTCCTCATGATCTTTGCCACAGGCAGGATTCCCCATGCTGGCTCCCGGCAGGTAACCTTCATGATAAAGTTTTCTATTGATATTTATAAAACATTTGTTTCCATCTGATCATATATTGTTTTGTTTCTCTTTTTTTCCCTCTCTCTTTTTTTTTGACTGCGCCATGCTATATGCATGTTCTTAGTTCCCTGACCAAGTATTGAACCCATCGCCCCTGCAGGGGAAGCACAGAGTCGTCACCACTAAACCACCAGGGAAATCCCTCCATGGCTAGTTTTTTTTGTAAGGAATAGAATTTTAGAGGGAATATATCCCTTTTTGAGGCCCCAAGAAGCCTCATATGGCTCAGACTATCACTAATGAGCTGTGTGACTTTTGGAATGACCTTTAAACACTCTGAGCCTCAGTTTCCCTATCTGGAAAATGGGTATAACCAGGCCTTCCCAGCACAACCTCCACCCCATGCACCAGTAGCACCCAGCTGCCCGGGCCCCACCAAGCAGCTCTGTTTCTCTCTGGACCCACAAGAAACAGCCACGTTCTCAGGAACTGTGATGTCTAGAAGCTCCCTGCAGTATGAGTGTGGTCCGGATCTCTGAGCCAGCATGAACCTCTATGCACTATTGGATCTCAGTGCAGATCACAGGAGGCCAGCAGAGGGGAAAGGGCCCTGGTGAGGAGCACCCACTTCCACCCTCTCCTCTCCTCCCTACCTTTCTCCCTGTTTCTAAACCTACATCATCTCCTGGATCCTCCCCTACTGAGTAACAGTCCAGTTGCTTTGGTTTCTATACATTTTTAAGTTCTCCGGGCACAGTGGTCTTCCTGGCCAGTGTGTAAAGTGACAGTGGCCACAGAGGCAGTGGAGAGATGGCCTTCAGGGACACCCAGTCTCCTTACAGAAACCAGTGAGTTCAAGGGCTGTGGGTGGGGTGCGTCCCGGTGGACAGGAAGCAGCTCTGGGGCTCTAAGAAAACAACTCCTGTTGTGAGAGAGGAGGGGAGCAGCAACCTGAAAAGAACATGGAAGGGCAGACACAACTTCTTTTCCATGACCATCTCCTGGGTGCTGCTCAGGACTCCAGCGGGTGAGCATCCCCAGGATTCCTGCATCTGACAAACGTTTACTGAGCTCATGGTGGGTGCCTCTACTGTTCTAAGTAAGAACTGGGAAAATGATGGTTGTTTTGCATGAAGGGAGCAGGGCTTCTGGGGTGGGTAACAAGCCAGCATGGCAGCAAGGGACATACTTTAAGGTGGCCTCTCTGTGCTGAACCATTTACTAGTTGGATGACCTCAAGCAAGTTACTTTCCCTCTCTGGGCCTCAGTTTCTGCATCTATATAATGGGATTGACCCTGGAGTTCCTGCCCAGATCTGGGGGAAAGACTAAGCGAGCTTGAATGAAGATTGAGAGAGCTTAAATGGTGTCTGGCCCACTGCAGGAACTCTGAAAGTGTTTAGAGTTGTTAGGAGACTGGGCGCAGAGGGAAGGCCTCCTGAGGAAGTGTCTACTCTCTGAGGGGCAAGAGAGCAAGACAGGGCAGGTCAAGGGAGTATGAGAAGGGGCCACCTCAGGAGTTAGGGGGAGCTGGGTGCCCCTGCACTGTGGCCTGCAGAGGGCTTCCTTCTGCGCCTTTTGACTTCCTGTGTGGAGGCCCCATCACTGGATGCCTTGTTGAAACCAGGGGTCCCCCACCTCCAGGTCACATACTAGTGTTGGTCCAGGGCTTCTTAGGAACTGGTCCCCATGGCAGGTAGTGAATGGCAGGCAAGTTAGTGAAGATTCATCTGTATTTACAGCCACTCCCCATCACTCACATCCCCTTGTCCTTGGAAAAATAATCTTCCAAAAACCGGTCCCTTTGCCACACAGGTTGGGGCCAGCTGGTTTAAACCCTTTTCACTCCATGTCATAATGTAAAATTGAGCCTCACAGAGGTGGAAGCCACTTGTTCAAGGCCCCTGGATGGAAAGTGGCTAAGGTTTGAGGTGCCTTAATTCTCCGGGCCTGGAGAAAGGAGGTGCCCACAGAGGCCCACAGAGAGAGCCCTGCGGGAGGAGACAGGCAAAGGGGGGACAGCCCCAGGGCAGGTGATTTCTGTGCTCACCGTGTGTTGAGCCCGACACTGCAGTGGGAGCCTCTCCCTGCCTTTGCGTCCCAAGAGGCTGGGCAAGTGGGCTGATTGAGGGCTTCCTGGAATGGGGAAGAAGAGGGCTTCCTAGACACACACCAGCCTCCACTGAGGGAAAGACATGCACACTGAGGTCCCTGTCCTTGGAGAGCTACTGTTTATTCTATCTCCCTTTTAGACACCAAATCTGTTCCTGTGCCATCAGTGTCAGCTGTCCTTTCCAGCTGTCCCCTTTCCCAGCTGAGCAGACAGGCTGGCCTCTAAGGAGCCACCACTTGACCACAAAACCCCTCACTTCTAGGCACATATTTCTGCTTCCATCTTGGACACAGATTTCTATACCCATTTTCTCCTTATGTTTAGAAAATGATACTATAAGGGGTGATTGCGGCCATGAAATTAAAATATACTTACTCCTTGGAAGGAAAGTTATGACCAACCTAGACAGCATATTGAAAAGCAGACATTACTTTGCCAACAAAGGTCCGTCTAGTCAAGGCTATGGTTTTTCCAGTGCTCATGTATGGATGTGAGAGTTGGACTGTGAAGAAAGTTGAGTGCCAAAGAATTGATGCTTTTAAACTATGGTGTCGGAGAAGACTCTTGAGAGTCCCTTGGACTGCAAGGAGATCCAACCAGTCCATTCTGAAGGAGATCAGTCCTCGGTGTTCTTTGGTAAAACTGATGGTGAAGCTGAAACTCCAATACTTTGGCCACCTCATGCGAAGAGTTGACTCATTGGAAAAGACTTGATGCTGGGAGGGATTGAGGGCAGGGGAAGTGGGTGTCCACAGAGAGCTCCCTGGGGGAGGAGGAGGCAGGCAGGTGGCAGCCTGGGTCCCAGGACTTTCTGAGCTCACTGCGTCCTGGCCTGGCCCTGCAGTACGAGCCTCTCCTGGGCTCAGCATCCTAGAGGCTGGGCAGGTGGGCTGACAGAGCCCTTTGTGGGGAGGAGTGCATGGGGCATCAGGTGCTGGGGAGCTGCTCTGTCCCCACTCAAGCCCACCTCACCCGGAGCCCTGGCGTGGCCTGTGTGCTCCGTGCAATGACCGATGCCCTTTAGCCTGTCTAGTGAGGGCTCCCGGTGGGGCTAGAGGAAGCTGGGCTGCCTGGTGGGTGCCTCCACAGGGGTCTGAGTCAGGATCTGTCGCCTGGGTCTTGTTCTCCGTCAGATGGGGGACCCAGAGTCACTTCCAGGTTCAGCCATTTTATTACTCCGATGACATGTGTTTACTCTCTAATTCTTGGATTCAAAAGCCCAACTATAGACAGGTCACGTGACTTGGTGACATCAGAGCTGCCAGCACAGGGAGTTGGGAGACCAGCCTAATCTATGAGGCTGCAAATCCAACATAAAAACCCATCTTCCTGGGTCATTGGAAGCAAAGGCCTGTGCTGGTCTTTCCTGCTAAGATCACAGACACACACGCACATGCACAGAGGGGCCATCGGCCACACCAGGCTTAAACCATACAAATGTATTTCCTTACAGTTCTGAGGTTAGAAATCTAGAATCCAATGTCAGCAAAGCTGTTTCCTCTGGAGCCTCAGGGGAGAATGTGTCCTTGTTTTTTCCAACTTCCAGAGGCTGCCTGCTTGCCTTGGCTTGTGGCCCCTTCCTCCTCCTGCGTGGTTTTTTTTTTTTTTTGGACTGTGTCAGGTCTCAACTGCGGCACAAGGCATCTTCATTGTGGCCCGTGGGCTCTCTAGCTGTGGCCCACGTGGGATCTTAGTTCCGCAACCAGGGATCTAATCCTCAGTCGCGGCATTGGAGGCAGATACTTAACTGCTGCTGGACCCCAGGGAACTCTTCACTTGCCTCCTTCTCTAAAGCCGCAGCTTCTTGCTTCTGCTGTCACGTCTCCTACAGCCGACTCTCCTCCTCCGCCTCCCTCTTTGCAGACCCTGTGACTGTTGGGCCCACGCAGATATTCCAGATAACCCCCACCCCCACAATCTCAAGATTCTTAATGATACCTGCAAAGTCCCTTTTGCTGGGTAAAGGAACATATTCACAACTTCTAGGAATTATAATGTTGACATTGGTGGGGAAAACGGGGAGAGTGTGATTAGCCAGTCTGCCATAACCTTCTTGGAGTCAGTAAATATTAGCGGTTTCTTTGAATCTTTCCAGAAAAGTTTTCTTTATAAAAAGTAAATATATGTATATAGCCACTCCTACCCATTTAAAAAATAATACAGAGGGCAATATTACTTATCAGTTCTCAAAGTGGTCCCTTCTTCCTCTTTTCTTGTTAAGTCTCCCTAGAATCTGTTGTGTGGAACTATCATAATTAATTTCACCATTTTCTTCCTGGTGGACTTCTGAATTCATTGCCAATTCTTTGCTATTGGAATGCAGTAATGAGTAATCTCAGAGAAGGCAATGGCATTCCACTCCAGTACTCTTGCCTGGAAAATCCCATGGACGGAGGAGCCTGGGAGGCTGTAGTCCATGGGGTCGCTAAGAGTCGTGCGTGACTGAGCGACTTCACTTCCACTTTTCACTTTCATGCATTGGAGAAGGAAATGGCAACCCACTCCAGTGTTCTTGCCTGGAGAACCCCAGGGACAGGGGAGCCTGGTAGGCTGCCGTCTCTGGGGTCACACAGAGTCGGATACGACTGAAGTGACTTAGCAGCAGCAGCAATGAGTAATCTTGTCTTCAGATTATACTCAATTTGAAATCATCTTGTGTTTCAGAATGTGAGGGCACCATTTAAGACATTAAAATCCCATGAAGTTTTTTCGGGGGGAATCATTCCCTAAGATTAACCTGTACTGCCCGCCCCCATGATCCACACAGGGCTTCCTCCGTCCTGCCTTCCTTCTGAGCCCTGAGGACCCCTCCTACCACTCTATGCCTTAGTGTGAATGTGCTTGAGGGAGGAGCCCATGCTGCCAGGTGGATACGTTTTAAGCCTTGTCTCTGCTGATGGTGAGAAAGGCTCTTAGGGGGATTTCAAACTCCAACAAATGAGGGGATTCAGGCAAGAGCACCATGCCAGCCAGCCTGTGGTAGGCTGATTCTACTTCTCCAAAATCACTGACATGGATTTTGACAGAAAGAACTCAGAGATGCAGAGACGTTGTGATTTGCTTAATGTCACCAAAGTTTTTAATGGCAGAATTCAGTCCAGAACTGCAGGCCACAAAAGACACCTCTGCCCAAGGTCCATGGAGAGCACAGTCTGTCTGTGGGGTTCTGGCATCACCAGGTATCTCCCAGGGTCAGCTCTGCACACTGGGCTCAGAGCGGCTTCCTTGAATTCTGAGTGGT
Organism: Ovis aries; assembly: GCF_016772045.2. Lineage (NCBI taxonomy): Eukaryota > Metazoa > Chordata > Mammalia > Artiodactyla > Bovidae > Ovis > Ovis aries. The sequence goes on from NC_056064.1 coordinate 19,200,592, forward strand.
CCTACAACCAAAGGACATGGACTAGGACTGAATTGAGCTGGTGCATATTTTTTTTTTGTTTGTTTGGCCTGCCAACTGTTTGCTTTAACTAATTGCCAAAGAGAAAGTATAATACAGAGATATTAGTATCATAAACAACACATACCAGTCACTCAGTTTGAACTCATGGACTATCTGCTTTATCTCTGCCCAGCTCGACTTTTCTTTCTACACCTGGATTGTTTTGAAACAAATTTAGATATATCAATCCGAGGCAAATATTTCATTATATGTCTCTTATAGCAAAGGAAACCTACTACAAGCCTTTTCAAAGCATTTCGCCCCCCCAAATTAGAAAGTTTTACAGAAGAAAAATCTCAGATTTCTGTCTTCTTCTAAAGACTTGAAAGCTCTGACAGCACCGGGCTTGGAAGGTGATCGGGTCACAGCTGACTGGACACGGCTCTTTAGATGAGGGGGATGATGCCTCCTTTGCTGCAGTCTCCACCATTCCCGACTGCCCCCTACCTGGCCAGTTCGCTATGCAAATCACCTGCCTGGGTCCTCTAAGCATTTAATCTTTGTAAAATATTACTTAGAGGAGAAGGTAGAAAATACTTTAACAGTGTGGAAATGGAAAATTGACTTGGAGACAGAGCTGTGTTGAAGGCAGTTTGTACAACCACGTTAGAGAGACAGGGACAGACGCACACTCTGAGGTCCCCATGCCCAGAGACCTAGGGCTTTTTCTGCGTCTCCCCTTTAGACACCATCTCTGTAGGTGTCCCATCAATGCACTTGTTCTTTCCATTTGTCCTCTTTCCCAACTCAGCAGACACAGGCTGACCTCCAGGGAGCCACCACTTGGCCCCAAAGACTCTCACTTCTAGGCACATTCCTCTACTTCCATCGTGGACACAAATTTCTTTACCCATTTCCTCCTTACTTTTAGAAAACCACGCTGTAAGGGAAAAATGTGGTAACTGCACAAAACACACTGCAAATTCGATGAACCAAAGTGATGGGACGAGACTAGGGATGGGTACCAACCAGCCACGCAGGTTGTATGCAGGTTCCCAGACGATGTCAATCAAGGAGTGGGCACCTCCTGTTCCCACCCTTGGCAGTAAGCCAGGATACTGTCTGATTTTCCTTGACCTAGGTTTTCAGTGAACTTTCAGATGGGCATGAGTGACACGAACAACATTGCCTTCCACTTCAACCCTCGGTTTGAAGGAAGCAGGTATGTTGTCTGCAATACAAGGCAGCTAGGAAACTGGGGGCCGGAGGAGAGGAAGTTGCAGATGCCCTTCCAGAAGGGGAGTCTGTTTGAGATCTGCTTCGAGGTAGACAGCTCCATGTTCAAGGTGAGTGGGAACTCTCCTCTCTTCAGCTGTCTGTTCCCCAGCCCCATAAGGTGCTGCGAGCTGCCTTTAAATAGTCTTGTGAGCAACACTTTCTACAGAGAAGAGGACTGTTTCCTGTAAGGCCGCAGTCTCCTTACACACGTTCACCTCCTTACACACCTTCACCTGTTGCTTCTTTTACTCTGGAAGTAAGCACTGGAGAAGTCACCGTGATGCTCTTTGGCCTCCTGGGCCCTTCAGTCCAAGTTATTTCCATTTCTCTGTCATGGCCCTTCTTCCACTCCAGGTCCCTGGGAATATTTGTTTTTCTGTTACCTTGTTGCTGCATTTATCCAGGTGTTATTAAAGACTTAGTTCTGCCTGGCATTGCACATTGGTTTTGCAAGCAGAGCGGTGTCTCTGGGCTTGGGGAGATGGGACGGGAGCTGAGTACATCTGTGTCTTTTTTCTCTGTGTGAACATGAATGTCCCCACCCCCTCATCACACAACCTGACATCACTTCTTCTCTGCTCCCCATGGACATTTGCGTGTATATTTCAAGAACACCACAGGAGAGCTGAGACTAGAAAGACAGACCCACTGTGATAAACACACACCAGAAGAACGAAGAAGCCAAGGACTAGAGTCAGGTGGAGGTTGCCCTTCCATGCACTTAGGGTCCCGAGCATGTTCCTGCAACAGGCACAGCTCTGCAGGCTGTTGCCCTGAGCTACAGGGGGTTGATGCAAGAACTAGATACAGGTCTGAACGTCTGGGAGCAGGGGTCCCAGCGGCACGGGTGTGCTCCCACCTGTCCCTGGACCCCCTCCTGCCATGTGCGCTCCTCTCAACAGGTGACGGTGAACGGGAGCCTCTTCCTGGATTATGCACACCGTGTTCCCTTTTGACCAAGTCAACACCATCTCCATCGGTGGCTGTGTGCATGTGTCCTATATCAGCTTCCAGGTCAGACTCCACATAGCACTCGTCCCTAGGGGCTGGGTGTGGGGCCCCATCCCCTGTGTGGGTCCTGCTGTGTGAACCCAAAGGTGCAGGAGTCTTGTCTCCAGGTGCTTCTGGGTTCACACCTCTGGCTGCCCCAGTCTGTCCTTCTTGTGTCGCTGTCTCTGTCTGGGGCACCCGCTCAGGCTCCTGGACTAGTAGGTTTCTTGTCTCTGTGACTCTCTGTCATCCCCCTGGTGAGGAGGCCCTGGGCTTCTTGAAAGAACTTGGAATCAAACTGAATCCAGCTCAGATCCCCAGCTCTGCCATTTTCATCGGCTGGGGAATCTTAGATGAGTGACTTCACCTCTCCCAGCCTTAGTCTGTTCACCTGTGGAATGAGCACGATCGGCCGCCCCACAGGTCGTTGTGTGAGTTCAGTGAGACCATACACATCGAAGGGCACAGTATGTCCTTTCCATGGCCGTTCCTTGGTTTATTTGACCTTCTCTGTGTACTATAATTTTTGAATGTGCTAGCAACACATTCAAAAAGTCTAAAAGGTTGGGACCAATTTTTGCAAAATGAAAAAGTTCTGGAGTTGGATGGTGGTGACTTTTGCACAAGCACAGGAGAGGACACTGAACTGTAGGTACACTCGTGTGTGTGCCTGGTTGCTCAGTCATGTCCAACTCTTCGCGACCCCATTGACTGGAGCCCGCCAGGCTCCTCTGTCCATGGCGCTTCTCCAGGCAAAAACACTGGAGTGGTCTGCCAGGCCCTGCTCCAGGGATTCTTCCCAATCCAGGGATCAAATCCAGGTCTCCCTCATTGCAGGTGGACTCTTTACAATCTGAGCTAGTACACTGAAGATGGTCAATTTTACGTGATGTGCATTTCACCACTGTTTAGCAAAAGAGGTCAGGTAGATTTCGTCTTCCTCCTGAAGATGGAGAGGTCCCAGGAGACTGATCACCTCAAGGATGCTGACTAGAAAATTCCAGACTGGCTGATTAAGACTACATTCCTGAGGAAGGTCAAAGCTACAGTTAGGTCAGGTGTTACACCTAGGGTTGGTATCATGGGTTTCAACAAAAGTGAGGCCATTTTTAAACTGTGGTTTTCTCTTTAACTATGCCCTGCTTTGTAGCAAACTCTCAGCCTAACCCAAAGATAAATTCAGAATGTAAGACATTAAAATCACTCTCAGCTACCGATATAGAGTCCCCACAGCTTTGTTCACCCTTGGTGTGGTCTCGATGGCCAGGACTGTTTTGTTTAATCCCTCTGACATGTGTAACCCAGCAGGACCCTATGGGGCATCCTGGGACAGCCCTATGACCCATGAGGGTTATAAACAGTTAGCCTCGTAGGTCTTCCCCAAGTTCCAAGGATAAAATTTAAGTGAGAAAATGCAGAAGCAAAGGGTAACACTTAAGCAAAACAGAGTGATAATAGGTTAACCATTAAAAACCATCAAGGACCTTTAGCTCCTCCTCAAGAGCTATAGACAGTATTCTGAACCAAATTCCTAATGCTGTTTTACAGATATAGAAATCCCTACCGTGTTGAAGATGTTCACTGTATGGTACTCACATGGTCATAGAACGCAGCAGCTTGATGATATTGACTCCCAATTACTTCACCATCATCCAATCAGAAGACATCCATGAGCCGATCACACACCCCTCACCCTCTCCCTCACCCTGTGTTTAAGACCATTTCCCTAAAAGTCATCATGGAATTTGGGGTTTTTAATCTTGCCTGGGCTCCTTACTTGGTACCTGCAATAAATGTTGTGCTTTCCTTCATCATAACCCTGAGTCAGTAGGTTGGTTTTACTGTGCGTGGATGAGTTGTACTGAATGGAGGTAAATCTGATCTAGATAGTGCCAGATGGACTGGAAATTCTGATGATACATTCAGTTGAAAGACTCCTTTCTTTAGCAATGTATGGGGGGTTACAGAGTGGGGCTTTATCTTTCCTAGTCAGTGGCAGAGAAAAAGAAAGGAAAAGAAGAAGAAAGGGTGTCATGTTTAGTTGAAGTGTGAAGACTTGATCCGTTCTCTCCGGCCCAGGCAGCCTACCTGAACGTCATCTACTGCTCTTCCCCCTCACTCAGATTCTGAAGTCTCCATCACTTGGACAGGACCAGGTGCCATGTGGGGTCTTCTTCAGTCCTGAGACATATATCCAAGGTGCAAGAGCTTGACTGTCATCCATGCAGTCGGGATGATCTGGTACAGTCCCTCTCAAGGAGATTAAAGGGAAGATTTTGCTCTTAGTGATTCCCAATCAGATGGTAGAAGATAACTGGGAGTGAGTTTGGTGAGTTGTAGTCAGACTAAGTGCCCTCCAAGCCTCAGCTCACTCAGTGCTCATGACAGTCATATCAAAGGAGGCCGTTGATTAGCTACATCTCACAGATGAGGAAAGACCAAAACTTAAGAGAGTGCAGGGGAGCAAAAGTTGCCACCCCTAAATGTGTCACTTTGGTATGAGTATTCATTTAGGCTGATTCTCTTAAGAAACTGAAGACTCAAAGTTTTTCTTTTACCTCCTCCTCAACACGGGGTCACAAAGAGTCGGATAAGACTGAGCGACGGAACTGAACAACTGCAGCAAAGAATGCAGACAAAGGACCTGTTGTAGAAATAGAGCTGCGAGCAGTGATATTTACAGAAGAACACAGCGAGGTGTGGAGATCAGAGTCCACTCTGCACCCAGCAAACACAACATACCAAACACGACATACCAAACACTGACTTTTCTGTGAGTAGCCTTCCTCATCTTTGAAGTCCCAAACAATTGCCCTCAACGTCCTCTTGTGATTTTAGCTGAAGGTGGTGTTTAAAGTGATGGTTTTGACTATTTTGGTGGGTAGTTCTCCTGGGTCTCTCCTATGTATGCAAATGTTACTATACCTTTGTTAGATTTTTTTCCTTTTAATATGTCTCATGTCAATCTGATCTTAGACCCGCCAGAAGAACATAGAAGGGTAGAGGAAAATTCTTCATTCCCCAACATTTGTGTTGTAACTTGTGGCAGAATTCACTTCCCTTTTTAGGGCTGAACGATTTTCCACTGTATGTATAGACCTCATTTTGTTTATCTAGTCATCCACTGATGGACTCCCGTGTTGCCTCTATCTTTTGGCTGTTGTAAATAATACCAGGTACATGGGTGTACACATCTCTCTTCAAGCCTCTGCTTTCAGTTCTTTAGGCTATATAGCCAGACATGGAGTTGCTGGCAGTGGTAAGTTGCTTCAGTTGTGTCTGACTTATTGCGGCCCTATGGCCTGTAGCCTGCCAGGCTCTTGTCTGTGGGATTCTCCTGGCAAGAGTACTGGAGTGGGTTGCCATGATCTTCTCCGGGGGATCTTCCTGACCCAGGGATCACACCCAGGTGTCCTGCATTACAGGCAGATTCTTTCCCACCTGACCCAGATGTGGAATTGCTGGGCCAGATGGTAACTCTGTTTCGTTGTTAAAGGAACATCTGGACTGTTTTGTAGGGTCGGTCTCAGACTATGCACAGTGATGCTCTCTGTTCAGGAACACCGGGGGATCTCACGTGGGCCTTTACTACTCATGGGAGCCCCAAAGAGATTAGCCCAGCTGGAGGTAGTACTGTGGCCAGATGGGCCCCTGTGGTCCTTATCACGACTTCAAGACACAGCTCAGCAACAACCATCAGGTAGCTTTGAAGAAAACGAGGATTATTACTCTCAAGTCCTAAGGGCCACATAGCACAATGGCCAGTGGGAAGGAGGGGGTGAGAGCACAGGTTGGGGCTCTGCTATTATTGGGGTCCAAAGGTAGGGTGGTCACGCAGGAACTAGGGGGCAGGAAGAGACATATGGGGTCACTCACATGGTTATCTGCATTGCCCAGGGTTTCCTAGAAGGTGAACTTTATGGGTGAGTGCTGGGGGCCAGCGTGAGGAACTCCGCCCATGGCAAAGGTCATGAGGAAGGAGGCCTGGCATATGCAAAGGCGTGACCAAGCCTCAGGAAACCCCCTGTTCCCGAGCATCTACCCCAAAACAGTCTGTTTTATGCTCTCCCCCATAACCGTTTTTTTCGGAGAAGGAGTAAATGTGCAGCTCCAAGGCAATAAAAATTCTTGGGCGTGACAAGAGTGTTTCAGCTTACGGACTCCTCTGAAGGTTATCTAGCCCACCTGTATAGGTTCGTCCGGCCACATGTGATTGTTTACAGCCTCCCAACCTGAGAGGCATGAGATGTTTTAGACTTACTAAAGGCAAAGTGTTTTGGGGAGTTGGAAATTATTAGTATAGTGGGTTGGTTAGGAATTATATTGGTGAAGGGTTTTTCATTTGTTGTGTCAATAATTGCTGCTAATTCTCTGCTCTGGGTGGGACAAGGGTGTCTCAGGTCAAACCTCTCTGCTGACAGACTAGCTTGTGTGACAGGATTATCCATACTCCTGCCACTATGCACATGATTGTTTACTACCTCTCAACCATAAATAGCACAGAGAGTTTTGGAGTATTTTGAGAGTCTTAATTAGCATAGGGCTTTTACTTCTTGTTGAGTCAATGATTGCCGCCAGGCCTCCATATCCTTAGGCACCTGGGAATATATTAATCAATGTATTTGGAATATAGAAAAGGAAATATAGCAGTTTTTAAGGCTAGCAATATAGACTTTTTGAGTTAATGGATTTTCTCTTTGGTAATAGATCACTGTACTTTGTTATAAATCACTGCGTCCTTGCTATGTAAAAATGTAACTTTATCACTATCTTAAGACTAAATAGATCTTAAGGGGAACATTGGTGAAAGGATTTTTATTTGTTGGGCTGATGTTTGCTGCTAAATCTCCATATTCCCTGCCCTTATAATGAATATAACTAGCATATAGAATAAATAAGCATTAACCTTTAAGCATATAGGAGAAATAAGTATTAACCTTTAAGATTAATCATGTTAACCTTGGGTTAAATAAATTCCTTTCTTGATTGTAACTCACTACACCCTCACCTAATAGGAAGGTAACTTTATTTGGAGGGTGGTGCCTGCTTTAAGAAAAAACACCCTTGGAAGAAAGAAGTTTTTTGGTTATCAGAAAGAAAGGATCATATAATGTCAGCAGGTCTCATGGCCAGATGATGTAAAATCCCTAAGACCTTTTTATGTGAAGCACCTGATTTTGATAAAGGTCAGGACTGCTGACCCCGTGTGACTCTGTATTCATCCCTATATGTAACAAAAGGTATATAAGCAAACCTAAAAATAAGAAATCGGATCAGTTTCCGGAAAGACTGATACCCCCATGTTGTTTCTTTCTTGCTCCCCGTGTTTCTGGCTGAATTCCCATCTGGAGCATGGATGCTATCCTACGTAATCCAAGTTATTCAGCCTCTTTTTCTCCACTAATCTTCCTAGTACACTATCTGTTTCTAATCTCTCTATATATCTGTAATTAAATATGTATTTTTCCAAGGACACCAACTCCGTCCCCACCTTCGAATCACCCTGGATCCACTGGGGCTGGACCCGGCAGGTGAGGCAGGCGTGGGGGCTTACCTTGAAGCTGGTATACAGCTGACAGTGTGTTCATGCAAAATGCATGTTTGAAATAGAAGCTTTAGCAATCAGAAGCTTAATACCAGTCCCTTAGAATCAGGCATGTTTACTGTGTTTCCAACAGTGCCAAAGGCCTACTTTCTCCAAGATCCCGTCAATACTTTTCAGTTTTTTGAGAGTGTGAGGTGGCCAACACATTTAGAAGAGATAGGGCAGAGAACGGATAGCCTCAGACAAATGTCTGCAACTTTGAATAACAGAGCTCTGAGGGCTGCCTCTCACCTCCCTAAGACAAGAACCAGGCCCTGGGAAAGGATCTCAGTGACTGCATGATGATGCCAGGCTGCTGAGGTTAACTGTGCCAGGCACTGGGTCTTGGAGATGCCTCCCTACTGTCTCCATCCATCTGTAGATACACTGACCCTCAAATTTGGCTGTTGCCTCTCTCTGTGGAGTGGGATCAGGGCCGTGGACTCTTCTTTTTGGGTTGGACTCACTGTGACTCAGCTGTGCTCCTTTCACAGGCCAGCAAGGGTATGCTCAAAATCCTTCAAGCTAGGCTTTAGTGGTACGTGAACTGAGAACTTCCAGATGTACAAGCTGCATTTAGAAAAAACTGAGGAACCAGAGATCAAATGCCAACATTTGTTGGATCATAGAGAAAGCAAGGACATTCCAGAAAAAAAACCTACTTCTGTTTCACTGACTACACTACAGCCTTTGACTGTGTGGAACAAAACAAACTGGAAATTCTTAAAGAGTACCAGATCACCTTGGGCTTCCCTGATAGCTCAGTTGGTAAAAAAAAATCTGCCAACAATGCAGGAGAGCCCGGTTCGATTCCTGGGTCAGGAAGATCCACTGGAAAAGGAATAGGCTACCCAATGCAGTATTCTAGGGCTTCCCTTGTGGCTCAGCTGGTAAAGAATCTACCTGCAATGCGAGAGACCTGAGACTGACCCCTGGGTTGGGAAGATCCCCTGAAGGGAAAGGTTGCCCATTCTAGTATTCTGGCCTGGAGAATTCCATGGACTATATAATCCATGGGGTAGTAAAGAGTCCAACACGACTGAGCAACTTTCCTTACTTACTCACCAGACCACCTTACCTGTCTCCTGAAAAACTTGTATGAGGGTTAAGAAGTAACAGTTAGAACTGGACATGGAACAACTGACCTGCTGAAAATTGGGAAAGGAGTATGACAAGGCTGTACGTTGTCACTCTGCTTATTTAACTTTATGCAAAGTACATGATTAGAAAAGCCAGGCTGGATAAGTTATAATCTGGAATCAAGATTGCTGGGAGAAATAACAACCTCAGAAAGACAGATGGTACCACTCTAATGGCAGAAGGTGAAGAGGAACTGAAGAGCCTCTTGATGAAAGTGAAAGAGGAGAGTGAAAAAGATGGCTTAATATCCAACATAAAAAAAAAATAAGATCATGGCATCTGGTCCCATCACTTCATGGCAAATACAAGGTGAAAATGTGAAAACAGTGACAGATTTCGTTTTCTTGGGATCCAGAATCACTGCAGGTGGTGAGTGCAGCTATGAAGTTAAAAGATGCTTGCTCCTTGGAAGGAAAGCTATGAAAAACCCAGACAGCATTTTAAAAAGCAGAGACATCACTTTGCCAACAAATACTCATAGTCAAAGCTATGGTCTTTCCAGTAGTTATGTACAGTTGTGAATGTTGGACCATAAAGAAGGTTGACGCCGGAGAATTGATGCTTTTGAATTGTGATGCTGGAGCAGACTCTTTGAGAATCCCTTGAACAGCAAGGAGATCAAACCAATCAAACCTGAAGGAAATCGACCTGGAATATGCCTTGGAAGAACTTGTGCTGAGGCTGAAGCTCCAGTACCTTGGCCACTTGAAGCCAGGGGCCCATTCATTGGAAATGGCCCTGATGCTGGGAAAGATAGGAGGCAGGCATAGAAAGGGAAAACAGAGGATGAGATGGTAAGATAGCATCACCGACTCAATGGACATGAACTTGAGCAAACTCCAGGAGATAGTGTAGGACAGAGGAGCCTGGCACGCTGCAGTCCACGGAGTTGCAAAGAGTCAGACACAACTTGACAACTGAACGAGAGCTTCCAAGTTGTCTGGTGATGCCAAAGGGTGTTTACTGGAGCTCTAGCTGTCTCTGTGTCTCCCTGGACTCTGAGAATTAAAAAAAAAAGAAACAAACCAACAGTATATTATTGAGTTATGGTTCAAGTAAACACATAGACCCTAGTCTGTTGGATGAGTTTTTATGTTGTAAACAGCTGTGTGACCATCATCCGGGTCAAGCTCCAGGACAGCCCCAGCACCCAGATGATTCCTCCAGGTTCCTCCCAGTTGGGGCCCCCCATGGGTCATCGCTTTCTGACCGATTGTTGGATATTATCTAATAAAAGACTCCCAGTCTGTGCTCACTCGTGCCTGGCTCCTGTACGCAGCTTTGAGTGTCACTGATGATCGTGCCTATATCTTTGGTCCCTTTTTATTGCCAAGGCCCAGTCCCCTGTGGTCACATCATCATTCATGTTTCCTTTCTGTTGCTCGTGGACAGCGTGATTCCAGTGTGGGGCTACGGTGAGTGAGGCTGTTATGCATGCATGCATATGTTTTCATCTCTCTTGGGTAAACATCTAGAAGCAGAGGAGCCTGGACACAGTAGAGGCAGAAGACCCACCTACAAGTCTCCAACCCACTTGCATTTTACACTCCAACCTGCACTGAATGAGAGTTCAGTGATCTTTATCCCAGTAGATGAGGTTATGGTCCCCGTGTTCCTGGTGTCAAACAGGATTGCAAAGCATTTCCCCTTCTTTTCCTCCTTCCTGCTTCAACTGTGCCATCTACTCCTTCATTCAGTTCAGTTCAGTCGCTCAGTCATGTCTGACTCTTTGCAACCCCATGAATCGCAGCACGCCAGGCCTCCCTGTCCATCACCAAATCCTGGAGTTCACTCAGACTCATGTCCATTGAGTCAGTGATGCCATCCAGCCATCTCATCCTCTGTTGTCCTTTTCTCCTCCTGCCCCCAATCCCTCCCAGCATCAGAGTCTTTTCCAATGAGTCAACTCTTCACATGAGGGGGCCAAAGTACTGGAGTTTCAGCTTCAGCATCATTGCCTCCAGAGAAATCCCAGGGCTGATCTCCTTAAGAATGAACTGGTTGGATCTCCTTGCAGTCCAAGGGACTCTCAAGAGTCTTCTCCAACACCCCAGTTCAAAAGCATCAATTCTTGGGCGCTAAGCTTTCTTCACAGTCCAACTCTCACATCCATACATGACCACTGGAAAAACCATAGCCTTGACTAGACGGACCTTTGTTGGCGAAGTAATGTCTCTGCTTTTCAACATGCTATCTAGGTTGGTCATATCTTTTCTTCCAAGGAGTAAGCGTCTTTTCCAGTAAAATTGTGGTTGATGCAGAAATGTAGTGGGGATGGAGGGTGGACAGAGGAGGCATTTGTGTGCAGTCTATGGGAACATCTCAAATAAGTCAGCCTTTGCAAATTCTGGGGCACCGAGGCAAGCCCAAAAATAGAGGTGCAGAAAGGTTCTCAGCCCCAGGGCACCTGCTCCACACTCAGTACCTATAGGCCCCTCAGCAGCTTGTCCTGGCTGGACACGGGGTCCCGTCTCTAGCACACGGTGGGGGCTTACTTAATCTCCACTAAGTCTGTTGTTGCTGTGTGTTTCCTCCCAAACCCCTTTCCAACAAAAGCTGATTCTGAGTCTCTGTTTCAATCAAACATTTCCATTGACAAGTTACTGGAACCAAATAAAGACAGTCATTCAATATATTGCCTCCAACTCAATGTCACTGGGAATATTCTACTATGCCTGAGATGTCTCTGCTCCCCATTCTAAATCCCTGAATCAAGAGAGAGAAGAGAGAGAGAAATTCACAGAGAAGAGGGGTCAGAAGTTCTCAGGGCATCATTATGCACAAGGATAAAGGAACCTCCACCACCAGCTTTTCTATTTTCAAAACATTTCTTTTTCCATGATTGTGCTTTTATGTGACGAGTAGAATTTTAAAGGGGAGGAATACCTTTTTAGGAAATGGAGTAGCCTTATATGGCTCAAGCTGCCACTAGTGAGCTGTGTACCTTGGATATGACCTGTAGATTCTCTGAGCCTTAGTTTCCCGGCCTGCAAAATGGGTTTAACTAGGCCTTCCTGCAGCACTGCCACCCCATGCCCAGGCAGCGCCCCATCACACACACTGTTGTCTGGACATGACACAGCCACACGCTCAGGGGCAGTGTCTTCCAGAAGCTGTGCACGTGGTGAGAATGTCTGAGCCCACATGAACTGTTCTGACTTGGGGTGGAGGGGAGGAGGAGAGCAGAGGGGAGAAGGCCGTGGAGAGGAGCACACACTTCTGTCCTCCGTCTTCCTCCCTCCTTTCTCCTTCCTCTAAACTGACTTTCTCCTGCTCCTGGCTCCTCCCCATTGCATAACAAGTAAACTGCATTGAATTCTGTATCTTGGTGAGTCATTCCTGTTGCAGAGGTCTACCTGGACAGCATGCAAAGCGAGAGTGGTCACATAGGCAATGAAGAACGGGCCTTGAGGGAGACCCAGGAACCCTACATAAACCCAGTGAGTTCCAGGGCTGGGGGAGGCCTCAACCAGGGGGACGTAGCTCTGGGGCTCTGAGGAACCAGCTCCTGCAGGGGTGACATGAGGCTGAGGGAGGCCTCGTTCCAAAGAGAACAGACGAAGGGCAGACACACCAGCCAGGGCAGCCCTGCCCTCACTCCTGCCTGTGCCCATCTCCTCGGTGCCACTCAAGGCCGAGGGGCACCAGGATTTGTGCGTGGGACAAATGTTTCCTGAGCTTCCTCCTGATCTCTCTCCTGTTCTGTGTGCTCAGTGGGGGAAGAAGAGTCTAAGTAATAAATAGAAAAGTGAATTTCCACTTTTCTTTTTTTTAACATGAAGGAAGGTAAACGTCTTCTGGGGAGGATAATAATGGAGCATGGCACTTCAGGGCACTTACTTGGAAGATGACCTCCCTGGGTTCAGCCATTTACTAGCTGGATGACCTCAAGCAAGTTACTTTACCTCTCTGGGCCTCAGGTTCTGCTTGGGTCTAATGGGAATAATCAAGTCACCACCCAGAGATCGGGTAAGGATTAAGCAAGGTAGCACGTTGAGAGAGTTTGAAAGGTGTCTGGCCCACTGTTGGGGGCTCTGAAAGTGTTTAGAATTGTTAGGCGTCTAGGCGCAGGACAAAAGGCTTCCAGAACAGATTTCTGGCATCTGACGGTTGAGAGAACTAGGCAAGGCAGGTCAAGGGTGTTTGAGAAAGACTGTCCCAGGAGGAGGGAGCAGAGTTCCCCTACACTATGGGGTGCAAAGGGCTCTCTTCTGGGCACTTTTACCCCCTATGTGGAGGTCTTGTCATAGGCAGCCTTGTTTAAACCAGCGGTCCCCACCTCCAGGCATGGACTGGTGTTTGTGCATGGCCCGGTAGGCAGTGGGCTGCACAGCAGGAGGTGAGCAGCTCATGAGCTAGTGACGCTCCATCCGTATTTACAGCCACTCTGCATTGCTTACATCTTCCCAGCCTTGGAAAAAATTGTCTCCCGTGAAACTAGTCCCTGGTGTCAGAAAGACTGGGACAGCTGGTTTAAACCCTTATCATCTCCACAACATATATGTATTACTGAGGCTCACAGAGGTGGAGGCCACTTGTAAGGTTCCCAGGTAATAAGAGCTGAGGAGGGAGGTGTCTTGATTTCCCCCAACCTGGGGGAAGAGGGTGTCCACAGAGAGCGCCCTGGGGGAGGAGGAGGCAGGCAGGTGTCAGCCTGGGTCCCAGGAACTTTCTGAGCTTACTGCGTCCTGGCCTGGCCCTGCAGTATGAGCCTCTCCTGGGCTCAGGTTCCTGAGAGGCTGGGCAGGTGGGCTGACGGAGCCCTTTGTGGGGAAGGTTGCATGAGGCATCAGGTGCTGGGGAGCTGCTTGGTCCCCACTCAAGCCCACCTCCCCAGGAGCCCTGGCGTGGCCTGTGTGCTCCATGCAATGACCGATGCCCTTCAGCCCGTCTAGTGAGGGCTCCCGGTGGGGCTAGAGGAAGCTGGGCTGCCTAGTGGGTGCCTCCACAGTGGTCTGAGTCAGGATCTGTCGCCTGGGTCTTGTTCTCCATCAGATGGGGGACCCGGAGCTGCTTCCAGGTTCAGCCATTTTATTATTCTAATGACATGTTTTTAATCTCTACTCCGTGGATTCAAAAGCCCAACTGTAGACAGGTCACGAGACTTGGTGACATCAGAGCTGCCAGCACAGGGCGTTAGGAGGCCAGTGTAATCTGTGAGGCTATAAATCCAACATAAAAACCCATCTTGCTGGGTCATTGGAAGCAAAGGCCTGTGCTGCTCTTACTGCTAAGATCACACACACACACACACGCACAGAGGGGCCTTTGGCCACACCACTTAAACCATACAAATGTATTTCCTTACAGTTCTGAGGTTAGAAATCTAGAATCAATTATCAGCAAAGCTGTTTCTTCTGGAGCCTTCAGGGGAGAATGTGTCCTTGTTTTTTCCAACTTCCAGAGTCTGTCTGCTTGCCTTGGCTTGTGGCCCCTTCCTCCTCCTGTGATTTTTTTTTTTTTTTTTTGGACTGGTCTCAATTGCGGCACAAGGCACCTTCATTTTGGCCCGTGGGCTCTCTAGCTGTGGCCCATGTGGGATCTTAGTTCCACAACCAGGGATCTAACTCTCAATGGCTGCATTGGAGGCAGATACTTAACCACTGCTGGACCCCAGGGAACTCTCCACTTGCCTCCTTCTCTAAAGCCGCAGCTTCTTGCTTCTGCTGTCACGTCTCCTACAGCCGACTCTCCTCCTCTGCCTCCCTCTTTGCAGACCCTGTGACGATTGGGCCCATGCAGATATTCCAGATAACCCCCACCCCCACAGTCTCAAGATTCTTAATGATACCTGCAAAGTCCCTTTTGCTGCATAAAGTAACATATTCACAACTTCTAGGTATTATAATGTTGACATTTTTGGTGGGAGAAGGAAGAGGGTGTAACTACTGTCTACCATAACCTTCTTGGAGTCAATAAATACTAGCAGTTTCTTTGAATCTTTCCAGAAAAGTTTTATTTATAATAAGTAAATATATGTATATAGCCACTCCTACTCATTTGAAAAATAATACAGAGGGCAATATTACTTATCAGTTCTCCAAGTGGTCCCTTCTTCCATTTTTCTTGTTAACTCTCCCTAGAATCTGTTGTGTGGAAATACCATAATTAATTTCACCATTGTCTTCCTGGTGGACTTCTGGATTCATTTCCAATTCTTTGCTATTAGAACGCAGTAATGAGTAATCTTGTCTTTGGATTATACTCAATTTGAAATCATCTTGTGTTTCAGAATGTGAGGGCACCATTTAAGACATTAAAATCTCATGAAGTTTTTTTGGGGGGAATCATTCCTTAAGATTAACCTGTACTGCCCGCCCCCATGATCCACACAGGGCTTCCTCCGTCCTGCCTTCCTTCTGAGCCCTGAGGACCCCTCCTACCACTCTATGCCTTAGTGTGAATGTGCTTGAGGGAGGAGCCCATGCTGCCAGGTGGGTACGTTTTAAGCCTTGTCTCTGCTGATGGTGAGAAAGGCTCTTAGGGGGATTTCTAACTCCAACAAATGAGGGGATTCAGGCAAGAGCACCATGCTAGTCAGCCTGTGGTAGGCTGATTCTACTTCTCCAAAATCACTGACATGGATTTTGACAGAAAGAACTCAGAGATGCAGAGACGTTGTGATTTGCTTAATGTCACCAAAGTTTTTAATGGCAGAATTCAGACCAGAACTGTGGGCTGCAAAAGACACCTCTGCCCAAGGTCCAGGAGCACAGTCTGTCTGAATGGGGTTCTGGCATCACTGGTTATCTCCCAGGGCCAGCTGTGCACACTTGGCTCGGAGGGGCTTCCCTGGATTCTGAGTGGTCCTACAACCAAAGGACAGGGACTAGGACTGAATTGAGCTGGTGTGCATTTTTTTTGTTTGTTTGGCCTGTAGACCGTTTGTTTTAACTCATTGCCAAAGAGAAAGTATAATATAGAGATATTAGTATCATAAACAGCACATACCAGTCACTCAGTTTCAACTCTTGAACTATCTGCTTTATCTCTCCCAGTTCTACTTTTCTTTCCACCCCTGGATTGTTTTGAAGCAAATTTAGATATATCAGTTCAGTGTAAATATTTCATTATATATCTCTTATAGCAAAGGGAACCTACTACAATCCTTTTCAAAACATTTCCCCCCCCCCCCCCAAATTGGAAAGTTTTACAGAAGAAAAATCTCAGATTTCTGTCTTCTCCTAAAGTCTTGGAAGCTCGGACAACACTGGGCCTGAAAGGTAATCAGGTTACAGCTGAGTGGACATTGCTCTTTAGATAAGGAAGATGATGGCTACTTTGCTGCAGTCTCCTGATTGTCCCCTACCTGGCTGGTTCAGCTATGCAAATCACCTGCCTGGTTCCTGTAAGCATTTAGTCCTTATAAAATATTACTTAGAGGAGAAGGTAGAAAATACTTCAACAGTGTGAAAATGTGAAAATTCACTTGGAGACAGAGCTGTACTGAAGGCAGTTTGTACAACCACGTTAGATAGAAAGCATTCTGAAAGGATGCTCCAGTCTCTCCCCACATACATTTTCTCACTAATCATCAATGTCACCTGGAAGCTGGGACTTGTTCTCATTTCATGGATGAAGAAACTGAGGCAAAGAGAAGTTAAATAAGCTTCTGAAGGCCACTCAGTTAATGAGCAGCAGAATTAGGATTCCAACCTGAAGGATGCCTGGCTCTAACATGAAACATCTTCACCGTAAGCCTGGGTGCTTTAAAGAGGCTCAGGAAAGAGAACATGACAAAGTGATGGGGCCCAGGAAGCGTGGAGATGCCAGTGAGGACTTGGGAGGCTTCCTGGGGCCTGGAGGAAGGATGGGAGCCCGCGAGCAGGAGCAGAAGAGAGGGCTGCCCCTGGCTGCCGAGAACACCTAGGAAAGAGGCACTTTCTGAGGCTGTGGAGGGGCAAGGGTCAAGGTCACCACTGTTCTCTGGGTGGGGTGGTCAGGAGGGGGAGGATGACATTTTGGCCTGCTCAGGTGAGCAGAAGGTTTATCCTCGAGAACAGGTGGCTGGGTCTCTTTGGTCCATGGTGGACCCCTGAGTCCCCAGCCAGGACTCGGGTCTTTACTAGCAGCTTGGCTTGGGGTCCAGCCACCCCCCTCTCTCCCCTGGTTCCTTCCCATCTCAGGGCTGTGTACTCGCCACTTCCTCCTTTGTGAGCTGCCAATCTGACCTTGTCACATCCTCTTAGAGCCTGAGGGGCTCCTTCTCCCAACCTCAGAATATCTGTGTCACTTCCTCGCTCCAGGGCTGGAAGGTCGGTGGACTGAGGCTCCTTCTGTCCTGTTCGTGGCTGCACTTGGTCCCTAGGCTGCTGCCCCACACCCAGGCCAGCCCCAGCCAGGGCTGGAGAGGATGGAGAGAAGGAAGCACACCGACTGACCAGTGTCTCCTCTCCACAGCCTGTTCCTTTCACTGGGAAGATCGAAGGGGGTCTCCAGGATGGACACAAGGTCACCGTCATAGGGCATGTTCCTTCCACAGGTGGAAAAAGGTACTGGGAATTGTCTCTCTCGGCCTCACCCCTGAGTGAACCAGGGTGCTGTCAGCTCAGGATGGTCCACCCAGTATCCTCCAAGCTGCCCACACCCAGTTCAGGGGATGGAAAGGGCCCGGCCTGCCAACAATGCTCCTTGCCCCCTACTACCTACCTGTAGCATCCAGGGCCCCATAAACCAGACTCCCCAGAGAGGGGGGAATGGAGGCTCATGGTCTAGGGAGGGAAGCAGGCCAGCCCAGAGGTGGAGTCTGGGACTGAACTTCGTATACAATGACCCAGAGCTGGAGCCATGAGGCCAAAAGAAACCCCAGGTAAACAAGCACACAGAGCACTCTGCTGGGAGAATGTCCACGGAGGGCTGCCCACGGGTGTGGAGCGGAGCCTGGTCCTGTGGGGATGGCATGGGAGCCAGAAGTGCCGTCTGACTGCTGTGTGTTAGCTGGGAGCCTGAGTGACCCCGAGAAGCAGACTGGGAAGAACACTGGCGCTGAGTTCAGGCAAGATGTTGGGAGAGAGATGCTCATTGGATAATTCAGGCTAGACCTTGGTTAGGGGACAGGCATGAGCTCCTCTGGGAAAAAGCAAAACAAGGACTTCTTGCATCCCTTTGGTGAGCTAGGCCCCTTGGAAGCTCCTTTGGTCTTCCCTCCTCACCTGGTAGTTTCAGCTATATCCAAAAGAGATGGAGATGGTGAGGGGCTTCCTCTGAGGTGAGATGGGAACAAGAGATACTTATTTAGGGGTGCCCTTGGGCCGTTTCAGTTGTCCTCCCTGAAGGAAGGCAGTCACCCCTTTTCTGCATGGGGCAGTGTGAGGATAGCATGGTCCTCAGTCACTGCAGATGACAAACGGGGCAGATCTGGGGTCAGGGTCCAGGCCTGCTGACCTCTCTCAGGTCAGGTGGGCACACGACACCCTCTGAAGAGGGACAGACACACACTCTGAGGTCCCCATGCCCAGAGACCTAGGGTTTTTTCTGGGTCTCCCCTTTAGACACCATCTCTGTAGGTGTCCCATCAATGCACTTGTTCTTTCCATTTGTCCTCTTTCCCAACTCAGCAGACACAGGCTGACCTCCAGGGAGCCACCACTTGGCCCCAAAGACTCTTACTTCTAGGCACATTCCTCTACTTCCAACTTGGACACAAGTTTCTTTACCCATTTCCTCCTTACTTTTAGAAAACCACACGGTAAGGGCAAAATGTGGTAACTGCACAAAACACACAGTGCAAATTCGATGAACCAAAGTGATGGGACGAGACTAGGGATGGGTACCAACCAGCCACGCAGGTTGTATGCAGGCTCCCAGACGATACCAGTAAGAGTGAGCACCTCCTGTTTCCACCCTTGGCAGTAAGCCAGGATACTGTCTGATTTTCCTTGACCTAGGTTCGAAGTAAACTTTCAGATGGGCTACCACGACCATGAAATTGCCTTCCACTTCAACCCTCGGTTTGAAGAGGGTGGGTATGTGGTCTGCAACACGAAGCACCTAGGATACTGGGGGCCAGAGGAGAAGAAGATGCTGATGCCCTTCCAGAAGGGGAGTGAATTTGAGATCTGTTTCGATGTAGACAGGTCCTCGTTCAAGGTGAGTGGGAACTCTCCTCTCTTCAGCTGTCTGTTCCCCAGCCCCATAAGGTGCTGCAAGCAGCCTTTAAATAGTCATGTGAGCAACACTTTTACAGAGAAGAGGACTATTTCCTTGTAAGGCCGCAGTCTCCTTACACACGTTCCCCTGCATGTACAGGCGCACATGTTGCTTCTTTTACTCTGGAAGTAAGCACTGGAGAAGTCACCGTGATGCTTTTTGGCCTCCTGGGTCCTTCAGTCCAAGTTATTTCCATTTCTCTGTTGTAGCCCTTCTTCCGGAGAAGGCAATGGCATCCCACTCCAGTACTCTTGCCTGTAAACTCCCATGGATGGAGGAGCCTGGTAGGCTGCAGTCCATGGGGTCGCTGAGTCAGACACGACTGAGCAACTTCACTTTCACTTTTCACTTTCATGCATTGGAGAAGGAAATGGCAACCCACTCCAGTGTTCTTGCCTGGAGAATCCCAGGGATGGCGGAGCCCAGTGGGCTGCCGTCTGTGGGGTCACACAGAGTTGGACACGACTGAAGCGACTTAGCAGCAGTAGCAGCAGCAGCCCTTCTTCCACTCCAGGTCCCTGGGAATATGTGTTTTCCTGTTACCTTGTTGCTGCATTTATCCAGGTGTTATTAAAGACTTAGTTCTGACTGGCATTGCACATTGGTTTTGCAAGCAGAGCGGTGTCTCTGGGCTTGGGGAGATGGGAGGGGAGCTGAGTACATCTGTGTCCTTTTTCTCTGTGTGAACATGAATGTCCCCACCCCCTCATCACACAACCTGACATCACTTCTTCTCTGCTCCCCATGGACATTTGCATGTATATTTCAAGAACACGACAGGAGAGCTGAGACTAGAAAGACAGACCCACTGTGATAAACACACACCAGAAGAACGAAGAAGCCAAGGACTAGAGTCAGGTGGAGGTTGCCCTTCAATGCACTTCAGGTCCCGAGCATGTTCCTGCAACTGGCACAGCTCTGCAGGCTGTTTCCCTGAGCTACAGGGGATTGATGTAAGAACTAGATGCAGGTCTGAACGTCTGGAGGCAGGGGTCCCAGTGGCACAAGTGTGCTCCCACCTGGTCCTGGACGCCCTCCTGCCATGTGCGCTCATCTCAACAGGTGATGGTGAACAACAGCATCTTCCTGGATTATGCACACCGTTTGCCCTTCGACCAAGTCAACGCCATCTCCATCAAGGGCGGCGTGCATGTGTCCCTCATTGGCTTCCAGGTCAGCCTCCACCCAGCACTCGTCCCCAGGGGCTGGATGTGGGGCCCCGTCCCCTGTGTGGGTCCTGCTGTGTGAACCCAAGGTGCAGCCAGTCTCGTCTCCAGGTGCTTCTGGGTTCACACCTCTGGCTGCCCCAGTCTGGCCTTCTTGTGTCGCTGTCTCTGTCTGGGACACCCACTCAGGCTCCTGGACTAGTAGGTTTCTTGTCTCTGTCACTCTCTGTCATCCCCCTGGTGAAGAGGCCCTGGGCTTCTAGAAAGAACCTGGAATCAAACTGAATCCAGCTCAGATCCCCAGCTCTGCCATTTTCATCGGCTGGGGAATCTTAGACGAGCAACTTCACCTCTCCCAGCCTTAGTCTCTTTACCTGTGAGATGAGCATGACCAGCCGCCCCACAGGTCGTTGTGTGAGTTTATGAGACCATACACATCGAAGGGCATAGTATAGCCTTTCCATGGCCATTCCTGGCTTTATTTGACTCCTCAAGAGCTATAGACAGTATTCTGAACCAAATTCGTGGTGCTGTTTTACAGATATAGAAATCCCTACCACGTGGAAGATGTTCACTGTATGGAGCTCACATGGTCATAAAACCCAGAAGCTTGATGATATTGGCTCCCGATTACCTCACCACCAACCAATCAGAAGACATCCATGGGCTGATCACACACCCCTCACCCTCTCCCTCACCCTATGTTTAAGACCATTTCCCTGAAACTCATTGTGGAATCTGGGTTTTTAAGCTGCCTGGGCTCCTTGCTTGGTACCTGCAATAAATGCTGCGCTTTCCTTCATCATAACCCTGTGTCAGTAGGTTGGTTTTACTGTGCGTGGATGAGTCATACTGAGTGGAGGTAAATCTGATCTAGATAGTGACGGATGGATTGGAAATTCTGATGATACATTCAGTTGAAAGATTCCTTTCTTTAGCAATGTATAGGGGGCTACAGGGTGGGGCTTTATCTTTCCTAGTCAGTGGCAGAGAAAAAGAAAGGAAAAGAAAGAGAAAGGGTGTCATGTTAGTTAAAGTGTGAAGACTTGATCCGTTCTCTCGGGCAAAAGCAGCCTACCTGAACGTCATCTACTGCTCTTCCTGCTAACTTTGATTCTGAAGTCTGCATCACTTGGACAGGACCAGGTGCCATGTGGGGTCTTCTTCAGTCCTGAGACATATATCCAAGGTTCAAGAGCTTGATGGTCATCCATGCAGTTGGGATGATCTGGTACAGTCCCTTTCAAGGAAGATTAAAGGGAAGTTTTTGCTCTTAGAGATTCCAAATCAGACAACTGGGACTGAGTTTGGTGAGTTGTAGTCAGACTAAGTGCCCTCCAAGCCTCAGCTCACTCAGTGCTCACAACAATCATATCAAAGGAGGCCTGTGATTAGCTACATCACACTGATGAGGAAAGACCGAAACTTAGAGAGTATGGGGGAGCAAAAGTTGCCACCCCTAAATGTGTCACTTTGGCACTAGTATTCATTTAGGAGGATTCTTCTCAAGAAACTGAAGACTCACAGCTTTTCTTTTACCTCCTCCTCATCACGGGGTTGCAAACAGTCAGATAAGAATGAGCGACGGAACTGAACAACTGCAGCAAAGAATGCAGACAAAGGACCTGTTGTAGAAATAGAGCTGCGAGCAGTGATATTTACAAAAGAACACAGCGAGGTGTGGAGATCAGAGTCCACTCTGCACCCAGCAAACACGACATACCAAACACTGACTTTTCTGTGAGTAGCCTTCCTCATCTTTGAAGTCCCAAACCATTGCCCTCAACGTCCTCTTGTGATTTTAACTGAAGGTGATATTTAAAGTGATGGTTTTGACCATTTTCGTGGGTAGTTCCCCTGGGTCTCTCCTATGTGTGCAAGTGTTACTATACCTTTGTTAGATTGTTTTCCTTTTATTATGTCTCATGTCAATCTGATCTTAGACCAGCCAGAAGAACCTAGAAGGGTAGAGGAAAATTTCTTCATTCCCCAACATTCATGTTGTAACTTGAGGCAGAATTCACTTCCTTTTTAGGGCTGAACGATATTGCATTGTATGTATAGACCTCATTTTGTTTATCTAGCCATCCGCTGATGGACACGCGTGTTGCCTCTATCTTTTGGCTATTGTAAATTATACCAGGTACATGCGTGTACACATCTCTCATCAAGCCTCTGCTTTCAGTTCTTTAGGGTATATAGCCAGACATGGAATTGCTGGCAGTGGTAAGTTGCTTTGGTTGTGTCTGACTTTTTGCGACCCTATGGTCTGTAGCCTGCCAGACTCTTCTGTCCATGGGATTCTCCTGGCAAGAGTACTGGAGTGGGTTGCCATGATCTTCTCCAGGGGATCTTTCTGACCCAGGGATCAAACCCAGGTGTCCTGCATTGCAGACAGATTCTTTCCCATCTGACCCAGATGTGGAATTGCTGGACCAGATGATAATTCTGTGTTTAGTTGTTAAAGGAACATCTGTACTGTTTTGTAGGGTCGGTCTCAGACTATGCACAGTGATGCTCTCTGTTCAGGAACACCGGGGGCACTCACGTGGGCCTTTACTACTCATGAGATCCCGAAAGACAGCCCAGCTGGAGGTAGTACTGTGGCCTGATGGGCCTCTGTGGTCCTTATCATGACTTCAAGACACAGCTCAGCAACAACTATCAGGTAGCTTTGAAAAAAATGAGGATTATTACTCTCAAGTCCTAAGGGCCACATAGCACAGTGGCCAGTGGGAAGGAGAGGGTGAGAGCACAGGTTGGGGTTCGGCTTTTATTCGGGTCCAAAGGTAGTGTAGGAGGAAAAGGGGATGACAGAGGATGAGATGGCTGGATGGCATAACCAACTCAATGGACGTGACTTTGACTGAATTCCGGGAGTTGGAGATGGACACGGAGGCCTGGCATGCAGTGATTCATGGGGTCACAAAGAGTCGGGCACGACTGAGCGACTGAATTGAAATGAAAGGTAGCGTGATTATGCAGCAACCAGGAGGCAGGAAGTGACATGTGGGGTCACTCAAACAGTTTTCTAGGTTGCCCAGGATTTCCTAGAAAGGAGAATTTGATGGGTGGGGCAAGTGTGGCGGCTTCTAGAAGCTGTCACACACTGGCACCATGTTTACGAAAGATGAGTGTTTTTGAAATGGATGCTTTAGTAATCAGAAGCTTAATACAAGTATCTTAGGGTCAAGCACGTACACTGTGTTTCCCATCACAGCCTCACCATTTAACATCCCACCAGCAGCACAAAAGGCCTCCTTTCTCCTTGTCCTCATCCACACTTTCAGGTTCTGGCTTTTTGAGAGGGTGAGGTGGTCAACACATTTAGAACAGATCCCATGGTCTACAGTGCAGAGAACAGAGAACCTCAGACAAGTGTCTGGACTCTAAGTAACGGAGCTCGAGGGCTGCCTCTAACCCCAAGCCAGGTCCTGGGCAAGGGTCTCAGTGACTGCTCACACAGTGACGCCAGGGTGCTGAGGTCAGCTGCGACAGCCACTGGGTCTTGGAGACACCTCCTTACGGCCCTTATTCATCCAAAAGCCACTGGCCTTTGGGTTTTCAGTAGGCCCTCCCTACAGGGCTGGGGCAGATGTACCTGGGCTCTCCTTTTTGGGCTGGACTCACTGTGGCTGACTTCCAAATCACCTGGAGATGTCAAAGTGCATGTCCGCTTGACCTCGAGCTGCCCCTGTTTCTCCCTGGGCTCTGAGAGTTTTGGGGTGGTTTCTAAATTTTTAAAAGTTCACTTACTTGTTTTATTTTCCTTTGTCTGTGCTTATTCTTCGTTGCTTTGCACTGGCTTTCTCTAGTTGCACCAAGTAGGTGGCTTAGCCATGTAAGGTTTCTCATTGCTGAGCCAGGCTGTAGGGGTGTGGGATTCAGTATTTACAGCAAGTGGCCTCTAGAACATGGCATAGCAATCGTGGCACATGGACTTAGTTCCTCCACTGTATGTGGAGTCTTCCAGGACCAAGGATCAAACCTGCATTCTCTGCATGGTGAGGTGGATTCTCATGCACTGTGCCAATGCACATGGCCTGTGGTGTTTTTTAAACAGTACTTTATTGAGGTAGGGTCCATGTAAACACACAGACCCTAGTCTGCTGGATGAGTTTTTAAGGTGTAAACAGCTGTATGACCACCATCCAGGTCAAGTTCCAAGACATTCCCAGCACCCAGATGACTCCTTCGGGTCCCTCCCATCTGGTGCCCCTTGTAAGCCATTGCTTTTCTGACCCATTTCTGGATTTTCTGTGATCAGAATGCTCCCAGTGTGTGCTCACTTGTGTCTGGCTCTTGTGCTCAATGGTGAGGTTCACTGAAGACCTTGCCTTTATCCTCAGTCCCATTTTCTTGCTGAGGGCTAGTCCATAGCAGGCGATTCCCAGGTGGCTCAGTAGTAAAGCATCTGCCTGCCAATGCAGGAGACCCAGGAGACATGGGTTGGATCTCGGGGTTGGGAAGATCCCCTGGTGGAGAGAATGGCAACCTGTACCAATACTCTTGCCTGGATAAATCCACAGGCAGAGGAGCTTGGTGGGCTATAGCCCAAGGGTTTGAAAGAGCATTCACTGTCCCCTTCTCCTGTTTTATTTTATTTTTTTATTTTATTTTTTTACTTTATTTTACTTTACAATACTGTATTGGTTTCGCCATACATTGACATGAGTCCACCACGGGTGTACATGCGTTCCCAAACATGAACCCCCCTCCCACCTCCCTCCCCATAACATCTCTCTTGGTCATCACCGTGCACCAGCCCCAAGCATGCTGTATCCTGCGTCGGACATAGACTGGCGATTCGATTCTCACATGATAGTATACATGTTACAATGCCATTCTCCCAAATCATCCCACCATCTCCCTCTCCCTCTCCCTCTGAGTCCAAAAGTCCGTTATACACATCTGTGTCTCTTTTGCTGTCTTGCATACAGGGTCGTCATTGCCATCTTTCTAAATTCCATATATATGTGTTAGTATACTGTATTGGTGTTTTTCTTTCTGGCTTACTTCACTCTGTATAATCGGCTCCAGTTTCATCCATCTCATCAAAACTGATTCAAATGTTTTCTTTTTAACAGCTGAGTAATACTCCATTGTGTATATGTACCACAGCTTTCTTATCCATTCATCTGCTGATGGACATCTAGGTTGTTTCCATGTCCTGGCTATTATAAACAGTGCTGCGATGAACATTGGGGTACATGTGTCTCTTTCAATTCTGGTTTCCTCAGTGTGTATGCCCAGAAGTGGGATTGCTGGGTCATAAGGTAGTTCTATTTGCAATTTTTTAAGGAATCTCCACACTGTTCTCCAAAGTGGCTGTACTAGTTTGCATTCCCACCAACAGTGTAGGAGGGTTCCCTTTTCTCCACACCCTCTCCAGCATTTATTGCTTGCATATTTTTGGATCGCAGCCATTCTGACTGGTGTGAAGTGGTACCTCATTGTGGTTTTGATTTGCATTTCTCTAATAATGAGTGATGTTGAGCATCTTTTCATGTGTTTGTTAGCCATCCGTATGTCTTCTTTGGAGAAATGTCTATTTAGTTCTTTGGCCCATTTTTTGATTGGGTCGTTTATTTTTTCTGGGATTGACCTGCATAAGTTGCTTGTATATTTTTGAGATTAGTTGTTTGTCAGTTGCTTCATTTGCTATTATTTTCTCCCATTCAGAAGGCTGTCTTTTCACTTTGCTTATATTTTCCTTTGTTGTGCAGAAGCTTTTAATTTTAATTAGATCCCATTTGTTTATTTTTGCTTTTATTTCCAGTATTCTGGGAGGTGGATCATAGAGGATCCTGCTGTGATTTATGTCGGAGAGTGTTTTGCCTATATTCTCCTCTAGGAGTTTTATAGTTTCTGGTCTTACATTTAGATCTTTAATCCATTTTGAGTTTATTTTTGTGTATGGTGTTAGAAAGTGATCTAGTTTCATTCTTTTACAAATGGTTGACCAGTTTTCCCAGCACCACTTGTTAAAGAGATTATCTTTACTCCATTGTATATTCTTGCCTCCTTTGTCAAAGATAAGGTGTCCATATGTGTGTGGATTTATCTCTGGGCTTTCTATTTTGTTCCATTGATCTATATTTCTGTCTTTGTGCCAGTACCATACTGTCTTGATGACTGTGGCTTTGTCGTAGAGCCTGAAGTCAGGCAAGTTGATTCCTCCAGTTCCATTCTTCTTTCTCAAGATTGCTTTGGCTATTCTAGGTTTTTGTGTTTCCATACAAATCTTGAAATTATTTGTTCTAGTTCTGTGAAAAATATGGCTGGTAGCTTAATAGGGATTGTGTTGAATTTGTAAATTGCTTTGGGTAGTTTACTCATTTTCACTATATTGATTCTTCTGATCCATGAACATTGTATATTTCTCCATCTATTAGTGTCCTCTTTGATTTCTTTCACCAGTGTTTTATAGTTTTCTATGTATAGGTCTTTAGTTTCTTTAGGTAGATATATTCCTAAGTATTTTATTCTTTTTGTTGCAATGGAGAATGGAATTGTTTCCTTAATTTCTTTTTCTACTTTCTCATTATTAGTGTATAGGAATGCAAGGGATTTCTGTGTGTTGATTTTATATCCTGCAACTTTGCTATATTCATTGATTAGCTCTAGTAATTTTCTGGTGGAGTCTTTAGGGTTTTCTATGTAGAGGATCATGTCATCTGCAAACAGTGAAAGTTTTACTTCTTCTTTTCCAATTTGAATTCCTTTTATTTCTTTTTCTGCTCTGATTGCTACGGCCAAAACTTCCAAAACTATGTTGAATAGTAGCGGTGAAAGTGGGCACCCTTGTCTTATTCCTGACTTTAGGGAAATGCTTTCAATTTTTCACCATTGAGGATAACGTTTGCTGTGGGTTTGTCATAGATAGCTTTTATTATGTTGAGGTATGTTCCTTCTATTCCTGCTTTCTGGAGAGTTTTTATCATAAATGGATGTTGAATTTTGTCAAAGGCCTTCTCTGCATCTATTGAGATAATCATATGGTTTTTATTTTTCAATTTGTAAATGTGGTGAATTACATTGATTGATTTGCGGATATTGAAGAATCCTTGCATCCCTGGGATAAAGCCCACTTGGTCATGGTGTATGATCTTTTTAATGTGTTATTGGATTCTGATTGCTAGAATTTTGTTGAGGATTTCTGCATCTATGTTCATCAGTGATATTGGCCTGTAGTTTTCTTTTCTTGTGTCGTCTTTGTCAGGTTTTGGTATTAGGGTGATGGTGACCTCATAGGATGAGTTTGGAAGTTTACCTTCCTCTGCAATTTTCTGGAAGAGTTTGAGTAGGATAGGTGTTAGCTCTTCTCAAAATTTTTGGTAGAATTCAGCTGTGAAGCCATCTGGACCTGGGCTTTTGTTTGCTGGAAGATTTCTGATTACAGTTTCAATTTCCGTGCTTGTGATGGGTCTGTTAAGATTTTCTATTTCTTCCTGGTTCAGTTTTGGAAAATTGTATTTTTCTAGGAATTTGTCCATTTCTTCCAGGTTGTCCATTTTATTGGCATATAACTGCTGATAGTAGTCTCTTATGATCCTTTGTACTTCTGTGTTGTCTGTTGTGATCTCTCCATTTTCATTTCTAATTTTATTGATTTGATTTTTCTCTCTTTGCTTCTTGATGAGTCTGGCTAATGGTTTGTCAATTTTATTTATCCTTTCAAAGAACCAGCTTTTGGCTTTGTTGATTTTTGCTATGGTCTCTTTTGTTTCTTTTGCATTTATTTCTGCCCTAATTTTTAAGATTTCTTTCCTTCTACTAACTCTGGGGTTCTCCAATTCTTCCTTTTCTAGTTGCTTTAGATGTAGAGTTAGGTTATTTATTTGACTTTTTTCTTGTTTCTTGAGGTATGCCTGTATTGCTATGAACTTTCCTCTTAGCCCTGCTTTTATAGTGTCCCACAGGTTTTGGGTTGTTGTGTTTTCATTTTCATTAGTTTCTATGCATATTTTGATTTCTTTTTTGATTTCGTCTATGATTTGTTGGTTATTCAGAAGTGTGTTGTTCAACCTCCATATGTTGGAATTTTTAATAGTTTTTCTCCTGTAATTGAGATCTAATCTTAATGCATTATGGTCAGAAAAGATGCTTGGAATGATTTCGATTTTTTTGAATTTATCAAGTTTAGATTTATGGCCCAGGATGTGATCTATCCTGGAGAAGGTTCCGTGAGCACTTGAAAAAAGGTGAAATTCATTGTTTTGGGGTGAAATGTCCTATAAATACCAATTAGGTCTAACTGGTCTAATGTATCATTTAAAGTTTGCATTTCTTTGTTGATTTTCTGTTTAGTTGATCTGTCCATAGGTGTGAGTGGGGTATTAAAGTCTCCCACTATTATTGTGTTATTGTTGATTTCCCCTTTCATACTTGTTAGCATTTGTCTTACATATTGCAGTGCTCCTATATTGGGTGCATATATATTTATAATTTTTATATCTTCTTCTTGGATTGATCCTTTGATCATTATGTAGTGGCCTTCTTTGTCTCTTTTCACAGCCTTTGTTTTAAAGTCTATTTTATCGGATATGAGTATTGCCACTCCTGCTTTCTTTTGGTTTCTATTTGCATGGTATATCTTTTCCAGCCCTTCACTTTCAGTCTGTATGTATCCCTTGTTTTGAGGTGGGTCTCTTGTAAGCAGCATATAGAGGGGTCTTGTTTTGTATCCATTCAGCCAGTCTTTGTCTTTTGGTTGGGGCATTCAACCCATTTACGTTTAAGGTAATTATTGATAAGTATGATCCCGTTACCATTTACTTTATTGTTTTGGGTTCGGGTTTATACACCCTTTTGTGTTTCCTGTCTAGAGAATATCCTTTAGAATTTGTTGGAGAGCTGGTTTGGTGATGCTGAATTCTCTCAGCTTTTGCTTGTCTGCAAAGCTTTTGATTTCTCCTTCGTATTTGAATGAGATCCTTGCTGGATACAGTAATCTGGGCTGTAGGTTATTGTCTTTCATCACTTTAAGTATGTCTTGCCATTCCCTCCTGGCCTGAAGAGTTTCTATTGAAAGGTCAGCTGTTATCCTTATGGGAATCCCCTTGTGTGTTTTTTGTTGTTTTTCCCTTGCTGCTTTTAATATTTGTTCTTTGTGTTTGATCTTTGTTAATTTGATTAATATGTGTCTTGGAGTGTTTCACCTTGGGTTTATCCTATTTGGAACTCTCTGTGTTTCTTGGACTTGGGTGATTATTTCCTTCCCCATTTTAAGGAAGTTTTCAACTATTATCTCCTCAAGGATTTTCTCATGGTCTTTCTTTTTGTCTTCTTCTTCTGGGACTCCTATAATTCGAATGTTGGAGCGTTTCATATCATCCTGGAGGTCTCTGAGATTGTCCTCATTTCTTTTAATTCGTTTTTCTTATTTCCTCTCTGATTCATTTATTTCTACCATTCTATCTTCTATTTCACTAATCCTATCTTCTGCCTCCTTTATTCTGCTATTTGTTGCTTCCAGAGTGTTTCTGATCTCATTTATTGTGTTATTCATTATATCTCGACTCTTTTTTATTTCTTCTAGGTCCTTGTTAAACCTTTCTTGCATCTTCTCAGTCCTTGTCTCTAGGCTATTTATCTGTGATTCCATTTTGATTTCAAGATTTCGGATCATTTTCGCTATCCCCTTCTCCTGTTTTAAACAGTGGTATTGTTGCCAGTGAGGGGCTGTGACAAGTGAAGCTGTTAAGCACATGTATATCTGTTCTTATTTCTCTTTGGTGAATATGTAGGAGCAGAAGAGCCTGGACATAGGAGAGGTAGAGGATTAACTTTATTATAATCCACCAAGTTTCCAATGCTGTTGTATTTTACACTCCAACCTGCGCTGAATGAGTTCCAGTTGCTTCCTATTCCAGTCAATGAGGAAAAATTTCCCGTATCCCGGGTTTTGAAGAGGATTGCAAAGAATCTCTCCTTCTTTTCCTCCTTTCTGTTCCAAGTGTGCTATCTGCCCCTTAAATCCAGTCATATTCTAGTTGACTCCGGAATCTAGTGGGGATGGAGGGTGGAGGGAGGAGGCAAGTGGGCTCCGTCTATGAGAACGTCTCAGAGAAGTCAGTCTTTGCAAATTCTGAGAACCCAGGTAAGAGCCAGAAGGGAGAGAGGTGCAGACCCGTGTGTGGCCCTGGGGCACCTGCTCCCCTGCTCCCCACTTGGTGCCTGTAGGACCCTCAGCTGCTCATCCAGGCTGCACCCCAGGGCCCTGTCTCGAGCACACAGTGGGGTCTCGCTTGACTTCAGGTAAGTCTGTTGTTGCTATGCATTTCCTCCCTACCCCACTTTGCTACCCAGCTGATCCTAGTCTCTGTTTTAGTCAATCATTTCCTTTAACAAGGTGCTGGAGCCAATAAGAGACATTTATTCCACACAGTGACCCACCTCCATGTCATTCAGAAAGTTCTAGAATGTCTAAATCTCCGCTCCCCAGTCTAGAGCCCAGAAGGAAGGGAGAGAAGAGAAAAGAAGGGAGAGAGAGATGCTTAGAGGGGAGGCATCAGAAGCTCCTGGGGCATCATTCAGTTCAGTTCAGTTCATTTCTGTTCAGTCTCTCAGTCGTGTCTGACTCTTTGCGACCCCATGAATCACAGCACACCAGGACTCCCTGTCCATCACCAATTCCCAGAGTCACTCAGACTCACATCCATCAAGTCCGTGATGCCATGCAGCCATCTCATCCTCGGTCGTCCCCTTCTCCTCCTGCCCCCAGTCCCTCCCAGCAATAGAATCTTTTCCAGTGAGTCAACTGTTTGCATCAGGTGGCCGAAGTACTGGAGTTTCAGCTTTAGCATCATTCCTTCCAAAGAAATCCCAGGGCTGATCTCCTTCAGAATGGACTGGTTGGATCTCCTTGCATCCAAGGGACTCTCAAGAGTCTTCTCCAACACCATAGTTCAAATGCATCAATTCTTCGGCGCTCTGCCTTCTTCACAGTCCAACTCTCACATCCATACATGACCACAGGAAAACCATAGCCTTGACTAGACGTACCTAAGTTGGCAAAGTAATGTCTCTGCTTTTGAATATGCTTTCTAGGTTGGTCATAACTTTTCTTCCAAGGAGTAAGCATCTTTTAATTTCATGGCTGCAATCACCATCTGCAGTGGTTTTGGAGCCCCCAAAAAATAAAGTCAGACACTGTTTCCACTGTTTCCCCATCTATTTCCCATGAAGTGATGGGACCAGATGCCATGATCTTCGTTTTCTGAATGTTGAGCTTTAAGCCAACTTTTTCCCTCTCCTCTTTCACTTTCATCAAGAGGCTTTTTGGTTCCTCTTCACTTTCTGCCACAACTGTGGTATCATCTGCATATCTGAGTTTATTGACATTTCTCCCGGCAATCTTGATTCCAGCTTGTGTTTCTTCCAGTCCAGCATTTCCCATGATGTACTCCGCATATAAGTTAAATAAGCAGGGTGACAATACACAGACTTGATGTACTCCTTTTCCTATTTGGAACCAGTCTGTTGTTCCATGATGGGGCATCATTAAACACAATGATAAGGTAACTGTGGGGGTCCAGCCCCGGCTGGATCCAGGGTATCCAAGGTGTGATCGCATTGGTGAGGAGGGATTTATTTATTGAGTGATATAGAAGGAGATAAGGATTTATTTAAAGATATAGAGAGAGATAAAGAAAGAAATTTGCAGTTAAGAAAATAGAGGCGAGAAAGAAGCTGTATTCCTTTGTTTACATAGAAAGGCAATAAAACTCCGAGACAAGGAGTTTGCACCATATATGTTGGGCCACAGGCAGCCGCTTGCCCCACCTTGATCTCCCTCTCGCATGGGTCTTAGAAGCCCAGGCAAATAAGTAGATGCGGTGAGCCTCTCTGTTCCAGATGGGAATTTAGCCTGAAAAGGAGAATAAGAAAAGAAGACATGGGGGGAGCCAGATTTCCGAGAAACTGGTCCCCCCTTTATTTTCCAGGAAAGCTCTTTATACTTTTGGTTGTACATAGAGATCAATGGATAATACAAAGTCGTGCAGGATTTGCAGCCCTGATCCTTATCACGACCAGGCTTTTTCTCTGCATACCTAGCTGTATACACAGGTCATAGGTGATTTACATCATATTCTGGCCAGGAGGTCTGTTAGCATTTTATGGCCCTTTTCTGATAAGGGTTGTCAACCAGAAAACTTATTTGCTCTAAAAGTGTTGTTCTTCCTAAAGTCTGGTGCCACTCTCAGAAAGCACTAATTAAGGTTACATTCTTACATAGCAAGGACACAACAATTTATAAAAAAGAAAGAGGAGTACAGTGATTTATAACAAAGAGAAAATTCGTTAACTCAAAAGTCTAGTATTGCTACCATCAAAACTACTATATTGTTTTTTCTACATCCCAATTACATTGATTATGATCCTCCAGTTGCCTAAAAGATAAAGGATATGGAGGCCTGGTGGTGGTCATTAACTCAACAATGAAAACCTACACTGATATAATTCTTAGTTCTTTAAAAAGGGCTCTATACCTTTAAGATGCTTTAAGCTTCCTGTCTCTCATGGTTGAGGGGCTGTAAACAATCACATGCATAGTCGTAAAAATCCGGGTAAGCCTGTCAGGCAAGTTAGAGAGCCATCAGAGGGGTCTGAGCTGAGACACTCCTTTTATATGCAGGAGACTGTTAACTGGAGCTCTAAGTTAACTTTTTCCAGAAAAGTTGGTGGGGGATAGCCCCTGTTAATGTCAGAACCGTAAGCGAAAAGCATAATGCAGTAAGGCAGGCAGACTGTGGTTTAGGGAAGATGCTCGAGAAAGTCTGGGGGGACCCCTGAGGCCTGATCCTGCCTTTGCATATCAGGCCCCTTCCTCATGACCTTTGCCACGGGTGGGATTCCCCATGCTGGCTCCCGGCAGGTAACCTTCATGATAAAGTTTTCTATTGATATTTATAGAACATTTCTTTCCATATGATCATATATAGTTTTGTTTCTATTTTTTCTGTCTCTCTCCTTTTTTTTCTGACTGCACCATGCTATATGCATGTTCTTAGATCCCTGACCAAGTATTGAACCCATCCCCCCTGCAGTGGACGCAGAGTCCTCACCACTAAACCACCCGGGAAATCCCTCCATGACTAGGTTTTTATCTGAGGAATCCAAATTTGGAGCAAATGTTTGTAAATCCAAATTTACAGCAAATCCCTTTCTGAGGACCCAAGAAGCCTCATATGGCTCAGGCTATCACTAATGAGCTGTGTGACTTTGGCAATGACCTTTAAACACTCTGAGCCTCAGTTTCCCTATCTGGAAAATGGGTATAACCAGGCCTTCCCAGCACAACCTCCACCCCGTGCACCAGTAGCACCCAGCTGCCCGGGCCCCACCAAACAGCTCTGTTTCTGTCTGGAACCTCAAGAGACAGCCATGTTCTCAGGAACAGTGATGCCTAGAATCTCCCTGCAGTATGAGTGTGGTCCGGATCTTTGAGCCGACATGAACCTCTATGCACTATTGGATCTCAGTGCAGATCACAGGAGGCCAGCAGAGGGGAAAGGGCCCTGGGTGAGGAGCACCCACTTCCACCCTCTTCTCTCCTCCCTACCTTTCTCCCTGTTTCTAAACCTACATCATCTCCTGGATCCTCCCCCATTGAGTAACAGTCCAGTTGCTTTGGTTTCTATACATTTTTAAGTTCTCCGGGCACAGTGGTCTTCCTGGCCAGTGTGTAAAGTGACAGTGGCCACAGAGGCAGTGGAGAGATGGCCTTCAGGGACACCCAGTCTCCTTACAGAAACCAGTGAGTTCAAGGGCTGTGGGTGGGGTGCGTTCCGGTGGACAGGAAGCAGCTCTGGGGCTCTAAGAAAACAACTCCTGTTGTGAGAGAGGAGGGGAGCAGCAACCTGAAAAGAACATGGAAGGGCAGACCAGCTTCTCCATGACCATCTCCTGGGTGCTGCTTAGGACGGCAGCAGGTGAGCATCCCCAGGATTCCTGCATCTGATAAACATTTACTGAGTTCACTGTGGGTGCCTCTACTGTTCTAAGTAAGAACCGGGAAAATGATGGTTGTGAAGGGAGCAGGGCTTCTGGGGTGGGTAACAAGCCAGCATGGCAACAAGGGACATACTTTAAAGACATCCTCTCTGTGCTAAACCATTTACTATTTGGATGACCTCAAGCAAGTTACTTTCCCTCTCTGGGCCTCAGTTTCTGCATCTATATAATGGGGTTAATCCTGGAGTCCCTGCCCAGATCTGGGGAAAAGACTAAGCGAGCTTGAATGAACTCTGGGAGAGCCTGAATGGTGTCTGGCCCACTGCAGGAGCTCTGAAAGTGTTTAGAGTTGTTAGGAGACTGGGCGCAGAGGGAAAGCCTCCTGAGGAGGTGTCAGCTCTCTGAGGGGCAAGAGAGCAAGGCAGGGCAGGTCAAGGGAGTATGAGAAGGGGCCACCTCAGGAGTTAGGGGGAGCTGGGTGCCCTGCACTGTGGGCTTCAGAGGGTTTTCTTCTGCGCCTTTGACTTCCTGTGTGGAGGCCCCATCACAGGATGCCTTGTTGAAACCAGGGTTCCCCCACCTCCAGGTCACATACTAGTGTTGGTCCAGGGCTTCTTAGGAACTGGGCCCCACGGCAGGTAGTGAATGGCTGGCAAGTTAGTGAATATTCATCTGTATTTACAGCCACTCCCCATCACTCACATCCCCTTGTCCTTGGAAAAATAATCTTCCACAAAATCAGCCCCTTTGCCACACAGGTTGGGGCCAGCTGGTTTAAACCCTTATCACTCCATGTCATCCGTGTAAAATTGAGCCTCATAGAGGTGGAAGCCACTTGTTCAAGGCCCCTGGATGGAAAGTGGCCAAGGAGGGAGGTGCCTTAATTCCCGGGGCCTGGAGAAAAGAGGAGCCCACAGAGAGAGCCCTGCAGGAGGAGACAGGCAAAGAGGGGACCTGGAGAAAAGAGGAGCCCACAGAGAGAGCCCTGCAGGAGGAGACAGGCAAAGAGGGGACGGCCCCAGGGCAGGCGGTTTCTGTGCTCACCGTGTGCTGGGCCCGACGCTGCAGTAGGAGCCTCTCCTTGCCTCGGCGTCCCAAGAGGCTGGGCACATGGGCTGACTGAGGGCTTCCTGGAATGGGGAAGAAGAGGGCTTCCTAGACACACACCAGCCTCCACTGAGGGAAAGACACGCACACTGAGGTCCCTGTCCTTGGAGAGCTAGTTTATTCTGTCTCCCTTTTGGACACCAATCTGTTCCTGTGCCCTCAGTGTCACCTGTCCTCTCCAGCTGTCCCCTTTCCCAGCTGAGCAGACACAGGCCGGCCTCTAAGGAGCCGCCACTTGCCCCAAAGCCTCTCACTTCTAGGCACATTTCTCTGCTTCCATCTTGGACACAGATTTCTATACCCATTTTCTCCTTATTTTTAGAAAATGAAACTCTAAGGGCAAAATGTAATTGCAGTCATGAAATTAAAAGACACTTACTCCTTGGAAGGAAAGTTATGACCAACCTGGACAGCATATTAAAAAGCAGAGACATTACTTTGCCAACAAGGTCCATCTAGTCAAGGCTATGGGTTTCCCAGTGGTCACGTATGGATGTGAGAGTTGGACTGTGAAGAAAGCTGAGTGCTGAAGAATTGATGCGTTTGAACTATGGTGTTGGAGAAGACTCTTGAGAGTCCCTTGGACTGCAAGGAGATCCAACCAGTCCATTCTGGAGGAGATCAGTCCTGGGTGTTCTTTGGAAGGACTGATACTCAAGCTGAAACTCCAATACTTTGGCCACCTCATGCGAAGAGTTGACTCATTGGAAAAGACTCTGATGCTGAGAGGGATTGAGGGCAGGAGGAGAAGGGGACGACAGAGGATGAGATGGCTGGATGGCATCACCGACTCGATGGACATGAGTTTGGGTAAACCCCGGGAGCTGGTGATGGACAAGGAGGCCTGGCACGGTGCAATTCATGGAGTTGCAAAGAGTCAGACATGACTGAGCAACTGAACTGAACTGAAGGGCAAAATGTGGTAATTGCACAAAAGCACACTAAGTGCAAATTAGGTGAACAAGAGTGATGGCAACAGACTAGAGACGCGTACCAGCCAGCCACACAGGTTGTATGCAGATTCCCAGATGGGTGTCAAAGTGCGAGCACCTCCTGTTCTGCCCTTGACAGTAAGCCAGGACACCGAGCCCTGTCTGACTTCCCTCCACAACAGTTTGCTGGGAACTTTCAGACCAGGTGCAGTGACAGTGACATTGTCTTCCACTTCAACCCTCGGCTTGAAAACACTAGGTATGTGGTCTGCAACAGGAGGCAGAAAAGAAGCTGGAGCCCGAGAAGTGGAAGATGCAGGCGCCCTCCCAGAGAGGGAGCCAATTTGAGCTCTGCTTCCAGGTACAGAACTCAGAGTTCAAGGTGAGCAGGAACTCACTTCCCTTCAGCCCCCTGTTCCCCAGCCCCATCGGGTGCTGTGGACAGTCTTTAAACAGCCACGTGAGCAACACCTTTGCACAGAGAAGAGGACCATTTCCTTGGAAGGCGAAGGCTGCAGTCTGCTTCCACACCTTCAGCTTCAACTCCAGGTGCACCTCTTGCAACTCCAGGTGCACCTCTTGCTTCTCTTGCTCTGGAAATAAGCACTAGGTAAGTCACCATGGTGCTTTTTCTGCCTCCTGGGTCGTTAAATCCAAGTTAATTTCAATCTTCTCTTGTGGCTCTTCTTCTGCTCTAGGTCCCTGGGAACATCTGAGTTTCTGTAACATTGTTGCTGCCTTTATCCAGATGTTATTAATGGCTTTGCTTTGCAGGGCATTGCACATTGCTTTTGGAAGTAGAGCAGTATCTCTGGGCTTGGAGAGATGGGAGGGGGAGTGAGTACATCCGTGTCCCTGCTTCTTTGTGTGAACGTGGATGTCGCCACCCCCTCATCCTGCTACCTGACATAAACGTACAGGTTGTGTTTGGATGCATTTCAGGTCCAAAGCATGTTCTTGTAACTGACACAGATCTGAAGACAGATGCCCAGACCTACAGAGGATTGATGTGAAACTATAGACACGGGTCAAAACTTCTAGAGGCAGGGGTCCCAGAGGCTTGGATGTGCTCCCACCTGGCCAGGGACCACCACTGGCGTGTGCTCTCATCGCGGCAAGTGATGGTCAATGGGAAGAGCTTCACGCAGAATGAATGCCGTGTGCCCTTTGGTCAAGTCACCACAATCTGAGGCATGGAATCTGTGCGGCTGTCCTCCATCAGCTTCCAGGTCAGGCTGTCCCCTGCCCGGGGCTGGGTGTGGGGCCCTGTCCTCTGTGTCTGGGCCCTGCTGCGTGGACCCGAAGTCGCCAGCCAGTCTTCTACCCAGCGGCTCTGGGGACACCTCTGGCTCGCTTGTCCTGTCCTTCTTGTGTCCCGTGTCTCTCTGGGATATCTGCTCAGTCTGCTGGACTAGTAGGGCACGTGTCTCTGTCACTCTCTGTCCCCACCCTGCTTATGAGGCCATGGGCTACTTAAATGAACCCGGGTTTGGGAATCAAACTGAATCCTGCTCAGATCCCCAGCTCTGCCATTCTCATCGGCTGGGGGGTCTTAGACACGTGACTGCACCTTTCGAAGCCTTGGTTTTCTCCCCTGTGGAATGAGAGGTCTGCAGCCCCACAGCTCGCTGTGTGAGTTCAGTGAAGCGACACAGGTCAAAGAGCACGAAGTAGCCTGCTGGGGACACTCGGGTCTATTTGGTCATCTCTGCGTTTTACAGTCTTTGAATGTTTCACCAACATCTAAAAGGTCAGTTGTAATTTTGCAAGATGAAAATTTTCTGGAGCTGGACAGTGGTGATGGGAGTGAATTCAACACAGCTGAAATGTATTTACTCTCAGTATGGTCAATTTTCAGTGATATGCATTTCAGCACTGTTTAGGGAAAGAGATGAGGCAGATTGCTTCTTCCTCCTGAAGATGGAAAGGCCCTAGGAGACAGATTGCCTCCAGGGTGCTCACCAGAAATTCCCAGACTGGCTGACTAAGTCTTCATTCCCGGGGAAGATGGAAGCTACCAGCTAGGTCAGGTGTCACACCTCGGTTTGGTATCATGGGCTTCAGCGAGAGTGATGCCATTTTGAGCCTGTGGTTTTCTCTTTAACTGTTCCCCGCTTATTGAGCAAACTTTCAACCTAACCAAGAGATCAATCAGAATTTGAGGTCTTCAGAATTGAAAGAGACACGTGTACCCCAGAGTTCATCACAGCACTGTTTACAATAGCTAGGACATGGAAGCAACCTAGATGTCCATCTGCAGACGAATGGATAGGAAAGCTGTGGCACATATACACAATGGAGTACTACACAGATTTTAAAAAGAATGCATTTGAATCAGTTCTAATGAGGTGGATGAAACTGGAGCCTATTCTACAGAGTGAAGGAAGTCCGAAAGAAAAACACCAATACAGTGTATTAATGCATATATATGGAATTTAGAAAGATGGTAATGATGATACTATATGCAAGACAGCAAAAGAGACTCACATGTAAAGAATAGATTTTTGGACTCTGTGGGAGAAGGCGAGGGTGGGATGATCTGAGAGAATTGCATTGAAACGTGTATATTACCATATGTGAAATAGATCACCAGTCGAGGTTCAATGCACGAGACAGGGTGCTCAGGGCTGGTCCACTGGGACGACCCTGAGGGATGGGATGGGGAGGGAGGTGGGTGGGGGGGTTAAGGATGGGGAACACATATACACCTGTGGCTGATTGATGTCAATATATGGCAAAACCCACTACAATATGGGAAAGTAGCCTCCAATTAAAATAAATACATTAATTTTTTAAAAAAGGAATTTGAGGTCTTATCACCACTGTCAGCTACCAATCTATAGTCACTGTAGCTTTGTGGACACTATGTGTGGTATCCAGAGGTCATGACTTTTTACCTATATCCCTGTGATGTTTGTAACTGAGCAGGACCCTTGGGGGCTTCCTAAGACATCCTTACACCCCATGTTTGTGATAAACCTTTAGCCTTCTAGGCTTTCCCCAGTTCCAAGGAAAAAATTTAATCAGCAAAGTGAGAAAATGCAGAAACAAAGGAAAACAGTCAAGGAAGACAACATAATACTAGTTTATCCATCCAATACTCAAGGACCTCTGGTTCTTCCTCAAAGACGATAGAAAATACTCTGAGCCAAATCCTTTGCGCTCTTTGCAGGTACAGAAACCCCCTCCAGGTGGAAGAAGTTAACTGTATGCTCCCCACAAGGACATAGAACCTGGAACCTTGATGATGTGGACTCCCGATTACCTCACCACCAACCAATCAGAAGACATCCATGAGCTGATCCCACACACTGCAACCCTCTCCTTCACTGTCTTTAAAAACCTTTTCCTGAAAGCCATCAG
This sequence comes from Ovis aries, assembly GCF_016772045.2. Lineage (NCBI taxonomy): Eukaryota > Metazoa > Chordata > Mammalia > Artiodactyla > Bovidae > Ovis > Ovis aries. The sequence goes on from NC_056064.1 coordinate 19,240,260, forward strand.
GGAGTTAGGGTTTTTTAAGCACTAGCTGCCTGGACTCCTTGCTTGGTGACTGCAGCAAACCCTGTACTTTCCTTCCCTGCCCACTGCAGTCTGTAGGTTGGCTTTATTGCACATGGATGAGTTATTAGTAAGTGGCGGCTAATCTAATCTAGATAGTTAAGGATAGATTTGTTTTATTCTCTCTACCTGGTTGATCCTGCCACTAATATATATGCCTATCTCAAAGGGTAAGCTGTGCAGTAAGTGTGAATAGCTGGTACAATGAAACTGCAGAGAGCTCATAAAATCAGTGTGGCTCCTTTGGTTGTTTGATTATTGCAACTGGATTATAGTTGGTTACAATAATCGTTGCTTAAATTTATTCTTTGTTTTCAAATTGTGCTTTTTGTCTCTCTGATGCACTATGTCGTTATCAATATTACTAGCAGCACCACTTACATCCTGTCTAATTTATAAGAGTACAGTAACAGTGTGTAATCAGGCTTCCAACAAAACTTCTATGGCTAGACATTTTGAGAAAATCTCATTTATAATATAAAATAATTGCAATAGTGTGATTCTAGATATGGGGAGAAGCAACAAGGAAAAATGACTCCTGGATTATTAAATTAGGCAGAATCCAGAGAATCTTTAATTATTGATGGGGCTTGTTAAAAAATTTAGCACCTGAGTGCATATGAAGAATTTCTCCCAGATCTGGGATGAGCCTCCCAGTGCCATGGAACAAAGGTGATCATGACATGTGTCCCAAATATTGGTCAACTTCCTGACCAAGAGAAGAAGACCTGAGAAATGGAATCAGTGATTGCAGCCCTTCAACGTGAGACAGTAAGCCCCAAGGAAGGGGAATACCTGCCATCTAGCAGTCATTAGCGGAGAAGGCAGTGGCAACCCACTCCAGTGTTCTTGCCTGGAGAATCCCAGGGACGCGGGGGCCTGGTGGGCTGCCGTCTATGGGGTCGCACAGAGTCGGACACGACTGAAGTGACTTAGCAGCAGCAGCAGTCATTAGACTGCAGCCTCTACCTATGGCAAACCTTGAGGAAATTCTGAGAATACAGGATTACAGGCTCACAGAGAGCTGAGGCACTTACCAAGGACAAAATTTTAATGAGCCCTGACTCTTAACTCTTCCCACATGTAGAAAAGCACCAAACTCCTTACTTGAAATGCTGCCTCTTGGGTCTGAAGTTCAGTATTTCTAAGTCTACAGGTGTCAAGTAGGCACTTTCCAAAGAAGACAAGTACCAATGTTTGGCACTAATGGCAGACACTCCCAGAAAGATCCATCTGACTAAGCAGAATGCTCATCACTCCCTTTTCCCCCAAGATTGTGGAATGAACTTTGACAGTGGGGAATTGTTGCAGAGAAGAACCAATGCTGACTCCATGTTGGGACTGTTTCTTTGACCTGCTTTTCATTGCTGATGTTATTATAAGCATACATAATGGCCTGCCTCAAAGGACCTCTGCCTGATTGTTAAACTAAAGTGACTTTGTTCAGTTTATAGAGAGATAATCTGACCCTGCCCATCTGTGAATGGCTGCAAAGAAAAGAAGAGATTAACACCCTCCTTCCAAAGGCTGGCCCTTCCCAGAAATATTTTGCAAGACTTACGGCCCCTTTTACTTCCTCATTGCCTCTCCTGCTCTATTCCGCCTTTTGACTTTGGTTCTTCCTGCTTCTCTGTTTGGTTCTATAAAAGAGCCTGGCGTCCAGACCCAACAAGATGGTCATTTTGAGACATCGGTCTGCCGTCTCCTTGGTCAGCTGGCTTTCTGAATAGTCATATTCCTTGCCTCAGTACCCCATCTCTCAGATTTATCAGGCTGTCGTGTGGTGAGCAGAGTGAGACTTGGACTCATGGTAATATCATAGTGTTTTTGCTCAATCCCTGTGACATTTGTAACAGAGCAGGACTGTATAGGGGTTTCCTGGGACATGCTTACCCCCATCTCCATGACTGTAGTAAAACTATAGGCTCCTAAGCAAAGTGGAGAGTTGGTTGCTCAGTCATGTTTGACTCTTTGTGACCCCATGGACTGTAGTCTGCCAGGCTCCTCTGACCATGGATTCTCTAGGCAAGAATCCTGGAGTGGGTTGCCATTTCCTTCTGCAGGGGATCTTCCCAATCCAAGGATTGAGCCCAGGTATCCTATGCTGTAGGCAAATTCCTTACCATTTGAGCCACCAAGGAAGCTCATAGCCTTCTCAGTTCAGTTCAGTTCAGTTCAGTTCAGTCAATCAGTCGTGTCCGACTCTTTGCGACCCCATGAATCGCAGCACGCCAGGCCTCCCTGTCCATCACCAACTCCCAGAGTTCACTCAAACTCACGTCCCTCGAGTTGGTGATGCCATCCAGCCATCTCATCCTCTGTCGTCCCCTTCTCCTCCTGCCCCCAATCCCTCCCAGCATCAGAGTCTTTTCCAATGAGTCAACTCTTCACATGAGGTGGCCAAAGTACTAGGTCTTCCCAAAGTTCCAAGGAAAAAATTTAATCAGAGATGTGAAAAAATGCAGAAACAATGGAAAACATTCAAGGAAGACAAAGTAATAACAATTTAGCCATTACTACTCGTGGGAGATCCTCACCCCGCCACCCCCTCGCACCAATATTTTCTCAGCTGGTGCAAATGTTGGATGGGCCCTTGTGGTTCTTATTACTTATAGAATGCAGCTCACTGGCAACCATCTGGGAGCTTTGAAACAATAAGGATTATTAGTCTCATGTCCTGTGGCCTAACAAGACAATGGCCAGTAGGGAGGAGGAAGAGGGGCCACAGACCTGGAGTTCTGCCTTTATTAGAGTCCAAGGGTGCTGTGGTAGGCAGGCACCAGGAGGAAGGAAGAGAAATGTAGTTATCTAGATTCCCTAAGGCTTTCTAGAAAGGAGAAGTTCATGGCAGAGGGCGCAGAGAGGACTGATCTAAGAGCTTCCCTAGAAGCTGTCATACAGCTGGTGATGTGTTTATGCAAGATGGGTGTTTGAAGTGGATACTTTAGCAATCAGAAGTTTAACGCCAGGCCCTTAGGATCAGGCATTGCCCATCATGCCTCACCGTGTAATATTCCCACCAAAGTGCAAAAGGCCTCCTTTCTCCACGTCCTCATCAACACCTGGCAGTTTTCCTAGTGTGAGGTGGCCGACACATTTAGAACAGACGCTGTGCTCTACAGGACAGAGAACAGAGACCCTCAGACAAATGTCTAGAATTTGAATGATGCAGCTCTGAGGGTCACCTCTCGCCTCCTTAAGACCAGAGCCAGGGCCTGGGAACCGGTCATGGTGATGGCATGGGGATGCCAGGCTGCTGAGGTCAACTGTACCAGGCCCTGGGTCTTGAAGATGCCTCCCTGCTGTCTCCAGTCATCTGAAAATGCATTTGCCTTCAGATTTGGCTGTTGCTCCTCTCTGCAGAGTGGGAGCAGAGGGCTGTGGGCTCTTCTTTTTAGATTGGATTCACTGTCACTCAGTTGTGCTCATTTCACATGCTAGCAAGGCTATGAGCAATATCCTTCAAGCTAGGCTTCAGTAGTGTGTGAACTGACAACTTCCAGATGTACAATCAGCTTCAGAAAATGCAGAGGAACCAAAGATCAAATTTCCAACAGTTGTTGATCATGGACAAAGTGAAGAAATTCCAGAAAAATATCTTTTGCTTCACCGACAACACTATGACCTTTAGCTACGTGGATCACCACAAAGTGAAAAATTCTTGAAGAGATGGGAGTACCAGCCCACCTTACCTGTCTCCTGAGAAACCTGTATGAGAGTCAAGAAGCAGCAGTTAGAAGTGGACATGAAACAACTGATGGGCTAAAACTGGAAAAGGAGTAAGACAAGGCTGTACATTGTTGTTGCTGTGATTCAGTCACTCAGTCATGTCCAACTCTTTTCAACCCCATGGACTACAGCACACCAGGCTTCCCTGTCCTTCACCATCTCTCGGAGCTGGCTCAAACTCATGTCCATTGAATCGGTGATGTCATCCAACAATCTTGTCCTCTGTCGTCCCCTTCTCCTGCCTTCCATCTTTGCCAGCATCAGGGTCTTTTCTAATGAGTCAGCTTTTCACATCAGGTGGCCAAAGTATTGGAGCTTCAGCTTCAGCATCAGTCCTTCCGTGAATATTCTGGATTGCTTTCATTTAAGATTGACTGGTTTAACCTCTTTGCTGTCCAAGGGACTCTCAAGAGTCTTCTCCAGCACCACAGTTCAAAAGCACTAGAATTGGGAAAGGAGTAAGACAAGGCTGTATATTGCCACCCTGCTTATTTAATTTCTATGCAAAGTACATTATGAGAAATTCAGGGCTGGATGAAGCACAAGCTGAAATCAAGATTGCTGGGGAAAATATCAATAACCTTAGAACGCGATGATATCACTCTAATGGCAGAAAGTGAAGAGAAACTAAAGAGCCTCTTGATGAGAGTGAAAGAGGAGAGTGAAAAAGCTGGCTTAAAACTCAACATTCAAAAAACAAAGCTCATGGCACCTGGTCACATCACTTCGTGGAGAATAGGTGGGGAAACAATGGAAACGGTGGCAGACTCTATTTTCTTGGGCTGCTGACTCTATGTTCGTGGGCTCCCTGTCTCCTGCACATGGCAGGGACCCTCATGACTCCAGCTCAGTCTGCTGCTGCTGTGTCTACCCCTCTTCTCTGCAAAACCTGCTCCTGGGTCTCTGTTTCAGTCAAGCATCTAGTTCCTCTGTGTATTCTCGCCACCTCTTAGTACGCTCTGCTTCTGCTAGGTCCATACCACTTCTGTCCTTTGTTGTGCCCATCTTTGTAGGGGCTTCCCTGGGGGTTCAGATGGTTAAACGTCTGCCTGCAATGTAGGGAACCCAGGTTCAATCCCTGGGTCAGGAAGATCCCCTGGAGAAGGAAATGGCAACCCACTCCAGCACTCTTCCTGGAAAATTCCATGGACAGAGGAGCCTGGTAGGCTACAGCCAATGGGGTTGCAAAGAGTCGGACACAACTGAGCGACTTCCCTCCCTTTGCATGAAATGTTCCCTTGGTATCTCTAGTTTTCTTGAAGAGATCTCGAGTCTTTCCCATTCTGTTGTTTTCCTCTATTTCTTTGCACTGATCACGAGTTCAAATGGGTATACTTTCCTTTTCTCCTTTGCGTTTCGTTTCACTTCTTTTCACAGCTATTTGTAAGGCCTCCTCAGACAACCATGTTGCCTTTTTACATGGCTTTTTCTTGGGGATGTTCTTGGTCCCTGCCTCCTGTACAATATCACGAACCTCCATCCATAGTTCTTCAGGCACTCTGTCTGTCAGATCTAATCCCTTGAATCTACAACACCTAAAAAGGTCAGGAGCAGTTTTACAAAGTGAAAAAGTTCTGGAGTTGGGTAGTGGTGATGGTTGGACAATTGTGAGAGTGAATTTAACACCACTGAACTTTTGGTATACTTAATATGGTCAATTTTACCTGATATATATTTCACCACTGTTTAGGAAAAGAGGTCAGGCAGATTGCTTCTTCCACCCTGGGATGGAGAGGGCCCAGTAGATTCATTACCTCCCAGGTGCTGACTAGAAAATTCCAAACTTTCTAATTAAGACAACTTTCCCGGAGAAGGTGGAAGCTACAGTTAGGGCGGTGTTATACCTAGGTTTGGTGTCATGGGCTTCCCAAAAGTGATGTCTGTGGTTTTCTCTTTAACTATTCCCCACTTTTGAGCAAACTCTCAGCCTGACCAAGAAATGCAATGAGAATTTAAGGCATTAGCATCACTCTCAGCTACGAATTTATAGAACCCACAGCTTTGTTGACTCTTGATGTGGTATCCAGAAGTCATGGCTTTTGGCTTAGTCCCTGTGACATTTGTAACCACGCAGGACCCTATGGGGGCTTCCTGGGACAGCCCTACCCTCCATGTTTGTAATAATCCTTTAACTTCCCAGGCCGTCCCCAGATTCCAAGGAAAAACTTTAATTAGAGAAGTGAGAAAATGCAGAAACAAAGGAAAACAGTCAAGCAAGAGAAAGTGATAACCATTCAGCATAACCAAGGACATTTACTTCCTATTTTGAGCCAAATCCTTTGTGCTGTTTTGCAGAGACAGAAAACCCCACGAGGGAGAAGAAGCTAACTGTGTGCTGCCCACAAGGACATAGAACCAGGAAGCTTGATGACACTGATTCCTGATTCCTCACCACACACCAATCAGAAGATATCCATGAGCGGATCACAGACCCTGCAACCCTCTCCCTCACCCTGTGTTTAAAAACCTTTCTCTGAAAGCCCCTGGGAGTTTCTGTGCCTTAGTGTCTAACTGTCGGGACTCCTTGCTTGCTGCCTGCAATAAATGCTGCACTTTCCTTCAGCACCACCTGGTGGCAGTAGAGTGGCTTCACTGAGTGGGAACCAGCTCAGGAGGAGAGGTAAGGCTCATCTAGACAGTTATGGATCGACTGGAGACTCGATGAGGTGTGTCATGAAGGGATGCGTCCCATGCCTGGGTCCCAAAGTACGTGAGCAGTGGAGAAGAGAAGGATATTGGAAAGACAGAATGATCTTTCTGCTTTCTCTGTAGAGAACATGTCGAATCTTCATCACATGAAGAAGCAAAGAGCAGCCAAAAAGCTGGGAAGTACTAAATCTCTAGGATATTTGTGAAGAAAACTATTATTTTCCTGAATTTTGTGATGTTTGGAGTATTTGTTAACTGCTATGGTTCAAGTGCATATTGAAAAGCAGAGACATTACTTTGCCAACAAGGTCCGTCTAGTCAAGGCTATGGTTTTTCCTGTGGTCATGTATGGATGTGAGAGTTGGACTGTGAAGAAAGCTGAGCGCCGAAGAATTGATGCTTTTGAAATGTGGTGTTGGAGAAGACTCTTGAGAGTCCCTTGGACTGCAAGGAGATCCAACCAGTCCATTCTGAAGGAGATCAACCCTGGGATTTCTTTGGAGGGAATGATGCTAAAGCTGAAACTCCAGTACTTTGGCCACCTGATTGAAAGAACTGACTCATTGGAAAAGACTCTGATGCTGGGAGGGATTGGGGGCAGGAGGAGAAGGGGACGACAGAGGATGAGATGGCTGGATGGCATCACTGACTCGACGGACGTGAGTCTGAGTGAACTCCGGGAGTTGGTGATGGACGGGGAGGCCTGGCGTGCTGCGATTCATGGGGTGACAAAGAGTCGGACACGACTGAGCGACTGAACTGAACTGAACTGATGGTTCAAGTATGGTGTACCCACCCCCCCAAATTTACATGACCACTATCACCCATTTTAGCCACAAGTAATTTTTCATCTTTGTTTTTAAAAATATTTATTTACTTGGCCACCTGGGGCCTTAGTTCTGGCACGTGGGATGTGTGTTGTGGCATATAGGGGTCTAGTTGTGATGTGAGGGCTCCGTAGTTGTGGCCCTTGAGTGAAAGGAAAGTCGCTCAATTGTGTCTAACTCTTTGTGACCCCATGGACTATATAGTCCATGGAATTTTGGAGTAGGTAGCCCGAATACTGGAGTAGGTAGCCATTCCCTTCTCCAAGGGGATTGAACCAGGGATCCTGACCCAAAGATCAAACCCAGGTCTCCCTCATTGCAGGCGGATTCTTTATCAGCTGAGCCACCAGGGAAGCCCAAGAATACTGGAGTGGGTAGCCTATCCCTTTTCCAGCGGATCGAATCGGGGTCTCTTGCATTGCAGGTGGATTCTTTACAAGCTGAGTTACCATGGAAGCCCTTCATTTTAAAAATATTGATTTGTTTCTTTATTTGACTGCCTGGGGTCTCAGTTCTGGCACAGGAGATCTTTGTTGTCACGTATAGGAGTCTAGTTGTGGCATGAGGAGGGCTCAGTGGTTGTGGCCCTTGAGCTTACTTGCTCCACAGCATGTGGAACCTTAGTTTCCTGATCAGGAATTGAATCTGCGTCCCCTGCATTGCAAGGAGGATTCTTGAACACTGGATCCCCAGGGAAGCCCCATCAGCAGTTTTTATATATGGATGAGGTAATGGTTTCCATTTATGGTCATGACATAGCATTTGCTTTTTAGATAAATGTATATAACTTTGTTTATAGGAAACTGGGAAGTAAGGCTGGTCCCAGGCAAGCCACACAAACCTGAAGGCAGCGGCACCTGTGTATCTGATTAGTCAGCTGACTCAGCGCTGATCCTTTGCATGTCTGGTGCTGAATGTTTGCTCACGTGGCTTCCCTAGGGAGGACGTGTGACCAGTGACTGAGTGTGCTGTGTCCTGTGGCTGCAAGTGTTGGGTTGCCCAAACACTTGTAAAAATGAGAGACAACAGTTTTCATTTTCCGCAAGGACTTTACTGAACAACATCATCACCATTTTGTTCCACGACCTTCCGCCATGTTTCAGGCAACTTCATGATTCCATCTTCCCCAAAGTTTTTATCTTTTGGAGCAAAGAACTGTTACAGATGCCTTTTACAGTCTTCCAGGGAATCAAATATTTTTCCATTGATAATTGTTTACAGACTGAAATAAATGGAAATCTGAAGTTACAGTGTCTACTGAAAATGGTAGATGAATCAGAACTTCACAGCCAAGCTATAAAAGCTTTTACCTGGTCATCAAAGAAACGTGATCTTGTGTCATCCTAATGGAAGATTGTGTGTCTTCTGTGGACTAATTCTGGACGCTTTTTCTCAAGTACTGCTTTCAGTTGGGCTAACTGAAAGCAGTACTTGTTGGAATTAATTACTTGGTTTTCAGGAAGGAGCTCATAATAGAGGGTTCCCTTCCAATCCCACCATATACACAACATCACCTTCTTTGGATGAAGACCAGCCTTTGTTATGTGTGGTGGTGGTTCATTTCGCTTGGCCCACGATCCTTTCCATTCCACACGGTTTTACACTATCTGCTTTTCATCACCTGTCACAATTTGTTTTAAAAGTGGAATATTTTCATTACTTTTAAGTAGAGAATCACATGTGAAAATATGGCCAAGAAGGTGGTTTTTTTTTTTTTCTGCTGAACGTATGTGGAACCCAAACGTCAAAGCAGTTAACATAACCAAGCTGGTGCAAATGATTTTCAATGTGTCATGTGGATATTTTGAGTATGTCTGCTATCTCTCATGGGGTGTAACGTTGATTTTTCTCAGTTAATGTTCTGATTTGATCGCTATCAACTTCAACTGGTCTGCTTGACAGTGGAGCATCGTCCAGAGGGAAATCTCCAGCCCGAAACTTTGCAAACCACTCTTGACACATTCAATCAGTCACAGCACCTTCTCCATACACTGCACAGATCCTTTTTCTATTTCAGTTGCGTTTTTAGCTTTCTTGAAATATTAATAATAGAGCATAAATATGCCAAAATTGTTGCTTTTTTTACTTCAATATTAAATAGCTACACAGAAATTCACCGATTTTGATAAGTATTTTTAATGCATGCTGACATGCTAGCTGTCACAATATAATCTAATAAAATTGCCTCTAATGAAGTTAAAGACCACTGAGCGCTACTACAGCCATCTTACAAGGGAAACTGAATGAACCTTTTGGCCAACCCAATACTTCTTGATCCTTGCCCCTGCCATACATGGAAATGATGCCACTGACACTTTAAGATGCAGCCCAAGGCACCTCCTCTCTAAATTCTCTCAGGGGCTCAGCATACGCAGGTCAGATACACAGGGACACGGACGGAATCTACGGGGTCCTTGCTCTGTGCCTGGCATCCACTAAGTGTCGTACAAGCCTTAACTCATTTAGTGCTCACAACAAACTTGTAAAATAAGGTCTGTGATTAGCTCTTTAATACATCTCATAGATGAGGAAAGACTGAGGCTTAGAGAATACAGAAAGCAACACTGCTAAGTCATTTCAGTCATGTCCGACTCTGTGCGACCCCATAGACGGCAGCCCACCAGGCTCCCCTGTCCCTGGGATTCTCCAGGCAAGAACACCGGAGTGGGCTGCCATTTCCTTCTCCAATGCAGGAAAGTGAAAGGGAAGTCGCTCAGTCCTGTCCGACTCTTAGCAACCCCATGGACTGCAGCCTACCAGGCTCCTCTGTCCCTGGAAATTTCCAGGCAAGAGTACTGGAGTGGGGTGCCATTGCCTTCTCCGTAGCCACCCCAGAATGTATCCTCCAGCATGAGGATTTGTTTAAGCTGATGCTTTTTTTATTCTGGCCGTGGCGGGTCTCTGTTGCTGCGCACGAGCTTTCTCTGGCTGCAGCGAGCGGGGGCCAAGTTCTAGTTGCACCCCTCGGGCTTCTCCTTGTGGTGGCTTCTCTTGTTGCAGAGCACGGGCCCCAGGAACATGGGCTTCAGTCTTGCGCCTCTCAGGCTCTAGAGCGTGGGTCCAGTAGCTGTGGCACACGGGCATAGTTGCTCCACCACATGGGGGATCTTCCCAGACCAGGAATTGAACCTGAGCCCTCTGCCTTGCAAGGCAGATTCTTAACCACTGAACCACTAGGGAAGCTCTAGGCTGATGCTTTTTTAAGAAAAAATAAAAAGACTTCCATTTTTCTTGTTACCACCATATCAACTGCTGCAAAGAATGTAGATAAGGGGCCTGTTGCAGGAATAGAACCGTGACCAGTGATAGGTACAGAAGAATCTGGGTGAGGTGTGGTGGGAGAACCCAGCAGAGCCTAGAGATCAGAGTTTACTTTCTATCCAGCAAGCACTTATTTACCAAACATTTGCTTTTCTGTCCCATGTGAGTTGCCTTCCTCCTCTCTGAAGGCCCAAACCATTACCCTCAACATCCTCGTCTGTCTTAGCTGAAGGTGGTGTTTAAGCTGAGGGCTTTGACCATTGTGGTGAGTTAGTTCTCCTGCGTCTCTCCCATGTATACATGCTGTTAAACTTTTGTTAGAGTTTTCTGTCATTCAACTGTCTCCTGTCAATTTCATTCTTAGACTGGCCAGAAGAATCTAGAGGGGTAGAGGAAAATTTCTGCCTTCCTCAACATCATCATAGTTCATCCATGTTATAACCTGAGTCAGAATGCCCTTCCTTTTTAAGACTAATGATACTGATTTGTATGTATAGATCTCATTTTGTTTATCTAGTAGTCCACTGATGGACACTTGGCTTGCTTCTGTCTTTGGTTATCACAAAGAATACCATGAGCACGAAGTACAAGTATCTCCTGAAGTCCCTGTTTTCAGTCCTTTAGGGTATACACCCAGAAGTGGCGTTGCTGGAAGCAGAGAGAAAGGGTCCTGGATGAGGAGCACCCGCTTTCCACCCTCTGCCATCCTCCCTGCCTTTCTCCTCTTCTCTAAACCCACATTATCTTGCTCCTGGCTCCTCCCCATTGAATAACCACCAAGTTATTTTGGATTCTATATCTTGTTAAGTCCTCTCCAGTGCAGGGCCTCATTAGCCAGACTGCAAAGCAGCAGTGGGCACAGAGGCGGTGGAGAGACGCCCTTCGTCAACCCCCAGGCTCCCTTCCTGAGTCCAATGAGTGCTGGGGCTGGGGGTGGCTTCAGTGGGCGGGAAGCATCTCTGGGGCTCTGAGGAAACAGCTCCTGCTGGTGACCAGAGGGTGGGGAGGGTAGTGGTATTCCAAAGAGAACTTAGAAGGGCAGACACAACTTCTGCTCCATGCCCGTCTCTCTGGTGCCACTCAGGCCTGGCGCAGGTGAGTATCCCCAGGTTTTGTGCATCTGACACACATTTACGGAGCGCTCTCCAGGTGCCCCTCAGTTTCTGTATCTGTGTAATGGGGATAATCCTCAGGTCACCACCCAGGGCTGAGGGAGGGTTTAAGCGAGGTAGCACAGCAAGAGAGCTTGAATGGTGTCTGGCCCACTGCGGGGGCTCTGAAAGTGTTTAAATGGTTAGGAGTGTGGGGGCAGCTGGGAAGGCCTCCCGAGCAGGGGTCCAACATCTGAGGGCTGACAGAGCAAGGCAGGGCAGGTCAAGGGTGTCTGAGAAGGACCATTTCGGGAGTTAAAGGGGAACAGAGTGCTCCTGAACTGTGAGGTGCAAATGGTTGCCTTCTGTGGCTTTTTGCTTCCAGTATGGAGGCCCTGTCATAGGGGGTCTTCTTTAAACCCGGGGTCCCCAACCCTCAGGCCGCGGACTGGTATGCATCCAAGGCCTGTCAGGAACTGGGCTGCACAGCAGGATGTGAGTGGGGAGAGAGCGAAGCTTCATCAGTATTTACGGCCTCACCCTGTCACTCCCATCCCCTCATCAGTCCTTGGAAAAATTTCCTTCCATGAAACCTGTCCCTAGTGCCAAAAAGTTGGGACCAGCTTACTTAAACACTTATCATCCCCACATCATACATGTAAAACTGATGGAGAGGTGGAGGCTACTTGTCCAAAGTCCCCAGAGGGTACATGGCTGAGGAGGGAGGGTCCTTAGTCCCCCATCCCTGCAAGATGCATGGAGAGAGCGGCATGAAGCATATGCACTCCATTTGTGAGACAGATAGCCAACGGAAATTTGCTCTATGACTCTGGGAACTCAAACAGGGCTCGGTAACAACCTAGAAGCATGGGAAAGGGTGGGATATGGGAGGGAGGTTCAGGGAGGACACATATGTATACCTGTGGCTAATTCATGTTGACATGCCAGAAATCAATGCGGTAAAGTAATATCCTCCAATTAAAAATAAATAAATTTAAAACAATTTCCCCCACCCTGGAGGAAGGAGGAGCCCATAGAGAGAGCCCCGGGGAGGAGGAGGCGGACAGGCAGCAGTCTGGGTCCCAGGACGTTCTAGGGTCACGATGTCCTGGGCCCAGCTCTGCTTCCTTAAAGGCTGGGCAGGTAGGCTGAAGGAACCCTACCTGGGGCAGGAGAGGGGCGGAGGCAGCAGATGCTGGGGGTCCGCTGAGGCTCACACCCGAGCCCACCTCCCCAGGGTCTTGGCTCGGCCTCTTTGCTCTGGGCAGTTGCTAGTGCTCCTCGATCCTCCCTGTGGGGGCAGCTGGGTGGGGCTGGAGGAGGCTGGGCTGCCCGCTGGGTGCTTCCACAGGGTCCTCGGCTCCGGATGCGTCACCTGGGTCTTGTTCTCCATCAGATGGGGGGCCCGGAGCCCCTCCCAGGCCCTGACATTTTATTATTCTGATGACATGACTTTCTCATCCTTGCATTCAAAAGTCAAAGATGGGAACTTCTTCCATGGGCAGCAGAGAGTTAAAACAGGGCCTTGGAGTCTCGATGAGAGAGAGGCAGGTGCTGCCCCCATAGGTGCCCAGAGCACTGTCCACCCCACGAGGTCACATTCTCCCAGGGCACCCAGTGACCTCCAGTGCCTGGGACCTCACTTCCTCCGAAGTGGGTCAGGAAGGTCACCCGCTCAGCTGATCGGCTGAGTCAACATCTCTAGGACCTGCCTCGGGAACACCGGCCCCCCCATTCCTCAGCCACCCTGCCAGCCCCATCTGGCCCAGCCCCCAGAGGGCCAGGAGGGTAGATGGCCTCACAGTCAGGACAGGACTTGCTGTTGGGTCCAGGAGAGTGAGGATGTCCTGGGCTTCACTGAGAGAAGCGGCCCGGGTCGGGGCTAAGAGCGTGGCGCTGTGATTCAAACCTGTCGGTATCACTGCCCAGCTGAGTGACTTCGGGAAAGTTAGGCAACCTTCTTGTTCCTGTTTCCTCATCTGTAAACGTGGTGCTAATAATGACCAGCAGTGCTGGGAAGATGAGTTAACTCAGACACAGAAGGGAGGCCACCAGGAGGGGAGCGGTGCCGCCCCCTGCGGGTGAGCCCCCTAGCCAGCTATGGCTGGGTGGCCTCTGTGGCACTGGGTCTCCAGAAGGGGGCTGCCCACCCCTGGCCAGCAGGGCCTGGTTCCTCTTTCTGGAGGGACCCAAAGAGGAGGGAAAGAACCTCATCCTCCAGGCATGGCCAGGAGCTGAGACCAAATTCCCACCCAGCAGAAGGATTACGTCATTCTGATGCAGAGCGCTGCCACTGTCACGCCCTTCCAGCCAGGGGCTTTCCACTTGCCTTTCACCTAATCCTCCTAAGGACACCGCCAGGCTGGCCTCGCTAGTGTCTCACTGTTCCGAGCAGGGAACTAGGGCACAGACAGTTCACGTGACTTGGTCAGCATCAGAGCTACCAGCTTGGGGAGCTGGGAGGCAAGCCCATGCTATAGGACCATAAATCCAACATAAAAACCCATCCTCTTGGAGGGTTTGGGGAAGAATGGATACATGTATATGTATGGCTGAGTCTCTTTGCTGTTCATCTGAAACTATCAACATTGTTTATGGGCATTACCCTGATGCAAAATACAAAGTTTGAAAGGAAAACATAAAAATCTGTCTTCCTGAGTCCTACAGGTGCTGCTGTTTCTTACAAACATCACACATACACACACACGCACAGAGGAGTCCTGGGCCACTCAGGCTTAAAACAGTACAAATTTACTCTGTTACAGTTCTGAGGTCAGAAATCTAAAATCAAGTGTTAGCAAGGCTTCAGGGGAGAATGTTTCCTTGCCATTTCCAGTTTCCAGAGGCTGCCCGCTTGTCCTGGTTTTTGGCTTCCTCTTTGTCTTTCTTTAAAAAAAAACTATTTATTTTTGACTGGATCGGGTATCATAATCAATTTCACTATTTCTTCCTGGTGAACTTTGGATTTGTTTCCAATTCTTTGCAATTACAATGCACCAATGAGTAATCTTGTCTTTAGGGTTATACTCAATCTGAAATCATTTTGTGTTTCAGAATTTGAGGGCACCTTTTGTGGAGAAGGAGATGGCAACCCACTCCAGTACTCTTGCCTGGAGAATCCCACGGACGGAGGAGCCTGGTTGGCTACAGTCCATGGGGTCGCAAAGAGTCAGACACGACTGAGTGACGGTTTCTTTTTTTAAGACATTAAAATCTCATAAAACTTTTCAGGGGGAAGCTCTCCTTATTAACCTCTACAGCCCGCCCCCGTGGCCCACACAGGGCTTCCTCCATCCCGCCTTCCTTCTGTGCCCTGAGGACCTCATCGCATCACACTGCGCTTTCAGTTCTTTATACGTTGGTGTGAACATGCTTAAGGGAGGCGCCCATGCTGCCAGGAAGATGCATTTCAAGCCTTGTCTCTCAAAGACTTTTAAGAGAATTTCAAGCTCCAACAAATGAGGGGATTCTTTTTCAGGGAAGAGCACCATGCTGGTCAGCCTAACTGGGTCAGGCTGATTCTACTCCAAAATCACTGACATGGACAGACAACAGAAAGAACTCAGAGGTGCAGAGACGTTGTGATTTGCTTAAGGTCACCAAAGTATTTATTGGCAGAGTTCAGACCTGACCTGGGGAGCCACAAAAGACACCTCTGCCCAAGGTGCATGGAGAGCACAGTCTGTCTGAATGGGATCCTGGCATCACTGGTTATCTCCCAGGGCCAGCTGTGCACACCAGGCATGGAGGGGTTTCCCTGGATTCTGAGTGGTTGTGTGCCTCAAGGACACAGGGTAGGACTGAATTGGGCTTGTGGGTGCTTTTTTGTTTGGCCTGCACAGTGTTTTCTTTAATTTGCTGCCAAAGAAAATGTATAATGTGGAGAAAACAGTATCATCAACAATATACACCCATCCCTCAGTTTCAACTCTTGACCTATCTGCTTCACTTCTATCCAACCCTCCTTCCCTTTCCACCCCTGGATTATTTTGCAGCAAATCTAGATATATGATCTCATTGCAAATATTCACAATGCTCTATCACAAAGAAACTCTTCTACAATCCTTTATAAAGGCTTGCTGCTGCTGCTGCTAAGTCGCTTCAGTCATGTCCGACTCTGTGTGACCCCATAGATGGCCACCCGCCAGGCTTCTCTGCCCACAGGATTCTCCAGGCAAGATCACTCGAGTGGGTTGCCATTTCTTTCTCCTTATAAAGGCTCTTCTCCACAAATTAGAAAGTTTTACAGAAAAAAAGTATTCTAGATTTCTGTCTCCTCCTAAAGACTTGGAAACTCTGCTCACACTGGACTGGAAGATAATCACGGGTTACAGCTGAGTGGACACTGCTCTTTAGATAAGGATGATGATGCCTACTTAGCTGCAGTCCCCACCACTCCCTACTGTACCCTACCTGGCCAGCTCACCTATACTTATCACCTGCCTGGCTCCTCTAAGCATTGAACTTTTGTACGAAACTGACCTAAAGGAGAAGGCAGGAAAGACTTCAACAACTTGAAACATGTGGAAATGGACTACGAGATAGAACTGTGTTGAAGGCAGTTTGTGAAGCCACACATTCCGGGAAACAAACTCACTCAGAAGGAAAATGCAGATAGTGGAGTGCAGCTTATTACACCGGCGGGCCCAAGGCAGGGTCTCCTCTTAGCCAAGGACCCCACCCAGTTTTTGTGAAAACCTTATATGCCTTAAGTGTGGGTGCCCAAACCCACCTCCCCAAATTCCCCAAAGAAAGACACAAAGTTAACCCCCGATTCATATGCCTTAAGCCTAGATAGTTAACAGTGGACAATTATCAATAGGCCTGTGGTCATACCCCAATAAGCGTAATAGAATTTATGATTCTATTCGGTTACACAGATAATTAGGGTATTCTTTTAGGTGACAGAAAGTCTAGGTATGAGCCCTGGGGCTCTCCCATCTGGAGGAGGGTCTGGTTTTCCAGTTGGCATGTCATTTCCATAGACACTGGGCATTTAGTTCAAAGTCCACAGTCTGGCCCAAGATGGAGTCCTGCTTTCAAGATAGAGCCTATTCTGTCTGTTTCCTCCTTCAAAACCACATTAAATAAAAGGCATTCTGAAAGGAAACTTGACAAGCAGAGACATAATCAATCTGGAAATTTTGTTTAGTGGGACCAGGGTGGAAGCAGCGGGTGGTAGAGAGACAACCTACACGCCATTCTTATCCACAGACTTTTCTCAGTCACAAGTTCACCCAGAAGGTGGGATTTATCCCTATCTCACAGATGAGGAAACTGAGACAAAGAGAAGTTAAACAAGCTTCTCAAGTCCACTCAGGTAATGAGCAGCAGGATTAGGATTCAAACCTGGAGGTTGTCTGGCTCTAAAATGAAGCATCTTCACCATAAGCTTGGGTCCTTTAAAGAGGCTCAGGAAAGAGAACGCGACAAAGTGATGGGGCCCAGGAGGCGTGGAGATGCCAGTGAGGACTTGGGAGGCTTCCCGGGGCCTAGAGGAAGGATGGGAGCCCAGGAGCAGGAGCAGAAGAGGGGCTGCCCCCTAGCTGCAGAGAGTACCTGGGAAAGAGGCTGTGGGAGAGTAAAGGTCAAAGTCACCATTGTTCTCTGGGTGGGGTGGGCAGGAGGGGCAGGATGACTTCTTGGCCTGCTCAGGTGAGCAGAAGGTTTATCCTCGAGAACAACTGGGATGCCCTTTGGGTCTCTGGGGCCCCTGAATCCCCAGCCAGGGCTTGGGGACTTTGTAGGAGCTTGGGCTGGGGTCCAGCCACCCCCTCACTCCCCTGGTTCTTTCCCGTCTCAGGGCTGTGCACACGCCCCTTCTTCCTCTTAGCAGCTGCCAATCCGTTCCTGTAATTTTTTCCTCTTAGAAGCTGCCAACTGTTGGGACCAGCCCAGAAACTAACCAACCTGAGGGAGCGGTGCCACAGAAGAATAAGGAAAAAGAAGACTCAGAAATAAGGTGGGGGTCAGGGGGCTGATGCCATTCACAGGCAAAAGCCCAGATCCTAATCCTCGCATGGCTTTCATTGTTGACATCTACTTCCTTGTGCTCTAGAGATATCTGTTCTTTACAATCTCAGATTAGGGATAAAGATACACAATGTGCAGTCCTCAGTGTCAAACCCTCAGGCCCTTCATGACTTTGTTTAGCCCTTTGGCTAGTGACGCCCTTTCTCAGCAACTCCCTCAAGGCTCCGGTTAAGGGAACAGTCACTGATGGTTTTCCATCAGTCACATCAGTACTTCAGTGTCCTGTACTTTTAACTGCTCCCAGCCCTTCACCTGGGGGTGAGGAGAGAGTCATTCTTACTTTTCAAAGAAGCCCTGTTAACTATAATACAGGCCTGTGCATAGCCTATTCCCTATGCATCTCCCTTTTTTATTTTTTGAAGCTTATTTTTGGTGATGATTGGTGATCATAGCAGCCAAAGCGATAATTGCTAATTGCTGTTGTTGTCCCTGGACTTTTAAAAAAAAATTTAATTGGAGGCTAATTACTTTACAATATCATGGTGGTTTTTGCCATACATCCACATGAATCAGCCATGGGTGTACATGTATTCCCCATCCTGAACCCCCCTCCCACCTGCCTCCCCATCCCATCCCTCGGGGTCATCCCAGAGCACCAGCCCTGAGCACCCTGTCTCATGCATTGAACCTGGACTGGCGATCCGTTTCACATATGGTAATATACATGTTTCAATGCTATTCTCTCAAATCATCCTACCCTCGCCTTCTCGAGCAGAGTACGATGAGTGTGTAATAGACTGGCTTTGAAAATTATATGGAATACCTGTAGAATGAGAAATATTCCAATCAGATAAAAATTTTGCAAAACCATGACTCACATATGCAGGCCCATTATCAATTTTAACATGTTTTTCTAGGCCCGTGTAAGAAAAGGCTTGCGAAAAATATGAGATAACATCAGCAGATGTTTCTCCAGAATGAGCAGAGGCATAAACTATGCCCAAATAAGTATCCACAAAAGCATGAACAGCTCCCAGATGCCCAAAAGAAGGGACATGAGTAACATCAGTCTGCCAAATATCACTGGGATAAAGGCCTCTGGGATTATTAACCCCTGTAGTTGTAGGAACGTGGCGAGTAACAGTCCATGTGGGGCAGGCAGAAACAATACCTCGGGCTTCTTGTCTGGATAATCGAAATTTATTCATCAAACCATGTGTATTACATGTGTGAGTTGATGAAATTCATAAGGAGTAAGACAAGCAGTTAACAAAGAGTCAATGGAATCATTGCCCTTTGCCAACGGTCCGGGCAAATTAGAATGAGATCTGATACGTGTAATGTAAAAAGGGGCAGAACAAAGCCTTACTACATTTTGCGATTGAGATAATATTGTATAATAATAGATGATTTAGAAGAAGCCTTTGGTAGAGGTACGCTTTCAATAATTTGTGTTACCTGTACAGCGTATTGAGAATCTGATACAATATTTAATGCTATAGAAATACTCTGTAGTAAGGTAGCACAGAGTCAGACACGACTGAAGTGACTTAGCAGCAGCAGCAGCCTCTGTTGAGCAGAAGCTAGGGTAGATTGCGAAATCTTTGTTGTGGGTCCAGTATAACCGGCTTTGAGAGTTTTATTTGCATCAGTAAAATACACGGGGGAGTTAGCAAGAGGAATTTTTTTCGTAATAATAAGAATTATCCATTTGTGTTTAGCAGGAATAGTAATCAAAGGTGATTTTGGAAAATCATTATGAACCTCACCTATGAAACCAGCAGGGGCAATTTGCCATTCCATTCTGGTAACAAATAATCTATGGGTTTGATCATTAGTGAAAGGAAGAACAATTTCATATGGGTCATAACCAGAAAGTTGTATACATCTGGATCTCATTTTTGAAACAGGAAAGGAAATAAGCATTATATAAGTAGTCATTATTTTCTTAGGAGTGTGGGATAAAAATCCCCATTCAAGGATACCCTGCAGTTGCCATAATATTCCTGTAGGGGAATCTAAAGTAGGAAGAATAAGTCAAGAAATTGGTACAGTCAAATCTACTTATGTAATTTGTCTTTGCCGTATAGCTTTATTTACAAGATCCAATTCCTGTTTAGCCTGTTCTGTTAGTACCCCGGGGGTATTTAAATCAGAGTCTCCTTGTAGGATTTGAAATCGGTGTGTCAAGGAATGAATAAGAATTCTTAAAGATGGTCACAACCAATTTATGTCTCCTAATGATTTCTGAGAATCATTTAAAGTTTTTAAGGAATCAGTTTGAATTTGTATTTTTTTGTTGTTTAATAATATTTCTTTGCAATATATATCCTAAATAGCTATATCGTTCCTGCTCTTGTAATTTATCAACAGCAATATGTAACCCACATTCTTTTAATTTAATCTCTGTATTTAAGAAAATATGTTGACGTTCCTTGGCAGAAGGAGAAGCTAAAAGTATGTCATCCATATAATGGATAATATAAACATGAGGGAATTGTTTTCTAATAAGTTCAAGTGGATGGGAGACATAGAATTGACATAATGTAGGACTATTAAGCATTCCTTGTGGCAGTACCTGCCAGTAATATCGAGACATCGCTTTTTTATTATTAATTGATGGTACGGTAAAAGCCAGATGGAGAGCATCCGGTTCTTGTAGGGGAATAGTAAAGAAACAATCTTTAAGATCAATGATTTTCAGTTTCCGATTTTGTGGTATCATAGAAGGTGATGGAATGCCTGGTTGTAAAGCACCCACAGGCATGATTATAACACTAACTTTTCTTAAATCAGTTAACGTTCTCCATTTCCCAGACTTCTTCTTAATAACAGAGACAGGAGAATTCCAAGGACTAGGAGTTGAGGCAAGATGATTAAGAGATGACTGTTCCTCTACTAGCTGTTCAAGAGCCTGCGCCTTTTCATGTGATAGGGGCCACTGCTCTGTCCAAGTAGGCTCATCAGATTTCCATGTCAATTTCCGTGCTGTTGTTTTGTTGTTCGGCAGTGGCCTCCACTAAAAAGCCTGTGTATTTTGAACAGGATTGTATCCCATATTTGTCATAATTCGTTTAGCTTGAGAAGATATGTAGGAATTGTTACATAAGCTCCCCACTGCATCAATAGATCTCATCCCCATAAATTATTAGGGATATCTGCAATTAAAGATTGTAAAGTGGCAGGTTGTTGGCCGGGACCTGAAAAGGTCAAAATATTAGTACTTTCTTGAATATTTTGCATAGTTCCAATTCCAGTTAACATAATAGGAGCATCTGTTAAAGGCCAAGAAATTGGCCAATGCTTTTTAGATATTATAGAAACATCAGCTCCAGAATCTACAAGTCCTGAAAATTGCTTATGATTAATATATACAGATAATGTAGGTCTAGAATCAGATACAAAAGTTTGCCAATATAGCTGTTTTCCTGTACTTCCAAATCCTCCAGTTCTTTTAATATGAGATTTACTAGTAGTGATATAAGGTAATGATAACCCTTGAGCAATATGATCTCCTTTTATTATCTGATAAGGATACTCTGTTTTCATCATAATAGAAATTTCACCCTCATAATCTTCATCTATAACCCCCACTAGGACTAGAACTCTGTTACTTGTTAAAATGCTGTTGCTTCAGTCGTGTCTGACTCTTAGCGACCCCATGGACTACAGCCCACCAGGCTCCTCCATCCATGGGATTTTCCAGGCAGGAGTACTGGAGTGGGGTGCCATTGCCTTCTCCGACTTGTTAAACTGCTGCATCCTAATAATAATCCCACACGTCCTTTAGGTATTGGACCTTTAATTCCAGTAGGGATTTTATGAATTGCCACAGCTGGCATAAGAAGTAAATTATCAATGGCTGGAATATCTAACGCTGCACTCTCGGACGTTGCAGGAAAGAGGTTGGCAGCCCAGGTGTATGGTTTGGAAGGGCTGGATGCAGTCGCTGTTCGCTGCCTGGGTACACAAAAGGGGCAGCATTCCAGGTTTGTTGAGAGCTCATATTGTTTGAGCGGGGCCCTTCTTCCAGTTTCCGGACAAAGGGGATCCATTTTTATGAAATTTAGCTCTACACTGATTAGCCCAATGATTGCCTTTATTACAGCAAGGGCACAATCCAGGTATCTTTTCACTTGTGGGAGTAGGCTTCAGTTCAGTTCAGTTCAGTCGCTCAGTCCTGTCCGATTCTTTGCGACCCCATGAATTGCAGCACACCAGGCCTCCCTGTCCATTACCAACTCCTGGAGTCCACCCAAACCCATGTCCATTGAGTCAGTGATGCCATCCAACCACCTCATCCTCTATCGTCCCCTTCTCCTCCTGCCCTCAAACTTTCCCAGCATCAGGGTCTTTTCAAATGAGTCAGCTCTTGGCATCACATGGCCGAAGTACTGGAGTTTCAGCTTCAACACCAGTCCTTCCAATGAAACACCCAGGACTGACCTTCTTTAGGATGGACAGGTTGGATCTCCTTGCAGTCCAAGGGACTCTCAAGAGTCTTCTCCAACACCACAGTTCAAAAGCATCAATTCTTCAGCGCTCAGCTTTCTTCACAGTCCAACTCTCACATCCATACATGACCACTGGAAAAACCATAGCCTGGGCTAGATGGACCTTTGTTAACAAACTAATGTCTCTGCTTTTTAATATGCTGTCTAGGTTGGTCATAACTTTCCTTCCAAGGGAGTAGGCTTATTAGGTATATTTTTATTCGTCTTGCAATTTTTCTGTGCATGTCCTCTCTTATGACAACTAAAACATTTAACCTGCTGATTCGCTTGTTGTTTCAAGCCCGTAATGGCTTGAGCCAACAATTGCATCTTATAGGGTTCTGATCCAATATCATGACAAACCTTAATATAATTTTCTAGAGGCTTTCCTTGTGCTTTGAGAGGCTGTAAAACCTTTGGACATTCTGAATTTGCATTATCATAAGCAAGCATCGGTAATAACATATCCCTTAATTCAGTTTGAGCAATAGTTCTCACCAGATTTTGTTTTAATTGGGCAATAAAATCAGTATAAGTTTCTCCATGAGATTGTTTTACATTAACAAAAGAAGAATAAGACTGTCCCGGGGGGCTAACCTTTTCCCATGCCCTAAGACAAATAAATCTAATTTGACTTATAAGTTGGTCATTGAATTGTAGTTGTCTCTGCATCCTTTGATATGCCCCTGACCCTATTAATTGCTCCACAGTAATATTAAGAGGAGGATTAACAGCTACATTTCTTTGAGCTTGTTGAGAGGCTTTATCTTGCCACCAGGTTCAGAATTGTAAAAATTCTGAAGTGGATAAGCAGGTTCTAGCAATCATTTCCCAATGATATGGAATGAGTCATCAGACTGAGCCAACCCCTGAATAAGACCTGTGGTGTAAGGAGACGTAGTTCCATAGTGTGTGCATGCCTGTTTAATCTCCTTAATAGTTTTGAAAGAGAGAGAGGAGTATGTTCACATTGTACTCCGCCTTGTGGAAGTTGAACATTAGGGGGCACCTCAGTCACGATAACAGGCAAAACCAAAGCATCAAGGTCGCCTTCCCGCCTCGCTGCTTGTACAGCTTGCTGAAAAGATGAGAGAGTAGGTGCAGATGTCTTCGGTGTTATGACCACAGCTCTACATACCCCATCTCCTGTGTATTGGGATCTAGTGAACTATAGGGGCTCCGGCCAAGGAGCCGAAGGCTGGGAGACTGGTGATAGAGGGAAAGCTTCAGGACGGTGTCCCGTTTAACATGGGATTTAGGACTCAAAAATGGAGCCTCTCTCCCCTTCCAAAGGATTACATTTCCCTTTATCCAGATTTTCATAAACATGAGGCGGCCGGACAGGCAACTCCTGAGATACAGGAGAAGCAGGAGCATCAGATTCTGAATCAGAAGAGTCAGACCGTTCAGATTGTAAAGGAGCCGGAGGAATATAAATAAGGTTACACAGAGACCACACACTTACAGGAATGCGTTCCTCAGACTGACAGGCTCTACACAAACAACGCATCACTTCTTGCCCCTCATTAAGACGCAAAGTCCCCTTTTCTGGGTCCAACCAGTGACAGTGCTTATGAATTGCTTGAAATAGTTTCCAAAAAATTCTCTTTCACTCTCACTCCAGAGCTAGGTAGTAAAGGTTGTTAGAAGCACAATATAGTCGGCATGCTTAGAAGGTGATTGCCCCATTGTGTCCCTGATTGACAAATCCACAGGGCAGGGAGGGTGCGGTACTCACCAAGTGCTTCCACTGTCCTCTGATCTCTCGGCTGGAATTCCCCGCGTCTTCTGGCACTGTCAAAAAAAGCCTCAAAAGCTGCTTGCACTCTCAGGACCCTGTTCGGGCGCCAGAAGTAAGGACCAGCCCAACAACGAACTGACCTGAGGAAGCGGTGCCGCAGAAGAATAAGGAAAAAGAAGACTCAGAAATAAAGTGGGGGGTCAGGGGGGCTGATGCCATTCACAGGGAAAAGCCCAGATCCTAATCCTAGCATGCCTTTAATTGTTAACATCCACTTCCTCAGTTCGTGCTCTAGAGATATCTGTTCTTTACAATCTCAGATCAGGGATAAAGATACACAATGCACAGTCCTCAATGTCAAACCCTCAGGCCTTTCATGACTTTGTTTAGCCCTTTGGCTAGTGACGCCCTTTCTCAGCAACTCCCTCAAGGCTCTGCTTAAGGGAACAGTCACTAACAGTTTTCCATCAGTCACATCAGTACTTCAACACCTTGTTTTCAAGATGTCTTTCCACGCTGTGCTTTTTACTGCTCCCAGCCCTTCACCTGGGGGTGATGAGAAAGTCATTCTTATTTTTCAAAGAAGCCCTGTTAATTACAGTACAGGCCTGTGCATAGCCTATTCCCTACACAAATCGGACCCTGTCACATCCTCTCAGAGCCTGAGGGGCTCCTTCTCTCAACCTCAGAATATCTGCGTAACTTCCTCACTCCAGGCCTGGAAGGTCCGTGGAGCTGAGCCTCCTGTTCTGTTCACAGCTGCACTTGGCCCCTAGCCTGGTGCCCCATTCCCAGGCCAGCGCTGAAGGGGATGGAGAGAAGGAGGCAGGCCCACCGTTAGGCAAATTATATAAGTAGTCTTGTTCAGGCTTCAAAGACAAAGCAGAACAGGCTTCTGACCTTGCTTCTAAGCTGCCTGGACACTGCCCTGACTGTGAGTGCCCTGACTGTTTGCTCTGAATACAAGACCTGTGGCACCATAGATAAGATAGTGGACAAATCTTGAAACTGTTGAACCCTTGGAGGAGCCCAGGTCAACCAAGCCCCAGGCTTAGCAATAGTCTAAGTTTTATAAGATAAAGCAACAATATTACCATGAAACCAGAGCGGCAATTTGCTCACAGATTGGTGATGATTTATCAGTTTGTGTCCTGGGATTGCAAGTGGGAACCCCAGACTGCAACCTTTGAACTCTCACCCATGGAGCAGACACGCTGCCTGGGACCCTTTCCCAACTGGAACTCCAGCTGTGCTGTATCACAGGACTTGCCAGTGCTGTTTGAGTCTGGAGGTCAAAACCCAATTGGGTGATGTATTTTCTGCTGTTTCTATTTCTCTTTTCTTTTAATGTTAGTATATTGAAAATAAGCCAGATAATTCCCTAATAAATACTGGTATTATTTATTTGTGTATAATGAGTGGCTTCCCTGGTAGCTCGACGGTAAAGCGTCTGCCTACAATGCAGGAGACCCAGCTTCGATTCCTGGGTCAGGAAGATCCCCTGGGGAAGGAAATGACAACCCACTCCAGTATTCTTGCCTGAAAAAATCCCATGGACTGAGGAGCCTGATAGGCTACAGTCCATGGGGTCACAAAGAGTCACACACTACTGAGTGACTTCACTTTCACTTTTCAATGAGTGGCTTATTTTGTTAACAAATCCTTTGAACCTGAGACGGAAGTGAAGACTTTCGGGAAAACACTCACTGACCACCGTCTTCTCCCCACAGATCCTGTCCTTCACAGGGATGATAGCAGGGGGTCTCCAGGATGGACACAGGGTCACCATAGCCGGGATTGTTCTTCCCTCAGGCAGAAACAGGCACCAGAAACTGTCTCTCAGCCTCACCCCTGAGTGAACCACAATGCTGTCAGCTCAGGAGGGTCCACCCAGCATCCTCTGAGCACCCAGGCCTGGCTCAGGGGATGGGAAGGGCCGGCCCTGCCAACAAGACCCCTGCCACCCGCCATAGCATCCAGGGCACCACTAACCAGACTCTCCAGAGACAGGGGGATGGAGGCTCACGGTTAGGGAGGGAAGCAGGCCAGCCCAGAGGCGGAGTTCTGGGGCTGAACTTCCTACAAGATGACCCAGAGTTACAGAAACAGCAACTAGTTCTGTTTCCTACACCCACCCTCATCTACTTCAGAAACCTCATTTGAGGTGATCTGGACATAGTTAAACTTGTCATCAAAGTTGTAATTCTATCTCTTCCAGTTTTAAGGTGTTTGCTGCAAAGACCTTAAAATCAATTCGAAATATAAATATCTCAGCTCTGTTTCCCATCCCCCGCCTTCCTGAAGGGCCTATCAGGGAACAGAGGAGGGCCTACACACATTCTCAGAGTTGGCAGGGTGCTCAGGTGTTCATGCAGCCCTGGCGGAACTCTGCTGAGCTCCAGGTGGTGGAGAGACCTGGGACCTGTGCCCCATATGTGTGGGGTCCACATGGGCTGCACCTTGAGGTCCACAGTCCACCGACGCCCCTCTGGACATGTGGTCTCTCTCTGAAGCCTCTCTGTCCAATTCCAGCTGGCTTCTGTCCCTGCTGGTCCTCTCATTACTTTGCATGGGGTCTGGGACCTTCTGGATCCTTCCAGGCCCCTCCCCCCACAACCCTACCTTCACTTGTCCATTCTAGATAACTTCCTCTGCCACGTCCCCTGCCAGGTGACACAGCCTCACTGACCATGGGACTCTGAGAGCTCTGAGTGCACCCAGGGGACTCGGAGGGAAGCGAGGCACCCAGTTCCCCAGAAACCCTCCCAGCAGGGGAATCGGCACCTTGACTCTGAACTTTCATCCCTTTCTCTCCCTCTCCCTCCCTCTCCCTCTGCTGACCCTTCCTCCCAGCACAGGATGGCTTTCTACTCCCACTCTGTCTCTAGAGCCTATCTCTACCTCTGACGGTCCCTCTTCCAATGGGAGCTGCTGTTCTCTCCTTCCCTGGGGTGGAATTTTCAAGGGAACCCAGCAATGAAGCTAGAGAGTGGCAAAGGAAAAATTACACCCAGATATTTCAGAAACGAAGGTCCATCTAGTCACGGCTATGGTTTTTCCAGTGGTCATGTATGGATGTGAGAGTTGGACTCTAATGAAAGCTGAGCGCAGAAGAATGGATGCTTTTGAATTGTGGTGTTGGAGAAGACTCTTGAGAGTCCCTTGGACTGCAAGGAGATCCAACAAGTCCATACTAAAGGAGATCAGTCCTGAGTGTTTCATTGGAAGGACTGATGTTGAAGCTGAGACTCCAATACTTTGGCCACCTGATGTGAAGAGCTGACTCATTGGAAAAGACCCTGATGCTGGGAAAGATTCAGGGCAGGAGGAGAAGGGGATGACAGAGGATGAGATGGCTGGATGGCATCACCATCTCAATGGACATGGGTTTGGGTGGACTCCAAGAGTTGGTAATGGACAGGGAGGCCTGGCATTCTGCAGTCCATGGGGTCACAACGAGTCGGACACGACTGAGCAACTGAACTGACTGATTTCAGAAACATTATTCTCCAATTTTAAGAGGAACAGGGACTTAAATTTTCTCACTCTAGAGTCACTTGGAGTTTCCTTTCCTTTCTGTATTCCCAGAGGGAGCAGTTAGGCTCCAATTTACACCAGTTCCCAAGGGCCCTGATGGCCGAGAGCTCACACAGCACCCTGGTGTTCAGGATGCATCCATAAATCACCCCCTTAGTGAAAAAGTGAAAGTGAAAGTCTCTCAGTCGTGTCCAGCTCTTTGTGACCCCATGGACTGTATAGTCCATGGAATTCTTCAGGTCAGAATACTGGAGTGGGTAGCCTTTCCCTTCTCCAGGGGATCTTCCCAAACCCATCTTTACCAGCTGAGCTATGAGGGAAGCCTCGCCCCTTTAGGCGAGAAAGCAAAGGGCTCTGGAAGCTTCCCTGAAGCCCAGTGGTCAGGATTCCATGCTTGCACTGCAGAGTGCAACGGTTCGGTCCCTGGTAGAGAAACTAAAATCTTGCAAGTCAATCCACAGAAACACAGAAATAAAAACCAGGGTCTACAGGTAGAAGGTCTATGAAGCGCCTCTCTTGGGTGATGTACTGTCTGGTTTCCCGCTCCCCCAGGTGTGCTGTGGACCTTCAAACCGACTCTGGGGACAGTGACATTGCCTTCTACTTCTACGCTCAGTTTGAAGATGACAGCGGTGACTATGTGATCTGCAACACAAGGCAGGAAGGAAAATGGGGTACTGAGGAGAGGATTTGTGAGATGCCCTTCCAGAGGAGGGAGTAAGTTTGAGCTCTGCTTCCAGGTAGAGAGCTCGGAGTTCAAGGTGAGTTGGAACTCTCCTCTCTCTTCACTTCAACTGCCTGTGCCTCAGCTCAATCAGACCCAGGGAGCAGCCTTTAACTAGTCACGTGAGCAACATCTTTGTACAGGGAACTATCTCCTTATAAGACTGCAGTCTCCTGACATACCCTCACCTGTATCTACAGGCACACCTATTACTTTTACCCCAGAAATAAGCACCAGATAAGTCACCGTGGTGGTTTTTGGACTCCTGGGTGTTCAAAGTTCAAGTTATTTCCATTTCTCTGTGTAGCCTTTCTTCCCCTCCAGGTCCCTGGGAACATTACTTTTTCTGTTACCTGGTTGCTGCCTTTATCCAGGTGTTATTAATGGCTTAGCTTTGCAGGACATTTCACATGGCTTTTGCAAGCAGAGCACTGTCTCTGGGCTTGAGGGGGAGGGGGGTGAGTCCATCTGTGTCTGTACTTCTCTGTGTGAACACGAATGTCCCCACCTTCTCATCATGCAATGTGATCTCACCTCTCCTCTGCTCCCCAGAAACATTTGTCGAACCCAGATGAGCCAGGACTAGAAAGATAAACCTACTGTGATAAACCAACAACCAGAAGAATTAAAAAGCCAACAAGTAAATCCACGTAGAGATTGTGTTTGGATGCCCTTTGGCTCCCAAGCATGTTCCTGTAACTGGCAGAGCTCTGAAGGTTGATGCCCAGACCTACAAGGAATAAACATGAAAACTAGACTCAGGTTTAAACTTCTGGTAGCAGGCATCCCAGAGGCTCATCTCGATAGGTGATGGTGTATGGGGACCTCTTCACTGTGTACCCTTCAATGAAGTCAACACCATCTACATCGTGGGCGCCATGCCTGCAGAAGTTTCCAAGTCAGGCTGCCCACTTGATACCTGTCCCTTCGGCTGGGTTTGGGGTCCCATTCTTTGTGCCCAGGGCCTGCTGCATGAACCCAGAGATGTCAGCCAGTCTCCTATCCAGTGACTCTGGGGATGCGCCTCCAGCTCCCCTGTGCCGGCCTTCGTGTGTCGCTGTCTCTGTCTGGGACACCCGCTCAGTCTCCTGGACTCCTTGGCCACTCGTGTCTGTTTCTCTCTATCCCCACTCTGCTTAGGACGCTGTGTGGTTGTTGAAAGAACCCAGGCTTGCAAATCAAACTGAATCCTGCTCAAATCCGCAGCTCTGCCATTCTCATCAGCTGGGGGGATCTTAGACAAGTGACTTCACTTCTCCCAGCCTCAGTTTCCTTACCTGTGGAAGGAGCATGGTCTCTGCTGTCCCATGGGTCTTTGTGTGAGTTCAGTGAGGCGATACATGTCAGGAGGCACAGAATAGCCTGTCTGGGCCCCACCTGAGTCTATCTGACCCTCTCAGCGCTTTCGAAGTTTTGAATATCTACAATTCAAAAAGTTTAGGAGGTCAGGAGCAGTTTGCAAGATGAAAGAGTTCTGGAGTTGCCTGGTGGTGGTGTTGGTTCCACAACTATGGGAGTTGCTTCTATACCATTAAACTGCACAGTTAAAAATACCTAGATAATCAGTTTTGTGTAATGTGCATTTCACCATCATATATATAGAAAAAAAAAAAAAAAAGTCAGGCAGATTGCTTCTTCCTCCTGAGTATGGAAAGGGCCCAGGATACAGATTTCCTCCAGGGTGCTAATCAGAATTTCTAGACTGAGTGATTAAGCCTACATTCCTGGGGAAGATCAAAGCTATTGTTCTGTCAGATGTTAAACCTGGGTTTGCTATCATGGGCTTTAGCAAAGCCTGTGGTTTTCCCTTTCACTATTCTCCACTTCATAAGGGATTTGATTTAGGTCATACCTAAATGGTCTAGTGGTTTTCTCTACTTTCTTCAATTTGAGTCTGAATTTGGCAATAAGGAGTTCATCATCTGAGCCACAGTCAGCTCCCGGTCTTGTTTTTGCTGACTGGATAGAGCTTCTCCATCTTTGGCTGCAAAGAATATAATCAATCTGATTTTAGTGTTCACCATCTGGTGAGGTCCATGTGTAGAGTCTTCTCTTGTGTTCTTGGAAGAGGGTGTTTGCTGTGACTTTGCTGTGACCAGTGCATTCTCTTGGCAAAACTCTGTTAGCCTTTGCCCTGCTTCATTCTGTACTCCAAGGCAAAATTTGCCTGTTACTCCAGGTGTTTCTTGACTTCCTACTTTTGCATTCCAGGCCCGAATAATGAAAAGGACATCTTTTTTGGGTGTTAGTTCTAAAAGGTCTTGTAAGTCTTCATAGAATCTTTCAACTTCAGCTTCTTCAGCGTTACTGGTCAGGGCATAGACTTGGATTACTGTGGCATTGAATGGATTGCCTCGGAGATGAACAGAGAGCATTCTGCCGTTTGTGAGACTGCATCTACGTACTGCATTTGGACTCTTTTGTTGACTATGATGGCTACTCCATTTCTTCTGAGGGATTCTTGCCCACAGTAGTGGATATAATGGTCATCTGAGTTAAATTCACCCATTCCAGTCCATTTTAGTTCGCTGATTCCTAAAATGTCAATGTTCACTCTTGCCATCTCCTGTTTGACCACTTCCAATTTGCCTCAATTCATGGACCTGACATTCCAGGTTCCTATGCAATATTTCTCTTTACAACATCAGACCTTGCTTCCATCACCAGTCACATCCACAGCTGGGTGTTGTTTTTGCTTTGGCTCCATCTCTTCATTCTTTCTGGAGTTATTTCTCCACCAATCTCCAGTAGCATATTGGGCACCTACCCATCTGGGGAGTTCTTCTTTCAGTATCCTATCCTTTTCCCTTTTCATACTGTTCATGGGGTTCTCAAGGCGAGAATACTGAAGTGGTTTGCCATTCCCTTCTCCAATGGACCACATTTTGTCAGAACTCTCCACCATGACCCGTCCGTCTTGGGTGGTCCTAAACGCATGGCTCATAGTTTCATTGAGTTAGACAAGGCTGTGCTCCATGTGATTCGATTGGTTAGTTTTCTGTGATTGTGGCTTTCAGTCTGTCTGTCCTCTGATGGAGAAGGATAAGAGGCTCATGGAAGCCTCCAATGGGAGAGACTGACTGAGGAAGAAAATGGGTTTTGTTCTGATGGGCGGGGCCATGCTCAGTAACTCCTTAATCCAATTTTCTGATGTTGAGTGGGCTGTGTTCCCTCCCTGCTATTTACTTGGGGCCTAACTATGGTTGAGGTAATGGAGATAATGGTGACCTCCTTCAAAAGATCCCATGCATGTACTGCTAAATCAAATCCCTTATGATTATACAGTGAAAGTGAGAATTAGATTTAAGGGACTAGATCTGATAGACAGAGTGCCTAATGAACTATGGATAGAGGTTTGTGACACTATCCAGGAGACAGGGATCAAGACCATCCTCAAGAAAAAGAAATGCAAAAAAGCAAAATGGTTGTCTGAGGAGGCATTACTGTGAAAAGAAGAGAAGTGAAAAACAAAGGAGAAAAGGAAAGCTATACCCATTTGAATGCAGAGTTCCAAAGAACATCGAGGAGGGATAAGAAAGCCTTCCTCAGTGATCAGTGCAAAGAAAGAGAGGAAAACAATGGAATGGGAAAGACTAGAGATCTCTTCAAAAAAATTAGAGATACCAAGGGAACATTTCATGCAAAGATGGGATCGATAAAGGACAGAAATGGTGCAGACCTAACAGAAGCAGAAGATATTAAGAGGGGGCAAAAATACACAGGAAACTATGCAAAAAAGACCTTCACGACCCAGATAATCACGATGGTGTGATCACTCACCTAGAGCCAGACATCCTGGAATGTGAAGTCAAGTGGGCCTTAGAAAGCATCACTACGAACAAAGCTAGTGGAGGTGATGGAATTCCAGTTGAGCTCTTTCAAATCCTGAAAGATGATGCTGTGAAAGTGCTGCACTCAATATGCCAGCAAATTTGGAAAACTCAGCATGGGCCACAGGACTGGAAAAGGGCAGTTTTCATTCCAATCCCAAAGAAAGGCAATGCCAAAGAATGCTCAAACTACCACACTGTTGCACTCATCTCACATGCTAGTAAAGTAATGCTCAAAATTCCCCCCAAGCCAGGCTTCAGCAATAGTTGAACTGTGAACTTCCAGATGTTCAAGCTGCTTTTAGAAAAGGCAGAGGAACCAGAGATCAAATTGCCAACATCCACTGGATCATTGAAAAAACAAGAGAGTTCTAGAAAAACATCTATTTCTGCTTTATTGACTATGCCAAAGCCTTTGACTATGTGGACCACAACAAACTGGAAAATTCTGAAAGAGATGGGAATACCAGACCACCTGACCTGCCTTCTGAGAAATCTGTATGCAGTTCAAGAATCAACAGTTAGAACTGGACATGGAAGAGCAGACTGGTTCCAAATAGGAAAAGGAGTACGTCAAGGCTGTATATTGTCACCCTGCTTATTTAATTTATATGCAGAGTACATCATGAGAAACACTGGGCTGGAAGAAGCACAAGCTGGAATCAAGATTGCCAGGGGAAATGTCAATAACCTCAGATATGCAGCTGACACCACCCTTATGGCAGAAAGTAAAGAGGAACTAAAGAGCCTCTTGATGAAAGTGAAAGAGGAGAGTAAAAAGTTGGCTTAAAGCTCAACATTCAGAGAACTAAGATCATGGCATCTGGTCCCATCACTTCATGGCAAATAGAAGGGGAAACAATGGCAACAGTGACAGACTTTATTTTCTTGGGCTCCAAAATCACTGCAGATGGTGAGTGCAGCCATGAAATTAAAAGACGCTTGCTCCTTAGAAGAAAAGCTAGGACTAACCTAGACAGCATATTCAGAAGCAGAGACATTACTCTGCCAACAAAGGTCCGTCTAGTCAAGGCTACGGTATTTCCAGTAGTCATGTATGGATGTGAGAGTTGGACTAGAAAGAAAGCTGAGCGCCAAAGAATTGATGCTTTTGAACTGTGGTGTTGGAGAAGACTCTTGAGAGTCCCTTGGACTGCAAGGAGATCCAACCAGTCCATCCTAAAGGAGATCAGTCCTAAGTGTTCACTGGAAGGACAGATGTTGAAGCTGAAACTCCAGTACTTTGTTCACCTGATGCAAAGAGCTGGCTGACTCATTTGAAAATACTCTGATGCTGGAAAACATTGAAGGAGGGAGAAGAAGGGGATGACAGAAGATGAGATGGTTAGATGGCATCACCAACACAATGGGCATGATTTTGAGTAAGCTCCAGGAGTTGGTGATGGATAGGGAGGCCTGCATGCTGCATGGGGGCCCATGCTGCTCCATGGGGTCCCAAAATTCAGACATGACTGAGCGACTGAACTGAACTGAACTGACTGGTTCCCCACTTCTGAGAAAACTCTCAACCTAACCAAGAGATGCAATCAGATTTAAGGCGTTAGCATCACTCTCAGCTGCTGATCTATAGTCCGCACAGCTTTGTTCACCTTTGGTGTGATATTCAATGGTCATAAGGTATATGTTTAATCCTGTGACACTTGTAACAGAACAAGACCCATGGAGGCTTCCTGGGACAACCGCACCCCACTTCCATGTCTGGTGGTAAAACTTAAGCTAGGCTTTCCCAAGTTTCCAGGAAAAAAATTAATCAGCAAAGTGAGAAAATACAGAAGCAAAGGAAAACAACCAAGCAAGACAACATGATAATAGTTTAGCCATTAAACGCAGTCAAGGACCTTTAGTTCCTCCTCATGGGCTATAGGTAATATTCTGAGCCAAATCCTTTGTGCTGTTTTGCAGATATAGAAACCCCAACCACGTGGAAGGAGTTAACTGTAAGCTGCCCACAAGGACATAGAACCTGGAAACTTGATGTTGATTCCCGTTTACCTCACCACCCACCAGTCTGAAGACATCCATGAGCTAATCACATATCCTGCAACCCTCTCCCTCACCCTGCGTTTAAAACCCTTTCCCTGAAAGGCATCAGGGAGTTTGTGTGCTTTAAGCCATAGCTACCTGCATTCCTTGTTTGGTGCCTCCAATAAATGCTACACTGTCCTTCATCATAACCCAGGATCAGTAGACTGGCTTTACCAAATGTGAATGAGCTCTTAGTGAGTGGAGGTAAATCTGATCTAGATAGTGATGGATAGATTGGAAATTTGGATGATAATTTCAATGGAAAGATTACCTTCTTTAGCAATGGACTGGGGGATACAGATAGGGCATTATCTTTCCAGATCAATGCAGAGGAAAGAAAAGGAGGAGGAGGAAGGGTTTCATGCTTAGTTAAATATGAAGTCTTAATCCATTATCCCCGCCAAAGGCAGCCTGCCTGAATGTCAGCTACTGTTCTTTCTTATCTGTTTGACTTGGAGGTCTCCAGCACTTGTCAGGAACAGGTGGCAGGTGGGGTCATCTTCACTTGTGAGATGTGTATTCAAGATTCAAGAGTTTGACTACCATCTGGGCAGCTGAGAGGACCTGGTCCAGTTCCTTCCAAGGAGATTAAAGGGCAGTGTTTGCTCTTGGTGATTCCAAGCAGATGGTAGAAGACAACTGGGAACATTCCTTTGTTGAGTTGTAGCCAGATGTGTGAAGAAACTAGAATTCAGGATCCAGTCTACTTTGCAGGTATAAGACAAAACCTCAAAGACAATTAAGAGCACTAGAATCTAAGGTCTACAGAGGTGCAAGTATAATTATTCCATGAACAATCCACTTTCCCCAGCTCAAGAGTGGCTTCCAGAATACTCCTGCCCATTATGCCAACTCACCTGTTCAGTTCAGTCAGTTCAGTCACTCAGTTGTGTCCAACTCTTTGCGACCCCATGGACTGCAGCATGCCAGTCTTCCCTGTCTCTCACCAACTCCCGGAGCTTGCTCAAACTCACGTCCATCAAGTTGGTGATGCCATCCAACCATCTTTTCTTCTGTCGTCCCCTTTTCCGGCCTTCAACCTTTCCTAGCATCCGGGTCTTTTCCAATGAGTCAGCTCTTCACATCAGGTGGCCAAAGTATTGGAATTTCAGCTTCAGCATCAATCCTTCCAACGAACACTCAGGATTTCCTTTAGGATTGATTGACTGCTTTCTCCTTGCAGTCCAAGGGACTCTCAACTCACCTGCGTCCAGTACAAAGATGTAGGGCCTGAGGGGCATCATGAAGGAATATGTCCCATGTTGCCCGGGACCCAAAGTACACGTGCAGTGGAGAAAAGCAGGTCATTGGAAAGACAGAATGATCTTTCTACTTTCTCAGTAGAGAACATGTCCAATCTTCATCACATGAAGAAGCAGAGTATGAGGCCAAAAGAAGAAAGTCTTTTGGTGCCAAGATATTAGTTAATAAAAATAGTATTTTCCCAGATTTTTGTGATGTTTAGAGTATTTGTCAACAGCTTTGACTTGAATATGGTGCCCCGCCATCCACCCAATTCACATGACCACTGTCACCCATTGTGGCCCCCAGTAGTTTTTATTTTGGAGAAGGCAATGGCACCCCACTCCAGCACTCTTCCTGGAAAATCCCATGGATGGAGGAACCTGGTGGGCCGCAGTCCATGCGGTCGCTAAGAGTCAGACACGACTGAGCGACTTCACTTTCACTTTTCACTTTCATGCATTGGAGAAGGAAATGGCAACCCACTCCAGTGTTCTTGCCTGGAGAATCCCAGGGATGGGGGAGCCTGGTGGGCTGCCATCTATGGGGTCCCACAGAGTCGGTCACAATTGAAGCGACTTAGCAGCAGTAGCAGCAGCAGTTTTTATTTATGGAAGTGGTAATATTTTTCATTTATGGCAATGATGCAGGGCTTCTTTAAACACAACAAATGCCTATTAGTCGTTTAAAGGAAATTGGGAAGTAAGGCTGATTGGTCCCAAGGGAGTCACACAAGCCTGAAAGCACGTGCCTGCTTAATCAGCTGATAGGGCACAGATTCTTCCCCGAAGGAGGAAGTGTGACCGGATCGTGATGTTGAGCGTGCTGCATCCCCTGGGGCTGCAATTTCTTGTCCTCCTCACCCCTACTTCTGCCATCCAAGGAAAGGACATCTCCGACCCTCCAGAACCCAGCCCAAGGGCCGCCTCCTCTCTGAATGCTCTCAGGGCCTCGCAGGTCAGATACCGGAGGGCACAGATGGAATCTATGGGGTACTTGCTTTGTGTCAGGCATCAGCTAAGCGCCTTAGAAGCTTTAGCTCATTCAGTGCTCACAGCAGTCATGTAAAATAAGGCCCGGGATTAGCTGCTTCTCACAGAAGAGCAAATACCGAGGCTTAGAGAGTGGTGGTGGTGTTGTTCAATCACCAAGCAGTGTTCAACTCTTGGGACCCCATGGACTGTAGCCCACCAGGCTCCTCTGTCCCTGGAATTCCCAGGCAAGAATATTGGAATGCATTCAGATCTTCAGGTGATCTTCCTGACCCAGGGATGGAACCTGAGTCCCACATTCGGCAGGCAGATTCTTTACACTGAGCCACTTGGAAAACCTTTAGAGAGATGTAGGGGAGCAAATTTTGTCACCCCCAAATATGTGCTTTTGCTTTCCCATGAGGATTCATTTAAACTCTTTTTTTTTTTTTTTTTTTTTTGGCCTCAGAGCAAGCAGTATCTTAGTTCCCCTGACCAGGAATCAAAACTGTGGCCCTGCAGTGGAAGCGCAGGAACACACAGCCTTAGCCACAGGAAAACCAGGGAAGTCCCCAGGCTGATTCTTTTTCAGAAATGGAAGACCCAAAGTTTTCCTGAAGTTGTTCAGCCACTCAGTTGTGTCTGACTCTTTGAGATCCCAAGGATTGCAGCACGCCAGGCTTCCCTGTCCTTCACCATCTCCCAGAGCTTGCTCAGACTCATGTCCATTGAGTTGGCGATGCCATCCAACTCTCTCATCATCTGTTGTCCCCTTCTCCTCCTGCCACTCAATGCCAGAAAGAATGTAGGTAAAGGGTCTGTTCCAGAAATAGAGCCATGACCAGTGATATCTATGGAAGAACACAGGTGAGGTGTGGTGGGGGAACCTGGAAGAGCCTCGAGATTGGAGTCGCCTCTGTGCCCAGCAAGCACTTATTTACCAAACATTTGTTTTTCTGTGCATAGCCTTCCTCCTCATTGAAGTCCCTAGACATTACCCTCAACAGTCCCTGGTGTCTTTAGCTGAGAGTGGCGTTTAAGGTGAGGGCTTTGACTCTTTTGTTGGGTTAGTTCTTCTGTATCTCTCACTTGTATATGTGTTATTAAACCCTTGTTAGATTTTTGTCCTGCTAATCTGTTTCATGTCAATTCGTTTCTTAGACCAGCCAGAAGAACCTAGTCAGGTACAGGAAAATTTCTTCCTTCTCCAACATCCATGTTGTGTCAGAATTTCCTTCCCTTTATTTATTTATTTATTTATTTTTTTCTGGCTGTGCTGCGCAGAGTGTGAGATCTTAGTTTCCTGACCAAGGATTAAACTCACACCCTTGGCGGTAAATGGGCAGAGTCCTAACCACTTGACCAGCAAGTAATTCCCAGAATCCCCTTCCTTTCCATGACTGAGTGACATCTCATTGCATGTACAGACCACATTTCACTTCTCTGGTCATCCATGATAGACTCTTGGGCAGCTTCTATCGCATGGCTGCTGTAAATAATACCACGAACACGGGTCTACATACATCTCTTCAAGTCCCTGCTTTCCCTTTTTCAGGGTATACACCCAGGAGGGGAGTTTTTGGATCATACGGGAATTCTATGTTTAGTTTTTGGAGGAATCTTCGTACTGTTTGTTGTCCATCTCAGCCTATGCACAGTAATGCTAGCCATTCAGGAATACCTGGGGCCTTCACGGGGGCCATTACCACTGGTGGGAGCGGCAAAAAGCCTTTCCCCAGCGGGAGACCAAGTTGTGGCTGAACAGGACCTTGGAGTTCCTTTTACAGTTGCAAGACACAGATTAGCAACTATCATCACGGAGCCCAAGGATTATTACCCTCAGGGCCTGAGGGCCACACAGCGACGATGGGCAGTGGAGAGGAGAGGGAGCGAGCACAGACCTGGAGTTCTGCCTTTTTTGGGATCCGAGGGTGGGGTTCCTTGAACCCCAAATAAAAACCAAATATCAGTAACCTCAAACATGCAGATGACACCATCCTTAAGGCAGAAAGCAAAGAGAAACTAAAGAGCCTTTTGATGAAAGTGAAACAGGAGGGTGAAAAAGTTGGCTTAAAACTCAGCATTCAGAAAACGAAGATCATCGCATCTGATCCCATCACTTCATGGCAAATAGAGGGGGAAACAATGGAAACAGTGACAGATTTTCTCTCCTTGGGCTCCCAGATCACTGAAGATGGTGACTGCAGCCATGAAATTAACAGACATTTGCTCCTTGGAAGAAAAGCTAGGACAAACATAGACAGCATATTTAAAAGCAGAGACATTACTTTGCTGACAAAGGTCTGCATAGTCAAAGGTATGGTTTTTCCAGTAGTCATGCATGGATGTGAGAGTTGGACTACGAAGAAAGCTGAGCACTGAAGAATTGATGCTTTTGAACTGTGGTGTTGGAGAAGACTCTTGAGAGCGCCTTGGACTGCAAGGAGATCCAACCAGTCAATCCTAAAGGAAATCAGTCCTAAATTGAAGGCAAGAGGAGAAGGGGATGACAGAGGATGAGATGGTTGGATGGCAACACTGAGTCAATGGACAAGAGTTTGAGCAAGCTCCGGGAGTTGGTGATGGACAGGGAAGCCTGTCCAGCTGTAGTCTGTGGGGTTGCAAAAAGTCGGACTGAGTGACTGAACTGAACTGAGCTGAATTAAAGGGTGGGGTGCTCAGGCAGGAGCCAGGGGGCGGGAAGAGACATTTGAGTTCTCTCACATGATTATCTAGGTTCCCCAAGATTTTCTAGAAACCAGAACTTCATGGGCTAGGCTGGCCTGGCGCCTTGCATTGAAGCTGTCTCCAGCTGGAGATGTTTATTCAAAATGTGTCTTTGAAAGGATGCTTGAGCAAAGAGAGGCTTAATGCTAGGCCCTTAGGGTCAGGCACAGCCCTGCGTTTCCCATCACAGCCTCACCACTTAACATTCCCAGAGCTAGGCTGCTGGACGAGATTTCAGGTTGTAAACAGCTGTGTCATCACCACCCGGACCGAGCTCCAGACATCCTCAGCACCCAGATGGCTCCTGCAGGTCCCTCATAGTTGGCTCCCACACGAGTAACCACTTTTCTGATTGGTTGTTGGATTTTATGTCATCAAAATGCTCCCAGCCTGTGCTCAGCTGTGTCTGGCTCATGGGCTCAACCGTGAGGTTCGTTGATGACCTTGCCTGTATCCTCAGTCCCTTTTTATTGCAGAGGGCTAGTACGCTGTAGGTATATCACCATTCATTTTTCCTTTCTCCGACTTGGAAACAGCGGTGTGCTTCCAGTGCGGGGCTGTGATGAGTGACGCTGTTATGCACGTGTGCATATGCTCCCGTATCTCTTGGGTAAATATCTAGGAGCAGAAGAGTCAGGACACAGGAGAGGTAGAGGTCTGACCTTATTATGACCCACCAACATGTTTTCAATACTGTTGTTTTACACTCCAACCTGCAGTGAATGAGTTCCAGATGCTGTGTATCCCAGTCAATGAGGAAATAGTCCCTGCTGCCCTGGCGTCCAAGAGGATTGCAAAGAATGTGTCCTTCTTTTCCTCTTATTGCTCCAGCTGTGTCTTCTGCATCTTAAATCCACTTGAATTCCGGTAGATCCAGGGATCTGCTTGGGATGGAGGGTAGATAGAGGAAGCAAGTGGGCTCAGTCTATAGGAACACCTCAAAGAAGTCAGTCTTTGCAAATTCTGGGGCACCCAGGTAAGTGCCAGAAGGGAGAGAGGTGCGGACCCATGTGCGGACCTAGGGACACCTGCTCCCCCTCAGTGCCTGTAGGATGTCAGCTGCCTGTCCGGGCTGGACCCTAGGGCCCTGTCCTTAGGGCACGGTGGGACCCACTTGACATCATGGAAGTCTATCGTCGTTATGTCTTTCCTCCCCACCCTGCATCCTTACCCAGCTGATCCGGAGTCTCTGGTTCAGTTAATCATTTCCTTTAACAAGGTGCTCGCGCCCATTAAAAACAGTTTATTCAATACATTGCACCCACTGTCATGTCACTTGAAATTTCATATTATGTCTGAGACCTCTCTGCTCCCCATTCTAAAGCCCAGATTTAAGAGAGAGAAGAGAGAAATTCATAGAGAGGGGGGATCAGAAGCTCCCAGAACATCATTGTACACAAGGATAAGGGAACCTCCAGTATGAGGTTTTCTATTTGTACGACATTTCTTTCTACATGATAATGTTTATATGTGAGGAATAGAATTTTAAAGGGGAGGAAGATCACTTTAAGAACCAAAGTAGCCTCATATGGCTCAGGCTGCCACTAATGAGCTGTGTGACCTTGGGCATGACCCATAGAGTCTCTGAGCCTCAGTTCCCCTGTCTGCAAAATGGGTATAAGCAGGCCTTCCCAGGAGCACTGTCATCCCATACACAGGCAGGTCCCATCACTCGGGCTTGTTGTCTGGACATTCATGACACAGCCACTCGCTCAGGGGCAGTGTCTTCTAGAAGCTCGCTGTGGTGTGCATGTGGTGAGGATTCCTGAACATACATGAACCTCTATGAACTATCTAGTCTCGGATCAGAGAGCAGGAGGAGAGCAGAGAGAAAGGGTCCTGGCTGAGGAGCACCCACTTCCACTCTCAGCCCTCCTCCCTGCCTTTCTCCTCTTCTCTAAGCCCACATCGTCTTACTCCTGGCTCGTCCCCATTGGAGAACTGCTGCGTCGTTTTGGATTCTGTATCTCGTTATGTCCTCTCCTCTCAGGGCCTCATCACTCAGCGTGCAAAGTGGCAGTGGGCACAGAGGTGGTGGAGAGGTGCCCTTCGTGGACACCCAGGCTGCCTATGAGAATCCAGTGAGTTCCCGGGCTGGGGGCAGCCTCAGCGGGCGGGAAGCAGCAGCTCTGGGGCTCTGAGGAAACAGCTCCTGCTGGTGACTGGGGGTTGGGGGAGGGTGGCGTCCTAAAGAAAACACAAGGACAGATACGCCAGCTAGGGCAACCTTACCCACTTGTGCCCCACCCCCGTGTCCCAGGTGTCACTCTGGGTTGGAGCGGGTGTGGAGCGCATGTTTGTGCCTGTGACACACGTTTCCTGAGCTCTCTCCAGGTGCCTCTCCTGTTCTAGGTGCTCAGAGGAGCAAGAAGGACCTACGTAACAACTAGGAAGGAGTTGCTGGGGTTTTTTTTATTGTTTTGCATGAAGGGAGAGGCAAGCAGAGCCTCTGGGAGAGTAACAACTCACCATGGCAGCAAAGGGTACTTACCTTAAGAAGTCCTCCCTGGGTTCAGCCACTTAATAACTGGGTGACCTCAAGCAAATGGGCCTCAGTTTCTGTATCTGTATAATGGGGATAATCCTCCAGTCACCGCCCAGGGCTGGGGGGAAGATTAGTGACTTAGTCCATTAAGAGAACTTGAATGGTGTCTACCCCACCGTGGATGCCACAGAGGTGTTTTAAATTGTCAGGAGTCTGCGGACAGCAAGGAAGCCCTCCTGAGGAGGTGTCAGCCTGCTGAGAGCAAGGCAGGGCGGGTCAAGGGTCAGGGGTCAGGGAAGCAGGTGCCCCTGCGCTGTGGGGGCACAAATGGCTGCCTTTTTGCTTCCTTTGTGAAGGCACTGTCTTAGGAAGCCTTGCTTAAACCAGGGTTCCCCAAACCCCAGCCCACAGACTGGTATTGGTCTCTGGCCTGTTAGGAACCAGGCTGCACAGCAGAAGTTGGGTGGCAAGAGAGTTAGAAAAATTTTTTGTGTATTTCCAGCCACTCCCCATCACTCCCATCCCCACGAGCTTAGAAACATTGTCTCCCATGATACCAGAACCTGCTACCAAAGGTTGGGGACAGCTGGTTTAAATCCTTATCATCCCCATATCATACACATAAAACTGAGTTTTATAGAGGTAGACGCAACTTGGCAAAGGTCCCTAGAGAGCAAGTGGCTGAGGAAGGAGGTGCCCACAGAGACAGCCCTGGGAGAGGAAGAGGCGGGCAGGCGGCAGCAGCCCAGGTCCCAGGAGGTTGCTATGCTCTCTGTGTCCTGGCCCGGCCCTGCAGTAGGTGCCTTTTCCGGCCTCAGCTTCCTGAGAGGCTGGACAGGTGGGCTGATGGAGCCCTTCACAGGTGGGGGTGGAAGGGGGGCAGCAAGTGCTGGGGGGCTGCTGAAGCTCACACTCAAGCCCACAAAGAGAAGGAGGCGGGCCCACTGACCACTGTGTTCTCCCCGAAGCCCCTGTCCTGCACAGGGATGATAGCAGGGGGTCTCCAGGATGGATATAAGGTCACCATCATCGGGACCTTTCTTCCCTCAGACAAAAACAGGTACCGGAAATTGTGGTGTCTCTCAGCCTCACCCCTAAGGGAGCCACAGTGCTCTCAGCTCAGAAGGGTCCCCCC
This sequence comes from Ovis aries, assembly GCF_016772045.2. NCBI lineage: Eukaryota > Metazoa > Chordata > Mammalia > Artiodactyla > Bovidae > Ovis > Ovis aries. Next base: position 19,282,778 of record NC_056064.1, read on the forward strand.
AGCATCCTCTGAGCACCCACATCTGGCTCAGAGGAAGGCCCGGCCCTGCCAGCAATGCTCGGCACCCCTGCCCCCTGTCCACAGCATCCAGGGCACCGTTAAGCAGACTCCCCAGAGAAAGAGGGGAATGGAGGCTCACGGTCTAGGGAGGAAGCAGGCCAGCCCAGAGGAAGAAGTTCGAGGACTGAACTTCATACACGATGGCCCAGCGTCGCAGACACATCAACTTCCTTCCTTCCTACAGCTGCCTGCATCGACTTCGGGAACCTCGTGTGGGCTGACCCAGAAACATTTAAACTTGCCTCACAGTTGTAATTTGGTCTCTTTCAGTTTCAAGATCATTTCTGGAAAATGCTAAGCCAATTCAAAACATTAGTATCTCAGCTCTGTTTCCCATCTCCCTCCTTCCCAAGGTGGGCTGTCTGGGAACTGAGAACTTGCACATATTCTCAGAGCTGGGAGGGGTCCTCAGGTGTTCCCAAGGAGCTCTGCTGAGCTCTGGGGGGCTGGGAGGCCTGGGGCCTGTGCCTAGTTTGGGTGGGGTTCTCATGGGCTGCACCCTGAGGTCCACAGTTCCCACAGGAGCCCCTCTGGACATGTGGCCTATCTTGCAAGCCTCTCTGTGCAATCTCAGCTGGCTTCTGCCCTCACTGGTCCTCTCATCACTTTGCATGGGGCTCAGGACCTTCTGGATCCCTCCAGGCCCCTCCCCCACAGCCCTACCTCTGCACCTGGAATCTGGATGATTTCCTCTACCACTGCCTCCCCTGCCAGGTGACACAGCCACACTGACCATGGGACTCTGAGAGCTCTGCATGCACCCAGGGGACTCGGAGGGAAGTGAGGCACCCAGGCCCCCAGAAACCTTCCCAGCAGGGGAATCGGCCCCTTGACTCTGAACTTCCATCCCTCTCTCTCTCTCCCTCTGCTGACCCTTCCTCCCAGCACAGGACGGCTTTCTACTCCCACTCTGTCTAATAGAGCCTGTCTCTACCTCCGAGGGTCCCCTTTCTGGTGGGAGCTGTTGTTCTCTCCTTCCCGGGGACGGAATTTTCAAAGGAACACAGCAATGAAGCTGGGGGACTGCAAAGGGAAAATGACCCCCAGAGATATTTCAGAAACACTCTTCATTTTAAGAGGAGTAGGAACTTAGATTTTCTTGTTCTAGGATCACCAAGAGCTTCCTTTCCTTTTGGTTTTTCCAGAGGCAGCAGCTAGGTTCAGCTTTAAGCCAGCTCCCATGGGGCCTGCTGGTTGAGTGCTTACAGAGTGTCCCAGTGTTGAGGACAGCATCCAGAACTTGCCCCCTTAAGTAAGAAAGCAAACAGGTTCTCAGGAATTCCCTGGTGGTCCAGTGATTAAGACTCCACGCTCCCAGTGGAGAGGGCGCAGGTTCCATCCCTGACTGGGAGACTGACGTCTTGCAAGCCAAGCCACAAAAAATATAAACCGAAACAAAACACAGGATCTCCAGGCAGAATATCCATCAAGGGCCACCCATGGGTGTGGTCCAGCACCTAGCCCTGTGGGGAGGACGTGGGGGCGAGGCATCTGTCTGACTTCCGTGTGTTAGCTAGGGAGCCTGAGTGACCCCAGGAAGCTGCGAAACATAGAGGTACTGGGTTCAGGCAAGGTGGTGGAAGTCAGACCCTCACTCCCTGGAGAAACTCAGATTGGACGGACTTGATTTGGAAACATGAGTGAGTGCCAACTGGGAAAAGGCAAAACAAACATTTACTGTGCCCCCTCCCTGATAGCTCAGCAAATAAAGTTTACGCCTGCAACGTGCGAGACACGAAAGACACGGGTTCCTTCCCTTGCTTGGAGAGAGGCCCTGGTGGAGGAAATGGCAACCCACTCCAGTATTCTTGCCTGAAAAACCCCATGGACAGAAGAGCCTGGCAGGCTACAGTCCAAAGGATCTCAAAGAGTTGGACAGGACTGATTGACTACGCATGCTTGGTGAGTCAGGTCCCTTGGAAGCTCCTTTTGTGTTCACGCTTCTTATAGTCACGGCTATACTCAGAGAAAATTGAGACGTGAGGGGCTTTCTCAGAGGAGAGTTGAGAATAAGTGTTACTTGCTCGGGAGCATACTTGGGCTGCCTCAGTCATCATTCCCGAAGGAAGGCAGTCACCCCCTCTCTGGGTGAGGCAGCTTCAGGATAGCAAGGTCACTGCAAGTGACAAAGAGTGCAGCGCTGGGGTCAGGGTCCAGGCCTGCTGACCTCACTCAGGTCAGGTGGACACACAACAGCCTCCACTGAAGGGCAGACACACACTCTGAGATCCCAACACCTGGAGACCTAGTGTTTATTGTGTCTCCTTTAGACACCATCTCTGTAGGTGTCCCATCAATGCACCTGTTCCTTCTATTTGTCCTCTTCTTTATCAGCTGAGCAGACCTGGGCTGGCCTCCAGTGAACCGCCACTTGTCCCCAAAGACTCTCATAACCAGGCACATCTCTCCCCTTCCATCTTGGACACAAATTTCTTTACCCATTCCCTCCTTATTTTTCGAAAACCACACTCTAAGGGCAAACTGTGGTAACTGCACAAAAACACACTAAATGCAATTAGGTAGACAAAAGCGATGGCAGCAAACCAGGCGCGGCACCAACCAGCCAACGCAGATTGCTCACAGGTTCCCAGACGGGTGCCAGTCAAAGTGCGAGCACCTCCTGTTCCCGCCCTTGGCAGTCAGCCAGCACACTGTCTGATTTCCCACCATCCAGGTTTGCTGCGGGCTTTCAAACCAGCAACAATGACATTGTCTTCCACTTCAACCCTCAGTTTAAACATAACAGGTGTGTGGTCTGCAACACAAGGCAAGAAGGGAAATGGGGGACTGAGGTGAGGATCTGGGAGGTTCCTTTCCAGAGGGAAGGTCCTTTGAGCTCTGCTTCCACTAACAGAGCTCGGAGTTCAAGGTAAGTTGGAACTCTCCTCTCTTCGCTTCAGCTGCCTGTCCCCCAGCTCAGTCAGGCCCATTGAGCAGTCTTTAAATAGTCACGTGAGCAACACCTTTGTACAGAAAAGAGGACCATTTCCTTGTAAGGCTGCATTCCCCTTACACATCTTCACCTGCATCTGTGAAGGTACACCTGTTCCTTTTTTTACTCTGGAAATAAGCACGGGATAAATCACCACAGTGCTTTTTGGCCTCCGGAGTCTAATGTTCAAACTATTTCCGTTCCTCTGCTCTAGCCCTTCTCCCAGGTCAGGTCCCTGGGAACATTTGTTTTTCTGTTACATTGTTGCTTAGTTCTGCAGGGCATTGCACATTGCTTTTGCAAGCAGAGGTGTCTCTGGGCTTGGGGAGACGGGAGGGGAGCTGGCCATTCATCTCTTCCCATTCTCCATCCCCTATCCTGGTTAGGTGGCCGTGTGGTTCTAGAAAGAACCCAGGCTTGGAAATAAAACTGAATCCGGTTTGAGTCTCCTGTTCTGACATTCTCATCGGCTGGGAGATCTCAGAAATGACTTCACCTCTCCCGTCCTCGGTTTGCTCACCTGTGGAAGGAGCATGGTCTGCTGTCCCAGGGGTTTTCGTGTGAGTTCGATGAGGCACTCTACATCAGGGGGCACAGAATAGTCTGTCTGGGTCACAGCTGAGTCTATTTGACCCTCTCTGTGTTTTCAAATTCTTGAATGTCTACAATTCATAAAGGGCAGAATGTCACAGAGCATCAAGCTGAGCTCCCTGAGTCATACAGCGAATTCCCAGGGGCTATCTATTTTACTTATGGTAATGAGGGATGGGAGATGAGAGGGAGGTTCAAGAGGGAGGGGTCATATGCATACCTATGGCTGATTCTTGTTGATGTATGGCAGAAATCAACACAGAAACCAGCAATATTGCTTTACAATATTTTAAAGGAATTATCCTCTAATTAAAATTAAATAATTTTTTTTTTTAAAGAAAAGGTCAGGAGCTGTTTTGCAAGATGAAAAATTCTAGAGCTACAGGGTGGTTTGTTGGCTCCCCGTCTATAGGAGTCAACTTCACATCGCTAGACTGTACAGTTAAAATACTAAAGATGGTCAGTTCTTTGTGATGTGCATTTCACCACCATTTAGGGGGGAAAAAAAGGTCAGAGAGATTGCTTCTTCCTCCTGAGGATGGAGAGAGCCCAGGAGGCACCTCCAGGGTGCTGACAAGAAAATTCCAAACTGGCTGATTAAGACTACATTTCTGGGGAAGGTGGAAGCTGTAAGTAGGCCAGGTATTACATCCAGGTTTGGTATCAAAGGCTTTAGCAAAAGTGTCTTCATTTTGACCTTGTGGTTTTCTCTTTAAATATTCCCCACTTTTGAGCAAACTCTCAGGTTAACCAAGAGATAAGGCATTGGCGTTACTCTCAATAACTGATCTGGAGTCCCCATCGCTTTGTTGACCTCTGATATGGTATTCAGTGGTCATGATGTTTTTGTTTAATTTCCGTGACATTTGTAACGGAGCAGGGCCAATGGAGGCTTCCTGTGACAGACCCACCCCTACCTCCCTGTCTGTAGTAAAAATGTTAGCCTCCTAGGCCTTTCCCAAGTCCAAGGAAAAAAATTTAATTGAAAAAGTGAGAAAAGTGCAGAAACGGAGGAAAACAGTCAAATAGGTCAAAATGACAATAGTTTAGCCACTAAACATGGTCTGTGTGTTTAGCTCCTTTAGTTCTTCCTCAGGGGCGATACATAATATTCTGAGCCAAATCCTCTGTGTTGTTTTGCAGACGTAGAAACCTCCACTAGGTGGAAGGAGCTATCTCTACGCCACCCACACCCATGTAGACCTCAAACAGGCTGGAACCAGAAGCTTGATGACACTGACTCCCATTACCTCTCCACTGTCAACTACAAATTGTCACTTACCAAGAGCATTGTCAAGGATGGAACAGCAAAGGCGTTTGCCATCTGCCTCTACGGAGAGAAAACCCCATGCTGCCGATGACCTTCAACAACCCTGAGGGAGTGCAGGGTGGAGGGAGGCACTCTGTGCTCCAGGGAATCAGGTGGGACAGGTCTTCAGATAGTTGGATGCTTTTAGGAACTGCTACTGCTACTGCTAAGTCACTTCAGTCGTGTCCAACTCTGTGTGACCCCATAGATGGCAGCCCACCAGGCTCCCCCATCCCGGGGATTCTCCAAGCAAGAACACTGGAGTGCGTTGCCATTTCCTTCCCCAATGCATGAAAGTGAAAAGTTAAAGTGAAGCCGCTCAGTCGTGTCCGACTCTTAGCAACCCCATGGACTGTAGCCTAGCAGGCTCCTCCACCCAAGGAATTTTCCAGGCAAGAGTACTGGAGTGGGCTGCCATTGCCTTCTCCGCTTTTAGGAACAGATTTTATTATCTCAATGCTTGCATCTCCTCATATCTAGGGAGGGAAGTCGCTCAGTCGTGTCTGACTCTTTGTGACCTCATGGGCTGTAGCCTACCAGGCTCCTCCATCCATGGAATTTTCCAGGCAAGAGCACTGGAGTGGGTTGCCATTTCCTCCTCCAGGGGATCTTCCTGACCCAGGGATTGAACCTGGGTCTCCCACGTTGCAGGCAGGAGCTTAACCATCTGAGCCACCAGGAAGCCCTATGTCTAGAGAAGCACTAACCCCCTTCATGGTGACATCAGATCCTCATGACTAACAAAAAGCCTTTTGTAAAATGAGTGTTTCATGGTATTGAATCCCTCTTCACCAAAACCTTACGTATTGACCTTTTCCCACTGCCGCTTTGGAGCAGTCTCTCAGAGCTATCTGCATGGCAGATAAAGATGGAGAAGCTCTATACAGTCAGCAAAAACAAGACCGGGAGCTGACTGCGGCTCAGATCATGAACTCCTTATCGCCAAATTCAGACATAAATTGAAGAAAATAGGGAAAACCAGTAGACCATTCAGGTATGACCTAAATTAAATTCCTTATGCTTATACAGTGGAAGTGAGAAGTAGATTTAAGGGACTAGATCTGATAGACAGAGTGCCTGATGAACTTTGGATGGAGGTTCATGACATTGTACAGGAGACAGGAATCAAGACCATCCCCATGGAAAAGAAATGCAAAAAAGCAAAATGGCTGTCTGGGGAGGCCTTACAAATAGCTGTGAAAAGAAGAGAAGCAAAAGGCAAAGGAGAAAAGGAAAGCTATAAGCATCCGAATGCAGAGTTCCAAAGAAAAGCAAAAATATAAGGAAGCCTTCCTCAGCAAACAATGCAAAGAAATAGAGGAAAACAACAGAATAGGAAAGACTAGAGATCTCTTCAAGAAAATTAGAGACACCAAGGGAACATTTCATGCAAAGATGGGCTCAATAAAGGACAAAAATGGTACGGACCTAACAGAAGCAGAAGATATTAAGAAGAGGTGGCAAGAATACACAGAAGAACTGTACAAAAAAGAGCTTCATGACCCAGATAATCACGATGGTGTGATCACTCATCTAGAGCCAGACATCCTGGAATGTGAAGTCAAGTGGGCCTTAGAAAGCATCACTATGAACAAAGCTATTGGATGTGATGGAATTCCACTTGAGCTAGTTCAAATCCTGGAAGATGATGCTGTGAAAGTGCTGCACTCAATATGCCAGCAAATTTGGAAAACTCAGCAGTGGCCACAGGACTGGAAAAGGTCAGTTTTCATTCCAATCCCAAAGAAAGGCAATGCCAAAGAATGCTCAAACTACTGCACAATTGCACTCATCTCACACACTAGTAAAGTAATGTTCAAAATTCTCCAAGCCAGGCTTCAGCAGTACGTGAACTGTGAATTTCCAGATGTTCAAGCTGGTTTTAGAAAAGGCAGAGGAACCAGAGATCAAATTGCTAACATCCCCTGGATCATTGAAAAGCAAGAGTTCCAGAAAACATCTATTTCTGCTTTATTGACTATGCCAAAGCCTTTGACTGTGTGGATCACAATAAACTGTGGAGAATTCTGAAAGAGATGGGAATACCAGAGCACCTGACCTGCCTCTTGAGAAACCTGTATGCAGGTCAGGAAGCAACAGTTAGAACTGGACATGGAACAACAGACTGGTTCCAAATAGGAAAAGGAGTACATCAAGGCTGTATATTGTCACCCTGCTTATTTAACTTCTATGCAGAGTACATCATGAGAAATGCTGGACTGGAAGAAGCACAAGCTGGAATCAAGATTGCCAGGAGAAATATCAATAACCTCAGATATGACACCACCCTTATGGCAGAAAGTGAAGAGGAACTAAAGAGCCTCTTGATGAAAGTGAAAGAGGAGAGTGAAAAAGTTGGCTTAAAGCTCAACATTCAGAAAACGAAGATCATGGCATCTGGTCCCATCACTTCATGGGAAATAGATGGGGAAACAGTGAAAACATTGTCAGACTTTATTTTGGGGGGCTCCAAAATCACTGCAGATGGTGATTGCAGCCATGAAATTAAAAGACACTTACTCCTTGGAAGGAAAGTTATGACCAACCTAGATAGCATATTCAGAAGCAGAGACATTACTTTGCCAACAAAGGTCTGTCTAGTCAAGTCTATGGTTTTTCCAGTGGTTGTGTATGGATGTGAGAGTTGGACTGTGAAGAAAGCTGAGTGCTGAAGAATTGATGCTTTTGAACTGTGGTGTTGGAGAAGACTCTTGAGAGTCCCTTGGACTGCAAGGAGATCCAACCAGTCCATTCTGAAGGAGATCAGCCCTGGGATTTCTTTGGAAGGAATGATGCTAAAGCTGAAACTCCAATACTTTGGCCACCTCGTGTGAAGAGTTGACTCATTGGAAAAGACTCTGATGCTGGGAGGGATTAAGGGCAGGAAGAGAAGGGGATGACAGAGGATGAGATGGCTGGATAGCATCACCGACTCAATGGACATGAGTCTGAGTGAACTCTGGGAGTTGGTGATGGACAGGGAGGCCTGGTATGCTGCGATTCATGGGGTCGCAAAGAGCCGGACACGACTGAGAGACTGAACTAAACTGAACTGAACTCACAGCTATCTGAGATGGTGCCTCCCAGGCTATAATCCTCATTTTGCCCCAAATAAAACTTAACTCACAACTCTCATTTGTACATCTTTTTTCAGCCAACACCACCAATCAGAAGATATCCATGAGCTGATCATGCCCCACTGAACCCTCTACCTCACCCTGTCTTTAAAACCTGTTCCTGAAAGCCATGGGAGCGTTCAGGCCTTTCAAGCGTTAGCTGTCTGGACTCCTTGCTTGGCGCCTGCAATAAATGCTGTGCTTTCCTTCCCTGCCACCCAGTGTCAGTAGATCGGCTTTACTGCAGGTGGGTGAGCTCTTAGCGAGCAGAGGTGAATCTGATCTAGTTACAGGTGGATTGGAAACTTAGATGATAAATTCAGTTCAAAGATTACCTTCCTTAGCAATGGCTTGGGGGATTTAGATGAGGGTATTGTCTTTCCAGGTCAATGCTGGAGGAAAGGAAAGGGAAAAGGAGAAAGGGTCTCATGCTTAATTAAAGAGTTGACTCATCATCTTGGGCAGAAGCAGTTTACCTGAATGTTAGCTACTCTTCCTCCTCAATTTGGTTCAAGGTCTCCAACATTCGTACAGCACCAGGTATCGGGTGGGGTCTTCTTCACTTGTGAGATGTGTATCCAAGGTTCAAGTTCCTGGAGCTTGACTGCCATCTGGGTAGTTGGGACGACCTGGTACAGTCCCTTCCAAGGAGGTTAAAGGGGAGTCTTTGCTCCTAGTGGTGTCAAATCTCCTGATGGAAGATAACTGGGACTCAGTTTGGTGAGTCACAGCCAAACTAAGTGCTTTCCAGCCTCAGCTCAATCAATGCTCATGACAATCATATCAAATAAGGCCTGCAATAGGCTACATCTTGCAATGATGAAAGACTGAATCAGTGTAGGGAAGCAAAATTTGCCATCCCAAAATGCATCACTTGGGCATAAGGATTCATTTAGGCTGAATCTTTTTAAGAACCTGAAGACCTGAAGATTTTCTTGTTACTCCCCCTCAACTGAAGCAAAGAATGTAGATAAAGGACCTGTTCCAATAATAGAGCCGTGACCTACGATATTTACAGAACATGGGCGAGGTGTGCAGGGTTTCACCTGTACAGATCAGAGTTCACTCTGCACCCAGCAAGCACTTATTTGCCAAGCATTTGCTTATCTGGCTTCTTCCTCATTGAAATCCCAACCATTACCCTCAACATTCTCTTCTGTCTTAGCTCAAGGTGGTATTTAAGGTGAGGGCTTTGGCCATTTTGGTGAGTTAGTTCTTCTGGGTCTCTCCCGTGTATATGTGTTATTAAACTTTTGTTAGATTTTCTCCTGTTAATCTGTCTCCTGTCAATTTAATTCTTAGACTGGCCAGAAGAACCTAGAGGGGTAGAGGAAAATTTCTTCCTTCCTCAACATTATCAAAGTCCACATGTGCTGAAACCTGGGTCAGAATTCCCCTCCTTTCAAGGCTGAATGAGATTGCATTGTATGTTTGGACCACGTTTTGCTTATCTAGCCATCCATGATAGACACTTGGGCTGGTTCTGTCTCTTGGCTGTTGTAAATAATACCATGAACATGGGTGTCCCAACATCTCAAGTCCCTGCCTTCAGTTCTTTAGGGTTTATACCCAGAAGTGGAATTGCTGGATCATATTGTAATGCTATGTTGAGTTTTTAGAGGAACCGCCATACTGTTTTGTGACATCCGTCTCAGCCTACGCATGGTGATGCTGTCAGTTTAGGAACATCTGGGGGCGCTCACATGGGTCTTTAGAACCTGTGGGAGCCCCCAGGTCATTAGCCCAGCTGGAGCCAGTGCAGTGGCTAGACTGGCCCTTGTGGTTCTTACTCCTGTTACAGGATGCAGCTCAGCAACAACCATCTGGGAGCTTTGAAAAAAAAAAAGGATTATTATTCTCAAGTCCTGAGGGCGACATACGGAGATCATCCAAACAGGAGGTGGGAGTGGGGGCCCTTACTAGGGTCCAAGGTTGGGGTGGTTAAGCAGGGACCAAGGAGCAGGAAGAGACATGTGGGGCCCCACACATGGTTACCTAGGTACCCCCAAAGCTTCCCAGGAAGGAGAATGTCATGGGTGAGGCCAGACTGGGTGCTTACTTAGAAGTTGTCATACAGCTGGTAATGTGTTTACACAAGATGGGTATCTTCGAAATAGATGCTTTGACAATCAGAGGCTTAACGCCAGGCCCTTCGGATCAAGCACATATACCACACTTCCCATCACCACCTCCCCATTAAATATTCCCACCCACAGCACAAAAGGCCTCCTTCCTCCACATCCTCATCAATACTTGTCAGTTTCTGGCTTTTCAAGAGTGTGAGGTTGCCGACACATTTAGAACAGATCCTACCATCTACGATGCAGAGAACGGAGAGCCTCAGACAAGTGTCTGGACTTTGAATAATGGAGCTCTGAGGGCTGCCTCTCACCTCCTTAAGACCAAAGCCAGGCCCTGGGAACAAGTCTCAGTGACTGCACGGTGATGCCAGGCCGCTGAGGTCAACCGTGCCAGGCACTGGGTCTTGGAGACGCCTCCCTACTATCTCCATCACCTGAAAACCCATTGGCCTTCGTGTTGGCTGTTGCCCCTCCCTGCAGGGCAGGAGCAGAGGACCCTGGGCTCTCCTTTGGGGCTGGACTTCCTGGGACTCACCTCCAAGCCACCTAGCAATGCCAAAGTGAGTCCTTCCTGGAACTCTAGCTGTCCTTGTGTCTGCCTGGGCCCTGGGAGGTGTTTTGTGTTTTTTTTTAATATATCTAAAAATGAAAACAGAACTTTATTGAGATATGATTCAGGTAAATCCACAGACCCTAGTCTGCTGGATGAGTTTTTATGTTGTAAACAGCTGTGTGGCCACCACTGAGGTCAACCTCTAGGACATTTCCAGCACCCAGATGACTCTTCAGGGTCCTTCTCAGTTGGTGCCTCCACAGGTCATCACTATTCCGACCAGATGTTGGGTTTTGTGTCATCAAAATGCTCCCAGCCTGTGCTCATTTGTTTCTGGCTCCTGTGCTCAGCTGTGAGTTTCAGTGATGAACTTGCTTGTATCTTCAGTCCCTTTTTGTTGCTGAGGGCAGCCCACCGTAGGGCCTCCCTGTGCCTCAGACCATTAAGAATCTGTCTGCAATGCAGGAGACCTGAGTTCGATCCCTGGGTTGGGAGGATCCCCTGGAGAAGGGAATGGCAACCCACTTCGGTATTCTTGCCTGGAGAATTCCGTGGACAGAGGGGCCTGGTGGGCTACAGAGCATGGGGTCGCAAAGAGTCGGCCACAATGGAGCGGCCAGCGCTTCCGCTCTCAGTCCATTGCAGGCATATCACCATTCCATCTTCCTTTCTCCTGCTGGTGAACAGTTGCGTTGTTTCCAGTAAGGGGCTATGATAAGTGAAGCCGTTACGCACACGTGTGTATGTTCTCATCCATCTCAAGTAAATATCAAGGAGCAGAAGAGCCAGGACACAGGAGCGGTAGAAGGTTGACTTTATTATGATCCACCAGCAAGTTTCCCAACCTGCAGTGAACGAGAGTTCCAGTTGCTCCAGATCCCAGTCAATGAGAAAACAGTCCCCTTGTCCCTGGTGTTGAAGAGAATTGCAAAGAATTTTCCCTTCTTTTTCTCCTTTCTATTCCAACTGTGCCACCAGCCCCTGCTCCTTAAATTCGGTCAAGTTTCAGTTGATCCAGGAATCTAGTGAGGATGGAGAGGGGAGAGAGAAGGCATACAGCCTCAGCCTATGGGGACATCTCAAAGAAGTCCATCTTTGCAAATTCTGAGGCACAAGAAGGGAGCAGCCCTGGAGCACCTGCTCCCCACTCGGTTCCTTAAGACCCTCGACTGCTTGTCCAGCCTGGACCCTCGGGCCCTGTCTCTGCCACATGGTGGGGGGGACCCTCTTGACTTCAGGTAAGAATATTGTTGCTGTGTCTTTCCTCTGCATCTCCATCCACGATCTAGTTGATCCTGAGTCTCTGTTTCAATCATTTCCTTTAACAAAGTGGTGGAGCCAATTAAAGACAGCTTATTCAATATACTGCCCTGGTATCCATGTCAGTTGGAATGTCTGGGACTTATCCGCTCCCCATTCTAAAGCCCAAAATCAAGGGAGAGAGAAGAGAGAGACTGGTAGAGAAAAGGGTCAGAAGCTCCTGGGGCATCATTGTACACAATGCTCAGGTAACTTTGGGCTTCCCTGGTAGCTCAGCTGGTAAAGAATCCGCCTGCAATGCAGGAGACTCCGGTTCAAGTCCTGAGTTGGGAAGACCCCCTGGAGAAGGGATAGGCTACCCACTTCAGTATTCTTGGGCTTCCCTGGAGGCTCAGACGGTAACGATTCTGCCTGCATTGCAGAAGACCTGGGTTTGATCCCTGGGTTGGGAAGATCCCCTGGAGAAGGGAAAGGCTACCCACTCCAGCATCCTGGCCTGAAGAATTCCATAGACAGAGGAGCCTGGCAGGCTAGAGTCCATGGAGCTGCAAAGAGCCAGACACGACTGAGCAACTTTCACTTCCCTTCACTTCAAGGTAAACTTCAATGTGAGGTTTTATATTTGCAAGACATTTCTTTCTACGTGATTATGTTTTTCTTTTCTTTTTTTCCATGCCAGGCAGCATATAGACTTAGTTCCCTTGTCAGGGATCAAACCCATGCTCCCTGAAGTGGAAGTGCAAAGTCCTAACCACTGGACTACCCGGTTTTATAATGTTTTTATATTAGGAATAGAATTTTAAAGGAGAGGATACCTTTTCCAGACCCTACTGATGCTTTTGAACTGTGGTGCTAGAGAAGACTCTTGAAAGTACTTTGGACTGCAAGGAAATCAAACCAGTCCAATACCAAAGGAAATGAACCCTGAATATACATTGGAAGGACTGATGTTAAAGATGAAGCTCAAACACTTTGGTCACCTGTTGCAAAAGGCCAACTCATTGGAAAAGACCCTGATGCTGGGAAAGATTGAGGGCAGGAGGAGAAGGGGCGACAGAGGATGAGATGGTTGGGTGGCATCATGGACTCAACGAACATGAGCTTGAGCAAGCTCCGGGAGATGGTGAAGGACAGGGAAGCCTGGTGTGCTGCAGTCCATGGAGTCACAAAGTGTCAGACGCAACTGAACACCACCAACCCCGAGTGGCCTCCGATGGCTCAGCTGCCACTGATGAGCTGTGTGACCTTAGGCATGACCCTGAGGCTCTCTGAGCCTCTGTTACTCTGCCTGGAAAAATGGTTATAGTCAGGCCTTCCCAGTACCACCACCACCCCATGCACAGGCAGCCCCCGTCTGCATGGGCCGTGCCAAGCAGTCCCACCATTGTCTGGACTTTCAAGACACAACCTCAACATCAGGGAGTGTCTCCTGGAAGCTCGCTGTGGTGTGCCTGTGGTGAGGATCTCTGAGCCTACAGGAAATTCTGGGACCTATTCTGACTTGGGGTGGAGCACAGGAGAGAGAGGAGAGAGAACACTTGGCAAGGAGCACCTGCTTCCATCCCCTGCTCTTTCTCCACCCATTTCCTCTTGCCCTGGGCTCCTCCCCATTGAATAACTGCCAGATTGCTTTGGTTTCTATTTCTTCATTAAGCCAGCAGGCGAAGTGGCTGTGGCTACAGAGGCGGTGGAGACATGGCCTTTGGTGGTGCCCAGGCTTCCTACATAAACCCAGTGAGTTCCCGGGGCTAGGGGTGGCCTCAGCTGGGGGAGGGGAGGGACAGGGGTCACAGCTCCTGCAGGTGACAGGAGCTCTTGCAGGGGATGGGGGAAGGGGGGCATCCAAGTAAGAACACAAGAAAGGCAGACACGCCAGCCGGCATGATCCTGACAGAATTTCTGCTCCGAGCTCGTCTTGTCCCCCTAGCACCACTCAGGGCTGCAGCGGATGAGCATCACCAGGATTCAGGAAGCAAAGTTTTACTGAACTTTCTCTGGCTGCCACTCCTCTCTAGATGCCCAGTGGGGGAAGAAGGGCCCACATCATAACTAGAAAAGAGATTATTAATCTTTTTTCTTTTTGCACGAAGAGAGAGGTACACAGGGCTTCTGGGGAGGCTAACAACCCAGCTTGGAAGCGAATTGCACTTACCTTGAAGATGGCCTCCCTGGGTTCAACCATGTACTAGCTGGGTGACCACAAGCATCCCAGGTGGCTCAGTGGTAAAGAATCCGCCTGCCAGGGCAGGGGATGCAGATTCCATCCCTGGTTGAGGAGGATTTCTTGGAGGAGGAAATGGCAACGCATCCAACATTCTTGCAGGGAAAGTCCCATGGACAGAGGAGCCTGGCGGGCTACATTCCAAAGGGACATGACTAAACAGTTGGGCACGACTAAACCACTGAGAAGTCATGCATATGTGACCTCCAGCAAGTTGCTTTACCTCTCGGGGCCTCAATTTTTGCATCTGTACAACAGGGATAATCCTCAAGTCACCGCCTAGGGCTGGGGGAAGAAGTAAGCGAGGCAGTCCACTGAGAGAGCTTGAAAGGTGTCCGGCTCACTGTGGAAATGTTTAGAATCAATAGGAGTCTGGGGGTGGCAGGGAAGGCCTCCTGAGGAGGTGTCTGCTCCCTGAGGGGTGAGAGAGTAAGGCAGGGCAGGTCAAGGCTATCTGAGAAGGACTCTCTGGGGAGTTATGGGGGAGAGAGGGCACTGTGGGGTGCAATGCAAGGGCTGTGTCTTGTGCCCTTTGCCTCTTGTGTGGAGGCCCCATTGCAGGTGGCCTTGTTTAAACCCTGTGAACCTTATCATCCCCAGGTCATAAATGGAAAACAGGTTCAGACAGGTGGAAGTCACTTGTCAAATGTCCCCAGATTGTAAGTGACCAAGGAAGCAAGTGCCACGGAGAGAGCCCTGGGTGAGGAGGAAGCAGGCAGGCGGCAGGCTGGGTCTCAGGAGGTTTCTATGCTCCCTGCGTCCTGGGCCTGGTCCTTCAAATCTCCCAACCTCAGCTTCCTGAGAGGCTGGGCAGGTGGGCTGCTGGAGTCCTTCCTGGGGAGGGCTGGGGGGACAGCAGCTACTGGGGACTGCTGGGCTCCCACCTCCCCGGGCGCCCCGCTGGGCCTGCCTGCTCCAGGCAGTGTCCAGTGCCCCTCAGCCCACTTTGGGGGGCTCCTGTTGGGGTTGGAGGAAGCTGCCCCCCACAGTGGGTGCTTCCACGGTGACCCTGGGGTCAGGACGTGACACCTAGGCTTCCTTCTCCCTCAGATGGGGGACCTGGAGCCCCTTCCAGGCCCTGACATTTTATTATTCTAAAGACACATTTTTCCTTTCTAATCCTTGGGTTCAAAAGCCAAGGATTTGAAACTAGAAGGAAATTTCTTCTATTGACAGCAGGGCCTCAGAGTCTGGACGAGAAGGAGGCTGGTGCAGCCCCCCAGGGACCAGCAGCACTGTTCACCCCATGTGGCCTCCCGCCCCCAGGTCACCCAGTGACCTCTAGTATCCTGGACCTCACTTCCTCCCAAGTGCAACGTGAGAGTCACTCCCCCGGCCAATCGGCTGAGTCACTGCCTCCAGGAAATGCCTCAGGAGCACCCCTATTGCTCGCCCATGCCCCGCTCTGGTCTCATCTGGCCCAGCCCCCAGAGGGCCAGGAAGGCAGCAGCCATCAGAGTCAGGACAGGACTCGCTGTTTGGTCCCAGAGGATCAGGGCTTCATTGTGAGGAGCGGCCCGGGTCAGGGCTAAAAGCATGGGTGTTGGGATTCAAACCTGTCTGTATCACTGCCCAGCTGAGTGACTTCGGGAAAGTGGGCAACCTTCTTGTTCCTGTTTCCTCATCTGTAAACGTGGTACTAATAGTGACCAGCAGGGCTGG
Organism: Ovis aries; assembly: GCF_016772045.2. Lineage (NCBI taxonomy): Eukaryota > Metazoa > Chordata > Mammalia > Artiodactyla > Bovidae > Ovis > Ovis aries. Next base: position 19,298,563 of record NC_056064.1, read on the forward strand.
GAAGATGAGTTAACTCAGACACGGAAGGGAGGCCACCAGAAGGGGAGCGGTGCTGCCCCCTGCGGGTGAGCCCCCTCGCCAGCTATGGCTGGGTGGCCTCTGTGACACTGGGTCTCCAGAAGGGGGCTGCCCACCTCTGGCCAGCAGGGCCTGGTTCCTCTTTCTGGAAGGATCTAAAGACGAGGGAAAGATCTTCAGTCTCCAGGCATGGCCAGGAGCTGAGACCTAGTTCGATCCCAGCAGAAGGATTAAGTCACCCTGCTGCAGATAGCTACCCTTGTCCCGTCCTTCCAGCCAAGGGCTTTCCACTTAGCCTTTCACCTAATCCTCTCAAGGACACTGCCAGGCTGGCCTCGCTAGTGTCTCACCGTTCTGAGGAGGGAACTGGGGGGCAGACAGGTCATGTGACTTGGTCAACATCAGAGCTGCCGGCTTGGGGAGTTGGGAGGCGAGTCCATGCTGTGGAACCATAAATCCAACTTAAAAATCCTTCTTCCGGGTCCTCTAGGTGCTGCTGTTTCTTGCTAAGATCACAGACACACAACACACACATGCCTGGAGGGGTCCTCGGCCAGCCAGGCTTAAAGCAATACAAGTTCATTCTGTTACAGTTCTGAGGTCAAAATCTAAAATCAAAGTGTCAGCAAGGTTGTTCTCTGCTGGAGGCTTCAGGGGAGAACGTTTCCTTGCCTTTCCCAGTTTCCAGAGGCTGCCCGCTTGCCTCGGCTTGTGGCCCCTTCCTCCTTCTTTAAAGCTAGCAGCTTCTCACTTCTGTTGCCACATCTACTACTGACCCTCCTCTTCTGCCTCCCTCTTTGAGGACCCTGTGACTACACTGGGCCCATGCCGACAATCTGCAATAACCTATCTCAAGATCCTTAACCTAATCACATCTGCAAAATCCACTTTGCTGTATAAAGTAGTATATTCACAACTTCCAGGAATTAGCATGTAGACATTTTTGGCAGGACAGAGGGGAGGGTGGTAATTATTCAGTCCACCCTACCCTCCTTGGAGTCAACCAATATTAATGGTTTGTTTGAATCATTCCAGAAATGTTTTTACATAATGCTTTGTTTATAATTAGTCAATATATGTATATAGTCTCTCCCACAGAGAAGGCAATGGCACCTCACTCCAGTACTCTTGCCTGGAAAATCCCATGGATGGAGGAGCCTGGTAGGCTGCAGTCCATGGGGTCGCTAAGAGTCAGACACGACTGAGCTACTTCACTTTCACTTTTCACTTTTATGCATTGGAGAAGGAAATGGCAACCCACTTCACTGTTCTTGCCTGGAGAATCCCAGGGACGGGGGAGCCTGGTGGGCTGCCATCTATGGGATTACACAGAGTCGGACACGACTGAAGCAACTTAGCAGCAGCAGCAGCAGCCTCCCTCACCCATTTTTAAAATAATCCATGTGGAATCATTCCATATCAATTCTCAGAGTTCCCTTCTTCCTCTTCTTATGAAGTCTCCATAAAGCCCATTGTATGGAAATACCAAATTCTTCCCAGTGGACTTTTGGACTTGCTTCTGATTCTTTACAATTATAATGCAGCTATGAATAATCTTGTCTTTAGGACTATACTCAATTTGAAACAATCTTGTGTTTCAGAATTTGAGGATGCCACTTAAGACATTAAAATCTCACAAAGCTTTCTGGGGGAATCATTTCCTAAGATTCTTTACTGCCTGAGCCACAGCTTTCTTGGTGGCTCAGAAGTTAAAGAATCTGCCTGCCGTGCAGGAGATTTAGGTTCAATCCCTGGGTCAGAAAGACCCCCTGGAGAAGGGAATGGCAACCCACTCCAGTATTCTTGCCTGGAGAATCCTACGGACAGAGAAGCCTGGCACTATAGTCCATGTGGTCGCAAAGAGTTGGACATGACTGAGCAGCTAACACACACACACAGACACATTTCCTAAGATTAACTGTACTGCCCGCCCCCGTGGCCCACACAGGGCTTCCTCCATCCCACCTTCCTTCGGTGCCCTGAGGACCTCATCCCATCACACTGCGCTTTCAGTTCTTTATACCTTCATGTGAATATGCTTGAGGGAGGCGCCCATGCTGCCAGAAGGATATATTTTAAGCCTTGTCTTTCATAATGGTATGAAAGTCTCTTAAGAGGCTTCAACGACCAAATAAGGGGATTCTTCTCCAGGAAAGTCCGCCATGCTGGTCAGCCTCACTGGGTCAGGCTGATTCTACTCCAAAATCACTGACATGGACAGACAACAGAAAGAACTCAGAGATGCAGAGATGTTGTAATTTGCTTAAGGTCACCAAAGTATTTACTGGCAGAGTTCAGACCTGACCTGGGGGGCCACAAAAGACACCTCTGCCCAAGGTGCACGGAGAGCACAGTCTGTCTGAATGGGGTCCTGGCATCACTGGGTATCTCCCAGGGCCAGCTGTGCACACCGGGCTCGGAGGGGTTTCCCTGGATTCTGAGTGGTTGTGCGCCTCAAGGACACAGGGTAGGACTGAATTGGGCTTGTGGGTGCTTTTTTGTTTGGCCTGCACGGTGTTTACTTTAATTTGCTGCCAAGGAAAATGTATAATGTGGAGAGAACAGTATCATCAACAATATACACCCATCCCTCAGTTTCAACTCTTGACTTATCTGCTTCACTTCTAGCCAACCCTCCTTCCCTTCCCATCCCTGGATTATTTTGAAGCAAATCTAGACATATTATCTCATTGCAAACATTCATTATGTGCTCCTATCACAAAGAAACTCTTTTAAAAGGATTTTTGCCCCAGAAAGTAGAAAGCTTTACAGAGAAAAAAAAATCCAGATTCCTGTCTTCTCCTAATAAGCTGGAAGCTCTGTCCACACTGGACTGGAAGGTAATCACGGTTACAGCTGAGTGGACACTGCTCTTTGGATGAGGAAGATGATGCCTACTTTGCCGCAGTCCCCACCACTCCCGACTGTCCCCTACCTGGCCAGCTCAACTATGCAAATCATCTGCCTCATTTCTGCGCATTGCATGTGTGCATGTGTGTGAGTTTTTTCCTTCTTTTTTTAAAAAAAATTTTCTATATTTTTATTTTCCATTGGAGTATAGTGGCTTAACAATGCTGGGTTAGTTTCAGGTGTACAGAAAGTGATTCATCATACATATATATGCATCTATTCTTTTCCAACTTCCTTTCCCGTTTAGGTTGCTCCATATCATTGAGCAGAGTTCCCTTGCTATACCGTAGGTCTTTGTTGATTATCCATTTTAAATAAGCATTTGATTTTTGTAGGGAATTGACTTAAAGGAGAAGGGAGACAAGACTTCAACAGCTTGAAAAACGTGAAAATTGACTAGGAGATAGTACAGTGTGTAAGGCAGTTTGTAGAACCCCATTAGGCATTTGGAAGGAAGCTTCCAAAGTTGAGGTGTTAACTAATTTAGGAATTTTGTTCAGAGACCAGGGTGGAAGCGGTGGGGGGGTGGGGGTGGGGGTGTAGAGAGACAACGTACTACACGATGGAATCTTCCACAGACTTTCTCATTCAATCATGAATCTCACCCCAAAAGTGGGGTTTATCCCTATTTCACACATGAGGAAACTGAGGCAAAGAGAAGTAAAGTAAGCTTCCCAAGGCCACTCAGGTAACGAGCAGCAGAATCAGGATTCAAACCTGGACAATGCCTGGCTCTAAGATGAAGCCTCTTCACCAGAACCAAGGATCCTTTATTTATTTAATTATTTATCTGCTTTATTAAAATCTTTTTATGTCTGCACTGGGTTGCGTGCAGGCTTTCTCTAGTGTGGCGAGAAGGAAGCAGGAGGCACTGACCGCCATCTCCTCCCCACAGGTTGTCCCCTTCACTGGGACGATCCAAGGGGGTCTCCAGGATGGACACAAGATCACCATCATTGGGACCGTTCTTCCCTCAGGCGGGAACAGGTACTGGGAATTGTCTCTCTCAGCCTCGCCCTGAGTGAACCACGGTGCTGTCAGTTCAGGAGGGTCCACCCAGCATCCTCCAAGTGTCTGCACTTGGCTCCGGGGATGGGAAGGGCCTGGCCCTGCCAACACTGCATGAGACCCCGGCCACCTGCACGTAGCATCCAGGGCACCATTAAGCAGACTCCCCAGAGACGGGGGGTGGGGGGGTGGGGGTGGGGTGGGGGGGGATGGAGGCTCACAGTCTAGGGAGGGAAGCAGACCAGCCCAGAGCAGAGTTCTGGGACGGAACCTCATACACGACGACCCAGAGCTGCAGATACGTCAACTTCCTCCATTTCCTGCAGTCACCTGCATCTGCTTCAGAACCCTCATGTGGGCTGACGTGGAAATATTTAAACTTGCCTTCAAGGCTGCGGTTTGGTCTCTTTCGGCTTCAAGGTCTTTGCTGCTAAAGTCAATTCAAAATATAAATATCTCAGCTCTGTTTCCCATCCCCCTCCTCCCCGAGGTGGGCTGTCTGGGAACACAGAAGAGCTTGCATATATTCTCAGAGGCGGGAGGGCCATCAGTGGCTCAAGCAGCCCTGACTGACCTCTGCCGAGGGCTGGGTGGCCCAGAGGCCTACAGCATGTGCCTGTGTGGGTGGGGTCCAGGTGGGCTGCACCCTGAGATCCACAGTATACACCGAGGCCCCTCTGGACACATGACTTCTCTCAGAAGCCTCTAGATGACTTCCTCTGCCACTGCCTCCCCTGCCAGGTGACACAGCCTCACTGACCATGGGACTCTTGAGAGCCCTGAGTGTCCCCAGGGGACTCGGAGGGAGGTGAGGCACCCAGTTTCCCAGAAACCGTTCCAGCAGGGGAATCGGGACCCTTGTTTCTGAACTTCCATCCCTCCCTCTCCCCCCTTCCCTGTGCCGACCCTTCCTCCCAGCACAGGAGGGCTTTCTACTCCACTCTAACAGACCTGTCTCTACCTCCGAGGGGCCCCCTTCCGATGGAAGCTGCTCTTCTCTCCTTCCCTGGGAACACAGCCATGAGGCTGGAGGATGGCAAAGGGCAAATTACACCCCGATATTTCAGGAACACCGTTCTTCACTTTAAGAGGAACGGGGACTTCGATTTTCTCACTCTAGATTGGAACATCCTTTCCTTTTTTTGTTCCCAGAGGGAGCCTCTAGGGCTCAGGTCCCAGCCAGTTCTGTTGGTCTTGCTGGCTGAGAACTCTCCAAGCACCTTAGTGTTGAGGACAACAACCCAAACTTACCTTCGTAACTGATAAAGCAGTGGGTTCTCAGGGTTTCCCTGGAAGGTGCGTGGGCACCCTTCCGCGCTTCCACTGCAGCGGGCAAGGGTTCCATCCTTAGTTGAGGAACTAAGATCCTGCAGGCCATGCTGCACAGTCCAAACAAACCAAAAACCAAAAATGGGCCCTGCAGATAGAGTGTCCACTGAGGGCCGCCCATGAGTGTGCTGCAGCGCCTGGCTCTGTGGGGATGACACGGGAGCGAGGCACACTCTATGATTGCTGTGTGTTGGTTGGGGAGACCAGAGTGACTCTGAGAAGCAGGCTGTGAACCGCACTGGTTCTGAGTTCAGGCAAGGTGGTGGGACGTAATTCTTGCTGGAAAACCTCAGATCAGAACTTGGTTTGGGGATGTGCAGGAGTTCCACCTGGGAAAAGTCCCATCGACAAACATCGACTGCACCCCCTTCATGAGCCAGGCCCCTTGGAAGCTCCTTTTTTTTTTTTAGCCATTACCTTAGAGTCATGGCTGTACCCAGAGGAGGTTGGGAAGGTGAGGAGAGATGGGAACAAGCAATCACTTACTAGGCATCATCCCCGAAGGCAGGCAGTCACCCCCTTTCCTGGGTGGGGCAGCTTGAATAGCGTGGGCTTGGTCATTGCAAATGACAAACAGGGCAGAGCTGGGCTCGGGGTCCAGGCCTGCTGACCTCACTGGGGGCAGGTGGACACACGATGGCCTCCAGTGAGGGGCAGACACACACACCGAGGTCCCCACTGCCGGAAAGCTAGGGTTTATTCTACGTCTCCCCTTTAGACACCGTCTCTGTAGGCGGCCCACCAGGGCCATAAGTCCTTTCCACTTGCCCTCTTCTGTCCCAACTTAATGGACGTGGGCAGGCCTCGGCGACCACTTGATCCAAAAGGCTCTCACTTCCAGGCACATTTTTCGAGTTCCAACTTGGATACAAATTTCTTTACCCATAGAAATTCACACTGTAAAGGCAAAATGTGGTAACTGAACAAAAGCACATTAGTGCAAATTAGGTGAACAAAACAGACAGCAGCAGACTAGGGCTGGGCACCAACCAGCCATGCAGGCTGTGTGTGGATTCCCAGATGGATGTCAGTCAAAAGTTTGAGAACTTCCTGTTCCCACCCTTGGGAATAAACCAGGACACCAAGCACTGCCTGACTTCCCTCCACCTAGGTTTGCTGTGAACCTTCAGACCGGCTATAACGACCATGACATTGCCTTCCACTTCAACCCTCGGTTTGAAGAGGGTGGGTATGTGGTCTGCAACACGAAGCAGAGAGGAAGCTGGGGGCCGGAGGAGAGGAAGATGCAGATGCCCTTCCAGAGGGGGGGTTCGTTTGAGCTCTGCTTCCAGGTACAGAGCTCGGAGTTCAGGGTGAGTTGGAACTCTCCTCTCGTCGCTTCAGCTGCCTGTCCCCTGTCTCGATCAGGTTCCATGTATGGTCTTAAAATAGTCACGTGAACAACACCTTTGTACAGAGAAGAGGATCATTTCCTTGTAAGGCTGCAGGCCCCTTACACACCTTCACCTGCATTTACAAGTGTGCCTGTTGCTTCATTTACTCCAGAAATAAGCACCAGAGAAGTCACCATGGTGCTTTTTGGCCTCCTATTTCCATTTCTCTGTTGTACCCCTTCTTCCACTCCAGGTCCCTGGGAACATTTCTCTTCCTGTTACCTTGTTGGTGCCTTTATCCAGGTGTAATTAATGACTTGGTTTTGCAGGGCATTGCACATTGCTTTTGCAAGCAGAGCAGTGTCTCTGGGCTTGGGAAGAAGGAGGGGGTGGGGTGAGTCCATCTGTGTCTGTGCTTCTCTTTGTGAACACAAATGCCGCCACGCCCTTGTCACGTAACCTGATGTCACCTCTCCTCTGCTCCCCACCAACATTTGTATGTATATTTCAATATGCATATTTCAGTAATACCCCAGGTGAGCTATGATTAGAAAGACAAACAACCAAAAGAGTAAGAAAGCAATGACTGGAGCCAGACAGAGCTAGTGCCTGGATGCCCTCTGGGTCCCAAGCACGTTCCTGTGACTGGCACATCTCTGAAGGCTGATGCCCGGATCTATAGGGAATGAATGTGGAACCAGATGCAGGCCTAAGCTTCTGGAAGCAGGGGTCCCGGAGGCCCAGGTGTGTGCCCACCTGGCTGGAGCCCCCTCCCTGGCATGTGCACGTCTCTCCGCAGGTGATAGTGAACAGGAACCTCTTCACGCAGTATGCCCACCGCGTGCCCTTCCACCGCGTCGATGCCATCTGCATCACGGGCGTCGTGCAGCTGTCCTCCATCAGCTTCCAGGTCAGACTGTCCACCCAGCGCTCGTCCCCAGGGGCTGGGTGTGGGGCCCAGTTCCCTGGGCCTGGGCCCTGCTGTGTGGACCCAAAGTGCCAGCCGGTCTCCTTTCCACGCCCCTGGCTCCCTTCTCCTCCTCGTGTTGCTGTCTCTGTCTGGGACACCCGCGCAGTCTTCTGGACTCAAATGCCACTCATCTCTGTTTCTCTCTGTCCCCACTCTGCTTAGGAGGCTGTGTGGTGGTAGAAAGAACCCGGGCTTGGGAATCAAACAGAATCCAACCCAAACCCCCAGCTCTGCCGTTCTCATGGGCTGGGCGATCTTAGACACATGACTTCGCCTCTCCCAGCCCCAGTCTCCTCAGCTGCGGAAGGAGCAGGGTCTGCTGCCCCACGGATCGCTGTGTCAGCTCAGCGAGGTCACAGCCATCGAGGGCACAGAACAGCCTGCTGGGCCACTCCCAGGTCTATCTGATCCTCTCTGCGTTTTGAAATTTTTAACATGTAACCAACATCTGAAAGGTCAGGGGCAGTTTCACAAGATGAAGGAGTTCTGGAGTTGGATGGTGGGGATGGTTGCACAACTGTGGAAGTCAACCTAACACCATGACCCACACACTTAAAAAGAGTTTACGATGGTCTGTTCTGTGGGGTGTGCATTGTGCCACAGTGCAGCAGAAAAAAGGTCAGGTAACAGCACACAGAAGTCTGGATTTCGGTTTTTTTGTGTGAAAACTGGGAAGACTGGGGTATGGTGGGCCCACACTCTGTGGGGCCTCAGGCTACTGACTGGAAGCTGCCGCCACGACTCTGGTATCTGTGCATGCACCTGGAGATGGGAAAGGCACGCGGCCGGCCCTTAACAAACACAGGGTCCTCTTCTTTGGTCTGCATCTTCCATATTCCTTCCCTCCTTAACTCTCTCCCATGGGGGTGGAGGAGAGAGGAGAGAAAAGTAGAGATGGAGAGAGAGATGGAGGTGGAGAGAGAGACAGAGATGGAGGTGCAGGTGGAGAGAGGAAGTGGAAAGAGAGATGGAGAGACGGTGATGGAAAGAGAGAAGGAGGTGGAGATAGAGAGATGAAGATAGAGAGACAGAGGTGGAGGGAGAGATGGAGAGAGATGGAGAGCGAGATAGAGGTGGAGAGAGAGAAAGGCAGAGAGAGAGGTGGAGGTGGAGAGAGATCGAGGTAGAGAGAGATGGAGGTGGAGGGAGAGATGGAGAGAGATGGAAAGAGAGATGGAGGTGGAGAGAGACAGAGGTAGAGAGAGATGGAGGTGGAGAGAGATGGAGAGGAGATGGAGGTGGAGAGAGACAGAGGTAGAGAGAGAGATGGAGATGGAGAGAGACAGAGGTAGAGAGAGATGGAGGTGGAGAGAGACAGAGGTAGAGAGAGAGATGGAGGTGGAGAGAGATGGAGAGGAGATGGAGGTGGAGGGAGATGGAGAGGAGATGGAGGTGGAGGGAGATGGAGAGGAGATGGAGGTGGAGGGAGATGGAGACGAGATGGAGGTGGAGAGAGATGGAGAGGAGATGGAGGTGGAGAGAGATGGAGAGGAGATGGAGGTGGAGAGAGATGGAGAGGAGATGGAGGTGGAGAGAGATGGAGAGGAGATGGAGGTGGAGAGAGATGGAGAGGAGATGGAGGTGGAGAGAGATGGAGAGGAGATGGAGGTGGAGAGAGATGGAGAGGAGATGGAGGTGGAGAGAGCGCTGGCCAGCCTACTGTCACTCCTTGCAGCCCAGCCTTCCCTCTGCGGGTCCTGCGCATCCCTGGCTCCCCCACCTGTCCGGTTAGCTCCTCCCTGCCTGGCCCCTGCTTTCCCACTCTTCCTTGGCTACATTAACGCTTCTCTTCACCCCACGGCGCCTTTTGTTTTAACAGAACATCCGCGCAGCTCCCAAGCAGCCCGTCTGCTCCAAGGTGCTGTTCTCCCCGGCTGCCTGTTTCCCACCCAAGCCCAGGGGGCGCAAACCAAAAGTGAGTTTAACAGAGGCCTGGGGAGGCTGAGCCGTCAGCACAAAGGACACAGTGTCTGAGACACTGGTCTAGTCAGCAGGCCAGCCAGGGTCTCCAGGCCCCGTTATACCCAAAGGTTCATCCACACCCCAAGCCCAGAGCTGGGGACCTGGGAGTTGTCCTCAGCTCTTCTTTCTGTCATTATCTTTCTAGGGCACTGGCGCCTCTCCTCCCAAAGCCACTGGCTTGGTCCAGGCCATCCGCCCCCTCACCACCCCACCCACAGCCTGGCTCTCCACCCCCACACACCCACCTACCACCACTGTTTGTTCCCACGCACAAATCCAATTGCATCTTCCCCCTGCTTTAAAGTCCTAAAGGCCCCAAGTCCTTCCAGAGAAAGCCCAGATTCCCCAGCAGAATCTGCAGAGTCCTCCCCAGGCTTGCCCCAGTCCCCCTCCCGGCCTCACCCATGACGCTCTCGCAGCCTCCACTGCTCACGAGGGGCAGCCTCAGGCCACCGCGCTTTTGGCACATGCCGCCCTGTGCTGAAAGCTTGCTCTGCCACTCACCCCCAGCCAACCCCGAATGGCCCCCCGAAGCTCTCCTTGAGTGTGGCTCCTGTGGAGCACCGTCCCTGATTGGTGGATCACCGGATGCCCCTGCATCCCTAGACTCTCGATATCTCTGCGCTACGTCAGTCATCATGTCCTGCTATAATTGTGCTTATGTATGTCTCTCCATCACTCCTCTCCCCTGCTTCCCTATACCCACCAGGCCCTCTGTGGGCTCAGATTGTAGCTGGTTCATTCATGTATCCCAGCATTTTCCGCAGCGCCTGGCATGCAGCAGGGACTCAGTTAATGAACGTGGAATAGGTTTGCAAGAGGAACAGTCTGCTGGGTGAAGGCAAGGTCCCAGACAGGAACGGGAGCAGGACCTGCCCTTTCCTCAGCCACTTAAGCAGTGAGGACTGAGGGGAGGCGGGGGTCTCTCTACCCAGCCCTTCCCATGCCCATCATGGTGCAGCCAGGGCACCTGCCTCCTGCCATGTGGACCCAGGACTGGTAGAGCTCCAGGGAGCCTTTGCAGGGCAGCTCGACTCCGGCCCTGGCCTGGGGAGGATGGGGCGTGATGGATACTAGAAGAACTGGGTACCATTTTGGATTTTATCTCTTGTTATCTGGGTGAGCTCGGGCAAGTTGCCTAATTTTTCTGAGAACTGGTTGCTTCGCCAGCACAACAGGAGGTAAGGATGCCCCTCTCATTTGTAAAGCCTTGAAGCCAGAGCCTGGCACACAACAAATCTCCAGCCAATGTTAGTGTTCACCTTATGGGTGAATTAGGGCCCCAGGAATAATGGTTTTGTCTCAGGGAGCTAAAGGAAGCGAAATGGTCTGCACCAGATATGGCCTCCTCTCCTTTTGAGGGCTTTGCCGGTGGCTCAGATGATAAAGAATCTGCCTGCAATGCAGGAGACTCGGGTTCGATCCCTGGGTTGGGAGGATCTCCTGGAGAAGGGAATGGCAACCCACACCAGTATTCTTGCCTGGAGAAATCCCATGGAAAGAAGAACCCAGCAGGCTACTGTCCATGGGGTCACAAAGAATCAGACGCGACTGAGTGAAACACTTTCACTTTCCCCTTCTGAAGGAGCCAGTGGGAAAATTCACCCTCCTCCACTTCCAACCCCTCCCGGACACTGTTGCATAACCACACTGTATCCTGGGGGGATGGGTGAGCATCTGGGCGCCCAGAAGGCTCAGGAAGGCTTGCTAACAGCAGGAAGGAGGCATTTCTTCCCACAGGTCTAGCTGCCATCTTACGCTCACGCGGCACCAATGTTAACCACCGTTTTCGCTTCTCATCCCCTTCAGCCTCCCGGGATGTGGCCAGCCAACTCGGCTCCCATTGTAAGTCTCTTGCCTCTCTTTAGAAGCTTTTCGCTTTGTTTCTTCCTGTGGGTTAAAAGAGAGCTTCCCCAGTGTCTCAGAAGGTAAAGAATCTGCCTGCAATGCAGGAGACCCGGGTTCAGTCCCTGGGTGGTAAGTTAAAAGGAGGAAGCAAGCCAAACACTGGGCGTCTCCCACTGGAAGGTGGGGCCACCAAGGCCAGACTGCTGGACCATCTGCCTGGCTGTGGGGGTAACAGTGGGAGGGCTTGGGGGGAGGGGGGAGGGTGGCTGGCCCTGATGAATTGGGAAACGGCCCAGAGGGCCACTGGTTTGCTCAGGCCCCTGTCAGCTGTGGGCAGCCACAGGACGCCAAGACCCCACTTCCACTTCTTCCTTCTGCAAAGTGAGGCTATGCTGGAGTGATTCCCCTAAGAAAGACAGGCCACACACCACAAATGCATATTTGTTCTCAGAAGAAACCTGTGCCCCTATCTCATGCCCTTAAGAGAAGAAATATCTCTGCTCACCAATTCGGAGGTACCTCCTGGCTGGTTACAAGCTCAAGATGAAACTCTCCCAAGAGGAGAGAGTTAAGTGCTACCTCTGGGGGCAGGTGGTGGTCTTCCCACAGGTGAGAGCTGGTTAAAAACGTGGTTTCTTCCTTCCAGACTCAGACTGTCGTCCACACCATACACAGCACCCCTGGACAGATGTTCCCTGTAAGTCTGAACACTGGTCAGCTCACAGCCCCACTACGTGCCCCTTTACCAAAGGCTGAATTCTCTAGGTCCAGAGTCAGGAAGAAAGCAGTGTAGCGAGGAGAGTGGGGACATTTGGGGCTGAGGTCCTTCGCTCAGGGGGCATGCACACAAAACTCTCCTTAGAGACAGTAGAGGTTCTGGATCAGGCTGGATTTACCCAGCGGCGCAAGAAATTGATCCCCTAGCGGCCACTCCAGTGTTCTTACCCAGAGAATCCCAGGGACGGAGGAGCCTGGTAGGCTGCCATCTATGGGGTCGCACAGAGTCGGACACGACTGAAGCGACTTAGCAGCAGCAACTGATCAAGGACGTACGCTGCTTCTCTGCCTCCGCCTCCTGCCGGGACAAATTACACAGGAACCTGGAGTCAGCGGGGCTGTCCTTGGAGGGGCTGAGGGGCGGGTGACCATGATGAGATCCAGGCGTACACAGGAAGTCCCACCACGGCTGATATGGGGAGGAAGGTGGCTCGGAAAACCCAAGAGCTGAAACCTTTACTACTTCAGTCTCCTATTGGGGCATCCTCTCTAAAACGTGCCGTCTCACAACAGTTTATGCATACGCGTGCGTGCGCACTCCTGCCCTGACGTTCTCAATCTCATTTCAACAGAATCCCGTGATCCCACCCGTGGTGTATCCCAGTTCGGTTTACGTAAGTGGTTTCTCAGGGAGGTCTGGTTTGTGCTGTGCAGGGTTGGGGGCAGGGGGAGAGGGCAGCTTTCAAAATTAAAAGCATTGCCTTAGTAAACTGAAGTTCTGGAAACTTCCAAGTAACTTAGAAGACTTACAAAAGGAGCTTTCACCTTTAAAATCATCCCTTCACCCTGAGCATATCATACAGCCTCCCCTTCTCAGCCTAAGCATCCTTTGCATCCAACCAAAGCTCTTTTTCTGAAGGTAAATGTCCATTAATTTGAGGAATGCTGGAAAGGTTTTCTTTGCCGTTTACTGAGCCAAGTAAAGATTCCATGGAATTCTTTCTTGAAGATGCTCACAGACACAGCAAACTGTGGGCTGACAGTCCAGACGCGTTGAAATGGGCACAAAGGTCCCCCTAGGGTGGCGGCTGCTCTGGCTGCTCTGGCTGACCTGCCCCACCCCTCCCCACAGCAACTGCCTTTCTTCACCTCCATCCTGGGTGGGCTGTACCCCTCCAAGAGCATCCTGGTGTCGGGCACCATTCTGCCCAACGCTCAGAGGTAAGCCAGGCCTCCCGGGGAGAAGAGACACCCCAAGGTCATTCTGGCCACCCCTCTGCCTTGGGGCAGAGAGTCCATGGGAGTGGCCCGCCCCCCAGGTTCTACATCAACCTGCGCTCAGGGAGTGACATCGCCTTCCACCTGAACCCCCGCTTCAACGAGAATGCGGTGGTCCGCAACACACAGATCAACGGCTCCTGGGGGTCTGAGGAGCGAAGCCTGCCACGAGGGATGCCCTTCTTCCGGGGCCAGAGCTTCTCGGTGAGATGTTGCCACCTGGAGCTCGAATGGGCTCTCAAGGGGCAAATGGAGGAGCGGGTGGAGGGCATCTCGGGGCACATTGATCGAGACATGAGTTGACGCCTCTAGCATGAGGCCTGGCCTCAGAAGAAGAGAAAGTTCACCAAATGACTGCTATTATCATTTTATTGTTACTGTCCTGCGTAAGGCAGGGGGCAAGTGCTATTGGCTGTTACGGATAAGGAAACTAATTCACAAGTGTAGGTTCCTTGCTAAGGTCACACAGTCAATCCGTGTGGGATGGGACTTGAGAAGGAGGGGTCACTCACTCACTCACTCACTGACTCAACAGTCATTTATCAGCTATTTCATCCAGGCCCACTTTGAGCAGGAAGTATCCCAGGGGCTGGGGGGACAGTTATGACGCCAGCAGTCTAGGTCCTGACCCCACGGCGTTTACAGCCAAGGTGGGAGGAGGAAGAAGGAAACGATAGACAGATCACCGTGGAACAGCAATGGGTACCACGCGGGGAGCAAAGTAGGATAAGGAACAGTGAGCCCCAGGGTCATGCGGCCTTAGGTGGGGGCAGATCTCAGAGGAGGCCAGAGTGCATGCGGGATCTCGGTGGAGGGAGGAGCCCAGCTTGCAAAGATTTAGGAGCAGCAGAGAGAAGGGTCATGGGCATGGCCTGTCTAGCAAGCAGGGAGGACAGGGAGGTGAGGGGTAGGGGGTGGGAATTCTGGAGGCTGGGATGACACAGAACTAGATTCTCAACACTGACTACATACTCAGACCACCTGAGAGCTTGGAAAAGAAAAATCAATGCCTGGCCCCACCCCAGGACCATTGGGGGTGAGCCTGGGCACCCGTATCTTTTTTGGGGTGCCCTGGGTCTTCATTGCTGCGCGTGGGCTTTCTCTAGCTGCGGCAAGTCGGGCCTGCGCTCTCTTTGCCTGCAATGCGCGGGATTCTCTTGTGACAGCTCGCGAGCTCAGTAGTTGTGGCACTTGGGCTTAGTTGCTCCGTAACGTGTGGAATCTTCCCAGACCAGCGACTAGGCTGGTGTCCCATGCATTGGCAGGCGGATTCTTAACCTCTGGACCACCAGGGAAGCCCCGTCTGTGCTTTGAAATATGCCCTCATACTCCTCTCCCAGAGTTGAAAATGACCAATAGAGGGCCTTGGGGGGCAGCGAAGGAATCTGGATTTTAGTACCAGGTGTTGGTATGTTTCAAGCCAGAGAGCGGTACACTTTGATAGCTGTGTGACCTTAAGCAAGTGACTTAACTGCTCTGTGCTTCAATTTCCTTGTCTGAAATATGGGGCTACAAGTAATACCAGTCTCGTGGAGAAGCGAGAAGGAAATGAGATTGTGTTCGTGACATGCTTAGGACAGTGCCTGGGGTGCAGGGACCACTCTGCTGGTGTCAGCGTGCGGTGGGCACGCTGATAGTCTAACAGAAGTGCTGCCGCTGCCTCTGGAGGATGTCGGGAAGGAAAAGACAAGTTAAGGGGCTGCCGCCGCGGAACACAAGCACTGACCACGCCTGTGTGCTGGGTCCTAGGGGTATGGATGACAGAGGCCAGGCCTAAGGGGGCATCTGACTTGACTCGATGGGGGTCAGGAGGTGGGGAGTTTCCCTGATGGCTCAGCAAGTAAAGCATCCGCCTGCCAATGCAGGAGACATAATGGACATGGGTTCGATCCTTGGGTTGGGAAGATTCCCCTGGAGAAGGAAATGGCAACCCACTCCAGTAGTCTTGCCTGGAGAACCCCATGGACTGAGGAGCCTGGCGGGCTAAAGTCCAGAGGGTCGTAAAGAATCGGACACGACTGAGCGACTGTGAACACACAGGAGGTGTGGGAAGGCCGGTTGGAGTGAGGAGGCTGAATCCTGAAGAAGGATTAGCAGTGATCCGTGTGGACAAGCCGTGCAGGGCGGGGAGCGATGACATTCTGGGTGGGGGTGCGAGGCGGGGAACACACTATGTAAAAGGCGCTGGGAAGGAGAGCGCAAGGCATGTTTGGGCACGAGTGAATCCTTCGATGTGGCTCAAATGCAGGTGTGGGTCTTGCTTGACTGAAGTTTGGGGGAGTTGGGAAGGAGGGAGGGAGACGAGCCTGCCTTCCGCTTGAGGACAGCCCAGGTGGGGTACAAATGCCGGGGGCCTGTCTGTCCAGGTGTGGATCGTGTGTGAAGGCCACTGCTTCAAGGTGGCTGTGGACAGTCAGCACCTGTTTGAATATCACCACCGCCTGAAGAACCTGCCCGCCATCAACAACCTGGAGGTGGGGGGCGACATCCAGCTGACCCACGTGCAGACATAGACCAGCCCTGCCCTGTGTTGCTGTCTGAATCTGCTCACCACCCACATCTTCCCTGCTTCAGCCCCAGCCCCAGCCCTTCCCAGGCCGCCCAGCATCTGGGGGCTTTGCTGGAGAGGCCACGACCTTGGCTGGCTCTGCTCCTGGCTGCAGCCAGCACGGAGCGGAGAGGGCAGCTGGCCGGGACTGGGTAGCACCCGGATCCTACAGAAGACGGGTGGTCCGCAGGCAGAAGGCCCTGTTCAGTTCCCGTGGCAGAAAGGGAGGGTCCTGGCCTTCCCAGGCTCCAGGCCTGCAGCCCCACCTGCCTCGAAACCACATTCCCATCCCCCATTCAAGTTCACCTAGTCCGAGTGCCAGCTGTCACTCCGCGTGGGAAGCGGCGTCCTCGACCCCTCCCCTTTCTCCAACCTTGACCCTCTCCCCGCTCTGTTAAATCTACCCTGCTGATACCCCTCTGGCCCCCACTAATGGACCGGAACCGTCTCGGTAGGGGGCTGTCCCTTTCCCCAGTGTCCTTCGAATAAAGAAAGGAAGAAAAAGACTTGTTGGTTTATTAAATGAATCTTGAGACGTGTTGTTGTCTCTGGAATTGGGATGATCCTGGCTGAGGGAAGGGGGAGGAAAGATCACTGGCTCACTCTGATCAGGGGGCTTCCTGACATTGCAGCCTGCTCCCAGCGGGTCTCCCACCAATCCCACAAGGGTGTGGGAGAAAGCTCAGACGCCCTCTGGACGGGAATCTTTGCTGGAAGCTGGGTGACAGAGGTGAGCCCCAGAAAACCAGTGGCTCCATGCTTCTGCAATGGGCCGCATGGCAGGCCGGTTCAGCAGAACCCTGAGTCCTGGGGGGAGGAGGAGCCGGTGAGCTCCAGAGAAGCTGGCTCAGAAGAGAGGCCTGTGTGTGTGGTTCTGCTGTGGATCCCCCGGCATCGAGGGTCAGTGTATGTGGGGAGTGGGAAAAGACTCGGTGTGGGGGTTCCGCCGGTCACAGAGCCAGTGCCGGGGGACCCGGCTCTGTGCCCGCATGACGCCAGCACATCCTACTAACTCCAAGAATCCAGTCCTTGGGAACCAGGGTGGGCTTGGACCAGCAGCACCTGGGGGCTCCTTAGAAACACAGAATCCGGGTTCTGCGGCAGACCTCCTCAGTCTGCAATGTAACGAGCCCAGGTGGTCCCCTGCTCGCTGGAGTGGCAGAGGCGCTGGTCCAGGGGACTGTCCTTGACCACGTTGTACAGACGCATCTCTAGGACACTGCGGTGGCGTGCCCCTCCTCCCCACCCCCCGGCCACCCAACCTGAGCAGGAATTGGGGAGGGGAGAAGGGGGCCAAGGAGCCAAGGAAACAAGAGTCCAAACCCAGGCTGGGAGCCAGATTTAGCCAACCCTCCACCTAGCCCCTGGCTGAGTTCCTTCCTTGTTCCCACCAGGTTAGGTCCCTGAAGGAGCCTTCCCCGTGGAAGACGTATGTCCCTCACTCATCATCAAGTCCTTGACACGCAGCCCAGCCTCACCTGCTTTGTCACCCAGGAGCCAAATCATTACTGGCCAAACTGTCATGAAACAGGCAGCCCAGAGCAGAAGGCGGTGACTCCCGAGACAGGGCTGTGGGGCAGGCCTACACTAAGGGACCGGCAGCTCGCGGCTCAGCTGGCGCCCTCAAGCCAGCCTGTGCCTCCTCGCCTCCATCACAGGTTTTCAGATGTGCACAAAACCTCATGTGCTGCCCCCAGGCCCAGTGGGCATTCCAGAGAAGCAGCGTAGCCAAGCTGGTATGTCCCTTTGTGGGGGATTTTTGTCCAAGCAAAGGTAGCCCCACCACCACCCCGCCAACCCTAACTCTGTACAGCTTAAGGCTGCTTTCCTTACAAAACACACACATACATATACAGTGTGGTTAAAATAAAATATATTTCGTATAAATATGTCCATCATGGAATCATACAAGGAAGGCCCAAGAGGCAGACTGGGGTTTGCTTGTTTTAAATACAGAGGCATAAATAACTGTACATGGGCAGTTAAATACAGAGTGGCGTGACAGCGCCTCCTAGTGGTCACTCCAAATGGTGCAATCAAGGAAGTTCCATCTTTCTCACCTCCTGGCCAGAACGGCTGCAGATTTAGTCTCCAAGGGACCAGGGAGGCCTGTCTCTCCATCACCCCGGAGCAGGGGCTCAAGAGAGACAAAAGGTTCCACCCTGTCTCCAAGGCTGCTACTTGGTAGCAGGTCAAGTAAAGGGTTTGAGAGGGAAGGAGATGGGGAAATAAAATGAGAAGCTTGGGGATATGATCTCCCTTCAATCTCCCCAGTCCTGTGACCTCAGATAATCGAGAGTGGGTGCCATCATTAAGGTCCAGGGCAGCAGCTTTAACTTGTGTTGGCGCCTGGAGCTCTGGGATCGCTGGGCGCTGCCCCATCCTTTTTCATCTCATAGGGAAATACAGCACCAAAGATGTCTTCATGATAGCGCTTCTGGCTCTTTAAGGGAAAACAGAGACCAAGGTATTAATATCAGCTCTGTTGGTGTAGCCCCCTCTCACTCAGCAAGTCCAGGGTTCCCTGGTTTCCCCATCACACGGACACTCATGAACTATTTGCCTTCCCAATTGCCATGCTTAGACTAGATTTGAATCTCACTTAAGACTCTTTAACTCTCATGAGCATCCACTCTGGTGTGGACCACAAAACATCTCCCCAAGCTTTATGATGGCCATTATAGCCTGTTCATTGGAAAAGACCCTGACGCCGGGGAAGACAGAAGGCAGGAGGAGAAGGGGACGAGATGACGGAGGACGAGGTGACTGCATGGCATCGTTGATTCAACGAACACGAGTCTGAGCAAGCTCCGGGAAATGGCGAAGGACCGGGAAGCCTGGCGTGCTGCAGTCCACCGGTCGCAAAGAGTCAGACACAACTGAGCGACTGAACAATAACAAAGCCTGCCCTGTGCTTGTCCCACAGGGCTCCAGGCACTGGGGGCTCGGGGATGAATATGGTTGGGAAAGGCTGTGCTCTTTCTCCCGGTCTTCAAGCTCTTTGATGCACAGCAGCGAATTAGGGACTCTGAGTGTCTTGCAGAAAATCAACACGTCTGCCTTTGTCCAACTGAGCAACCAGATCAGGACAGACAGGCAGGCCTTCTAGCACCTCACCAGCTCTGGCCTCCCACCCTCTCTAGGATCCCTTTGAGATTAGTCTGAGCCTGAGTCCCCTGGTCCCAGCTCCCAGGCCCGAGCCTGTGCCCCGCATCCCGAGCCCACACACCACCAGTGGTCCTACCTTGAGCTGGAAGAAATAGTCCTCCACCTGTTCCTCATTCAGGCTCAGCGCAGTAGCCATCAGCTGCTTCAGGCTGTGGGCCACGTCCCGGGCCATGCGCACGTCCCCGCAGACATAGAGGTGGCCTTGCTCTTCATGGAGCACACGAAGCACCTCACCCGCCAGCCGCTGCCGCAGGATGTCTTGAACATAGACCTGAAACCAGAGGAGATGGTGGGTCCAGGGCCCCGCTATTGAGGGCAAAGGCTGCGGTCAGGCCTCCTGGCCATGGGGAGGTGGGGAGCGGGCACAAGGGGCTGTGGGGTGAGCACCCTCCCAGCCAGGGCCTTGCATGGGGACAATCAAGGTCGAGATGAGGAGGTGCACTGGCGCCCTGCCTGGCCCAGGCCTGAGCTGGGGCTGGAGAGGTGAACACCGGCCACAGCCCTGTCCTTGAGGAGCTGACCTCCAGTGAAGCTCCCAGATTTAGCACACTTGCTCTGAATTTAGCATACTTCAAAGAGGCATCAATCAAGCCACTTGTCCTGCCCAGGGCTCTGAAGCCCATCTGCTTACACCCCAGAAAAGGGAGCCTCTCAGCACAGACTGTCCAGGGGACCCTCCTTGTAATTCAGAGCAGGGTTCCCCAGATATTCAGAAGTCCTGGAGTCAATCGGGGACTCCTTGCTCTTGCTTCACACAAGTGATGCCACCAGGCACAGAGATGCCACCAGGCACGGAATACCAGTGTGGGAGGGGCCCAATGGGACAAGTTCACAAAGGCTGAGCCAAGAGACTGTTCTGACTGCCCAGGCTCTTGGGGCAAAGTGCCTACTGGGGTAGCAGAGTGAGTCAGCAGGCCATTCAGGGAACAGCAGCCACCCTCCAGCCTTGCGGTGCCTGGACCACCACCCACCCAACAGTTGTACATCCAGAGTGGGGAGCCTTCAACAGGCTGGGCACTGGGGATGAACCCATACATGACCCTGACTAGCCCTGACCATCTCAG
This sequence comes from Ovis aries, assembly GCF_016772045.2. Lineage (NCBI taxonomy): Eukaryota > Metazoa > Chordata > Mammalia > Artiodactyla > Bovidae > Ovis > Ovis aries. The sequence continues at coordinate 19,318,717 of NC_056064.1, forward strand.
GACCTGTCTCTTCTCCTGGAAGAGTAAACATACTATCAGTAGCTTCACAGCACCGCTCTGGTGACTGCATAATTGCTTCCATTTTATTTTTAAATATTTATTTGGCTGCACTGGGTCTTTGTTTCGGCCTGCAGGATCTTTAGTTGCAGGATGCGTGATACAGATCCCTGACCAGGGATCAAACTCGGTCCCCTGCATTGGGAGCACGGAGTCTCAGCCCCTAGAACACCAGGCAAGTCCCTTGCCTCTATTTTGGAGCTGAGGAGGTGAAGGCTCACAGAGGTAAGGGGCTTGTGGGGAGCCAGACACCCACCATAGTCTGCTCTGTTAATGCTCCACCCTCTCTACACACGCAGTTGTGGCATTTACCTTGGGCTGGTCAGGCAGGCGGGAATAGGCTGTGTGCACCTCATGCAGCACCCCCTTGCGGGCCATCTCCAGCATCTCCTCCCAGTAGAGGTGGTCCTCTTCCGGGCGGCGGCACCCAAAAACCAGGGTCATGCGGCCGCCCTGGAGCCCTGCAAGACCCAGAGCAGGTTGCAGTTGCCAGGGTGGCCAGCAGAGGGCAGGCGGATCTTGCTGCAAGGCTGGCTGAGCTGGGCACCCAACTGGAATCCCATTTCACCGCCACATCCTATCTAAAATAGTACTGTCCCTATTTTACAAATACGGAACCTGAGGCCCAGAGCATTCATATCATTTTTCCACACAGGCTGAGGTAAACTTGGGAGAGGGGCCAGGAAATGTCTGTGGGATGGTTACAGTTACAGTTTTACTCCTAGGCAGGCACTGGGCACCACCCCTCCCCATCCCCGGGAGCCCTCCAGTTATACCTTTGTGCTCAGCCTCATGGAGCCGCTGCTGCCAGAAACTGCGGAAGGGGGCGATGCCCGTGCCGGGCCCGATGAGGATGCAAGGACGGGAGCGGTCCTCGGGAAGCTGGAAGCCACTGGCACTGAGGGGACAGAAGGAAAGAGGTCCTGTCCTCAGACACTCTGGGTCCAACGCACACACACAGGACAGGGGCACGGGTGGAGGCAGCAGTGTTGAGGGGCGGGGGGTTGCAGTGGAGACAAGGAGCTCAAATTTGGTTTCCCAAGTCCAGCAGGCTATTTCATGTCCCCCACCCAGGTGAACTACATTCACCATCACCTCACCCTGGGGTCCTTTGGGGAAAAAGGCTGAGCCTCGTTGTTCTGAGCCCACCACCACTGTCAACCTCTGTCCCTGCTAGAGACGTGGCTGTGCTCTATTGCTAGGGGTTAGAATGGAGAGGCCCAGTGTGATGACCCCAGTGCCTTCTTTACAGGCCAATAGACCCAGAGTGGCTTCTAAACCCCAGAAGCCTCCCTTTCAACCCAGTATTCCCCAGGGCCAGTGGTCCCGCAGTAGACACAGTGGAGGGAGTGCCTACCTTCGCACAAAGCAGGGCACCGGGTCCTGGGGCTTCAAGCTGCTGAGCCACGTGCTGCAGACGCCATGGTGCAGGGGACCTTGGCCATCTGCAAGGACAGCACACACTGACCAACATGGCCCCCACCACCCGCGCACGAACACTTTCAGTGGCTCCTCCCTGAACTGCCCGCTCAGGCACTCAACAGGCTTTAATCAGAGGGCTGCTTTTCCTCCTGGTTCTGAGCTCTACTCTCTATGTGCCCAGAGTCGGCAAAAGCTGAAAGGGACTCAGAGCGGGCAAGGCGCTCTCGCTGCAGAAGCTGAGTCTCAGAGAGGGAAGGTGACTTGTACAAGGCCCCTCAGGTCACAGCTCAGCTTCCCTAACTTCTACTCCAGCGCTCCTACCAAGAAGTCCTGTTGGTTTCCCTCAGGGCGGAATCCTGCTTTCACAGGATGTGCACCTGCCTCCGCTCCCCGAGGACTGAGCCCTGGCCTCTGCGGATATTCTTTGAGTGAAAGTCGCTCAGTCACTTTTGACTCTTTGCCACCCCAGGGACTGTAACTGTAACCTGCCAGGCTCCTCTGTCCATGGGATTCTCCAAGCAAGAACACTGGAGTGGGTAGCCATTGCCTCTTCCAGAGGATCTTTCCAACCCAGGGATGGAACCCAGGTCTCCTGCAAATGTTCTTTAGCAGAGCGAAGAGGGTCTCTGCCTGGTTTTCAGAAACCATGTGAATGTGCTTCTCAGATCACATCTATAAAGAAGTTAGCTCGGTGCCTGTTTCATAGTGATCTCTCCCACACTCCTCCCACTGCTGTTAACAGGGCTGGAAGATGAGTGTTTAATGATGAGGAGATCATCATTTAATGATGAACGGCTGCCCAGTAAGTAGCAGACTTGGGCTGTTCCACAGCCACTGCCCCAGCCTCACCTCGGGTGCGGTACGTGAGCACGGCCACAGTGAGGTGGATCTCCGTGGGTGTGAGGTCCCTGGAGGAGCTGATGGAGTAGTACCGGGGCTTCAGAATAGGGAGCTGGGAGAGCAGGAAGCTGGCAGATACCCGCAGGGACGGGAATTCCTCCAGCACCTCCAGGAATGTGGGGCTGTTGGTGAACTTCCACTTGTTGTAATCTGAGGGCTGAAAGCCAAGGGCAATGTGAGTGTCTCTGGGAGCTTGCTCCACACGGAGGGAAGAGGCTGTCACAATTCAGTATTCATTCATTCACTCACTCGTTCATTCCCACAGCAAATATTTCAAAGAACTAGGTGCTGTCCGTGGTGCTGAAAACACTAAGCTGGAGAGGAGTAGCATTTCTCTAATCTGTGTGCTTAAAACCTTACTGTCAACAACTGGTGGGCAGCAGTCAAATATTTATCATAATCTAATCTGGGGGAGTGTTTTGGAATCATATATGGGCAGCAGTCAAATTTTTATCATAACCTAATTTAGGGGAGAGCTTTGGAATCATATCCTGGAGAAGGAAATAGCAACCCACTCCAGTATTCTTGCCTGGAGAACTCCATGGACAGAAGAGCCTGGCGGGCTACAGTCCATTGGATCACAAAGAGTAGGACATGACTGAGCAACTAATACCTTGGAATCATACAGACCTGGGTTCAAACCTTGCCTGAAGGCTCTTACTATTTGTGGGATCTTGTCCCCATTACTTCACCTTTGTGGAGTGAGGGCAGCATCGCCTACCTCGTGGGGATGTTGTGAGAATTAAGTGAGAAAATGTGTGCCAAGTTAGTGCAGTGCAGCCACAGGAGGATGGCAGTGGAGGTGACTGGAATCAAGATAAGTAGAGATAATGGTGATGGTAATAACGATATCCAGTGCCTTTGCAAAGGGCTTCCCTGGCAGCTCAGTTGGTAAAGAATCCATCAGCAACGCAGGAGACCCCAGTTTGATTCCTGGGTCAGGAAGATCTGCCGGAGAAGGGATAGGCTACCCACTCCAGTACTCTTTGGGCTTCCCTTGTGGCTCAGCTGGTAATGAATCTGCCTGCAATGCAGGAGGCCTGGGTTCGATCCCTGGGTTGGAAGTGCCTTTGCAAAGACTTGGGCCTAGAAAGTTTCCTGTGAGTTAATGCATTCTTTCATTCATTTATTAGTTCAACTACTACACATCTGTTACTATGTCCATTCATCCACACCAACTATCCTCCAACACTTCCTGAGTTCCAGGTTTCTTCCAGGTGTGGGGAATACAAGAGAGAATGGTTCTCCTTTTCTAGCTAATTTCTGAGGAAGGGCACTTAGGTTGCCTCCTGCAGACATTCAAAACACTTACTTCACTCAATGCAACTATGTCCTAGAAATGGAATGGAAGAGGATGCCTGACTTCCCACCAGCCTTTGACAAGTCACACTTTGGGAAGTTGGGGTGGATCCTCTTGAAGCTTAAAAACCAGCTCTAGGCTCAGGCTCCCCCTGACTCTGGGACCCTGCCCCAGCCTCACCCACCAGCCCCGACCTTCACCTGGCATAGGGTCTCCAGCCTCTGCCTCTCAGCCTCTTCTGTGGCCAGCTGGGCCAGCTTTCGAAGCAGCAGCTGGGTTGGCGGGGTGGTGATGTCCAGGAAATGGGTGAGAGCCTGGCTGAGTGAGCAAGGTGGCAGTCGCTTATCCTTGACCCAGTAGCTGCCTGAAGAGGGAAGAAAGGAGACAGGGTAGGAAATAGGCCCCATTTAGGTTTCCCAAAGAGTGATTAGGCATCTGGGACAGACATCCTCCACCCTCCAGCTGCAGGGGAGAGAAGACACTGAAATTCTGGTTCCAGGAACAGTAAAAGGGCTCACATGACCAACTCAAATGCAGAGGATGGTGCTCAGAGATAGGACTGCTAGGAAAGGCTGATCAATAGCCCCCTGAAGGGCACCTAAGAGGACACAATCCTGCAAAACTAACGATGCACCAGAGTCCAGTCCTTCTCTGGCACAGACTTGAACTTCAGCAGTACACACACAGGTGAACTACAGACTCACAGTGACTAAATTCACCAAAAACTGATGTACACCCTAGAGGTAGATGAGTTGTTCATTTAGAGAAAAGCCCTTTTCTATCCTGTGGTGGCTGCTTCTGTTATAATAGTAATTATTATGACTATTCTTGCATATCTGCCCCCCTGTACTAGGTAATAGGTTTTCTGAGGGCAGACATGAAGTCCATTCATTTTAGCACAGGTATATAGCCCAGATGGGGGCTTCCCTGGTGGCTCAAATAATAAAGAATCCGCCTGCAATGCAGGAGACATGGGCTCGATCCCTGGGTCGGGAAAATCCTCTGGAGGAGGATATGGCAACCCACTCCAGTATTCTTGCCTGGAAAATCCCATGGACAAAGGAGCCTGGTGGGCTACAGTCCATAGGGTCACAAAGAGTCAGACATGACTGAAGTGACTTAGCACACATACACACATAGCCCAGGATATAGACGTTTCGTAGCCTGGTATACAGATGGTATTGGGCTTCCCTGGTAGCTCAGAGGGTAAACCATCTGCCTGCAATGCGGGGGACCTGGGTTCAATCCCTGGGTCAGGAAGATCCCCTGGAGAAGGGAATGACAATCCACTCTAGTATTCATGCCTGGAAAATCCAATGGACGGAGGAGCCTGGTAGGCTACAGTCCATGGGGTCGCAAAGAGTCGGACACAACTGAGCGACTTCACTTTCTTTCTTTCTATACAGATGGTGGTGGTGACAGTTTAGTCACTAAGTCGTGTCCGACTCTTGCAACCTGAGGGACTGTAGCCCACCAGGCTCCTCTGTCCATGGGATTTCTCAGGCAAGAATACTGGAGTGGATTGCCACTTCCTTCTCCAGTGGATCTTCCTGACCCAGGGGTTGAACCTGCGTCTCCTGCATTGCAGGCAGATTCTTTACTGCTGAGCCACCCGGGAAGCCCCCAGTATATAGATATGAGTGGTTAAAATTTCGATGGAAAAATGAATCAATCAACAGAAGTGGCCAGTTAAGGAAACGAATGAAGGGGAAAGACAGCCCAGCCTCTGGTGTTGGGCAAATAGTTCAAGGAAGAATCCCTTCTTGCTGGAACTATTACAGTCCAGAATATATAGCTCAGAATAAATAGTCCAGAACTATTTGCAAGGCTACTTTGGGGCAGGCTTCAGGAGCCCCCTACTCAGCCAGAAGGACAAGACTAGATGAGTGTCTGCAGCACAACCCATCAGTGGGACTGGGGTGGGGGGGGGAGGATGCTGAGGTCGCCTCAGCCAAGCTCCCCTGCAGAAGGCTCACCATTCTCACAGAGGGTCTCCAGGCGCATGGGCTGGTGCGGGGCAGGGCCATCCACCACTCGCTCAAGGATGCCTTGAACCAGGGCTGGCTGGTTGCATGGGAAAACTCCGAGGTGCTCTCCCGGCAGGTAGCTTGGAGCTTGGCTGCCCTCACAGGAGAGTTCCACCAGGAGGGTGGTGCGGCTGGAGAAGGAAAAAGAGGCCTCTGATGACGCCACCAGGATTTCCTCCCATGCTCCCCGATGGGTGGGCCAGCTTCCCCAGGAAACATGCCCTCCTTTCGTGTTCCTGCCTGGTTCCATGAACACAGGTTGCTGGCATCCCAGGGCTAGGGTGCTCAAGAGGGGTGGGGGCTGATGGGGACCATGGCTTCTCCATGGGGAGAGGGTGGGCAGTACCCCTCCCATGCCACCCTCCACGAGAGCTTGGCCACAGACTCTGCCTAAACAAAGCATGTCACTGGGAGATACGTGGGCATTGGGACAAACCTTTCCTAGCGTCAGCACAAATGCGGTTCTTATTAGAACACAGCCCAGTTTTGCTAATGAATGTAAGGACAGCACAGATCAACCTCTGGAGAATCCACAACACCGGCTGCCTGGCAGGGAAAAGCCCTGCCCTGTCAAAATTTCTGAAAGTTCTTAAGAAAGCGCCAAAGGGTTTGAGTTTCTCTTGCCCTCCTTTTTTTGGTGAAATGGGTAAATCACAAAGGACAGGAAGTAAAGCAGCTGCGTGATTCCCAAGCTGGAAAACTGGCTCGTGGTTAATGCAGACCTGATGTGAAGGTGTTGGTGGCCACAGGGGTGGGCAGTTTAGCTGGTCCTACCAATAGCACCGTAGCTAAGGCCAGCGGACACTTTTGTTTTCTTCTTTCAAAGACTGACTTACTTTGGTCTTCCCTTGATTAAAATAAAATCTGTGGGGACCTCCCTGGTGGTAAAGAATACGCCTGCCAACGCAGAGGGCATGGATTCAATCCCCAGTCCAGGAAGATCCTATGTGCCTCGGAGCATCTAAGCCCATGCGCTGCAACTATCAGAGCCTGTGCACCCTAGAGCCTTGCTCTACCTGCGCTCCGAAACTAAAGCGTAGCCCCTGCAGACCGCAACTAGAGAAAGCTAGCGCTGCCAAAAATAAATGAATACGTGAAATCTGTATTCTGTATTTCACCCCGGAAGTCCTGTCTTCTGCTCTACCTGGATTTCGGACTCTGCAGATTCTGCTGCGATTTGAGCCTCATGGTGAACACAGGCTTGGCGTGCATACTGCTCAGGGCTGTGGAATAGAGAGACGGTGAAGTGGCGACGTGGCTTGTAAGTGTTGGTGGGGCAGCCTGCACATGCTGAGTCAACTACACCCGACATTCCCCTGGGTGCCGCACAGTGACGGTGCTGGGATTTTCCTTCCCTGCCTGTTTTTTCCCACTATGTTTCTCAATCACAAATAAAGACCCTTGTTCTGACAGAAGGTGCTTGTGCTGCTGCCAGGTGCTGGGAAATGCAATTTAGATGCCCCCAGTATGGGGATTTCTAGAGCATCCCATGGCTTGGGATCCACAGGAAAGCACAGTTGAAGCTGAGGATATCCTAAACATGCAGAAACCTGCAGGACCACCGCAGCTGCGGTACAGACAAGAGCAATCATGGGAGCACAGCATCGATGGGGCCATCCAGAATTCCCGGACCACAGCCTGGAATTGCCTCTGCAAAATGTCCTTCATTAATACCCGGATGCCACTGGAGCTGGAAGGCTGGGGCCCAAGTCCCAGCTTGGCCTTGTGCTAGCAACTTGTCGCACCTCCCTGAACTTCAGTTTCTCTGTCTGCGCTTTCCACTTGGGCTGAGTGTCAGAGGTCACTTAGAGCAGGTGGACAAAGAGCCCAGCACAGTGTCCAGCACACGGGAGCACCCTTCTCTTTCCACCACCCTGCCAGGGTTTCCTTCTGAATACCCTTCCTCAGAGACCAGACAAGCCCTGGGTCTTACATCCCTACAGACTCTTGGACCCAATGAGAGAGAGACACCTGGTAGCCCTAGACTAGCTGCCTCCGTTCAGAGGGTCCTAGTGGTCTCCTTGGGCTTCCCAGGTGGCACAGTGGTAAAGAATCCATCCACCATTGCAGGAGACACAAGAGACCTGGGTTAGATCCCTGGGTCGGGAAGATCCCCCAGAGGAGGGCATGGTAACCCATTCCAGTATTCTTGCCTGGAGAATCCCATGGAAAGAAGGGCTGGGTGGGCTATAGTCCAGGGAGTTACAAATAGTCAGACATGACTGAGCAACTAACACACACGTGCAGATACACACACACACAAACACAGAGTGTCCTCCTTGACCATAGGGCTCAGGGCTCAGACACGCCCACCCTGGCAGGAAGGGCAAGCAAGCTCCGCGTGGCGCAGGGAAGCAATACCTTTGTTGAGGTCCAGAGGCTCTGAGTCCTGCACGAGCCTGTAGTGGTGTGGGTCCCAGGTCACACTGGAAGTGTAGAGCTTGGGGATCTCAATGTGGTGCTTGCCACTGACATCGAATGTCTCACAGGCTGCCTGGATGAAGATGGAACAGACCAGTGTTAATAACCATTCCTGTAATCAGCAGCAGCATCACCACCCCTGGGGCTACCACATTCCTTACAACTGAGCCAAGTGCTCTAACTACTAAGGACACTTATCTGGCAGGGCTATTATGAAGACTGTATAAAGTGTCTGGTTCTAGCATGGAGTAGCTGTTGCTTCTATTATGATTATTAATAATGACAGCATCTCCTTTTAACTGCATGCCCACACCATGAGACAGGTTTGATTGCTCCCATTTTCCTGATGTGGAATCGTGTGGAGGAGACCTGGGCTTGGGAATCATGCTGGCCCCTCTCAAGCTGGTGCTCATAAGCCCTGCTGCGGAGTGAAAGACTTTGCTTCAATGAGTTTTCTCAGTCAGTGGGGTCAAGCTGCAGGCCCTAAAGACCTACTGAGATAGCCCTGTCTCCAAGTTCTCTGTAGCTGGGACACTGAAACAGGACAAGGACGTCAGGAGGTGACCTGGATAATCAGAGAGGAGAAAGATCTTAAACCACAGCTCCCCGAGGGCAGCGAAGCATCTTATCCACCTTCTCCCACCTGAAGGACACATATCTCAGTGGAGCTCTTCTGGGGGCTGTTGGGGTGCAGCAGTGACCTGAGTCCTCCAACCTGCGACCCTGCCCACACTGGGACCATGCCTATAGGGCCCAATGGGGCGGTGACCGCCAGGATGCCTGGCACAGGTGTCTGGGGCACAAGCGCACCACAGCCTCCCTGCCCATGTGGTGGGGCAGCTCCCAGCTGTGAACCGACCTTGAAGGTTTGCACGGCCCAGCTGCGGAAGGCCTCCTCCTGCCCGCTGAGTTCGTCCCCTTCCCCAGTTGGGGCAAGCTGAGAAGCCCCCAGCTGGGACAACTTCTGGTCGATGTCGTGAGCAAAAGCACAGAACTGAGGGTACATGCTGGAGCCAAGGCCAAACACGGCGTACCTGCCAGAGGAGGACACGCATGGAGCCTGGGTGAGCCGACCCGCCACCTGCCCCAGAGCCAACAAGCCACAGGCCAGCCCCCGGACACGTTCATGCCAGCTGGGCAAGGATCACCAGGGCACGCATCCCCTTCCTGTCTTCCCTGACTGCCGAACCTTGTCATCAACTCCCAAGACCAACCCCACCCCTGGCCTGCAGACCCGAGAAAGGTACTTGGTTTTCCTGCTTTGACCCATGACATCCCTGAGGACAGGCTCTCTTTGGGCCTGGACGTCCCAGAGAAATTCCCTTCTTATACATCCCCAGCTCCATTGTCAGATGGAACCCAGAGTCTGGGAGCAGGGAAGGGCATTACCGGAACTTGTTGGTGAGTTCTTTCAGCATCAAGAGGGACTTCTTCAGTTTCTAGGAAGAGAATCATAGAAGTCTCAGCACACGATCAATGAGAGCACTGCTTTTCCTAGTCATCCAGTGGCTCATCTGGAAACTGGCCAGATCTGGCAGGACAAAGTCCAAGATCCTCAAGTGGAAGTTGGTTTATGTGGACCACCTGGCTGGGACTCAGGGATAATTTCAGCCTCAGCAACTCATGGGGGCCTGACCTTTGATGGGGGACCCAGGAGAGCCCAGCCCTGGCCGGGCGGGGGGTGCTGTCTAATAGCAGGGTATCTCTAGAGGGTCTCCTGATGGCACCTGAGCCTTTCTTCTTGTCAGATTGACGATTGGTCCCATATTCTCTGAAATAACCCTGATTTCCCAGAAACTCAAGATAACTTCCCAGTGGCCAGTGGTAAAGAACCTGCCTGCAATGCGGGAGATCTGGGTTTGACCCCTGGGCCAGGAAGGGAATGGTTACCCACTCCAGTATTCCTGCCTGGAGAATCCCATGGACAAGGAGCCAGGCAGGCTATAGTCCATCGGGGTCGCAAACACTCAGACATGGCTGAGCAACTAACATTCTCACTTTGTTTTTCTCCAAGATAACTTCAGATGGAAAATCAAATCACATGGTAGGAAAATATTCTTTTTTCTATAATTTTTAAATAGTTACTCCTGTTTCAATTATTTTATTTTCTTGTCCTAAACACTAGGGAAAAAAGATCTCAGATCACTGCCAATGGAGACTTAACACTTCTCTAATACTTGCTTGTTACTCTTTTTGAAGAACAAAGCAAGCCATGATTAGGCAACAGGATCTGGCTAAAATTCAATAACTGTTTGACTTTCATTGGATTTACGTGGGACCACTCTTTGCTGGCTTTCCATTTGTGAGACTGATATAAAGTTTCCTCTAAAAATGATTTTTTTAATTTAAAAAGGCAAGTCAATTTACTGAAATATATTAAGCACATCATAGGCTTGGCAGCTCGAGTATACACCAGTAATTACCAAGGAGGAAGGCTGATGGCTAACGTTAGGGCAACCCAGAGTGATCGGAGCTCTCACTCCCAAATGCCCTCCTTAGGACATGCTGAGTCCCCATGTCCTTTCCTTGGTCCTTTCGGGCCCTTACCAGCCGCCAGACCCCTGGGCCCTGGGCCCTGGGCCACCCACCTCTCCGTTGCCAGGGGAGTCTCCGTTGCCAAAAGTGCTGGTCACCACCAGCAGCAGCTGTTCCTCCTCCAGATGGCTCAGCCGGTACTGATCCATGCAGAGAACCTGCAGAGCACCCAGGGTGGATGTCAGCCCTCGCTTCCCAGGCTGACTCCCTCCACGCCCTCCCCAGGCATCCAACGCTTGGGTCCCTGTCATCAGCTCTGTCCCCTGGTGCCTGCCATGGTGGAGGTAAGTACTTAACAAGTCCCTGCCAACCTAATCTATTTGCACACAGCGTCCTTGGTTCTTTGACTCTCCCACGGCTAGCACATCAGCCAGCCCTGGGGGGTCTGCCTCCAAAACACTTCATGTCCCACATCACGTCTTACCACTTGCACCGCTATTTCGGATTCCAAGAATGCGGACATATTTTTCACAAGAACAGGATGAGTGGGTTACAAAATTGCTCAACTCCTTTGGCATCTTGGAAACACAAATGCTTTGCCTGAAGCTAATCTCAGGTGAAACACGTCAGGGCCTCAGGTTTCTACCCAGGCCAGCCTGACCTGGGATGCCTTCAGTGAGTTCAGTGACGGAGGCTCAAATCCAACACTGCTAGAGGGAATGAGTCACCCTTGGGGTTTGTTTTATTTCTCTGCATCTTATCCATTCTCTGGGTCCTTCGCCTTTAGGCCCACAGCCCGTATAGGACGTGCTCAGCAAATGTGAATAACATTCCCCTGGGACAGTTCATATATACGGAGACATGGCATCATTAGGAACATGTTTCTCAAATTGTGTTTTCTGGAACACTATGAAAAGCTTATCTACTGGGTAAGTTGGGAAATCGGGACACATATCTCTCCTTCTATCACAGAGTTGCAAAGTATGCCCTGAGGCTCAGGGCTACCTAGGAGCAGAGCAATCACTGTCACTCCTCCCAGACTTCCCCACACACAGGCCGAGGCAGCTACCTTGGGGTTGAAGGCACAGCTGAACAAAGCCCCAAGGTCTTGGGCCAGCGTTTCCGATCTCCCCGTCTCTGTTGCAAAGAGGATCGTGGCTCTGACCCGGGATGACATGGCCTTCTGCATCAGCACCGAGGCGAAGAGCACGGCTCTGTGGGGACAGACAGTGTAGGTGCCAAGTCAGCCTTCCAAACAGGAAGCTTAAAGCAGGGCAGGTTGAGGGAAAAGAATCCAGGTCAACCTGCCACTCAGGTCCTTTGGGAAAATAGAGGAGAGAGAACTCTGGGGCAGAGGTGGCAGGTGACCCATGGAATTGGGGTCCGGTGGCACCTGCGGTAAAGAACCCATCTGCCAATGCAGGAGACATAATGAGACACAAGTTCGATCCCTGGATCAGGAAGATCCCCTGGAGGAGGGCATGACAATCCACTCCAGTATTCCCGCCTGGAGAATTCCATGGCCAGAGGAGCCTGGTGGGCTACAGTTCATAGGGTCGCAGAGTCAGACGCAACTGAAGTGACTTATCATGCACGCACGTCTGGGAATCAAACCCTTTCTCTCTCTCTTTTTTAAATAGTTTTAATATGCTTTTAAAAAAAGATTTTAAAACTCTTTATTGGATTCGTTACAATGCTGCCTCTGTTTTATGCTTTAGTGTTTGGGCCATGAGGCACATGGGATCTCAGCACCCCCAGCAGGGATCAAACCCACGCACCAGTGGAAGCGCTGAGTCCTAACCACTGGGCTGCCAGAGAAGGCCCTCCAAACCCTTTCTCTTTGTTTCCTGTCCATCAAGGCCTAGAAGGAAGGGCTGCCATTCAGATCTCAACATCAACCATTCCCACTTACTTGATCAAGACCTTGAATCGAATCTCTCTTCTCTGGGGCCTCCGCCTCTCGTCCTGCCAGACGTGGGTTTTCCAGGCCTCCACCTTCAGAAAAGAGGGCAGTTATGTGGGCAAGACAGGCCCTGGCTTGGTTCCGGCTTGGAGAGACAGAGGGCTCTTTGTGCCCCTTATAAGTTGGGGGCGGGGTGGGGAGGCAAGCAGGCCCTGTCCGCACCCCCTCACTGAAAGCCACACAGGGAAGGGCTGCGTCTGTCTGTCTCCCTCAGACCTGAAGCTCCTGTCTGGCAGAGATCAACTGATTTTCATTCAACTGTCCCCCTGGAAGGAGGGGCCACGTGTCTCTTTTCTCTTGATGTCTCACCACTGGGAAGCCTATATAGACTGTACGTCATGCACAGTCTGACCTGGGATGCTGCTGAGAGTTGGAGGAGGTGCTGGGACAACAGGCCCACAGTGTCCTGGGCAGCCAGTCACCCTCCTTCTCACCTTTAGGGCAAGGAAGCTCCTCCCTAAATCTAACCAAGGTCCTTTTTGATAAAAAGGATAAAAAGAGCCCATTTCACTGGGTGGCAGTTCCTGAGTGCACTCTGGGTAGGGCACCGGGCTGGGCTATCTGTGCATTGGCTCACGGGATTCTTGACCACCTCTGCCATCATGGAGCTGATACCCATCTTTTCAGAGATGAAAAAATCAGGGCTTAGATGGGTGCAATGACCCACCCGAGGTCACACAGCTAGGAAGTGGGAGAATCACCCCAGATGTACGTGGCTGGGAGCCAGGCTCCTGACCACGGTGCTCTGTGACTGTCCACACCCCTCCCAGGCAGGCGGGCACAATGGGCGTGCAGAGCGCTGGGCTACTAAAGGTACAATGAAAGGTGTTTCCTGCAGTCTCAGCTCTGTGGAAATGGACAAAAGCATCCTTGAGGGAAGCCCAGAAAGCATTAAGTATATGCCTCTGTGTCCCTGATTCTTCCCTGTATGTCCTGCACGAGTGAGCATACACATGCACACGCAAACACACACACACACACGCATGTGCAGACACACACAGTCTGAGTGTGTCTCCACCCCTGAGTTCCCGAGGGAGTAGAGGAAGCCCCCTCTTTTACCTGGTAGTAGTAGAAAGGGGACAGGATGTAATTTAGCATTTCCTGGTGGAACACGGGGGTGATGCTTCCAGAAATCGGCGGGACCAGCCAAATCCAGTCAGCTGGGCAGCCCCCTCGGGAGCGGTACTCGTTCTGCATGTACTTCATGAAGGACTCCGCAGCGGAGTGGTGGTCCATGATGGTCACGTTCTGCTTCTAAATCGGAAGGGGGCAAGAAGGCGAGTGGACGAGAGGAGTAAGGAGAGTGGCCGGGGAGCTGCAGGGCTCCCGGATGGACCATGGGAGGGCCTGGCAATCTGTAAAAATGGAGTGTAATCCCCTGGACCCATCCTCACTGGTGACAATAAATACCCAAATGCAAGGTACAGCCAGAGCCTCTGAGGAGCCCAAGCAAGCACAATAGCCGTGGTCAGCCCTCAGACCACAGGCTGCCGCCCTCAGCCCTCTGGGGGCGGCGTCCAGCTTCTCTCCCCAAACTCCCAGCAAATGGCTCTCTGGATGCTGTTGAATCAAACCACAGTGCCTTTTTTGTCACTTGTTGGCAGAGAGTTCCAGGAATCACCTCCCAAAGGAGTGGCTGTCTCAGCTAAGAAGGAACTAGACATCTCTGAAGAGGGCTGAAGCCCTGGGGGAACTACAGCGTATCAAAGACAAATTACCACCATATCCCACGTCTTAAAGTTAGAATCCAAGGGGCCTGAGCCTTTTTGGAATGATTCAGTAAGAGCAGCCACATTGTCTGGCGCAACTCATGCAGTCAAGAGACATTTGTTTCATGGAGTAGTTCAAACCTTGGGCTCTCAATAGCTCTGTGACCTCAGTTTCCTCGTCTATAAAATGGGGATGGTAACAGTTGGTACATCATCATGCTGTTGAAAGGATGCAATAAATAAGGGATGTGCCTGGGGGTCCAATCGCTAAGAATCTGCTTGCAAGAGGGAACATGGGTTCAGTCCCTAGTCTGGGAAGTAAGATCCCAACTGCCATGGGGCAGCTAAGCCCATGCACTGCAACTACTGAGCCCATGTGCCCTATAGCCCATGCTCTGAAACAAGAGATGCTACCGAAATGGGAAGCCCACGCACAGCAAGCAGAGAGCAGCCTCTATTCACTGCAACCCGATGAAAGCCTGTGCACAACCACGAAGACCCACCACAGCCAAAAATAATTTTTAAAAATCTTAAAATAGTTAACAAGTAAAGCATAAAACATGCTCAGTAAATGTTAGCTGCTATTATTATTTCTATCTACCAGGAACTGCATATAGAGGTGGAAGACGCAGCCCTGTTTCTGCCTTAGATCGTGTTCTAACTGTGGGGAGGCAGAAGGACCTCAGCCGTTTCACATGGTCTGACAGAAGCTATGACGGAGGTCAGAGCAGGTGCTGACGGAGGGCTGAGGGAGGGCTATGCTCAGACAGGGTCCCAGAGCAGAGATGGGGGACTTTAGAGACAGCTTCTAAGAGGAGGTGAGTTCCTTAGAGACAGCTTCTAAGAAGAGGTGAGTTTTGAGAGACGGGTACAAGTTAGGCAGCGGACGGGCATTGCTTGAGACCAGGTCAGGAGGCAGGAGAGGAGCCCGCTGGTGGAGGGACTAGTAGGACCAGCCACGCCTTGTAAACTTTTAAATACTCAGCAACTGGGGGCTTCCCTGGTGGCTCAGACGGTAAAGCGTCTGCTTGCAATGTGGGAGACCCAGGTTTGATCCCTGGGTCGGGAAGATCCCCTGGAGAAGGGCATGGCAGCCCACTCCAGTATTCTTGCCTAGAAAATCCCATGGATAGAGAAGCCTGGGGGACTACATACAGTCCATGGGGTGGTAGAGTCGGACACGACTGAGCAACTAACACTTCACTTTTCACACAGCAGCTGCTGGATGCCAGACCAGTTTTAGGCTCCGGAGCCAATGGTGATAGTGGTGAGAATGGCTGCAACAGCAATAAATAACAATAACAACAAAACTGATGCTGGACTTCCCTGGTGGTCCAGTGGCTAAAACTCTGAGCTCTCAGTGTGGGAGGCAGCGGGGACTAGGTTTGATCCCTAGGTGAGGAGCTATTAATATTTAACAGATTCTACATGCTGCAACTAAAAGATTCCTCAAGCCGCAATGTAAAAGGGTCCTGCATGCTGCGATGAAGACTGAAGATCCGTGTGCAGCAACTAAGACCAGGTATAGCCAAATACATAAATAAAACAGAAAAAAAAAAAAAACTAATGCGTTTTGAGTGTTCGCTGTGGGTCAGGGAGTGCAGCTAAACAATTTGCATTGGTTTTCATTTCATTTTTACCGTAACCTAGTGAGGGAGGTACCATTATTATCTCTGTTTTGCAGATGAGGAAATGAGCCCAAGTCTTTTGAAGCTGACCCCGAAGGAGGGTCACGGGGAAGTCCTGCCTGGAGACTCTCAAGCAGTGGAGGGACGTGGTCAGCAGTGGTCAGGAGACTGCTGAGGGTCAGCAGATTTTCTGGGATGTATCCACATCCTGCCAATGTCAGAGCTGATTCTGGGGTCAGGATGTGTGGTCCACAGCCTTGGGGCCTTCCCAAGCTGGGCCAGCTGCAGGGGGCTCTTCCTGTCTTGTCTCAGAGCTTCCCCATGCCCCCTACTCCCCACAATCAGGCATGAGCTTGACCTGTCTATAGGGTGACCAGCCCTAGGGAACAGTGCGTATGTATTTACTGGGTGTTTAAAGTCAGCTCCCGCTACTTTCCACAAGGTCAGGGTTTCTATCTGTTTTGCTCACTGCTCATATTCTTGGCCTGGCCTAGTGTCTGACACATGAAAAATGTACAATAAAACTTTGCTGAATGAATGGATGACTCTCAGCCCAGTGGCCAGGCTTCCAGGACATCTGCCCGCTTTGTGGAGATGATTCCAGCTTCTAAAGCAATAATAGCTTCACACGTCCCATGGCTCCTTCCCACAAGGGGAGTGTTGATATGAGAGAGAGCAGCAGATGCGCCAGAGGGCTCAGCCCCACACAGAAACCAGCCTGCTGTGTGTGGTGGACGCTGCTGCCCAGATAGGGAAGCAAGAGTAACCACTGCTCGTGTGGACGTGGGCTCTGGGTCTTTCACCCAGTGAATACATTTTTAGCATCTCCACATGCCAGACACTCTTCTAGGCTCCAAGGGTAGAGCAGTGAACGGGAGAGACAAGGTCCCTGCCACATGGAGCTTACATTCTAATGGGGCAAAGAAAGAAAGAAGGAGACAGACTTCTCTGGTGCTCCAGTGGTTAAGAATCCACCTGCCAGTGCAGGAGACATGGGTTCGATCCTTGATCCGGGAAGATCCCTCATGCCACGAGGCAACTAAGCCCGCACACCACAGCTACTGAGCGCATGTGCTGCAAGTACTGAAGCCCACGTGCGCAGGAGCCCATGCTCCACGATAAGAGACGCCACTGCGATGAGAAACTCGCGCACCACAACCAGAGAGCAGCCTCCGCTCACAGCAACTAGCAAAACCCGTGCACAGCAACGAGGACCCAGCGCAGCCACAAATAAGCACAGAAAGAAAACCAGAAAGGAAGAGAGGGACTATGTCAGGATCTGATAAGGATTGTGAAGGAAAAGAAAGGGGTAAAGGAATACGAGACAGGATGAAGGGGGGTGAGCGTGCCATTTTTATGGTGCAGAGAGGGCTGCTCCGAAGAGGTGATAATTGAGACCTGGCTGAAGGGAAGGAGCTGGTCATAGGATGATTCGTGGCAAGAGTTTTAGGCAGAGGGAAAAGCAAGTGCAAAGGCCCTACGGTGGGGACCATCTTGGTGAGCTTGAATAAAAGCCAGAATTCCACTGTGACTGGGAGAGCCGTGGAGGATAAAAGCCTGACTGGAGGAGGTGGGAGGTGAGAATGTACTAGGAGGTCTTTCAATGGTTTGGGGGCTTCCCTGGTGGCTCAGACGGTAAAGAATCCAACTGCAATGCAGGAGACCTGGGTTCCATCCCTGGGGTGGGAAGATCCCCTGGAGGAGGGCACGGCAACCCACTCCAATATTCTTCCCTGGGAAATCCCATGGACAGAGGAGCCTGGCGGGCTACAATCCATGGGTCACAAAGAGCCAGACATGACTGAAGCAACTTAGCACATCAATGGTTTTTGCTGTAAATGGAAGTAGAAAACCAAGGTAGCAGCTGCTTAGGGGAAGTATTTGGCTGGCTAGTCATTTATCTCTTTGAGATGGGAATCATTACACCTTATTGGTCATCAGTGGAAATGATCCAGTGGATAAGGAGACAGCTGCTATGAGAGGGGGAGGATTTTCAGGAATCAAAGTCCTTGAAAATTGGGAGAGGATAGGATTCAGTGTTCAGACGCCAGGATTGACCAGTCTTGAGAGGTAAGGAGTTGCCTGTTGCTAGAAGCATTCAAGTTTACACTAGAAGACCTGAGGAGGCTTGTCTCTGTATCCCCCAGCACCTGACATAAACCGGATATTCAACACTGTTGGTTGCACGAATAAAAGAGCAAAGCTGTAAGGGGAAAATCAAGAACAACACGAGCGGCTGCACCAGATAGCCTTCTAACCAGAGCGCCTTCAGACCCACAGACAGCACACATGCCTGGAAGCTGTGGAGCACAGCGACGTTGATCTCAACGACAGCCCGGTCCTTCCAGAGCGAGGCCAGCTTGTGCGTTTCCAGGCCCATCCTTCTGCCCACTTCCTGCAGGGGCAGAGAAATGGGAGTGAGTCGGTCCCTGGGGCCCCACCCGCAGGCCCGCACCTCCAGCCGGCCCAGCTGGACGGTCCTCATTACCTCAAGGATGTTGTATCGCTGGACGTCGCAGAAGTCCCGGACTCCAACCTCCGTGCCCATGTACCACCCGTTGAAGGGGCACCCTGGGAACTCGAGGCCGCCCACCTCAAGCAGCATGTTGGCCACAGCTGGCAGGGCGTACCACTTGAGCTCCAGCTCCTGGAACCATTCGTACCTGGTAGGGAGGCAGGGCTGGTGGCAATGGAGCCTTCACTTCGGCCCACACTCATGCCCTAATAAAAGCTTCAGAAAAAGAGTCAACCAAGAAAACTCCTTTTCAAGTGCTGATCTCTAAGTTCATCCCACCTGGAGAGGTGACTTAGACATAACATGTGGCTAATTACGCATTCATTCATGAGATTATTCAAGCAAACGTATTAAGCATCAAGTAAGTAGCAGGCTCTGGGCTAAATGCTGAGGACTCAACAGAACATAGCAATTAAGGACCCCAGTGTCAGAAAGCCTAGGTTCAAGTTCTGCCTGACTGATTACCAGCTGTGTGACCTTCAGATATTATTCCACCTCTCTGAGCCTCAGCATCCCCACCAGCAAAGCAGAGATAAATCATGGGATTACTGTGAAGATAATAGTACCCTTTGCTTGTATATTCATTCACTCCAGAAATATTTATAACTGAGTACCTACTATGAGCCAGACATCTTGCTAGGTGTTGGGGATATATTGCTGAACAAGAAAAACAAGATCCCTAATTCTTGACCTTATAGACTACAAATAGGTAAACAAATAAATAAATGAGAAAATAAAGACAAGGTGATGGGACTGCCCTTGCGGTCCACTGGTTAAGAATCTGTCCTGCAACGTAGGGGACTCAGGTTGGATCCCTGGTCGGGGAACTAAGATAACTATGACCTCATGCGCTGAGGAGCTGCTAAGCCCAAGGGCCACAACCAGAGAGAGTCCGCTGTGCTTCAAGTGACGCTAATGGTAAAGAACCTGTCTGCCCATGCATGAGACATAAGAGATGCGGGTTCAGTCCTTGGGTTGGGAAGACCCCTGAAGGAGGAAATGGCAACCCACTTCAGTATTCCTGCTTGGAGAATCCCATCCATAGGGTCACAAAGAGTCAGACATGACTGAAGCGACTTAGCACGCACACAGAGTCTGTATACCACAACTAAGACCCGATGCGTGCAAATTAATCAATATTAAAAAAAAAAAAGCACAAAGTGATATGTTAGATGAAGGGTAAGGGTTCCTACCCTAGATTGGGTGTTCAGAAGAGGCTTCTCAGAACAGGTAATGGAAATACCTCATTAACAAGAAATGAACTCTGCAAAATTCTGAAGAAAGGGCCTGTCAGGCAGAGGGAACAGCAAGCGCAAAGGCCCTGAGGTAGGACTAAGTTCAGTATATTTAGAGGATAAAAATAATAGCCCAGCCTAATACCTGCTACATAGTGAGTGTCAATGCATGGAGGTATTTTTGTAATTCAGCCCCGGAGTAGGGGCTGAACCCGATGAGCTCTCGAAATACTGTCACCTTATCCCGCCACCACAGTCAGGAGATGAATGGCGAAGAGAGTTGGCAGGAAGGTCAAAGAGGCCTGGGCGTCCAGCGTGAGAATCTCAGGCCCTTTCAAGGCTCCGCCTCCCAGGGTCACCGCTTCCCAAGCTCCCAGGACCCAGTCTACCTAAGCCATTGCTTTCCTGTCCCCTTCAGCATCTCCTCATAAGTCTGAGGCCTGACAAAGCTGCTGTACAAGGGTGATGTGGTGGACTTGGAAAGCCAGCCCTGCTGGGCATCGAGCTGCTGCTGGCTGGGCTTTGGGGGAGGAGCAGGGAGGGTCCTGAGGACTGCTTTGGAAAGCAGTCTCTCTTTGGAAAGGAGGGGGCATGCATGTGAACTCACGCTCTCAGCACCCACAGCCTGCTTACCTGGGATGTTCCATGGGCACCTCAAGCACAAGGTCAGGGGGGATTTCGAAGAGCTCTGGGTCGCGGCCGTCAGCCTGCAGGACTAGAGGCAACACGTCGAAGCGGCTGAACTTGGGCTTCCAGCCCAGGTCGATGCACAGCTGGGGGCAAGACAGGCCCAGTGAGCCTGGAGACGCTGGTCCCTGGGCCACTCTGGGTTCCACTCTCACCCACCAAAGCTGGGTCTGGTACCTGTGTGAACTCCACACTGGCGGGGTCCCCTCTGATGCTGCCATCTGGCATCTGGTAGCCGGCATAGCGGATGAGCTGGGCATTCCAGACCCGGAAGTCATGCTTCCCATCGCTCCGCTGGGGGAACACGGTGATGGCCGACCTTTCCCAAGACGAGGATGGTACTGTTTGCCACCCGGCTTCGGTGGGGGCTTCCAGCCACTAACCCCCTAACAGGTCCCCCTCCCCCTCCCGTCTTCCCACTCCCCAGCGCTCCGCAGCCAAGCTAACTGAACCAAACCCCTGCAGCCCCGAGACACGCCAAGCTCTCGCCAGCCTCTGTGTAGCCTGTCCACTTCCTGACATATCTGCTCCTTCCTCTCCGCCCCCCCCCCCCCCGCCCCACCCCCACCGGCTCCTACCCTTCCTTGCAGACCAGCGCAGGGACCGCCCCTCCAGGGAGCCCTTCCCACCCTTCAGGCTGTCCCGGCCCTTTAAGCAGATGGACCCTCTCTTTTTGGGGTCGAGTTAGCTGGGTGCCTTTCTGTGCAAGCTGTAGATTCGCAGTGGGCTGGAGCCTCGGCCCAGGGTCCTGCTCACTTCCCACCCACAAGCCTAGCCCTGTGTCGGGTCCCCATCAGGCAGACACTGAGTGTTTGCTGAACAGAAAAATAAATGAGTGACTGAGTGAGTTGGCCTTGACCTCCCTGGTTGGGGGAGGGAGATGGTAAGGGAGACAGTTTGGGGTGGGTACGGATGAGCAGTGAGTCCCTCACCTCCAAGGGAAACACCACACTGGACCCATCAGCTGCGAAACCCACTTCTCATCCCCTCTACAAAGTGGGGACCCTAACCTTGAAGAGTGAAGTTACCTCTTAAAGATCCCCCCTGTCTCCTCCAAATGGCTCTAAGTCAGAAAGAAACCAAGGAAATAGGCCACTGATGAGGCACTAGGCTCATGGAGGCGGGCTCACTGTGAAGACTGCCTGAAGAAGCCAAGGTCTTTCTATTTTCTTCCTCTCTGGCCTCTCTGGGAGCTTAAACCCGCCTGCATCTCTCGGCTAAGCCTCAGGGGGCTGTGCAGGGCCCCAGCTGTGGCCTCAGGATAGGCACACGCACCTGATGTTGCCGTTGTTGGTGGCGTAACGCACGTGTCTGCAGATGTGTTCGAACATTTCCTGGGCCGTGGAACAGCTCCGGGCGTCAAAGACCTGCGCACAGCCCACCCAGACCACGCCCGTCAAGGACCAGGAGGACAGAGGCCTCGGCGGGGCTGATCAGAAGCTGAGTCAGGAGGGACTGAAGGAGCGGCCCAAATCCCCACCACCTGAACATCCTGCAGAGGCGTGCACCCGCCCCCCGCCCCTTCTTCCTTCTTCTGCTTTCCTGGGGGAGCCCAGGCGCTCCCCGACTTGGAAGACCCTATCTAAACCTAACCCTCAAGAGAACTGGATTCTCAAGCACCATGATTTCCACAGCCTAGTTGCTTTAAACATTTCACATATGGCCTCCAGCACATTTCATTACAGCCAGAGCCCGTGTTGTTGGCATTTCTCATCTATTTTTCTGTCCAAGTATTTTTACTACTGTTGTTGTTTAGGCGCTAAGTTGCATCCGACTCTTTTGCGACCCCATGTAGCCCGCCGGGATCCTCTGTCCATGGGATTTCCCAGGCAAGAATACTGGAATGGGTTGCCATTTCCTCCTCCAAGGGATCTTCCTGACCCAGGGATCGAACCTGCATCTCCTGCATTGGCAGGCGGATTCTTTACCACTGAGCCACCCAGGAAGCCCACAGTTACCCAGCAATAAATGTAAAGATGACCTAGGAGGCTAGGATAAAGAAAATGTTTTCTAAAAGACAAGAATTCAATCAAGGTGAAGAACCAGGTCCACAGCAATAATACTAGCAAGGCCGCTTGGTTTCATGCTGGCACTCAGTCTCTCGGATTCAACACAAGGGAGAAAGATGGGCTAGAAATCCTGGTGCAGAGGTTGGAGTCTAGACTCTGGAGGGGTGGGTGTCTGTGAGCCCTCATCTCAAGTGCAGGGATGGAGAGAGAGAAGGTGAGGACCCTGCACACAGCTCAGGGCCCACATGCCCGCCCCCCAGCTTCCTCTCCTGCTCCTCCCTCCTCCGTCTAAGGGCATCGACCTGCAGGTTCGACCACTGGATCCTCCCAATGCAGCGGGGGGCGTTGCGCCAGGCCTGCTTGGTGGCAAAGATGAGCTCATCTCCCGTCAGCTGGTAGGTTCCTGTTGTTTCTATCTCCTTTGTTACCGCTTCCACCCTGGCCAGATGTTCCTCTATTTTTGCCCTGCGGGACAGGAAGACATCAGGAAGATCAACAATGAGATGGTTTTAAATGGAGACTGATTCAATCCACAGAAGCAGGAACTGAACGAGGACACCGGGAGGGCAAGATGTCGCTCAGGGAGACCGCCCCCTCCAGGGCACCTTCATGGGCATGCGTCCAGCGCGCCAAGCTCAGCAAGGCCCCACTGGGCTTAATGCTCTGCTCTGACTGTCTTGAATTCTTAATCATTCATGAACAGGAAGCCACCTTTTTATTTTCACACTGGGTCTTGCAAGTTACACAGCTGGTCCTGATCCCACCGGCACCCTTATTGCTTCCAGGTACCTTTTCTCTAGTCATACTCATCTCAGCGAAGAGCGCAATGCTTTTCAATGGTCTTGCAAGACCCAGACCAGCATCCATCAGGCTGCAGCCACATCCTGCCTCTTGGCCAGGGGAGCACTGATCCACCTTCTCTTGGTTAAGAGATGAGTCAGTTCCTCCCCTGCACTGAAGAGTCACTAATGAGCCAAGTACTGGGCAACGCCACCCATAGTCAGGGTCCCACTGAGTCTGTGACGGAGGCGTTTTTGTGTCCTTGTTATAGTAGGTTATGGTAGGTTAAGTACTGGCCTGGAAACAGAAGTGTGATGAAAAGCAAGCCCAAGATTCAGACTCGGGCTGCCCCGATGCCAAGCCCCAGGCTCTTAACCTTCTACCTTTCACCCTAGGGGGTGGATCGCAAGCCCAGAGATGTGGAGGGCCTGCCCACATTTTCCTGGTCAGGTCCGGGCAGGGATCGGCTCTCAGGACTCAGCCGTCAGGGCCCCAGGGCGGTTCAAGGAGGTGTCCTCCACAGTGTCGTCCAACATTGCAGGGTCCCCACAGCAAGCTTTCTCAAACCCGGTGCCACTTGGCCAGCCCTCCCATGTGAGATTTCCAAACTGGCTTCTGCCCTCCCCTCTCAGGCTTGTAGAAACATCCCACAGCCAGGAAGGTTTCGAAACATGTGCACACAGAGCAACCTTGAGATTTCCAATCAGCGCCAAAGACGTCTGAAAGCGCAACAAACAAAACTATTTAAGGAATGAACTCTTGATTAAGGAGAGTGGACAGCTCAGGACAAAATGGCCTTTCAGTGGATGAAGAGTGTCTCGACAACTCTTCCTTGATTAAAGAAAAAAGCTCAAAGACAAAACACTTGGCGCTATTTATCTTCAAGGACACTCCTCGCATAAGGACCTGCTGGGTGAGGTTGAGGCTGCCCCACCAAAGGCAGCCCTGCCCCCACAACCCGCAAACAAAGCTGCTAGCAATATGATTCATTCTGCATCCAAGCATGGAGACAGTAGTGACTACCAGCACGCTGATGCTGCCAACATGCTTGGTAGTGTTAATATGTGACTTTTTAAGAAAAGATTAAGTTTTCACTCAACTCCTTTAGAGTTTTACATTATACCTTTGTTTTCAAATAGTCACATTTCTAAGGCACTAAAATGCTATGACGCCTATTCTGGAAAAAAAAGGGAGTGGCTTTTGGCATCAGTAAACTGGCTTTGGACAGAACATTCAGAAAGCTATCATTTCTGACTATACAGAATCCTCCACCTACAAAAGACTGAACTGGTCCAGGTGTGGGAATGGGCTGCCATCTGTCACTCACGTCCCCAAGACCTCTTGGGGGAAACCAAGGCACAGACTTGTGACTGTGAAAACTTCTTCCCTCTGTGAAAAGCAAATGGATTTGAATAGCTATCATCAGCAGCCCTGTAGCTTCCCCAGCTAACCACCCCCCAACAGCCTTCCAAACACCAGCAGGAACCCCTTAGGTCCAGCACAAAGTCTGAGCCTTCAAAATCAAAGAGCTGGATGCTAG
This sequence comes from Ovis aries, assembly GCF_016772045.2. Lineage (NCBI taxonomy): Eukaryota > Metazoa > Chordata > Mammalia > Artiodactyla > Bovidae > Ovis > Ovis aries. The sequence continues at coordinate 19,343,385 of NC_056064.1, forward strand.
ATCATTGAGTTTTAAAGCAAGGGCTCTGGCAAAATGCCTGAGTTCAAATTCCAGCTCTGGGACTTCAGAACGAGTGACTTTGAACAAGTTACATCTCCTCCATGGGCCCTGGCTTCCTTGTCTGTAGAGCAGGTAGGATAATCACAGTACCAGTCCCATAGAGCTGTGGTGAGCCTTACGTGCAAGGCAGAGTCCAGAATATACGTAGCACATCAAAACAGTGGCCCAGTGAAGCCCACTGAGAAAATTCCTGGGGGCTTCCCTGGTGGTCTAGTGGTTAAGAATCCACCTGCCAATGTGGGGGACACAGGTTCGCGCCCTGGTCTGGAAAGATCCCACATGCTGCAGGGCAACTAAGCTCGTGTGCCACAACTACTGAGCCCACACACCACAACTACTGAAGTGTGAGCACCTAGAGCCTGTGCACATCAAAAGTGAGAGGCCCACGCACCCCAGTGAGGAGTAGCCCCCATTCACCTCAACTAGAAAAAGCCCGTGCGCAGCAACAAAGACCTAGCACAGCCAAAAATAAAATAAATCTTAAAGAAAAAATTCCTGGACCCTGAAAGTCTTCTTAGTCAACAATCGAGCAGAAAACCTAAGGACCTTGGACTTCCCAGTGACAGAGCATTTCCGCAGAGGTTCTATTTACACGACACAGGCAGTAGCAAACCCCTGATGGAGTTCCCAGTCTACTTAGAATTGCCTCCCGAGCTTTTAAAGAACAAGGATGTCCGCCCCCTCCCCACTTCCTGAGAAGCTGATGCCCTTGCCCAGGGGACCCTGGCATCAGTATTTTACAAGGCCCTTAACAGCAACTACTGTGCAACCAGGCTGGAGGATCACTGGCCCCAGAAGATAAGGACCTCTTTCATAGACTCAAGGTCCCTTCCAGCTCACACACTCCAGGTCAGAGCCAGGGGGTGTGGCATCACCAGGAGCCAATCTTTCTGCCACAGTGGGTCCCAGGGTACTTCTGTGGCTCGCTTCCTACAGTAAAGCGCCTTGAGGGGCTGCATCGTAAAAGCCACACTCCCCTCCCAGCCCATAAAACAGCAAATCCATTCCCTCAGCCTTTCTGTCTTACAATCCCTTTGCGTGTTTTTATTTTAATGATATAAATGGACTTAAATTAAGAGCCATATATTTTATGCAACTCAGAGATACAGATCCCAACAGAGAACAGTGCAAAGAGCTCTCTCCAAGTCAAGCAGCCTGAATTCCAGCTGGGACTGAACTCTAGCTGCTACTGGGCTTCCTGGCTCACACCTGGAGGTGGAGGGCTTGGCTCGGTGGTCTCCAAGGTCCTTTCCATCTCAAACATTTCATAATAAAAGGTTTTGCATACCAACTCATTGCTTTGCACCAGGATGCTGTTTCAAACGTATTTAATCCTTGAAACAATCTTAGGAACAGTTTTATCATGACCCTGCTTTGGACTTATGAGGAAGTGGAGATGCAGAGAGGATCTACTTGGGAGGCAGATTTCCCAAAAATACAGAACCAGCTACTGGTTGAGCAGAATCCAAAGTCAAACGTTTAGACACCCGACCCACATTTTCAACCAATACCACCATGCTCCTTTCTCCTACTGTTTTGAGAACCTATCCAAGGTCTTTTCCCTGAAATGCTGTGTCTTAGCCTTGGGTTCACTGCAAATCTGGGAAGGAAAGAGGTTTGGGGTCAGAGGGAGATGGCAGAAAACTAGAGAGTTCAGGGGAGGGAGAGGGAGCGATGCTGAAGGAAGCGAGCCTTACTCTTTGAAGGAGCCATAATACTGGTTGACAAATTCGATAGCTTGAGGTAGAAGCTCGTCTGGGGGGGTTGGCTTGTCCCGGGGTCCTATGGTCAAACTTTTGGGATTCATGATGGATGCCAGGCAAGACTTGGACTTGCAGGAGAGATCCTGGAAGGAAAGAAGAGGTGGTGAGGCTGATCGCTTGGTTCCTCAGCACAGGCATGGATGGCCATCCTCTTCCAGGGCCAACTCTCCTGACCACCTCCTTCCACTCTGGCTGTCCCAGCTCCCCACCGCCCCTCTCTACCTCTGTGGCACCTCCTCCTTGGGGTCGACCAGGCTTTTCCCCCATCCATATCTCCTCTCCTCTGACTGGCTGAACACCACAGGCTGTGGGCTGGGGCCGCCTCCCAGCCAGCCCTGGTTGTCGTTCTTTAGTCTCTCAGTTGGGTCTGACTCTTTTGCAACCCCCAAAGACTGGAACCCTCCAGGGTCCTCTGTCCATGGGATTTTCCAGGCGAGAATACTGGAGTGGGTTGCCATCTCCTTCTCCAGGAGGGTCTTCTGAGCCAGGGATCGAACCCAAGGCTCCTGAGTCTTTTGCACTGGGAGGCGGATTCTTTACAACTGAGCCACCAGGGAAGTCCCCAGCCAGCCCCAGACCCAGAGCAAAGCCAACAGTTTGAATGCTGGGAACATCTCGACTATCTTCTCATTTGAAGAAGCTGATACGACTCCTGGGGACAAACTACTGCTGTTCAGCCAAAATGAATTGAGAAGGGGCAAATCCCGAAGTAGGGGATGGCACAGGAAAAATCCTGAAAGGAAGCACACTCATAGGTGAACAGAGGTCATTTCTGGAAGGCGTGGGAAGTGATTCTGCTTTCATGGCCCTGAAATTTTCAGTTCTTTCCTACTTTACAATCACAGAATGCATATAGACTTAGAATAAGAAACCCAGAAGTCAAGAAGCCTTAAAGGGCACTTAGTCCAACTACTCGCTGGATGCTTGGAACCCCTCTCCAATCTCCCTACCAAATAGCACTTGAATCCTTTTCATGACAGGGAGCTCACTACCTCATGATGTAGTTCAGTTCAGCTTTGGGCAATTCTTGGAAAATTCTCCCCGATATAATGATGAAATCTGTCTCTCTGAGAAAGAATTCATGTGTTCCTGTAATTCTTTATCTCACCTTCTGGATCATCCATCGTCTCTGGGGTAGGGGGAGGGAGGTTGGGAGAGTGGGATGGGATGGAGCTAACAGAGAACATCATTTAGTCCTACTGTGATTCATGAGAAACAAGAGTCTCTGTTCCCAGTACCCTTTGACCAAGCAGATGGCTGTCTGGTTTGCTGACGGGGCCATCTGTTTGATTCATTAACAGCTTTGATGGCTTTGCCAGTTTGGGACAAACGTTGTTCTCGAGGGACTTCCTTGGTGGTCTAGTGATTAAGAATCTGCCTTGCAATGCAGGGGACGCAGCTTCAATCCCTGTTCAGGGAACTAAGATCCCACATGTCACAGGGCAACTAAGCCTGCATGCCGCAACTACCGAGCCCACACTGGAGACTGCATGACATAACAAAGGTCTCACACACCGCAACTAGGAAGCCAAAGAGAAGAAAGAAAAGTAGCTCCTCAGACTGCTCACCCCTTTGGCCTTCTGGTGAAGCGTGTCTTGGAAAGTCACTCCACTGCCCCAGTTTTTGATCCTCACATGCCGTGGACAGGCTGACGGGGGTGCGTCCAGCTTGCCCAGGGGATCTGGAGATGTCTAAGAGGGAGGCAAAAAAAACAGGGATTTCCAAGTGTCTCCAACCCCAGGACTGCAGGGGTCTCTCCCAGCCCCGAGGCCCTGCTTGGGCCTCGGGTGGGCGGGGAGTTGTGGGCGGGCACATGGGTCGAGGTGTCAGCCCACGGCCCTCCTCCCTTTCCGGTAGCCAGGCCACCTGGGCCAGAGTCTGCTGGGGGCTCCAGGTGCCTGGGCCACTGGCCAGGCTCCTGTCCTCACCCAAGAGCCTGCCAAATGCTCTCTCAGGGGAGTTACAACAGGAGGGATTAAGGGGTATACATGGCACAGATTACCATTACAGCCGCTAATCCTGAGAATAGAAAATGGGACAAGGAAGAAGGGATTGCAGCCTTCAGGGAGGCACTGAAGAATATGCAAATCAGTCCTCTGCCCACCTCTGTGGAACGCTAAGGGCCAAAGCACGCGGGGAGGACGGAACCGGTGGACCAGGGACTGGGGCTGGGCCTGGAGGCTCAGCTGCCAAGCCTGGGATCACCTCTGAGGTTCTCACTCTGACTCCACAAGTGGTCTGCTCCCTCCCAGGGCTGCCTGCCCACACAGACAAGTCACCCAGATGCCCACCCCCCTGGGGGTCCACCACTCCTGATCACCATGGTCCACTGCCTCTCTCCCAAAGCTCTTCCTCGCCCCCACCTGTGTCCCTGGGTCTCTACTCACTGCCCAGACCCCAGCGTCCACCAGGCTGTCTAGCCCGCATCTATCTGGGCAAGGGAGGAAGGGGCTTCCCGCACCCGAGTGACTCACTGACCTTTACCGTCCCCGTGAGGGGCTGGGGAGACTTATTCCCGTGCTTGCCTGGGCTGTGACATTTGGGGTCATCCTGTGTCACTGGACTGCAAAAGGAAACAGCTCTCATGAGATGGAGTGTCCGAGGGCAGAGAGGGAACTCAGGGTCGCCTCGGCCGGCCCTCATTTGACAAAGCGGCGAGTGAGGTCTAGAGGGTGGGAGTGAATGTCATGGTTTCCAGCCAACGTGGTGGAGGGGGCAGCCTCTGCACCATCACCATCCTCCTTCCTCTTCTTCTCCCCTCACCTGCCCCCCAACAAAGCCAAAGAGTCAAGAGGGGAGCTGAGCCAAAGTTAACAGGCCAAAGGGTGACCCACAGAATCTCTGTGAAGATGACTCCCTCAGAAGGCAAGTACAAACAAGGTACAGAGAGGAGCTGGCAGGGAACAGCTCCTTCAACCCTGCCCTCCCAGGCCAGCAGTATTGCCCGCCACCCCACCCACTCCCTCTTTGGGACTTCAGCTTTTTTTCTTTACAGCACTTGGTTCATCCTGGTTTATTTATTTATTCTAAAATTTGATTATGGAAAATGTTAAACAGACACAATTAGAGAGAAGAGTGTAATAAACCCCTGTAAGCCTGTCACCCAGATTCAGCCCAATTAAACAATTATCAACCCACGGCCAATTCTGTTTCAACATTACTCTCCCAGCCTTCGTTCTCATTTTAAAGCAAGTCTGAGACATCATGCCATCCATAAATATCTCAGTATTTCTAGAAGATAAGGATACTTTAAAAATATATTGGTTATATTTGCTTGAAAACAACAGATTTAAAAGAATTTAACTTGGGACTTCCCTAGTGGTCCAGTGGCTGGGACTCTGAGCTTCCAATGCAGGGGGCCGGGGGTTCAATCCCCTGGTCAGGGAACTAGATCCCACATGTTGCCACTAAGACCCAGCGAAGCCAAATAAATATTTTTAAAAAGAAGACTTTAGCCTATCGTTTGAAGAAGAAAAAGCCCTGATAGTCTGAAATCACTCAGAAACCATTGGTTCTGGTTTGGGATTTTAGGATTGCTCTCCCTACATATCCTACAGAGAACAGAAGGTGTGAGCACCCCTCTAATAGTCACACCCCACACATGCCTCCCCTGCGGCATCTCAGGAGGAAAGCTTATTGTGTCCCACATTCTCTACAGTCTTTTCTAGGGTGCGCACACATCCCAGGGGAAAGGTGATTACAGAGTACTACAGAGGTCGCTCATTTTCCACCCTTATACACATTTGTGATATGGGAAAACGACAAATGAGTGTGTGCTGTTTTGTTATTAGAAAAAGTAATGACCATTTTGAACTGTGGTGTTGGAGGAGACTCTTGAGAGTCCCTTGGACTGCAAGGAGATCCAACCAGTCCATTCTGAAGGAGATCAGCCCTGGTTGTTCTTTGGAAGGAATGATGCTAAAGCTGAAACTCCAGTACTTTGGCCACCTCATATGAAGAGCTGACTCATTGGAAAAGACTCTGATGCTGGGAGGGATCGGGGGCAGGAGGAGAAGGGGACGACAGAGGATGAGATGGCTGGATGGCATCACTGACTCGATGGACGTGAGTCTGAGTGAACTCCGGGAGTTGGTGATGGACAGGGAGGCCTGGCGTGATGCGATTCATGGGGTCGCAAAGAGTCAGACATGACTGAGCGACTGAACTGAACTGAACTGAATGACCATTTACATCGTGCTGTGCTGTGCTCAGTCACTCAGTTGTGTTGGACTCTTTGCAATCCCATGGACGGTAGCCCACCAGGCTCCTCTGTCCATGGGGATTCTCCAGGCAAGAATACTAGAGTGGGCTGCCATGCCCTCCTCCAGGAGATCTTCCTGACCCAGGGATCAAATCCAGGTCTCCCACATTGCAGGCAAATTCTTCACCCTCTGAGCCACCAGGAACAACCGTTTACATTAGCATTATGTAATTAACTACATATATTATATGGTTGCATTGTATGATGTATAACTATAAAGAGACAGTGTCCCTTTAAGAGAAAATGAGTATGTATCAGAAAGCATCTTCAAAAAAAAAAGAAAGCATCTTCATTCTGATTCAGGTGATTCAGTAGGCCTATACCACGCCCTCCCTGTGACTGGCTATCGTCACCCCACTGGTCTGGTCTGGTGTGCCCCACCAGAAAAGAAGCCAATACAGGGAAATCTGGACACTCAGAACAGGTAAGCCGTGACTGAGTTGTCATCATGGGGCTGCTTACGCGGGAAGATGTTTTGAGGCTGGGGTCCTCAGGGAGGCAATGCCTTACTGCTCTTCTCAAGCTTTTACCATTACCCCCCACCCCGTTCCACCGTTTCATTCTTGTTTCCTCTCCTTTACTTCTGCCTGGTTGGATGGCATCCCTGACTCAATGAACATGAGTCTGAGCAAGCTCTGGGAGTTGGTGATGGACAGGGAAGCCTGGTGTGCTGCGGTCCATGGGGCTGTGAAGAGTCAGACACAACTGGGTTGCTGAACTGAACCGACAGAACTGGAGAACCTGAGATGCTTACTGGTCTACAGTAACTTTTAGATTGAGAAACAACGTCCTTGTTCGCTTAGCAAAACTATTGCCCCCTGATTTAAAATGTTGGGACTTCCCTGGTGACTCAGATGGTAAAGAATCCACCAGCAATGCAGGACACCCAGGTTCAATTTCTGGGTCGGGAAGATCCTCTGGAGAAGGGCACAGCTATCCACTCTAGCGTTCTTGCCTAGAGAATCCACGGACAGAGGAGCCTGGCGGGCTACAGTCCGTGGGGTTGCAAAGAGTCAGACATGACTGAGCAACACACACACACACACACACACATTAAAAAGTTACCTAAAAATCCACTCTACCAATGGACTATATTGAGTCTGACCCTAGTGTCTATGGCTGGATTTTAGGAAGCATCCAATTTCTTCACCATTATAAATAATGCCTCAAACTCTATACGTGAGCTGATGCTGGCTCTGTGTGCGTGTGAGTGTGTGTGTGTGTACAAAGGCATAGAAAAAAACCTGGGGTGGGGGGAATGCTAGCAAATATTAACAGTGATTAGCACTGATAAGATCACAGATGATTTGAAATTTTCTTTATCTGCATCTGTTTTTTCCAACTTTCTTCAGTGACTTCAATTCCCTCCGTAATTGGGAAATTTCTTTTTAACTTGAAACATGAATATACTGAGCTATGCACAGTCTCCTTTCTCCCCTAGTAAGCAGATTTCTTTGGGTTACTTGCTGGAAGATAAGGGTTCACCCAGAGGGTGAACATATCAAGGTTCTGGAATGCAGGTGTTCTCAGATGCTAGGCGGTGTCTGACTCTTTGGTTCTGGATACCTATTGCCAAATTATTGCGGTGCCCATCCAGACAATGCAATTTGGCTAAACCCACAGCTGTGCTGGGTCCTGCTTGATCCTTCACGGGAACAGAGGACCCTAAGGATCTGGCATCAAAAGGAAAGCTGAAGTGCGGCTCTTATTCAGACTCAGCACTGTCCACAGGTGCTCGAGTGACAGGACGCTGAGGTCAGAGCTGCAGTCGGTGGCTCCTTCCGGAGCTGATTCCCTTGCGGTCCCAACTTCGCCACAGGTGTCCATCTCTATATACGGGTGGTGGGGCAGGGGTGGGGTGGGGCAGGAGGCATTCTGGAAAATGGATCTTACTTGTAAAACAAGAACCTCCTTGCTCTCTAACCCTATCTATCCTAACGGGTGTTGCAGCCCCAGTGTTGAAAAATCTAGAAAGCTGCCAAGTGCTGAAACACCCACACAGCCCGCCCCCACACCTCTCAGGGATGCATGTGGGGTTTCTCTGGGTCTTTATGGCTACTGAGTTGCAACCCCTTATGCGTTCTACACCAGGAAAAACTTTTAAGTAAATCCCCATCGGAATCCAACAGAGCGAATATCCCAACCCTATTTTCCCCGGAAAGCCGAGGCTCAGTGCGCACCGGGGTTAGCCTCCCTCCCAGGGTGGACCCCGGCCCGCGCAGTACCTGGCTCGGCGGAGGCGGCAGGCGGGCTGCGGTCGAAGGATCCTGCGGAGGAGCCGGCAGAGCCGGGGCCGGGCGGCCTCGCACGCGGCGCCCAGCCCGTCGCGCATGGCCCGGGGGTGGGCGCAGCTCGGAGGGCGCCCCGCGCCTCGCCGCACTGGCCCCTTTATCGCCACCGGATCCCGCAGCCCCCGCCCCGGGGCGGAGCGAGCAACTCGCTTTCATCCCGAGCCTGGATCCGGGCCAGTGTCTCCTCGGCCGGCGGCTGCCTGGTCCGGGCCGGGCGCCCCTCGCCCTGCGCCTCCGCTCCAGTGGGCGTCCGCGGGAAGGTATGCCTTATGGATGCCACTGGACTGTCTCTGGGCTGAGACTCCGGCCTTGGGTTTGTTATTCCCCATGAAGGAACACTAATGACCATCATAATAGCTCCCATTGTACGGTGCTTCATAGTTTACAAAGCAAACTTTCCTGTCCGTTATTTCATCTTCCCTTTATTACTCCGCTCAAGAAGGCAATTCTATATCGTTATCCTCACTTGATAGGAAGCTCAGGGCCCAGAAAAGTGAAGGCTCTTGCTCAAGGCCTCACAGGAGCCCCAGGGCCACAGCTGAAGTTCTCCCACCTTCCAGGGCTGGCCCAGGAAGTACTATTTCTTTCCTGCACGTTCATTTCGATTCCAGGAAAGAAGCCCTAAAGAAGTGTAGACATAGGGGGTGAGCTTTAGTGGGAGTCAGTGTGGCTGGCCAAGGGCTTCCTCAGTTCCCTTGGAAGCTCCTGGTCCTTATTACCTGGAAGGCGCAACGGGGCCACGGACCTTGCTCCCTCTGTGTGTTGCTCCTTATACCGGAGCCGGATAATTCCTAGGGTCCAGACAAAGGCAGGACAGCAGCCCTCGACCTCAGAGTACGGGAGCCTTCCTACGCATCCTCCAGGGTGTTTAATCCGAAACCCAAATTAAGGTGGAAAGTGGATACATATTTATTCTGAGCCAACTGCAACCCACCTTGATTTTGTCCCAAATCCCATTTAACTTTACCTAGATGTTCTCAATATTTGCCTTTGTCTCTAAAACACAGGCCCACGAACGCCCCATGTTCACTTCCTAATCATTTGTTTTCATAAAATATAGAACCATTACTCACATACAAAGTCCTGGGTCTTATTACACCTGAATGGATTTTAAAATTACTTTTCCAAATCAAAACATATTAATTGGCTCCCACTGCTTTCAGGATAAAATCCCCTTTGTACTGCAGCTTCCTCTTCCAGGAACATTCTCCCCACCCCCACCCCATCAGTGGGTGAAGTCCAGCTGGGCCTGCCTCCTCCCTAAAGCCCTCTCCCCATTCCCATCCCCCAACCCCCAACACGCTCCAGCCAGGCCAGGCCTCCTACAATATTCCCGGAATGGATCCCAGCATCCCCCAGTTCTCCATTCATCCCCCTGTCTACCTCTCTGTCCACCCCACCCTAATTTATAACGCTCTTTAACGTTCCAATTTGTGTGTATTCTTCCCCAAGCCAGTGAGAAGGGTATCCTTTCCCCCGCCCTCTCGCCAGCAGTGGGAACTGGGTCTCTTTTCTCTGTGCCTTTCTCGGCCCAGCACCCACCAGGCCATCGGGGAGGGCCTGTTTAGTGTCAAAGTTATGAGTCTGGACTTGGTTCAAGCCTCAACTCTTCCCCTTTCCAGATGTTGACTTCAAGTAAGTCCACTCAACCTTGTAATATAAGGCTAATAATAATTCCTACCTCATTACTGTCCCAGTAATAGTGTTAATCACTCAGTGGTATCCGACTCTTTGTGACCCCATGGACTGTAGCCCACCCAGTTCCTCTGTCTGTGGGATTCTCCAGGCAAGAATACTGGAGTGGGTTGCCATTCCCTTCTCCAGGGGGTCTTCCTGACCCAGGGATTGAACCCAGGGCTCCCTCATTGTGGGCAGAGTATTTACTGTCTGAGCCATCAGAAAGGACAACACAGTAATAAGGACTTTCTAATCTATTCTGTTTAGCTGCTGTGTATGCAATTAATGGGCTTCCCGGGTGGCGCTAGTGGTAAAGAATCCTCCTGCCAATGCAGGAGACGCGACAGACGTGGGTTGGATCCCTGGGTCAGGAAGATCCCCTGGAGAAGAAAATGACAACCCTCTCCAGTATTCTTGCCAGGAAAATTCCATGGACAGAGGAATCTGGTGGGCTACAGTCCACGGGGTCACAAAGAGTCAGACACGGACATGCTATGCGATATATTATTTACTTAATTGATAAACAAAAGAGCTTCACCGACAGCCCTGTGTCTCCCCAGCAAGGTGTGAGAGGAGTAGCCCTCAGCAAATTATCATTAATGGATGGAACATGCCCAGAACCCAAAGCAGGGCAGCCAGTGTAGTGGTCACCAGCCAACCTGCCTGGGTTCAACTCCTGCCTCTGTTGTTTGCTAACTATGAGATCTCAACAAGTACTTAAGCTTTCTAGCCTTCAGTGTTCCCATTGCTGCAATGTGAGGACAACAAAAAATTCCTTCCTCATCAATTGTTGGGAGAGTTAAATGAATTAATGTGTGGTGTTTTCTCCCAATCATCTCTAATATCTGATTTGAGTACTTCTTTCCAGCCTAGCCCAGCTTAAAGAGATGCGATAAGTCAGCTGGTTTGCTTCAGGTCAACCTACAGCTCAGGTCTCCTGAATGGTCCCAAAACACAAGTCAGTGCTATTAGAGGGTCTGAAATTCAAGGCCACAGCCTATAGGCCACACTGTAAGGATTTGGGGAGGAGGGGGATTCAAGATGATCTCAAAGATTAGGGGATGGATTGGGTCTGGATGAATCAAGGGAGGAATGTGCCATGTACAGGAAAGTGAGGAAGGCCTGACTGAGCAGGTGGGATGGACCCTTGGTCTGGGAAGGGTGATAAGACAGCAGTCAAGCCTCCATGGGTGATCAGCAATGGGGAGCCACTGAAGACTCTAGAGCCAGAGCATGGCTTGCTAGAAGGCAAGCTGGAGTGAGAGAGGTCAGAACCAATGTGGGGGCTGCAGTTAGGGGAGGTCAGGAGGCCAGGGCTGCAATCATGACATGAAGAAAGGCAGGAATGACCAAGAAGAGTCAAGGCAGACCCCTGGGGTTCAGAGACCCCAGAAGGAGGGTGGAACTGCTGTCAGACTGTAGCATCTGAGTCTGGAGGGCCAGGAAGACATCTAGAGGCAACCGAACCCTGCGTTCTCATCCTGGGTCTCCTGGCCACGTTGGCCACCACAGCCCAGACCGCCTGGTCTCCAGCATTCTCTCCTCCAGTTAAACCCACACTCTGTACCTGGACGACCTTGCTCAAGAATCCACAACGGCTCCCATTTCCAAGCAGAGAAAAATCCAACCCCCCCTGCTCTACATTCAAGCTTCCTAGCTCCGGCCTGGCCTCGCCTATCCCAGCCCAACCCCATGCCCGCCCCAGGCCCCATCACAGTCATGCTGGCTTGTGTCTCTGAGGCTTTGGCCACCCTGCCCCCTCCCTGGAATGTCTTTACTATGTCTTTTCACCTCTTCCCAGTCGACCCACCCTCCCACGTCCACACCGAGCCTCCCACTACTGTGCAGTGGCTAGAGGGGACTTTAATGTTGCTCAACTTTGTCCTACTGCCTGCAGCAATTATAATGCTGTCAGCTGAGAGAGATGCTGTTTATGAAGCACGGACTCTGCCAGGCATGCGGCTCAATTGTTTACATGTCAACACTCACGTAGTCTCCTACCACAACCCCAGGACACAGGCATTCCTACCCCTTCTTACAGATGAGGCAGTTGAGGCTTAAGACCAGGGGACTTGCCAAAGGCCACAGGCTTAAGGTTGCCATTAAGTAGTAAAGCCACCTGTTTATCTGGAGAAGGAAATGGCAACCCACTCCAGTATTCTTGCCTGGAGAATTCCATGGACAGAGGAGTCTGGCAGGCTCCAGTCCATGGAGTTGCAAAGAGTCGGACACAACTGAGCAACAACACGCACGCCTGTTTATATGCAAGCCCAGGCTCTAACTGGTGCTGCTTTTCTGGGTTGCCCTGCTGCCTGCCTGCAGGGGGCGCCCTGCCCACTGTAGTCCAGGGGGAAGGCTCCCTGGGAGCCCTGTGAAGCCAGGGGCTTTGGTTTAACTCCGGCTGTAGTGTTATCACAGGTGGACTTGTCTTTCCGAGGGAGTAAGCCTCAACCTGGAGTGCGAGGCCATGAGTTCTCCTAGCTTTGGAAGCCCGTCCACTGATCGGCAGGCTGGCACACTAATTCTCTCTGGTTCTATCTCTGGCTTGCTTCTTGTACAAGGTGCAAGGGACTTTGAAGGAGGTCACACCACACATATGGAAAGTTTCTGTTGCCTTAACTGTAAAATGAGACAATAAGTTGTACTTCACAGAGCCCCCGAGGAGGGCAGCTGAGTGGCAGCCCCTGTGATGGGCCCTAGATGCCCCTGGCCCAGAGTGCTCGGTAAGTTATAATAAACGCTTGTGTTTCTTGAGCGCCTGCTCTTTATGGGCACACTGCTGATAGATCTAGACGCCCACTCTCACGGGGCTTCCCTGATGGGCTGTACAGTCCATGGGGTGGCAAAGAGTCAGACACGACTGAGCTACTTACACTTTCACTTTCCCACTCCCATTTCATCCTCAGAATGCTACAGAATGGGTTGCATTGGTTCCCTGGACGGCAGATGAGAACATCTGAGGCTCAGAGAGGTTCACCTGCCCTAAGTCACACAGCTGGTGAGAGATATCTCAGAGCCAGTGAGTGCAGCCCAGCACAGGGCTTAGATACAGTTCATCTAACATGTCCATGTTCAGCTGTGTGTGACCCCGTGGACTGTAGCCCGCCAGGCCCCTCTGTCCATGGGATTCTCCAGGCAAGAATACTGGAGTGGGTTGCTGTGCCCTCCTCCAGGGGATTGTCTTGACCCAGGGACCAAACCCGCATCTCTTATGTCTCCAGCATTGGCAGGCTGGTTCTTTACCATGCGAGCCACCTGGGAACATCCTGGTAACCTGCCCCAGGTTGATAGTCAAGATATCTAATCACCAGTGAGGCATGCGCACTGGCAATTCAGAAGGGATGTCGGCCACGATGCTGCCTGGTTCTAACCACTGGCCTCTACTGCCCTCGCCCCCATTCTCAAGTCAGGTATTGCATATCAGACGCTCCCTCCAGGACTGTGCCATGGCCCTTCATTCTTCACATAGTGTCAGGTGCAACAGTGGCTACATCAAACCCCAACAGGGACATCAAAGAAGCCTCTGGCGAGAGCAGACCTCCAGTGAGAAGCCAGGAGCAGAGAGAAATTCCGAGTAGGCAGAGTGCAGAATGGAAACCCAGAGGAGACCAGCAGGAGGCAGCAGGCAGCAGGGGAGAGCTTACCTGGACGGGGGCTGGTGGCCTTTTCTCACGTTGTTGTTGATGTCCAGTTCCGTAGTCAAGTCCACCTTTTGGGATTTGATTTTGAACAGAAACTGCCAGGGACAGGCCATCTCTGCGGTCTTGCAAAGCACGTCGTTTGTCTGGATTTAAGCTTGGAGGTTCTTCTCTGCAGGCTGAGGAAGGAGAGGGAGAGCGTGACGGGAGGTTGGGGAAGAGGTGACAGGCCTGGGCCTCCTCGGTGTGATTAGTTCACCACACTGAGGCATCAGTGCGGAGGGCAACATACATGAGTCATGAACTGCCACTTCATCAGGGTTTTGCGACCTCTGCTCCTCTTCTGGAGTTGTACGTGGGGATCCTATGGATTTAATTCTACGAAGCAACGTAACTATCTAAAGGGAGAACACATAACAATAATGACCAAGCACAGACCCTGTGGGCCTCTTGAATGGGACCTGGCGAGCTCCGTGGTTGAGCTGAAGCAAGGTGGCAAGGAACCTGCTGGCCACTGGAATACCATCTGCCTGGCCCTGCAGGCAGAGTACATCACTGGGGAAAGCTTTCAAGTCATAGCTGTGCTAAATCCTTCCTGATTTTTCAGTTATTATCAATGCTGCCATCTGCTCCTTTTTTCAATTTTATTTATTTATTTGGCTGCACCGGGTCTTAGTTTTGGAACATGGAATATTTTATTTTGTGGCTTGTGAACTCTTAGTCCTGGCATATGGTATCTAGTTCCCTAACCAGGGATCGAACTTGGATCCCCTGAGCTGGGAGCACGGAGTCCCAGTCACTGGACTACCAGGGACATCCCTGCTCCTTTATTATTATGGGGGCGGGGGATAATTATTTGTGGGGAAAAAAATGCACTCAATTCTCAACATTTGAGATCATCTTCTTTTAAAAAAGGATCAAAGAAGAAGACCTAAGTGGAGGCCCAGTTCTGGCCTGGGCTTGCCCCACCCCCTCCACCTCTCTATCCCCCACACCCACCCCTGCATATCTCCTCCATGGAAAAAGCATTGGGAGCCAGTGTGGTGAGATGTGGCCCTTGGTAACTGGGACTTAGAATCTTAGAGCCTGGGACTTCCCTGGTGGTCCAGAGGTTAATAATGCACCTTACAATGCAGGGGATGTGAGTTCAATCCCTGGTCAGGGAACTAAGATCCCACATGCCATGGAGCCATTAAGCCCGTGTACCACAACTAGAGAGTCCATAGACCCTGTATCCTGCAACTAAGACCCACTGCAGCCGAATAAATAAGTTTAAAGAAAAAAAAAAAAAGACTCTTAGGTCCTCCCAAATCTGGGTTCAAATCCTAGCCTTATGTGACCTGGCTCAAGTTATTTAAAAGACTCATTTTTTTTCTTCCATAAAATAGGCTTAATAATATTTAGCTTACCTTTCCCCTAAAGCTGCATGTTACAAGGACTGGACAGTATCACCAAGGTAAAAAAGAATTCTCAGTAGATTACTCCCCATTCTCCAAAAAGTTTCCCTTGAAATGTAGCAACTACAGCCGATTTGGCAGAAAACAAAATATGAACAAGATGCCAAACCTCATATTGGCATTTCCTAGGGTTTTTTTTCCACTAGTTTATCTCTATAGGCAGAAAAGTCCCACAGTTTTCTGAGCCTTCCCAAATAGGAAGAAACAGAATCCTCTCAAAACAGAAGCTTCCCCAGAAATGGAGACAACTCACCTTGTGGCTGGCCACGCTGCCTATGCAGGGTCTGGACAAGAGAACTCAGGAGATCTTCACGCTGAGAGCTTTGGAACCGTCTATAGCTGCCCAGTTCCCTCACCAAGGGTGGCTGAGAGGTTTCAGACCAGTGACACTGAGTTCTCTAGGGCTAGAGAGGCTCAGTCTCCAACTCACTGCAAAGTTGTGATTACATCGGCAGCTAAGAGGAATTTATACCCAACCTGTGGCTTGCAGGGAGCCGTTGTTGCATGAGTTTTTTTTTTCCTTTCCCTAGGGAGTGTCCCTGGCTGGGTATACAGTTAGCTAATTTATGACTGGCCTTTGAGTGACTTGATGTTGCTGTTATGTCACTCTGTGTGGGACATCCTCAGTAAACCCAACTCTTCCTGGTCCCAGGTCCAAGACGGTGGTTCATCAGCAGGGTGCTGGGTTCAATAAAGAGGTCATTATGGAGCCAAGTTTTATTTAGCTAAACCATGTTGCCTCACTTTCGTACTCTGGGGGATTTTTTTTTTTTTTTAACACCTCAGCAGGGAGCACTCCAGTTCATTTCTGTCCAGCCTCTTGGTTTTCCAGTTCATGGCAGAAGTCCAGGAAGCCAGGGAATATTGACAATATGGAACACGCTGGGAAATGCTCAGGTTACAGAAGGCCAGTGATGCTGGGTCCTGCCAGTGTTCCCAACAGATCATTCAGCTTGAGGTTTCTGGAAGGGAAGGAAAGCCCTTGGCGCAGAGAGACCTGTCAGATGCTGGTATTGCTAATATCTCTCACTTCAGCTCTGAGTAAGGGAGGGCAGAGTGGCAGGTAGAGTGCTTTTCTACAGGGGAAAAAAAAACCTTTCTTATAACAGAGAGTATATCTTAACTTCATGATACTTTCTTAAAATTCCATTGTATTATAGTGCCTCAAACGCAGTGTCCTTATATGGTATGAATTGTTCCATTGTAAAAGAAAAGTAATAACTATGTTAGGAAAAAATTAAAAATGGAGGGGAAAAAAACCCACCCTTGTTTTCACCATGCTAATGCATTGCTGTCACAATCCATACATTTCCTTCCTGCATTTTCCAAATTAATGCAGGATTCTAATCAATTGGATATGCCTACGATAGGGAAAAAAAAACTGGAGAAGGGAAGGGCTACGCACTCCTGTATTCTTGCCTGGGGAATGCCATGGCAGAGGAGCCATGGCAAGCTACAGTCCACGGGACTGGAGAGTCAGACATGACTGAGCGACTACCGAATAAAGACATGAATAGGAGCTCAAAAGATCTTTGTAGAGCAAGTGGTTGAATGAGTGAATGAATGAAAAATAGGAGTCGACTTCAATGAGTTTCAATGTATCAAGACCATTCTTGCTTTTAGCTGGCTTTAGCCAGTTCAGTTCAGGGAAACTAATGCTACTTGAGGGGAGATACAGAGTCCCTGGGTTCAGGGAGTACAAAGCTTAAAGAACAGATAATTATGGATAATTATATGGAGTGATCCGCGCAGTGATGCAAGGGTGCTACAGCAGGAGAAGCTGAAGCTGCATTGCGCAGGGAAGGTTGACAGGGGAGAGGACACCAGGACAGGGTTTTGGGGAATAATTAGGAGTCTGTCTTACTCTAACCACGTCTCCTATAATTGCTTCCACATATTCTGGCTATATCTGCAGCAAATATGTGTATTAATCCTTTAACTCCTCCAGCAACCCTGAAAGGGTACTACTCCTTGCCATTCATGGACTCCTGTAGAATCTTATCTACTCGACCTCAAAACACCTGGCTGTTTTTGCTTCAGAATATGCAGTTATTCAGTTATTTAATCAATCAGACATATGATAGAGGCATGGAGGCATGGGCAGTGAGATCCCAGGATGTGTGTATGTTGCCTCTCACTTGAGGCTGGTCCCTGGCCCACTTGCATAAATGCTCCCACCCTGATGAAGAAGATCACTCCCAAACGCAGTCCCCAGAGAGTGTCTCTGTGTCTTCATTATCTCGTCAGTGTACCTCCACAAGGGGCCTCCCTTTACATGACCCCCTGAAATACGTGATGCCTATAACCGGCCAGCTGCCTGTGTGTCCACGGCCTTCTTTGATTCCCCTCCCTGTGGATAGGTGTGGAAACCGAAGCACCTGGAGTCTCAGGTGAATCTGTGGCAGAGTCAGTGCGAACCCAGGTCTGGTGACTCTCTCCCTGCTAAATCGTGAGCTCTGGGGAGTAAGGGACTATGCTGTCCCCATCAACCAACATCCCCCGCACCTACTGACCAGCATGGAGTGGGCATGGGGAAGCACTAGATGAATGAATGGTGGATGAATGAGTGATGAGTGATGCCCCTCTAGGGGCCCTGGAGTAGCTGGCCCAGAGTTAAGGCTCTGTAACTGTTTGTTTCCTTTTCCTGTTCCTTTGCATGCTGTTCAGGTTACCAGCCTGAGCTCTGAGGCTGCCATCTCACCTTGGGTCTTACTCTGACTCAGCATCTGCCAACTGCGATTTTCTTGGCTCCTGGCAGCATTTGGGTCAGCAGTGACTGTCCGACCTGAGCACCAGGTTCAGCACCTGACCTCTCAGCCTGAGGTTCTGGGTTCCAGTGACAGTTCTGGTACTGAGCTGCTATGTGGCCTCAGAAACGATCAGGCCTTAGGACTGACCTCCGGCCCTCTAGTCTCTGGGCCTGACTTTTCACATTAGAAAGAGTGGCCAAGATAAAGTGAGTAAATGAGATACTAGAAAATGCTTTGAACTATGGAGCAAAAAGGTAATCATGCAAGAATTTCTGGTTCCCACTGTAGGTCAGAGAGGAACAATTTACTTTTTGATAAAGAGCAAGCAGGTGAAGATCCCCTGGAGTAGGAAATGGCAACCCCATCCAGTATTCTTGCCTGGAGAGTTCCATGGAGGGAGGAGCCTGGTGGGCTACAGTCCACGGGGCTGCGAAGAGTCAGACACGACTGAGCACACACACACTCACACGCAGGCGACATGACCTGCCTTTGAAAGTTTCCTTCTTCACAAGGGTCAGCTGCTGCTGCTGCTGCTAAGTCGCTCCAGTCGTGTCCGACTCTGTGTGACCCCATGGACTACAGCCCACGAGGCTTCTCCATCCATGGGATTTTCCAGACAAGAGGACTGGAGTGGGGTGCCATTGCCTTCTCCAACAAGGGTCAGCACTCTTCTGGAAAAACTTGTGTTTTTTAATTAATTAATTAGTCTGGCTGCACTGGGTCTTACCTGAGACACGCGGGCTCTTTGATCTTCATTGCAGTATGTGGAATCTAGTTCCCTGACCAGGGATCGAACCCTGTCACTCTGCACCAGGAGCACAGAGTCTTAGCCACTGGACCACCTGGGAAGTTCCACCATTAGCTTTTAAATTCCCAATTCTCTTTCTCTGTATAACATTACATTTATGTATTCATCTTCTTATTAGCATAAAATTCATATAACATACAATTCACCATTTTAACTATTTTTAAGCGTTACACGAGGTGGTGTACAACCATCACCACTCTCCCAATCTCTCTTAATTAGCAAATGGCAAAGAGGGGAGTAAAAACAGCACTAAGGATGGTACCCACAGAGAAGTTAGGAGACTACCCACAGTCACACAGCAGACAGTCCCCGAGCGGGGACAAACAGGGCTGCTCAGCTCAGAGCTCTAGTTTGCAGGGTCCAAGGCTGGCTCCCATCCTGGAGGTTGTCATGGATTTCTATATCTGCTGTTCTGTGCGTTCTGGGTCCACTTCACCCTTGGCCCTGCTAACCCGACAGGCCGCATTCCTGCGCATCTGTTGTTGATAGATGAGGCAGGTGAACACTGCTGAGGGGAAATCAAAGCACAGTTTGAAGAGCAGGCAGAGGGTGTGTGGGCCCCCAGGAGGGTGGAGATGCAGGTTCCAAGGCTGCTGTGAAGAAAGCCTCTACCCTACCCAACCCGTGCATCAGGGCACCATGCCGATAGCAGCTGATGCTGGCATTTCTCGGCTTCCTCATCCTGGGATTGACTTGCCATCAGATAGAGTTGGGGCTTCCCAGGTGGCTCTAGTAGTGAAAAAAAAAAAAAAAACCCACCTGCCAATTCAGGAGGCATAAGAGACAAATGTTCAATCCCTGGGTCGGGAAGATCCCCAGGAGGAGGGCATGCCAACCCACTCCAGTATTCTTGCTTGGAGAATCCCATGCACAGAGGAACCTGGTGGGCTACAGTCCACTGGGTCACAAAGAGTTGGACACGACTAAAATTTTAGCACGCACACACGCGCTCCAATCAGTAATTTGCAGAAGAGGAATCTTCAGTTCCGAGAGGGAAGGTGACACTTTGTCACCCAGGGCAGAAGGGGCAGAGCTGGGATTTGAACCCAGAACTGTCAGACCCCAGAGATAGGTTCTCCATGTGTTTATGAAGCGGGGTGAGGGGGCTGTGAGGCAGGATTCAGCATGCTAGTGAGCAGAAGGGTGATCCTCAAGACATGGCCTTTGTCCTCCTCACTCCAGAATAAGGGAGAGAGGGTGACCCTTCAGCATATCCCAAGTTCCATGAGGACAGGAGGGCTCTATCACATTTATCTCCATATTACCTTGGTACACAGTAGGTGCTCAAGCAGCGATTACATGGCGGATCTGTGCACTTACCACATGCGTAGTAACATCCAGACAACCCTGCAATGAAGATGTCATTGTTCTCATTTTGTAGCAAGGCACCGAAGCTCAGAGAGGCGGCCCACACTGGCTCGGGGACCCAGGGATCAACATGGGACAGCCACAACTGCGGTTCTGCGTGCTCCCAGCTCTGAAGCCAGGGGGGCTCTGCCCTGAGGGTCTCCGTGCTGACTCCAGCACTCTGCCAAGTGCTGGGCTGTGTTGCATAGATCCTGAGGGCACCAGATCTTCAGGGATGGGGGCTCGAGGGCTTCAGGCCGTAGGGGGAGGACTTGAAGGACAGAAGGACTTAGGTGGGGGGAAGAGACAGAGGAGGGTATCTCAGGCCAGGGGAAAAGCCTAAACCTCCCCTGATGCTAAGTGCTCTGTCTCCACAGGGAGAGCCTTCTCTCTCTGGATCCAGGGAATTCCCATTCCTGGTACTGGCTGCTCTCAGGGTGGTCTGAAGGACTTAGGAGCAGCCTCCCAGCTTCAGCCAGGCCGGGCGGCCAGGCAGCCTCAGGCAGGCACTGCAATGGCTGATTCATCAAGTGATGTCATTTCGGCAAGGCTCGAGACAGTCGGGCTTACCTTCACCCCTAGTACACATGGGACCGTGAGGTCATCCTGGGGTCGTGAATGGTGGCCCAGGCCCAGCTCAGCCAGGTGACCCTGGCCAGATCCTTTCATCTCACCCCTAACCTCACTTTCTTTAGCTGCCAAAAGAGATCAGGAAGCACTTCTGTAGGATTTTCCTGAGGATAAAATGAGATCCTCTCTTTTTTTTTAAAGAGGTTTTATTTTAAATTTCGTCATTATTTTTGGTGGCACTGTGTCTTCACTGCTGCATGCGGGCTCTCTCTAGTTGCGGCAAGCAGGGGCAGCTGCAGCTTCGGAGCCCAGGCTTCTCTCTGTGGTGGCTTCTCTTGTTCCAGGGCACAGGCTGCAGGGCACTCGGGCTTCAGTGATTGCAGCACGCAGGCTCAGCAGTTGTGGCGCACGGGCTTAGTTGCTCCATGGCACGTGGAATCTTCCCAGACCAGTGATCAAACCCATGTAACCTGCATTGGCAGGCAGATTCCTATCCACTGTACCACCAGGGAAGTATGAGGCCCTGTCTTCAAAGTACCAGACACTCAATAAATCCTAGGGGTTCCCATCCTGGCAGATGGGGAAGCTGAGGCCAAGAGTAGCTCGTTCCCAGGTCTCACGGCAGTTCGTTCTGGCCCACTTCCTCTTTAGGCCAGCAGGCCCCTGACCTTCCTGGTAGCTACATCAGGCCCTTCTCCTCCTCCTTCCCCAGGCTCTCTGGTACCACCTCCCCTACCCTTTGAGATGATGACATGGATGCCCTCTCCCCACGAATAACCTCAGCACTCTGCACTCTCAGATGCTCAGTAGATGCCCTTACTGGTGATGCTAAAGGTCCATATCTGCATGACCTGGGATCTCTTTTTCAAATGACAAGTTTCCCAAAACGTGATCAATCCAGAGGAGATTTGGGGTGGTAGGTGGTGCTAGTGGTAAGAACCCACCTGCCAATGCAGGAGACTTAAGAGATGCAGGTTCGATCCCTGGGCCAGGAAGATCCCTTGGAGGAGGGCATGGCAACCCACTTCAGTATTCTTGCCTGGAGAATCCCATGGACAGAGGAGCCTGGTGGGCTACAGTCCACGAGGTCACAAAGAATCAGACATGACTGAATGACTTAGCATATACCCGGAGTAACCTTTTTTAATTTTAATAGTTGAAATATTTATCAATGTGTTTACTGTCTACGACCATTTACTGACATTTCATGTGTGGGAAATGATAAAAATGGATTTGAGAATTACATTTATTTAAGTTAAAAGAGGAGTAGGTTTAAGCGGAAAATATCGGAGCAAATAATAATGTAGTATGCAGGTGTGACAAAAATTATGAAGGTGGGATGCAAGAAAACTGCAAGGAGCATCCACGAGAAGATGTGTGACTTTGGTTCTTTCTCTGCACGTGTGCCTGTGTGTGACCTGTGATGTCGCTTGTCCTATTTAGGCTTCATGCCCCTCACCTGACAAAGGAAGGCAAAGGGAAGAAGCTCTCCAAGGATCCTCCAGTTCTGATACCCTAGGTTTCATGCAAGACCCCTGGCCCTGAGCCCCTCCCTTGTCATTTGTTGACTAACCACTGGAGGGCGTGCGTCACACAAGGTCTCCTGAGTGTATGCCACCTTGAATGACTTGGAGTTGACGGAAACAGAGGGATTTTTGCTGGAAATGACCCAGTTGTTACCTAAGGTGGACAGACCTAGGATGGACCAGGATTTGGACGGCTTTGATCGCTGAGTCCCAGGAGTATGACTCACGCTGGCTGGCACAAGCCCAGCACTTCACTGGTAGGCTGGGCACAGTGGGTGATGACCTGACCAGCTCTCGGGGGCGGGTCAGCCAGGAATTTTCTTTAAGGGCCCAGTTTCGTGTTGATGCTTCCCAGAACATCGTCCCTTTTCTGCCCTTCTTCACTGCTTCTCGGGTTGAGGATTAATACTTGGCGTGGCATCAGGGCAAGTCCTGAGGTGTGGTACTTCAAAGGTCAAAGATTAAGGTGCAATTGGTACCTTAATTCGGTGCAGAGGACATCAGTAGGGGAGCAAGGAAGGACAGGTAGCCGTCAAGTGTGCAATGCTAAGCTAGTAACCGCAACAGGCAACTGGAGTTCAACCCCACAGAGAAACCTAGGTAAAACCCAGACCTCACCCAAGGTATGAGACTTCTGACTATTTGCCCGACAATTCTAGAGCATCACTTACAGGAGCAGGGTAGGGGCATTAACTCTGAAGGCCTGCTATGGGCAGGGTAGCCGTCCTTGGCTCTGGAAAAGCCCACAGGCACAAAGATGCCAAGGCTGGACGCACTGCCATGAAGGATGCGGAATGGGCTAGGGTTAAGTCAAACGGAAGACAAGTGTCTGGTCACTTTCTCCCCCACTTCAGCCTCTGAGGCTGTTGGGTGCTGATCCAAAGAGAAGATCTAAATACCTTCTCACCAGCTTGGGTGAGCGCATTGTCTTGGGTCCTCCCCTAAAGAGCTGTGCATCTTTTGTCAGGCCCTGTGTGCCTGCTGGGTCTCTGTTTTCTCAATTAAGGTTCTCTGCAGCCTTTCCAGCTCTGATCTCTGGGTTTTTCTGAGACTCCCCAACTCAAGCACATCTTGTCTCGGGTGCTCTTGGGAGAGTTTCCTTGTCGAGTGGAATGCCCTCCAAGAAAGCAGAGCACGGCAATAACCAGTGCCAGTGATTCCAGACGCAGGCCACAGAGATGTTCAGGGCATCATTGCACAGAAGGCTCAGAAACAACCTAAATGATCATCATTCAAGAAAGGCACCCTGGTCCAGCTCTAGGGGCCAGGGTTATGGTGGACAATTACACGAAGAAATGAAGTATTTTAAGAATATTTTATGACAAGGAATAATGTTTATGGTATCAGTAAAAACATCAGATTATAGTGTAGAATCACCCCCATCAAGTAAAATAAAGGCATAAAAAGACATGAGAAAAAATATTAAAAGTGGTAGAAAGAAAGGTGCTAGTTGCTTTCTTGTTTACCCTTCTTTGTATTTTCCCTACAAGAACGAGGCTGGGGCAGGGGGCACAGGCAGTTTGTTCAATGTGTATGTAAATCAGAACCTGGAAAGGTTCTCTCAGAGTAGGTTGATGCTTTGGGTTTTTAAAAATATTTATTTATTTTCTATTGGGCCTCACTGAGTGGGTCTTCATTGTGGCATTCAGGATCTCTAATTGCAGTACATAGGATCTAGTTCCCTAACCGAGGGTCAAACCTGGGTCCCCTGCATTGGGAATGTGGATTCTTAGCCACTAGACAACTGGGGAAATCCCAGAGTTGATGCTTTATTTCCTCCTGCCCAGGGAATGTTCCTCTCATGTTACTGTAGGAGCGAACTTTGGCCTTTGGCATCTGACACTTGGATTTGTCCTGCCTCATCCTGGTCCCTATTTCAACATCCTTCCCTTCTCCTGGGAGCGCCCCAGCCAGCCACACCTTTGCATAAGTTATTCTCTCTGCTTGGAATATCCTTCCCGGCAGCTCCCCATCCCCACCCTTCTCAGACTCTGCTCCACTTCATGATGCTGTCGTCTCTAAAAAGTACTCCTGACCTTTCATCCCCAGGCCTCCCTGGGTTCCCCTCCACCTCCACACTAATCCCACTCTTTTAGTTCTGGACTCACTCATTTGTCCCTCTATGAGCTGCAAGCTCCTGAAGGCCAAGGCAACATCTCACACATCTCTGCTGCACCAGCACTGTGCCAGACAGATAGTAGATGTGTCAAGACAATTTCTAATTGAGACATGATTCACACATCATAAAATCCACCCTTTAAATGTGTACAGTTCAGTGGGCTTTATATTCACAAGGCTGTGTAACCATCAGCAGAACCTAATTCCAGAACATTTCCATCACCCCCCAAAGAAACTCCATACCCATTAGCGTCTCTCCCCCCTTCCTCCTCCCTCCCAGCCCGAGGCAACTGCTAGTCTGCCCTTTGTCACTATGGACTTGCCTATTCTGGATATTTTATATATATGGAATATGTGACCTTTGTGTCTGGCTTCTTTCACTTCAGTTCAGTTCAGTCACTCAGTCATGTCTGACTCTTTGCGACCCCATGGACTGCAGCACACCAGACTTCCCTGTCCATCACCAACTCCCAGAGTTTACTCAAACTCATGCCCATCGAGTCGGTGGTGTCATACAACCATCTCATCCTCTGTCATCCCCTCTCCTCCTGTCTTCAATCTTTCCCAGTATCAGGGTCTTTTGCAATGAGTCAGTTCTTCACATCAGGTGGCCAAAGTATTTGAGCTTCAGTTTAACATCAGTCCTTCCAATGAATATTCAGGACTGGTTCCCATTGATTGGTTAGATCTCCTTGCTGTCCAAGGGACTCTCAAGGGCCTTCTCCAGCACCACTGTTCAAAAGCATCAATTCTTTGGCGCTCAGCTTTCTTTATGGTCCAACTCTCACATCAATACATGACTACTGGAAAAACAATAGGTTTGACTATACAGACCTTTGTTGGTAAAGTAATGTCTCTGCTTTTTAATATGCTATGTTTGTCCTAGCTTTTCTTCCAAGGAGCAAGTTTCTTTTAATTTCATGGCTGCAGTCACCATCTGCAGTGATTTTGGAGCCCAAGAAAACAAAATCTGTCACTGTTTCCATTGTTTCCCCATCTATTTGCCATGAAGTGATGGGACCGGATGCCATGATCTTAGTTTTTTGAATGTTGAATTTTAAGCCAGCTTTTTCACTTTCCTCTTTCACTTTCATCAAGAGGCTCTTTAGCTCCTCTTTGCTTTCTGCTATAAGGATGGTGTCATCTGCATATCTGAGGTTATTGATATTTCTCCGGGCAATCTTAATTCCAGCATTTCATCCAGTCCAGCATTTCGCATAATGTGCTCTGCATATAAGTTAAATAAGCAGGGTGACAATATACAGCCTTGATGTACTCCTTTCCCAGTTTGGAGCCAGTCTGTTGTTCCATGTCTGGTTCTAGTGTTGCTTCTTGACCTGCAAGCAGATTTCTCAGGAGGCAGGAAGGTGCTCTGATATTCCCACCTCTTGAAGAATTTTCCACAGTTTGTTGTGACCCACACAGTCAAAGGCTTTTGCATAGTCAATAAAGCAGAAGTAGATGTTTCTCTGGAATTCTCTGGCTTCTTCTATGATCCAGTGGATGTTGGCAATTTGATCTCTGGTTCCTCTGCCTTTTCTAAATGTACTTGAACATCTGGAAATTCTCGTTTCACATACTGTTGAAGATTAGCTTGGAGAATTTTGAGCATTACTCTCACTTAGCATAACGTTTTCAGGGTTTTTTCATGTCGTAGCATGTATCCGTACTGCATTCCTTTTTATGACAGAATAATATTCCATTGTATGGACATAGCACATTTTGCTTATCCATTCATCAGTTGATGGGCATTTAACTTGACTTCATTGTTTAGATATTATGAATAATGCTGCTATGAATACGTGAGCACAGTTTCGTATGAAAAAATATTTTCGGTTCTCTTGGGTATATGACAGGAGTGGAATCGCTGGGTCACAGGAGAACTTCACGGTTAACTTTTTTTTATTGTTTAACTTGTGGAGGAACTGCCCTAATATTTTCCAAAGGGGCTACTCCATTTTATGTTCCCACCAGCAGTGTATGAGGGTTCCTATTTCTCTATTCAACCCTTGCCTGTCAACTATGCCTGTCTTTTTCATTATACAATCACTTCCTAGTGGGTGTGCAGTAGTCAATGGACTTCTGATGAATGAATGAGTGGCTGGCCAATGGACGGATGGATGGACATGTAAAAGTAGGTGTCAGTCCCTGAGCTCCGAGATCTGATTTTGGTGGGAGAGCCTGCTCCTCCCGCTCGCTGGGGGCCTGCACTAAGTGGAGAGACAGCAATCTGCAGACTGCCCCCACCTGTGGCTCCAGACACCCCAAAGCTGCCTCAGTTGGCTTACAGCTGCTGGGTGGCTTTCGGCATGGCTCTGAATGGGACCTGTTTCTGGGTGGGGCTAGCTCTGTAACCCTTCTGGGCCTTGGTTTCCTCTTCTGGGAAATGAAAATAAAGCTCAGCATGTGGAATGACTGTAGGATGAAGCGATGCACGTAAACTGTCCACAAAGGGCACAGAGTGGGTGGTGCCTTTTTCCAGACTGTTTTCTCAGAAGTCTGCCCCATTCATGCATAAATGTCACTTCACTGGTTAACTGCTGGACAAGAGTTTGAGAAGAGAGAGGCGGTGGAAGGGGTAGGGGAAAGACCGGAGGTTTACAGATAGCAGGGAGCAGCAGCAGGGGCAGCCGGCGGCTGTGGAGTAGGCGGGCAGTGCAGACAATCCTGGGAGGATTATCACAGGCCTCCACCGGGCATTTCCTCCCAGGCATTTCTGTCCTCAAGCTCTCCGGATTTTCAGATCTCTGAGTCTTCTATGTAGGCCCTTGAAGGGCATTGGTTGGGGGCGCTGCCGGGGTGGGGGTGGGTGTTGGGGTGGGGAGCACCTAAGCGGTGCTGATTCAAACTCAACTGCGGGTCTACAAGCCAACCTCATGGAAGGGAGATCGAATACCAAGATGTAGGATGGCATACGGGTTATCTGTTGTGCCCAACTTAACAGATAAATAATAACGATTCGGAGCCTCTTGGCAGGAATGAGTTTAAGGTTCTGTACTTTAAGGCTCAGCAGGAAAAAGTAGCTGTACCTGTCCTAGCTCAGGAAAAGGGCGTGGTCAGAGCAATGACCCATATTTACTGTTCTGGACCAATATAAGGTGAGCTCTCTGTTGGGTAGTTCCTATGTTGCCTAAGTAATTGTTGATTGGGGCAGTTTAAAGGTCAAGAGAGATTCAGAGAATCTGCTGAAGTGCCTGAGGGCGGTGGTGGCCATGGCTTCTTCCCACTCTAGCTGTCTTCCAGAGGCTCTAGCACGTGTCAGGAGGTTGTGTCCAGTTTACGGGAAACCTGGGCAGAGGTTTACAGGAAGCCCCGGGCAGAGGGCGTCACTCACGCAGAGAGGCCATGGAGTGTCGTTAGAGCCTGACCCGGTTGGGGGGAATTCTTAGCTCATCTGAATGGCTCCCGGTGAGCCAGTTCCCTGGTTCTGTGTAACATGGGGCCACGAGCCTCTTGGGGCTTCTGGTCCAGGTGATCTGATGGACCCTGATCAAGAAAGTAAAGGTGCATGAGGGGGAAATGTATGCTCTTAGTTTGACCAGAAGAGAAAACTGCAGCCTGTACTGGGTGGAGAGAGATGGAGAAAGTACACTCAGAGAGGAGCAGCTTTGTGACTGCAGCTTGGATTTGTCCCTGTTTTGTCTGTGAAAAAAAAACAGCCACTCAGTCATGTTTGACTCTTTGTGACCCCAGGGACTGTAGCCCACCAGGCTCCTCTGTCCATGGGATTCTCCAGGCAAGAATATTAAAGCGGGTAGCCATTCCCTTCTCCAGGGGCTCTTCCCGACCCTGGGATCAAACCTGGGTCTTCCATGTTGCAGGCGGATCCTTTACCATCTGAGCCACCAGGGAAGCTGGTTTTGCCTGTAATTCTGTGTTAATTGTTTTCTCATTAATACCTAATTCCCAGCTGGAGAGACTCCTAGAAGCATTGGGACATCTGCTCTGGCCCAGACACTTCTGAGGAATTTCCTGGGCCTATTTACCTGCTGTGTACCATGTGACCCCTCCCGGTCCATTGAACAAGGGTGGGCACCTCACCCTGGGGCAGCCAGTGGTCTCAGAGGTGGACCCTCTGGCTTTGAATATTTGAACTGGAGACAGAGAAACAGCAGTTGACAGCAGTGTAGACCTCCAAAAGACCCCCAGAAAGAAGAGAGAGGGTGGGAGGCAGAGGGTGGAGGAAGCCACCAGTAAACAGGAGTCTGGGGTGGGGAGCAGAGGACAGATTGCAGGACACACCAGATGGGCAGGGTGGAGGAAGCCCAGGCACTGGACATGACCACCTTCCGGGTCCCGAACTCTCCCCCAGGCTTTGTGACTCTGGCCATGTGACCCAGCTTCCTTATTGCCCAGAATATTCTCCAGTGAACTCTTTATTCCCCAAAGAAGCCTATATGAGAGGCTTGCGTTTTTGCAACTCCCTAACAAAGCCTAACACGGGTATTACTGCTTTATTGAGAAAGTTTCCTATTTCACAGTAAAAATGGAAGCAAACTGTTTATCAGGGACTGAGGAAGGAGAGGAGCTAGACGATGATAAGGCTCGATGCTGGAAAGTACCCTGACTCCGCATCTTCCGGGGCTCTGGAACAGATGGTTTTGCTGAAGTTCCTGTTGGAAAGCAATCAACCTTTCATGGCCTGCTAAGTGACTTTGCTGCTGCTGCTGCTAAATCACTTCAGTCGTGTCCGACTCTGTGCAACCCCATAGACGGCAGCCCACGAGGCTTCCCCGTCCATGGGATTTTCCAGGCAAGAGTACTGGAGGGGGGTGCCATTGCCTTCTCTGATTAAGTGACTTTAATGAAGGCCAATTTTATGATTGCCTGGTGCACCCACCTGTCCTCCCTGGGTAATATGGAGGCACGGACTTTCTCGCCATGAAGCCAGAGAAGTCAAATGCTTGCCCGAAATTACACAGCATCTACCACCTGACTTGTTGAACAGTGAAAAATGAACAGAAACCTCAATTAAACAGACTTGGGAGATCACACAGCAGAGCTCCTCTGACCTGTGCATCTAGCAGAGCCCAGCAGGAAGAAGAAAGACTCCTCTTCTTTCCCGGCAAGCACTCAGCCAAGGAAAGCCACAGATGCCTTGTCTGCACAGACTTCCCAGCTTCCTTTGCCCTCTATAAAAGCAGTCTTCTTCCCTTGCCTTGCAGAGACTTGCACATGGCTCTTGGACCCCAAATTGCAATTCTCTGCTGATCCCAAATAAACCCATCTTTTAAAAAAATTTTTTTAAAAACCCATCTTTGCTGGAAAAATATCTGGCAGTGTATTGATTTCAGGTCAACCAGAGCTTCAGTGCGCTTCTCAGCTTAACTCCACTTCCCACACACTAGGTCTGCAGTCTGCCTGAAGACCTGCAGTCTGCCTGTCTTCCCTATTGTAGCTCAGAGGGATGAATCCAAGAGCCAGGAAGAACGAGGGAGGATCTCCAGGGCAGGCAATTCCTGAACAGAGCTTTGTGTTTGAATTAGCATTGGTTTTTCTTTCTTCTGATGTGCAGATATATGAGTGTTAATACTTGTATAAATTCATGTGACCACCACCATATTCAGGATAGAGAATAGTCCCATCACCCTGCCAAACACACCATACTCCCAACCGCAACCCCCTGGAACTGTTATGTTCTCCGTCCCTATGGAGAGAAGTTTTGTCTTTTATAGATTGTCATATAAATGGAATTATAAAGTGTGTAATATTTGAAACTGATTTATTTCACCCAGCATAATGCCTTTAAGCACCGTCATAGTTTGTTCTGTTCTGTTGCAGAAGAGGAAGCCACTGTATGGACAAATGACAGTCTAATAATTCATCCACTGAAAGATACTGGGTGGTTATGTTTTTGACAGTTATGGGGAGAGCTGCTGCAACCATTTGTGTGCAGCTTCTTGCATGAACATAAGTTTTGTTTCTCTAGGTTACATGCCTAGAAGTGGAATTACTGGGTCTTGTGGTAACTGTATGAGAAACTGCCAAACTGTTTTCCAGAATTGACCATATTAAGAATTCTGTGTTGGTCCAGTGTCTGCACTGCCACAGCAAGGTGCAGGGGTTCAATCCTTGGTCAGGGAATTAAGATACCACATGCCGTGATGTGGCATAAATAACTAAATAAATGTAAACAGCTTGTCACCTCTTTCTAAACAAACAAACAGACCCAGAATGGTTACACCGAATCACATTTCTACCAACAATAATGAGAGTTCTAGGAGAAGGCAATGGCAACCCACTCCAGTGTTCTTGCCTGGAGAATACCAGGGACCGGGGAGCCTGGCGGGCTGCTGTCTATGGGGTCACACAGAGTCGGACACGACTGAAGCGACTTGGCAGCAGCAGCAGCAGCAGCAGTTGCCCCACACACTAGCCAGTCCTTATGATCGTCAGACTTTTGTTTGTTTAGTTTAACAGGTTGTAGGAGTATCTCACTGTGGTTTTGCGTTTCCCTAGTGACTAACGGTGCTGAGCATCTTTTTGCGTGCCTATTTGTCATTTGCATATCTTCTTTGGTTAAGTGTCTGTTCAAGTCTTTTGCTCTTTTAAAAAATTTGGTGTTTGTTTTCTTCCTGTTGAGTTTTGTAAATTCTTTTTATACTCTGCGCACAAATTATTTTCCAGACACATAGTTTACAAATACGGTCTCCCAGTCTTTTCAATTTCTTTAAAGTGTTCTTATAAAGCAAGTGTTATTGATTTTGCTTTTTTATGGATCATTAAGCAGGGTTTTGAAGAACACACCCGAAGGATTCTAGGCAAAGGACATACTATGTGCAAAGCAGCTCAATACTGCTGGAGAGGAGCATGTGGGGTAAGGGGTGGAGGGAGTGACTGGATCTTAGAAGGATCAGATCCCATGTCCCCAGGATGCCACACCAAGGAGTACGGACAACTTGTCCTGTAGGTGAGGGAACCACCGAAGGACATGGCAATTGCTTGCTTTTATTTTGACTAACTTTTAAAAATGAGTTTCTCATAGGAAAACACAGAGCAACAAAAAGACAGTTAAAACCCTGCGTGATCCTACCACCGAGAGGGGAGGTACACTCATTAACATTTGGGCTGGTTCTTCTTTTCATACACACATGTACACATACATTTTCTCTTTTACAAAAATGAGGCCATGTCATCATACTGTTTTAGAACATGTCTTTTGCTTTTGCTCAACAATAATATCTGTGAACTCTTTCCCATATCATTATTCTTTTACTTCCTCATGTCTTCAGTTAAGATTATTATTTTTTTGGGCCTCCCTGAAGCCCTGGTGATTCAGTGGTTAAGAACTTGCCTATCAGTGCAGGACACTGATTTGAACTCTGATCTGAGAATATCCCACATGCCATGGGGAGACTAAGCCTGTGGGCCACCGCTCCTAACCCCTTTATTGGAGCCCATAAGCCGCAACTACTGAGCTCACACACCACGATGCGTGCCCTGGAGCCCAGGCTCCGCAACAAGAGAAGCCACTGCAATGAGAAGCCGGCACACCTCAAAGAAGAGTATCCCCCACTCATTGCAACTAGAGAAAGCCCGAGCAGCAACGGAGACCCACTGCACTCATAAAGAAATAAAGAAAATAAATTTTTAGAAAATTAACCTTTTTCTTTTTGTTATATTTTAATGTAAGATTTCATGCATTTAAATTAAAATGCCCAACATGAAAACCATGACAATATTAAGAACTACCATTTGGTTAAAGGATAAGAACACAAACAATAGCATCATCTCTGTGGTGAACACGTGTCTAGTTCTTCCTATGTGCCAGATGCTGTTCTTTATGTATATGAACTCCTGTCCTCTCCAAACAGCCCCTTGAGGTAGTGGCATTATCTCCATGTGACAATGGGGAAAGGCGCAGAGAGGTTAAACCAGCTTCCCCAAGACCACACAGACAGTGAGTGGCAGAGGTAGGACTGGAACCTCTGGGTATGGAAACACCAGGTGGCCATGGAGGATGAGGGGGCACAGGGGTCAGGGGTGACTCCTAGAAAGCTGCTGTGACTGAGGAGCAGAGGTGCCACTTACTGAGCCAGGAAGATGGAGGAGGAGCTGAGCTAGGGGTCGGGGAAGGTCAGGAACTCGAGGCTGAAATGCCTGTGGAACAGGAAGGCAGAAACGAATGAATGTTTGCAAATGGAAAAAAGAAACGCACGAATGAATGGAGAAATGACCCACTCCAGGCAAGGACGTTCACAGCAGCGCAGCAGAAAACTCTGACCAGTCAGGTCAGGGAAACCGTAACGCTGCAGGGTCTGGTTGAAGAGGGTCACACAGCTGTTTACAACAGGGAGACCCATAGACATACAGGATCTGGGAGCAGTTGTTTTCACCAGTGTTCATCAAGTACCCAGGGTCTGGCAACTGCTCCATCCACAAGTTACTATCGCTACTCTGAACCTGGGATTGGGGGTCCGGTGGAGACCATGTCCACCACTGGGTCCTGCCATCCCGACACCCAGCTGGGAACAAGGCACATTCCTCAGCGGTCAGGGCAGGAGGGAGGTGGTGGGATGGGGGACGCTTCCATGCTTCTTCTCAGAAGACAAAGGGCTCTTCATGATTTAATTAAAATGCCCATCAAAGGCCTCAGAAGATAAAGGCTAGTTGGAATGAAATAAAAATTGCTGGAGTGAACATATTACCAATTTAATTTCATTCTGGGGGCATCTATGAGGTTCCAATATTAAAGAGAGAATCCATCACTAAATTCCCATCTGTCCTGCCATGAGTGAGTGAGTAGGTGAGTGAACGTCACTCAGTCGTGTCCGACTCTTTGTGACCCATGGTCTCTCCATGGAATTCTCCAGGCCAGAATACTGGAGTGGGTTGCCATTCCCTTCTCCAGGGGATCTTCCCAACCCAGGGATTGAACCCAGATCCCCTGCATTACAGGCAGACTCAGACTCAGGTACCATCTGAACTACCAGGGAAGCTCCATCCTGCCATACTGGGGGCATTTCTGAAGATGTCCAAGTTCTGTTTGAAGAGACCCGGGGAGCTCTTAGCAGCTGAGCTCATCTGTCCTTTGTTTCTCCGTGAGAGGAGAGCTGTAGGGGGTGAGAGACTCTAGAATACAGAAGGCACTCAATTAGTGTATGTGAAAGGGAAGGAAGGAGAAAGGAAGGGAGCGGGGGTCAGGGGAGCTTTGGGTTTAGAATTCAGCTGATTTGAGGGTGAGTCAAAGCCTTGCATAACAGCTTTTCCTCCAGATAACCCCATGACTCCCTTCCTCCCCGCCTTCAATTCTTTGCTCATATGCCCCTTTTCACTGAGGCCAACTTTGCCACCCGTTTAAAAGTACATCCCTTCCCCAACCCTGACCTTCCCCCTTCCCTGCTCCATCCATCTCCCCCAGAACTTAACTTCACATCCTATATAATTTACTAATTTGTTTGTTCGTTGTCTATTTCTCCCCACTAGAATGAAGGCCCCGTGGGAGCAAGGATGTTTGTCTCTTCTGTTCATTGATGTATATATATACCCCGTGCCTAGCATCATGCCTGCCTCGATAAATATTTGTTGGATGAAGGCATTGATTCATCTGGCAGAGAATAAATTGTTTTTTAATAATTTATTAACTATCTCCTTCCAAGGAAAGTGAGTCTCAAGAATGACCCTGACTCTTCCCAGTGTCTCAGTAAGTCTCTGACCGTCTCACATTGGTTCTTCCTGGTCCAGCCTGCAGTCTCCCCTGAAACCAGTCCAGGATGGCCTGCCAGTCCTATGCCTTTTGTATAGCTCTGACTTCGAGCAATAGAAATATTTCATAAACACTGCACAGATTTTAAAGTGTACATAGTCTATACCAATCAGGAAGTGAAAAATATAAGCCCTTTCTCCAAACTACAGAAAAACTGGGCCAGGCAACGCCTCTTGTCAATAAAGAAGAAAAATTTAAGTTCAAAAAAAGAGAACAATCCTGGGTTAGCAGAGCCCACCGATCCAAAGGTGACATCCCCTGTTCAGCTGTACCTGCAGACTCTCAGGTATAAACTGAGAAGAAGGGAAGAACTACTCTTCCAGCATCAACTCAAGGGGCATAGCTCTCACCCCCAGGTCTGCTCCCCAGCTCTGTGCCCACCAGCCAAGTCCAAACCCCATACACTTCGGAAATGGTGAGAAATAACAAGCGCCTGTCAGCCCCTTCCTCGGAGTGTCAGAGGGAAGTCTACAAGAGCAGCTTTCTTGTCCCTTGCAGATGGCAGGGTGGCTGCTGGGGCTCACGTAGCCAGGGGGAAGGCCCTGGGGAGGAAGCCAGGAACACTCTGGACAGTAGTCATCTGTCTGGAAAACATTAGTCCTCAGTCTGATGTGCGCATAACCTGAGCCCAGACACTCTTTCGCTTTCACTTACAGAAATACACAGTTTTGGGTCTCAAAATACTCAGGAGTTTCCTTGGTTACTGCTGCTGCCAGTACTGGTTAATCTTTCAGTGTTTACAGCCTATTCTCCTCCGGAAGCAAACATTCAGCCTGGGCAATGTGACGAGTCATGAAAACATTGTAAAATGCAAAGCAGGCTTCTTTTCTCCAAGGGTAATTTCTTGGAAATCTTGTTTTGCCAGCAACACCTAAAAAATCTGGCCTGGTGCAACATCCTTCTAAGCATTATGGAGACAGAATTTTAGAAATGGAAAGAACCAAACTTTTCCCCTTGTATGTCCCATCCACCTTAGAGTTGATGGCTCCATACTATTTCAGCCCAGAGCATCCAGACTCCCTGCCCCTTCATCTCTTTCTTCTGAGGCATAGTTCAGAGACCTTCTCACTAGTTCAGAGACCCTCTCAGATTTTAACACTCTACGGGTCCAGATCCCTTTTAAAGACTAGATCTAAGATTAAGTCCACCCCTCCTACTTTGGCTGGAAAATACAGACTTTTCACTAACTTGAACTGGAACAGTTGGGTTTCCATAGGGAATGAATATAAAGAATTTTGGGCCCTACATCACATTAAACACAAAATTTAATTCAAAATGAATTGCAGGCGTAGACATGAAAAGGTAAAACAATAAAGCTTCTAGAAGAAAACATAGTATGAAATCTTCTTGACCAAGGGGTAGGCAAAGATTTCTTAAGCAGAATGCAAAAAGTTCCAGCTGTAAAAGGAAAGTTAATAAATTAGACCTCATTGAAATTAAAAACTCCTGTTCATCAAAAAGATATGATTAAGAAGGTAAAAAGTTAGCCATAAACTAAAAGATATTTGCCATACTTACAAGTAACAACATATTTTATATATTTTTGTATCCCAAATATGGGCTTCCCAGGTGGCACTAGTGATAAAGAACTCACTTGCCAATGCAGGAGACATAAGAGATGCAGGTTCGATCCCTGGGTCGGGAAGATCCCCTAGAGGAGGAAATGGCAACCCACTCCAATATTCTTGCCTGGAGCATCCCATGGACAGCGGAGCCTGGCGGGCCCTAGTTCATAAGATCACAAAGAGTCGGACACGCCTGAGCAACTTAGCACACATGCACACACATCCCAAATATGTAACAAGGTTCTAAAAGTCAACAAGAAAAAGACAAATGATCCAATTATTAGGAACAGCTGAAAATTTTTACTTCGCAAAAGAGAATATTCACATGGCCCAAAACAGCATTTTAAAAGGTGCTCAACATCATTAGTCACCAAGGAAACACAAAATCCACAAGGAGCTACCACAACATACTGACCCAAATGGTGGAGTTGAGTACCTGTAGCAGAGACTTGGAGAAGGCAGTGGTACCCCACTCCAGTACTCTTGCCTGGAAAATCCCATGGACGGAGAAGCCTGGTGGGCTGCAGTCCATGGGGTCGCTGAGAGTTGGACACGACTCAGTGACTTCACTTTCACTTTTCACTTTCATGCATTGGAGAAGGAAATGGCAACCCACTCCAGTGTTCTTGCCTGGAGAATCCCAGGGACGGCAGAGCCTGGTGGGCTGCTGTCTATGGGGTCACACACAGAGTCGGACACGACTGAAGCAACTTAGCAGCAGCAGCAGCAGAGACTTATATAGTCTGTGTAGCTGAAAATGTTTATTATCTTACCTTTTACAGAAACAGTTTGCTTACCCCCCGATACACAGCAGGTCTTTTTGACAAAGACCGACTCCCTAATACATGCAAAAACCTGACTGATTCTCACAGACAAAATGCTGAGTGAAAGAAGCCAAATACAAGTGTACCCTGTATGATTCCATTCAGATACGGTTCAGCAGCAGGCAAAATTAATCTCTGGTGATGGAGGTCAAGCCAGTGATTACCTCTGTGTGGATGCAAGGAAGGAAGTAAGAGGGACCCTGTGCTCCGTCTCTTGATTGGGTCAGGGTGGAGATTCCACTGGTGTGTCATTATGCAAAAACCCATCAAGCTGCATAGTGTAATTTTGTGCATTTTACTGCATATAACTTTTCTTCAATTTTAAAACGGAAAAAGTGCTGGTCTTCAGGCAGGGCTTCCCTGATAGTTCAGTTGGTAAAGAATTCGTCTGCAATTCAGGAGGCCCCAGTTCGATTCCTGAGTCCAGAAGATACGCTGGAGAAGGGAATGGCCACCCACTCCAGTATTGTTGGGCTTCCTTTGCGGCTCAGCTGGTAAAGAATCCTCCCACAATGCGAGAGACCTGGGTTTGATCCCCGGGTTGGGAAGATCCCCTGGAGAAGGGAAAGGCTACCCACTCCAGTATTCTGGCCTGGAGAATCCCATGGACTACATCGTCCATGGGGTCACAAAGAGTCGGACACAAGTGAGCAACTTTCAGTTCACATCAGGTCTACCATATGCAAAGCACATTAGGGGGGGTTTCTTCTTTCATCCCAGAGACTGAACTCAGTATTAGAGTGGCCACACCCTGGCCGCTTGCTGACTCAAGCATGCCAAGATCTTGGCATTTCTAGCCACAGGCCACCATGCTTCATACCACTTGAGCCCATCCACCTGGCTCCAGAGAGCTAGATCCAACTGACGGTGTCACAGGCGACTAGTCTTCAGACTTTAGGACAACTGTAAATGAGCTGAGAGTTTGCTAGTGATGCCTATTCCTGGCCCCTCCTCCCCCAGTTTCTACTTCTTTCAGGTCCTGGGTGGCATCGTCAGTAGTTCGGCATGTGAATCTGACCCAGAAGATCTGGAGACCACACTTTAGGAAGCGTTGCTGTGCAGGCTGAGGCAGGAGGTGTGAGGGAGCAAAGGGGAAGAGACAAATTGCTCTAGAAAGGGAAGAGAGAACCTGCGAGGAAGAGGGAGTGGGTGAGACTGAGGGGAGTAGGGAGAGAAGTACTGATCGGAAATGGGGTTGGGGATCTTTATTAAGCTGGTGTCTAGGGGAACACCTTCTCCATCTCTCCACCCAAGTGTTGTAAAGATCCCAGTTCTTATTACCATACTAAGACGTGCCCACCTCCGAGGTGAGCTCAGGATGAGAAAAGAGCCTGTTCTTAGAGATTCGGTCACATCTGGATTTGATAGCCACCCAGGAAAATATGTGTCATCCCCCTTTCAGCACCTGGGGCCAGTCATTCCCCTTCATAAAGCCCAGGTTCAAGCTGCCCCTTCCATCATATTCAGGCAGGTTTGTTTGGTTTTTTTTTTTTTCCTATTTAGGAAATTTTTTTTTTTTTTTAAGAAAGCACTTGAGTGGTGTTCTTTGATTTTTCTTTCCATGGTAAACTGAAGTTTTACAGAGAATCCATACCCTTTGAACTGGTGGTTTGAGCTTCTGAATGAACAACAATCAACTAATGGGGTTATTTTCTTCTCAGGGAAGGAATGAAGAAACTGCAAGAGAGAGAGGTTTACCTTTTATTTAAGGAAAATTGGAAGAAAATAAGTTATAAGTGGTAGCCTTACTAACAAACAAATTTAACACTACCTGCACCTACAGAACATGATTTGGAATTGTATAGCTTTCCCAATCCTACTAGGTCAAGGTGTATTAGAAAAAATACGGTATTTTCCACCATATGCGTTTCATGTTGCCTGTGTACAGCTCTGGAATTTTGTGGACCTAGGGAAGGAACAGAGAGTTAAAAAGTAAAACAGACACTCAGTATTCGGGCCTGTGGAGAGTCATGGGAAAGCAAAACCCTTTTACTAGATTTGATTTTTTTAAAAAACAAAACGAAAATAGGAAAACTGTGCACACACCATGGGCAAGATCAACTAAGCCAGACAATGTGGCCAGATGAGTCTGCAGGAAATAGGTTGCATTAAGAAAACTGATGGAGTTTTCAGCAGCCGTTACAAAGAGCAAACAAAGCAAGACGTGATAATATCACAGGACTTGTGAAAAAACTGGGGGACAAATACCTCCACAAGCGCTTTCCCGCTTTAGGAATCTTGGAGAGGAATGGGCACTGTGGTTGCCTCTGGGAAGGGAAACGGTGTAGGAGAGAATCAGGGTTGGAAAGCCACTCCGTCGTGTCCAACTCTATGCCATCCATGGAATCCTCCAGGCCAGAATACTGGGGTGGGTAGCCCTTCCCTTCTCCAGGGGATCTTCCCAACCCAGGAATCAAACCCAGGTCTCCCACATTGTAGGCGGACTCTTTACCAGCTGAGCCACAAGGCAGAGTTGGGAGGAAGACTTAATTTCTATCCTACATTCTTTGAGGCTGTTTGACTTTTTCACCCTGCATAAATTTTGTCTACTAAAAGAGTAAAAATTAAGAAACGAAGAGAGGGAGGGATGGGAGGAGGGAATAGAGTATTTGGTGGGCATTTGTTCTTGAAAAGCCAGCTCAGAGCTGTTCTAGAAGGAGAAGCACGCACAGGCTCCAGAGTGTTCCTGCTGGCCAGCCCGTGGTGCCCACAGGCCGCGTGCCAGGTCTGTCACCGTGCCCGGCACTCTGTCCTCCATCACTTGCTCCACAGCCTGAGGTAAGAACATGTTGTCTTGAGGTCGTGCCCACACCCTGGGTGGAAACACCATGGTGTTCCAATGTGGAATTTCCAGCAGCTCTTGCAGCACAGGGTAGGAGTTTGGAAAATGAACTCCAAGGCAGAAGCAAGAAGTGCAGAAGGGACAGGGGTTAGAAAATACACAAAGAGCTGTCAAAGGGCCTCCTGGTCCCTGTCAGAGCATAAGAGATGACAGGCAGGACAGGGCAGTGGTTACAGGTCTGGACCCATGTTATCTGGGGTCAAGTCCTGGCTTTTCCACTTAAGAGACTGCGAGACCCTCCAGAACATCATTTCCCCCATGTACAATGACAAAATCTACCATGCAGGAATAGTGAAAATTAAATAAATTAAGGTGTTAGTGTTTAAGTACAGAACAAACACATAGTAGATGTTAGCTATTTATGGCTCCTCTATTTTCTTTGAATTCTCATAGTACTGTGTCAGACAGGATGTGATTATTGGTCTGTTTTCTCCTGATACATCAAAGTTCAGATCAATAAACTTTGTTAAGGGTTAGACAAAGGAGTCTCTGATACCAAGCACAGGGTTTCATCCATTACATCAGCATTTCCCAAACTCTGTTCCAATGAACAACTGATGTATCCCCCAAATCTTAATGAATGTTCCTCCAACACAAGGTTTTGTGACCAATAAGTCTGAGAAATACTGATTAAATGAAATTAATCAGGTTATTTACTGTAAGATTCGTCAGAGCCTTTAAAATGCTAATCCACCCATGACTCCATGATGGAGTAGCATTTCCCAAGTCATGTGACCACTGAATGATTTTGTTTTCCGTGGCATACATATTAACACACAGAGTAACATTAAGGTTCTATGAAAAATAGCTCTGGACATGCTTTGCTACATTAAAGGACAAGCACGTCACTTCCCTGGTGGTCCAGTGGATCGGGGGACACGAGACACCTTGTCAGATCCAGTTAAGTCTGTGAGCCACAGCTACTGAGCCCAAGCTCTGGAGCCCAGCTCCACAGTCAGAGAGGCCATCACACATAGAGGCCCACACGCTGCAGCTAGAGAGGAGCCTCTGCTCGCCACAGCTCGAGAATGCCCTCGCAGCAACGAGGAGCCCACGGGCCACAGCAAAGACCCAGAGCAGCCATAAATAACCAAACATTGCGAAAAGAACCAGCGCGACTAGAAGAGGGCTATTTAAGATCTGTTTTCATGTCAGTCTCCATCAAAGAGAAGGTCTTCCAACCACGAAGTGTAGAACACATGTGGGCACGGTGGTTAGGACAGGGATGGTGAGCCACGCGAAGTACATGAGCACGGAGGTAAGACCGGGATCTGAATTAAGATCTTTTGTTGGGGGGGAGCGTGCTAGGTCTTCACTGCAGCGCGTGGCTCTTCATCGCAGCACACAGGCTTCTCTAGTTGTGGCACACAAACTTAGTTGCCCCTCAGCATATGGGATCTTAGTTCCCCAACCAGGGATCGAGCCCATGATCCCTGTAATGGAAGGTGGAATCGTTACCACTGGACCACCAAGGAAGTCCCCTGAAGGCAAATCTTGAGTTCCCTGGAATGATGGGTCATTTGCTATCTCGGAACCTCAGTTTCCTCATCTATAAGTTGGCAGAATAACAACTACTTCGCTTGGCTGTTTTACAATTTAAATTTCAGTGAGTAATATCTCAGGGTTAGTTTCCTTTCTTCAGTTAGAATGTTTTCAGTTGCAAACAGCAGACAGAAACACTTAAATTGGCTTAAACAAAAAGGGAATTTACCAAAGTAAGTAGAAGTCCAGATAAGGTTTTACCAGCGCTCATGATGTAATTAGAGTAGGTGATAATTCTCACTGTCAGGAAGCTTAATGCCCATCCCTGGAAAAATTCTAAACTGAGTATTGCACAGATGATCTTTTAGTGCCTTGATCTCTAGGGACCAATGCAAATTCACTAAGAACAAGTCATTGGAAGATAGTCCTTTTTATTTTTTCAAAAAAAAAATTATCCCATCAGGGGACCAGTGATTCTCAAGCTGTGTAGGCAGGCACCCTAGACAGCTCTCAGAATTTCCAGAGGCATTTTCTACCAAATTCCCTTGGCTGATAGATCTATTTTAAAAGTGGAATAAATAAGCATTGCACAGGCCATGGGCGAAAAAAATGTTTGAGAAGCACTGTCACAGCCATAGTATGACTGGTTCTCAGAAAGGGCATTTGATAAAACCTCTCTTGAGGGCTTCATAGATAAATACGCCTGGGGCATATGAGCAGCAGCAAACAACAGCTCCTAATGATGAAACACTATACAGTTTTGTGTAAAACACACAGAATCTTGAATTTTCTATTTAAGCAGAACTTGAAATCTTTTATTAAATGTGCATTGGTTATATGTATACTGCTCAATGATGGATAAATTGTGAAGTCCAACTTATATTCAGTGGATTAAAAAAGAGTTGTGTACCAAGATGCTCATTTTAGCATTATTTATAGCAGACAGGGAAAACAATGGAAAAGCCCAACAATAGCAAAATGGTTCGTAAATTATACAAAAGAGTATTAAGGTAAAACACAGACTAAACGAAAGAATTATCATATAGTCATTATGATGTTACTTGGGATTCCCTGGCAGCTCAGCAGTAAAGAAACTGTCTGTGATGCAGGAGACACGGGTTCGATCCCTGGGTTGGGAAGATCCCCTGGAGAAGGAAAGGGCAACCCACTCCAGTATTCTTGCCTGGGAAATCCCATGGACAGAGGAGGCCGGTGAGCTACAGTCCATGGGGTTGCAAAAGAGTTGGACACAACTTAGCAACTAAACAAAAAAATGATGTTACATAGCCTCATTATGAAGCAAGATTGTGAAGAACACATAATGACATAAAATATATAATCTGAATTTTGTTTTTAAAAAGTTTAAACACAGAGAAATGGATAAGAAGGTAGAATGAATGATAAACATGTTAATGATTGATTTCTTTTTCTTTTTTTTTAACCTTTCTATGGTTTTCCAAAGTCCCTCTCTTTTATAACTAAGTGGGGGAAACAGCAATAAACGTTCTTTTAATATATCGTTGGGTGTTTTTACAGATCATAAGCCCAGCATGAGTCAACAGTGAACAGACACATCTGCCAAAAATACTAAAAACTCTCTGCTCCTGAAGAGAAGCAGAGTGTTCTGAAAATAGGAGGTGACAACCTTTGGCATACAGATGGCTCATCCTCATATGAAACTTTGTGTCCAGTTCAGGAAACCACATTTTTAAGGACATTGGGACACTGCGGCATGCCCAAAGTAGGGAAAGAAAGGACATTAGGAAAGTTTATACCATGTCATATTTACTCATTAATGAATTCACCTATTCAACCTCAAAAGTACCTCTTAGGCACTGTAGGTGAAATGGGAGAATTATATCAAAGGATGGTTGATGCATATAAGTTGGGGGCACAATAGCTGTCTACAATATTTTAAGGTCTATCATGTGGCAAATGGACCGGGGGCATATAAAGTTTCAAGAGTGCATGGAGGCATATATGGTCAAATAATTTTCTACAAGGATGCCAAGACCACTCAATGGTTAAAGGACAGTCTTCATCAAATGGTGTTGGTTTGATGAATATCCCCGTGCAAAGGATGAAATTGGGTCCTCCTCTTACTCCTCATTTCTAAAAGTAACTCAAAATAGATCAAAGACTTAAATGTAAGAGCTAAATCTACCAAAGTCTTAGGCGAAAACATCATGGCATTGCAATTAGCAATAATTTCTTGGATATGATAGCAAAAGAACAAGCAATGAAAGAAAAAGTAAATACATTGGAATTCATTAAAATTTAAATGGAAAGGAAACCCAAAAAAGAGGGGCCATATGTATATATAGATATGGGCTTCCCTGGTGGGTGGGATAGTAAAGAATCTGCCTGCAATGCAGGAGACCCGGGTTGGATCCCTGGGTTGGTAAGATCCCCTGGAGAAGGAAATGGCTGCCTGCTCTGGACAGAGGAGCCTGGCAGGCTACAGTCCATGGAGTCACAGAGAGTCAGATACAGCTGAGTGACTAGCACTTTCTCCTTCACTATGCACACATACAGCTGATTCACTTTGCTGTGCAGTAGAAACCAACACAACATTGTAAAGCAATTAGACTCCAATAAAAATTTTCTAAAAAACGTTTCTGGGCCAAAGGACGCTATCAACAGAGTGAAAGGAAATCCCCCAAGTGGGAGAAAATAATTGTAGCAAATCCTATTTCTGATCCTTATGGGATATCTATATCCTCGACTTATATCCTGATAAACCCACGGGAAAGTTGAAAATATCACAAGTTGAAAATGCATGTAATATACCCAAACTACTGAACATCATAGCTTAGCCCGCCTTAAATGGGCCCAAGCCACTCACATTAGCCTACGGTCGAGCAAAATCATTTAACACTAAGCCTATTTTATAATATGTTGAATATCTCTTATAACTGATTGACTGCTGTATGGAAAGCGATCAGCGCGGTTGGCTGGGTGCAGAATGATTGTTAAGGGCATCGGCTGTTTTCCTTCATGATTGCTTGGCTGACTGGGACCCGCGGCTTGCTGCTGGTGCCCAGCATCAGGAGAGAGTATTTTCTCTCATATCGCTGACCTGGGAAACATCAAAATTCAAGGTGTAGTTTCTACTAAATGTTTATCG
This sequence comes from Ovis aries, assembly GCF_016772045.2. Classification (NCBI taxonomy): domain Eukaryota; kingdom Metazoa; phylum Chordata; class Mammalia; order Artiodactyla; family Bovidae; genus Ovis; species Ovis aries. The sequence goes on from NC_056064.1 coordinate 19,387,197, forward strand.
ATTTCACACTGTCGCAGCTCAAAACCAACACAGTTTGGAGACCATCTGACTCTGTGTGTGTATATATTTCTACCTGCAACTCTAATCTTTTCTGACTAATGATAAGGATTAATAAATCTCCAATAACTTAACAACCAAAACACACAGCCCAATTAAAAAATGGGCAAAGGACTTGAATATACATTTCTCCAAAAATGATTTACAGTACCAATAAATACATGAAAGGATGCTCAATATCAATACTTATCAGAGAAATGCAAATCAAAACCCCAATGAAATACCAGTTCACACACATTAGAATGATGGCTATTATTGAAAAAGTAAAATAGAATAAAATAAACAGATAATAACAAGGGTTGGTAAAGATGTGAAAAAATCAGAACCCTTGTATATGGCTGGTGGAAATGTAAAATGGTGCAGTCACTGTGGAAAAAAGTATGACAGTTCCTCAAAAAGTTAAGCATAGAATTATCATACGATGTAGCAGTTCTACTTCTGAGTATATGCCTAAAAGAATTGAAAGCAGGGTGTCAGGACTTCCCTGGTGGTCCAGTGGCTAAGACTCTGTGCTCCCCATGCAGGGGGCCTGGATTCGATCCCTGGTCAGGGAACTAGATCCCACGTGCTGCAACTAAGAATTCTCACGCTGCAAATGAAGATCCCACGTGCCGCAACAAAGACAGAGGAAGCTTCATGCCGCAACGGGGACCTGGCACAGCCAAATAAATAAATACTTTTTAAAAGCAAGGTGTTAAACAGATATTGTACCTCATGTTCATAGCATCATTATTCACAAGTATCCATTGACAGCTGAATGGATAAACAAATGTAGTATATACTTTCAATGGAATGTTACTCAACCTTTAAAATGAATTCTGACATGGATGAATCCTGAGGACCTGATGCTAAGTGAAATAAGCCTGTCCAAAAGGACAAATATCATATGATTCACATATATGAGGCACCTGTATGTGTGTGTGTGCTCCAACTCTTTGTGTGTCCAACTCTTTGCGACCCCATAGCCCGCCAGGCTCCTCTGTCCATGGAATTTTCCAGAATACCAGAGTGGTTGCCATTTCCTACTCAAGGGAATCTTTCCGACCCAGGGATAGAAACTGCATCTCCTGCGCTGGCAGGCTGATTCTTGATTTTATCAACAGCGCCACCTGGGAAGCCCATATGAGGCACCTAAGGTGTCAAGGTGTCGTCACTCAGTCGTGTCCGACTCTTTGTGACCCCATGGACTATAGCCTACCAGGCTCCTCCATCCATGGGATTTTCCAGGCAAGAGTACTGGAGTGGGGTAGCCATTTCCTTCTCCAGGGGATCTTCCCGACCCAGGGATCAAACCTGGGTCTTCTGCATTGCAAGCAGATGCTTTACCCTCTAAGCCACCAGGGAAGCCCCACGAGGCACCTAGAAGTAGTCAAATTCACCATCAGACAGTGCAATGATGGTCGCTGGGTCTCAAGGGAGGGAGGGATGAGCGGTTTAATTAATCGTTTAATGGGCACAGAACTTCAGTTTGGGAAAATGAAAAGTTCAGTAGATGGACTGCGGTGATGGTTGAGAATACATAAAGGGAGGGTCATACCCACCAGGATAGCTAAAACAAAAGACTAAGAACCAAGCGTTAGCAAGAGCATGGAACAACAAACTCCCATACATTGCTGGTGGGAATGTAAAAGCTGAAACTGCTGCTGCTGCTGCTGCTAAGTCACTTCAGTCGTGTCCAGCTCTGTGAGACCCCATGGACGGCAGCCCACCAGGCTCCCCCGTCCCTGGGATTCTCCAGGCAAGAACACTGGAGTGGGTTGCCATTTCCTTCTTCAATGCATGAAAGTGAAAAGTGAAAGTCAAGTCGCTCAGTCATGTCTGACTAGTAGCGACCCCATGGACTGCAGCCTACCAGGCTCCTCAGTCCATGGGATTTTCCAGGCAAGATTACTGGAGTGGGGTGCCATTGCCTTCTCCGAAGCTGAAACTATGACCCAGCAATTCTATTTCTATATATTAACCCAAAGAAGACACTTCATGTGCAAACAATAATACACACACAAGAATGTTTATAGGGCCCTTTATCCATAATAGTCAAACACTAGGTACAAGTAGAATGCCCATCAACAGAATAATTAATTAATTAATTATGGGATAGTCATAAAATGGAATACTATTCAGCATAAAAAAGAAAAAACTTGAGTTTACAAAGTGAGATAAAAGAATCTCACAGATGCTATGCTAAATGGAAGAAATCAGATAGATAATGGATCATTTCTCTTGCCACTTTCAAGAATTTTTTTCTTTAATTTTTAGAAGCTTGATTACGTGTCTTGGCATGAATTTTTTTTTTTTTAGGATTATCCTTTATGGGACTTTTTCAGCTTCTTTAATCTGTGTCTGTTGCCAAGTTTGGGAAGTTTTCATCCGTCTTTGCTTAAAATACATTTTAAGCTTCACTCTTTTCCTAGGGCTCCAATGACACAAATATTCTTTTGTTATAGTCTCATAGGTCCCTACAGCTCTGTTTTTTCCCATATATTTCTTTTTACTGTTCAGATTTGAGAATTTCTATTTTTTATCACCAAGTTCATTAATTCTTTCTTCTGTCCTCTCTCTATTCTTCCCTTAAGCCCATCAACTGAGTTTTAAATGTTTGGTTACTGCATTTTTCAGTTCTAAAATTTCTGCTTGATTCTTTTTCACATCTTCTATTCCTTTGCTGAGATTTTTCAGTTTTTTATTTGTTTCAAACATGTTTGTCATTGCTTGTTGAAACATTTTCATGATGACTGCTTTAAAATCCTTGCCAGGTAAGCCTAGCATCTGTTTCATCTTGGCACTGGTCTGAGAATCCCATGAAACGTTATACAACTACAGTCTAGGGGCCTGAGATGCTAAGAAAAATTGTTTCTGATTTCCCAAAATTATGATAGGAACTGAGAACGAAGGGAACTGGATCTACCATGTAGCAAATTCCATGAGCCACCAGGGAGTTCCCTGGGGATCCAATGGCTAAGACTTCAGGCTCCCAGTGCTGGGGGCCTGGGTTCAATCCCTGGTCGGGGAACTAGATCTCACATGCTGCAACTAGGTCTCAGAGTTCACACGCCGCAGCTAAAGATCCGCATGCAGCAGCTGAGACCTGGAACAGCCAGATAAATAACCTAAAGACAAAAAAGCAAAGTCCATGAGCCACCAGCTTGAAGTAAGCCACCTTTCCCCCAGGCCTGTCAAGAGATTAACGCTCATAGGAGTCAGGCACAGACCCCTTCTCTCCACCACCTGGGTCTATATAAAGCTGGTGGTTGAGGGTGAGAGGGGAGATGCTTCTTGGGGGAGGACAGTGTTTGTGAAAAGAAGTTCTTCTATCCTTACTCCCCTGGGGATGGAGAGGGAGGAGTGGGCCTTCGACTAGTTCAAACAGGGATGAGACTCAGTAAAAACCTGGCAGTGTCTGCACGATGGGGAGATGGACACTTCATCGCCTAGTTGATGTCCACCGAGCTGCCCTGGCGCTACTGGAGTGGCAGCGTCAAGAGAGGGCAAGAACTCTCCCCTCCACCCTGCCAGCAGCCAGGACCTGCAGGTGCCAGAGTTGGGGCGCTGGAGAGCACGATGAGCTGGGAGGCTGCTGGTTTGCTGGAAACGAGGAAGCAAGCTCCACTGGGCACAGAGGCAGGAGTGGCAGGGGCTTCCTGCTGGCAGTCAGCCTGAGCATGTCCAGTCTCAAGGGACTCCTACAGCCTGGCAAAGTTGCTTGACACCATAGTGTACCAAGGGGGTATGGTCTGCGCAAGTGGGAAGGAGTATTTTATCACTGACGTTGTTTGATATTTTCTGGGCATAATGAGGACCAACACAGACTGACTTTTGTCAGTTTTACGATTGCTTTTAAATTCTGTATGGACAGTGCCCCCAGCATGCCCACCCCTCAACATGCCACTTGACCTTGATGTTGACACTGAGTCTCTTGCAGGTGGGCTCTTAGCAGGTGCCTCGTCTGACCTGAAGCAGGGATTATCCACGGAGGACAGAGGGGTTGACTGACAGCAGACATACCTCACCCAGCACGCACACTCACATCTCAGAAGGAGAGGAGCCTCCTGGGAGAGGAGGCCTGGGAGAGGAGGGATGTTTGGAATTGAAACAGGATTAAAGTTTTTAAATGGAGAGAATGTACCTAACATTGTTAACAGTAAGGTTTAATAACTTAAACGAGACTGTTCCCTTCCCGCTGCCCCAGCTTTATGGAGCTGTAACTGACAAATAAAATTGTATACATGTGTGACATGTACAAAAGACTTTAATAAATGCAAATGACTAGCGTTATGAGGACAGCCTGAGAAGTCCTGTTGCTTGCTCATCAACAGAAGCTTGCCTGCAGAAAAGAGGGCTGAGAGCACCACTCTCAGATAAATGCTATTTATCAGTATCAGAAAAATGATATTATTCCTTGTTAAACAGTCAGTGAGGTGCAATTCCTCAAGTAAAGCAGCTATATTGGGGTTTTTTCCTACAATAACACATAGGTACATTTTTCTGGGAAGACAGTATATGCTTTCAACCTATTCTCAAAGGGCTCCTGGATTCAAAGAAGATTCAAGAGCATCAGGCCTGCAGACAACCCAGTCCCTTACCTGATGACACTTTCTTAGTATACTGTGTTCAGCAGACATTATCTCACCTCTGTGTGGCCATGGACAATCTGCTAACCCTCTCTGTTCCCAAAGTTCATCACCTGTAAATGAAAATAACACCACCAACCTCACAGGGCTGTTAAGAGCATCAAATGAATAAATGTAAGGGAAGTACTTAAAATAGAAGCTGCACTTATGTATTTATATATGTGTGTATATATACACATATATATGTATACATATATATATACACACACACACACACACACACACACATATATAAAGTGCAGTGGTTCAGTGGTAAAGAAGCTGCCTGCAATGCAGGAGACCCCAGTTAGATTCCTGGTTAGCGAAGATTCCCTGGAGGAGGAAATGGCAACCCACTCCAGTACTCTTGCCTGGGAAATCCCATGGATAGAGGAGCCTGGCAGGCTACAGTCCATGGGGTTGCAAAAGAGTCAGACATGACATAGCAACTAAACAACAACAAATAGAAGCAATGGCTGTTATTATTTTTTTTACTACTTTTACTTTCTGTTCCTCTTGGGAAGCCAGAATTTCTGCATGAATGTCAGTCTCTCTAGCAAGTGGCTCAGTTAAGTGATGCCTGTTTCTGAGAAGTATTTTTTTCCTACAGCAAAGTTAAGACAGAGCCAAGAGCCGAGAAGGGATATTAGCCAAAGAGCTGAATCACATGTCTCACCCAGACAGGGAAAACCCCACAGTTGCCATGCTCAGAACAAAACTGGGTGCCTCAGAATGCATCAGTTTAATAAAATGGGGAAGTTAGGGAGCTCTCTTCCTGTCCTTTGACTTGACTTTGCTTAATGTCCCTCCCATAAGGGGACAGCCCCTTGCTTCTCAATGCCAATTCATGCCCTCTGTTGTCCATAAGACAGCTCAGTGTTCCAGAAAGAAGACTGTTACTCATCACCCCTGCCATTCACTTGGCATCTTGTGTCTTCCAAAGGACGTACAGCCAAAAAGAATCCATCCCTAGGCTGTCCCCAAGTGGAAACTGTCTCATTTAGAGGCTTATAACCAGGAGATGGAATGGGCGCGTTCAATTCTGTACCTACTTCCTTGTGAGGCAACTTCTCTCGATCCAGAGAAGTTGTGAGCTTCCCTCCAGAATGCCTCATAGGATTGATAAGGGTCTCCCTGGTGCCAAATGCACTTGCAACATGGACCTTTGCAGATGGCTCCAAAGAACCAGATGAGAGACAGCAAGGAAACAAGTTAATTGATTTCCTGCAACTGTGTATCAGAAAAGCTGCTATTGTATATACAGTCAAACACTGGAACTGGGTCAGTTTGGTAAAACCAATATTTGTCCTTGGGCAGGGACCCACTCTTACTATAGATAGCAGGCGGGGCTTTCTTCTACCATCCCAGGAAGTCCATACTCCAGGTGGAAAAGCCAAAATGTGCCCACTGGGAACTTCCTACAGTTGAGGCTCCTGCTCAGCCCATGAAGTCAGTGCTGTTCTTCACGTTTCCTTTGGCCAAAGGCTGTCCTGATTGTTTCATTTTCTCTCTTGACAGCATCACACAGGGGTAAATACAGTATTGAGCAACCAGTGGAAAAAAGAAGAAACGGGGATTTTCTGGTGGTTTGCTCAAGCTGATTTGTTTGTAGTACCTGTTCTGGCTGTGTCTCTAGCATCCATCTTTCTGGAAGTCAATTCATGACGAGCAACCACTTCACATCCCTGAACCAGAGTTGAAAATAAACGTGACATAGAATTAGGCTTATATTCGGAGCATAATTACGAGTTGACGGCTTTCCTTGGAAGAACCATCACTGATTTATGCTTTCATGATTTCATGGTAAGATGGGGGCCACTTTTGCTCCTGCAAAACTACAGCTGAAGACATCTCTGAGCAAGTTATCTCAAGTCCCTTATATGAGGATCTACAAAATTTAATTTTCCAATAATATAATGCCAGGTGAATGCTGGCATTCTTCAAACAAAACTAGATGCAGCTCAGCTGCTTTGCTTCTCCATCTCCTCCCCTCCTCCATCTCCTTCAGATAATGATGATGAAACTCACATGGCCCACATTTCTACTTTTGCCTTGGGTGTTAGGAAGCTCAGGGTTAAATTTCATGCTCAAACTATTTTATCCACATTTCTGAAAGTACTTCCTATTTTTCCATAACCAGCTTCCAGTCCATTTTTAAATTTTCCATTTTCACTGTATTTAAAATTATAAAACCCTTTCTGTCCTTTGTTTTTATTTAAATAAAGAAGCAGACTAAAATTAATTAACTAATTAAACATGAGTTGGGAAGATCCCCTGAAGGAGGAAACGGCACCCTGCTCCAATATTCTTGCCTGAAAAAATCCCATGGACAAAGGAGCCTGGCGGGCTATAGTCCATAGCATCGCAATGAGTGGGACACGAATGAGCACACACACACAATTAAACCTGACTTTGGGGTTAAGTGCCCACGTTCCTTAAAATAGTTGATCACCCAATGTTCAGTGAGGCATTGGTTACAGCTATTGTTCACAAAGAATTGGCTCTGGGTGGGGTTTGGGTTACTGATTTGAATCTGTTTTCTTGGAGCCAATTTGAATTCACTGGTAAGGCTGAAGGACTGTTACTTCCTACAGTCCTTTGTTCGAAAGGATTGCGTTTTGCATCACAGCCCAGGGAGACAGGTGCAGTGAAGCAAAACAGCTTTTTTCTCCTCTCTCCAAACGCTTAGCACAACTACACACATCCATGTTCTTATCTTTGAGCTAAACTTTGCTACAACAAGGAGCCGCCCCGCAACATTCTCAATAGAACAAAAGATTCCTAAGCCTTGGGAAACAGAAGGGGTCCACTTGTTAGAACAATTATCAACTAGTATATTACAAGAACAGCTACATTTGGACTGAGCTCAAGGTTGCTACAGTGAGGTGTGACTGTTTCTGGTTTACAGGTTGAGTAAATGCAGGACTCAAATTTGTCTTAGGTTTCCATTATTTACAAAATCAATCAACCACAATTCATTAATTAAAGCCCTCAGTTAACTGGAATTTTATCTATCCATCTCATTCCTAAACGTAGATGCTCAGCTTTTAACACAAAAGGCCAAGTTACAAGAAGTTAAGTGTATGTCTGAGAGATAACAAAAGTACTAATATCCAAAGAATGACCTTGATTTAGCTCAAGTTTTTGGCTGTCTGTACCCAAATTGGAAAAAGCCTTGCTGTACTCAGCCCATAGACACTATATATCATCCTTGGCTACTGAAAGCAAAAGCATTGTCTCTCAATATAATTTTTTAAAGTTTTTTTGATGTGGACCATTTTTTAGAGTCTTTATTGAATTTGTTATATTAATTCTGTTGTATTGGTTTTTTGGTCCTGAGGCATATGGGATCTTAGCTATCTAACCAGGGATGGAACCCACACTTGCTGCATTGGAAGGTGAAGTCTAAACCACTGGATCGCCAAGGAAATCCCTATAATTCTGATTAAGGACACAAAAGTGTATCAATCAAGATAGAGTGAATTTCTGTTCAAGTAAATCAGGAAGAGCAAGATATCATAGCACTCTCTTCCATAAGCACCCTGGAGAAGAAAGTTTTGCCAAGATGCTTCTCCTTGAGACATTAAAAAATCCCACTCCCACCCCGTGTGACCTGACAGCTTCAAGTCAATTCCTTAAGGAAGTAAGGGTGTTACAGAAACCAGTACTCGAGAAACCAAGCTCCACACTAGGAGAGCTGGAGAACACAGGTTTATTATGCCAGCCAGGCCAGAGGAGTTAACACTTCAAGCTCTGAGCCCGGAACAAAGGGATTACAGAGTTTTTATAGACAGACTGTAGTGGGCAACACTAGCTGTCAATAGGCTGGTTTAAACTAAGGGGTTTCGCGCACTCGTGGTAACACTAGTCAAGATGGGGAGGAGGATGCCTGGCCTGGACAGGCATGATTAAGCAGATTTGCGGGGTCTAGGCAATTGCAAAGAGCAGGACAAGGGTGAGTGAGATAAACTCCAGTTCCTAGTATTGCAAGTCCCCACTTTCTGAGACTACATGACCTACGTGATCTAGATTTTGCAAGGGGCAGGCTAAGTTACAGAGGCAGAAGGAAGTTATGTAAAATTTTAACTTTTCCTCTTCAAGGGGAGCAAGTAAGTAAGCCCTGGGCCACAACTACTGAGCCCACCTGCCACAACTGGAGAAGCCTGTGCACTACCCCCTTGCGTTGCAATGAAGATCCCTCACAGCCAAACAAAGAGAGAGAGAAGAAGAACGAACCTGACCATCATGGTCAAGAACAATTTACCAAGGGGGACAGGGATCAAAGTGGGGAGACTAGTTCAGAGGCTATTAAAATAAGCCAGGCAAGAAATGATGGTCACTTGCACAAGGATGGTGGCAGGAGAGGTGGGGTGAAGCGGTCAGATTATAGGTATAGAGCTAACAAGATTTGCTAATGCATTAGATAGTGTGGTGGGAGAAATGGAGAGTAAATGGTGACTGCAAGGGTTTTCCTTGAGCAACTGGAAGGGCAAAAGCACTTTACCTGAGAAGAAGCAGATGGCAGGCAGGAATGGGAGGAAGTAGGATTTGGACACCTCCCTAGAGGTGAGATGGAAACTACAAACCAGGAAGGTGTGGTGTCCTTGAAGCCAAGTGAAGAATGTGCCTGAGGGAGAAGAGAGGAGACGGATAACTGCAAATGCTGCTGATGAATTCGCTGAGATGGGGACTGAGAGCTGAGTGATGGATTTAGCAACCTGACAGCCACTGGGGACCTTCACATGTGAGAGAAAGTCACTCAGTCGTGTCTGACTCTGCGACATGGACTGTACAGTCCATGGAATTCTCCAAGCAGGAATACTGGCTGGAGTGGGTAGCTTTTCTCATCTCCGGGGAATCTTCTCAACCCAGAGACTGAACTCAGGTCTCCTGCATTGCAGGCAGATTCTTTACCAGTTGAGCCACAAGGGAAGCCCAGGGGACTTTAACAAGTGCACTACTAATTACTGAAGTTTTCAGGCATCGGACCAAGCATGGAAATTCAAGTTCTGTGATGTGGAAGATGCTGGAAGAAAAATGAGCTCTTAACTCCACATTCTGCAGCTGTCTTGGGAGTCATAGCAGCAAGTCACACCTAGACCTGCAGCACCACAGACCCTAAGCCCAGAGAGAGTCACATTATTGATACAAGCAAGGCCATTTGTGTGACAGCAGACAGAGAACTGCTGGGAGTTCAAAAGTAGGGTCCCAAGTTCCCAGCCAACCCACGGGCTCCTGTAACATACTGAGAAACCAACCGACTAACCAACTCAGAAGCAAAGCAAAGCAGTATCGAAAAGGCAGCAGCGGTAGCCTTATAAAGCTATCTGAGATCTAAACCCTTCCACCTCCAAAAAGAAGTGATTAGAACAATCATTAAGTTCCTTTAGGGCAAGGACTCTGCTTCACAGTCACACACCATGCCTGGAACAGAGGAGATACTTAACAAGGGTTGCTTGTTGATTGGCTGATTGCTACGTCTCTTACATGTTATCTCATTTCATATTCACAATACTCTTCAATAGAGTCACAATACTCTTCAAGAATTGATGCTTTTGAGAATAAAACCTACCTGACCTTTAGGGCACGAAACATCAGAACTTGCTGCAATGGGAGATCAGGCCTTTATGTAATCCATTTACATTAGAGAGAGAGCATTTTCTTTTGCTTGAGAGGTTGACATGCCTTCACGTGTTTTCCACTTAATCAGCAGAATCATTTAGGCACTGAGGGTTTTGATGATCTCAATAAAAATACCTATTTATGTTAAAAAAAAAAAAAAAAAGAATTGATGCTTTTGAACTGTGGTGTTGGAGAAGACTCTTGATAGTCCCTTGGACAACAAGGAGATCTAACCAGTCAATCCTAAAGGAAATCAGTTCTGAATATTCATTGGAAGGACTAATGCTGAAACTTAAACTCCCATACTTTGGCCACCTGATGCAAAGAACTGACTCCTTGAAAAAGACCCTGATGCTGGGAAAGATTGAAGGCAGGAAGAGAAGGGGATGACAGAGGATGAAACAGTTGGATGGCATCACCGACTCGATGGACATGAGTCTGAGCAAGCTCCAGGAGTTGGTGATGGACAGGGAAGCCTGGAATGCTGCAGTCCATGGGGTTGCAAAGAGTTGGACATGACTGAGCGACTGAACTGAACTGAACTGAACTTCAATATATAGGTGTCAAGAAGAGACATACTAGAAGACAATTCACAAAGATGGTCAGAATGAATTCCTTTAAGTATTGTGCACCTAATGTTTACCAGGTGGTTTCTGCAGACTTTTAATCCCACCACGGTGCTCTGTGATAGACGGTGAGGCCTGGTGCGCTCCAGTCCATGGGGTTGCAAAGAGTCAGACACAACTGAGTGACTGAACTGAACAATGCTCTAAGGTGGGTAATAGGATTCCCCAGTTTACAGATGAGGGAGAAAGAGGCTGAAAGAGCCAAATACCTTGTTCTGGACCAGTGGACTGAATTTTGGCTGTATACCAGAATACCTAGAAAAACACAATAAGACATTACAGCAGAAGAGAAACTGTCATGTAGGAGGAAGTAGAATAACATGAAACCTCTAAGCTAATGCAATTGCCAAGGTCAAACACTGGGGTAGGCAGCAATATGCAACAAACTGAACATAGGTTTGGGAGTTGGACAAACTTACATTTGAATCCCAGAGCCACCAGGTGCTCATTATAAAGCTCTGGGCAAGTCATTTAACTTTTTGGAGCTTCGATTTCCTTATCCATAAAATGAGGTAATAATAATTACTTTGAGGATGTTGTATTACATGAGACAACTTGCATAATTGTAGATACGCAATAAATGCTAGTCCTCCTTTCCTCAACCTAACCGTCAAGGGAACAGGGGAGACGGAATTATGTAACTGTTATTATTTCTCTGCTTTGTTTCAACGGTTCTCAGAGTGCTATTGTAACCCGCAGCATCACTTGGGAATTTTTAGGATGCCAATTCTCGGGCCCCACCCACACCTACCGTCTCAGAACCTCTGGGGATGGGGCCCAGTAATCTGTGATTGCAGGTGCTCTCTGGTTTGAGAACTGTAGCTCTGTTTCATTATGGACCCTGTCTGCAACATAGCTGTGGCGGAAACTTGAGTAGCTGAGTAACTTGGCAAGATCACAAAGTTATTCACTGAAGACGCCATTCAAATAAGGATCTCAGGCAAAAGAGTGCTCTTATTCCCAACAATAATTACCAATGGAACATAGACTTTTCTCATTTTACAAGTGAAAATATGGGACTCCCCGCCTTTGTGAGCCTTAATAAACTTTCTTATAAGGCAGTTTCTCTGCTCATGTTTCTTTTCCCTACTCAAAACTATGCCTGGTGGTTAAGTACTCTATATATCTTCTGTTCACTCATGGTGAGGAAAAATATGTTAACATGTATAAATACATGTTAAATAACCAGGCTCAAAGTAAATGGGCATGCATGTTAATTCAGGGTGTCATTCTAGGACTGCGGGAGTTGGCACAACACAGCTCTAAGAAGAAGAGGCGTTTGGCCCTCCCTCCTGTGGCCAAAACATCATAGCTGGGTGTGCATCCAGGCAAAGCACCAGGGGTGGGAGGGGAACAGATTTTCAAAGTACGGTAGTCCCGGACAGCACGTGCTATAAACCGGCTCTTAGAGGTGTCCTGATTTTCACGGTGAAATACTTTCACTACAAATGATTTCAAGCTACCATGGTTGAACACCCTGCTAACAAAGTTGCTGAATATTCAACCATCAGCAGTGGGCAGTGGAGCTGGCCCCAGCACACCGCTGTGACATCTACTATCGGTGGGCCCAATTTTGACATGGTAGGTGGCACAGTGTTTTATTTATTGTACTTGCAAGTACCTTCAGAATGCTTTACAGTATGCCTCCTGAGGAAGTAATCACACTGAACGTGACTTTATGAACCCTGCCTGATTCTCAGGAAACCAAATTTACATGTTGGATTCTTTTAGTAGAAACAATTATTTTGACTTTACACCTATTTTTTTTAACTTGAAAAATTCTCCTTTGTTTTAAAAATTGCAATTATGAAATCTATAGTACATGTAGAAAAATACTTTTTAAGACATGCATGTGATTCAACACAAAGCAAATAAACACTCATGCAGTGATCATGCAGATCAAAAAATAGAACATTGCCAGCATCTCATACCCTACCCCTCCACTGTCCATAGTTACCCTTTTCTCTTTCTTTTTTTTTTTCCTTTTCCCTTTTCTCTTTCTAAAAGATTGACTCCTTCTAAATGGTAATTGCTTCCTTGATTTATTTGACAGATGTCTATCTAAACATGCATTCTTTTTTTTTTTTTTGCCCCACAATTTTTTTTTTTTAATTTTTATTTTTAGTTTATTTTACTTTACAGTACTGTATTGGTTTTGCCATACATTGACATGAATCCACCACGGGTGTACATGCGTTCCCAAACATGAAACCCCCTCCCACCTCCCTCCCCATAACATCCCTCTGGGTCATCCCCGTGCACCAGCCCCAAGCATGCTGTATCCTGCATCGGACACAGACTGGCGATTCGATTCTTACATGATAGTATACATGTTTCAATGCCATTCTCCCAAATCATCCCACCCTCTCCCTCTCCCTCTGAATCCAAAAGCCCACTATACACATCTGTGTCTTTTTGCTGTCTTGCATACAGGGTCATCATTGCCATCTTTCTAAATTCCATATATATGTGTTAGTATACTGTATTGGTGTTTTTCTTTCTGGCTTACTTCACTCTGTATAATCGGCTCCAGTTTCATCCATCTCATCAGAACTGATTCAAATGTATTCTTTTCAATGGCTGAGTAATACTCCATTGTGTATATGTACCACAGCTTTCTTATCCATTCATCTGCTGATGGACATCTAGGTTGTTTCCATGTCCTGGTTACTATAAACAGTGCTGTGATGAACATTGGGGTACATGTGTCTCTTTCAATTCTGGTTTCCTCGGTGTGTATGCCCAGTAGCGGGATTGCTGGGTCATAAGGCAGTTCTATTTGCAATTTTTTAAGGAACCTCCACACTGTTCTCCATAGTGGCTGTGCTAGTTTGCATTCCCACCAACCGTGTAGGAGGGTTCCCTTTTCTCCACACCCTCTCCAGCATTTATTGCTTGCAGATTTTTGGATCGCGGACATTCTGACTGGGACTTTACATCTATTTTGACTGGCAGTTGTGAAAGCAGGATGACCAAAATTATTATTTTCAACTAAATAGAATGTTGACAATAATATGAAGTAGATTAGATGGTAAAGATAAGTTCCTTCCTTGAAAATCTCTTCAGAAAAATTATTATATATAATACAGGTTTATTATATTATAATATATATTATAAATATATATAATAAATATATAATTGTATATTTGTCTATATTATATATAATACAGGTTTATGTTTATAAACATAAGTGTATGTTTATATTATATATTAATAGAAGAGTTTTATAAGTATTAAATAAAGTCTTTGGCATAATTTTACATGGTTAGATTTTCAGGAAATTTTATTTGTTCCAATATTTCTATGTATTGCTGAGAAGAAGAATGAAGTGAATTATAGTGTTCTGAAGTGAGGTAGTTGACCTCAATTACACAAAGGATAGGAAATTTTTAGAAAGAAAATCATGGTTTTATTTTTTGCCTGCAGTCTCAGGATTAAATTCACTATCAAATTCTTTTTTCTATTCATTCTTAAATTATCCCAAGATTCTTGTAACCTCATAAATAAGACAGTAGACTAAATCAAATGCATTTCAACATTTTGCAAATTCTAATCTTAAAAATATAACCTATTTGTTCATAAAATTTATTTTTAATTTATATCTAGCAGAGTATTTTATTATTTTTTCAGAGAGTAGAATTTTTTAATATTTATTTCTATTTACTTATTTGGCTATGCCGAGTCTTAGTTGTTGTGGCTTGCAGGATCTTTAGTGGCAGCATGTGGGATCTAGTTCCCTGACCAGGGATCGAATCCAGGCCACCTGCATCGGCAACACAGTCTTAGCCACTAGACCACCAGGGAAGTCCCTTGAAAACAGTTACGAGTGGAAGTGAAAATTGATTCAACTTCTATGCATGGGAACTTTACCACCTCATTCAAACTTACAAATATATCGACATGTACCTTTTCACCCAGCAAGTCCGTTCTAGGAACTTACTCTGCAGGTACACCTGCCGTGTATGAAATGACGCTTGCTCAGCATTACTCACTGCAGTGTTGTTTATGATAGCAGCAGAATGTGTCTCTCAATAGGAGAGGACTGAAAATGTTGTGATGCCTCCATGCATCCCAGTGGACTAAAATAAACCATAAAAAAGGATAAATGAAGCCTCTTGTGCATTTTTTAAAAAAAGAATCCTAAGATACATTAAGTCTTAAAGAAAACCAAGATCAGAGCAGTTTGTAAATGACTACCATTTGTGTGGGTTCAGTTCTGTTCAGTTCAGTCGCTCAGTCGTGTCTGAGTCTTTGCGACCCCATGAATTGCAGCACACCAGGTCTCCTTGTCCATCACCAACTCCTGGAGTTCACTCAAACTCATGTCCATCGAGTCTGTGATGCCATCCAGCCATCTAATCCTCTGTCGTCCCCTTCTCCTCCTGCCCCCAATCCCTCCCAGCATCAGAGCCTTTTCCAATGAGTCAACTCTTCGCATGAGGTGGCCAAAGTACTGGAGTTTCAGCTTCAACATCAGTCCTTCCAAAGAACACCCAGGGCTGATCTCCTTGCAGTCCAAGGGACTCTCAAGAGTCTTCTCCAACACCACAGTTCAAAAGCATCAATTCTGGCGGTCCTAAGATGGTGGAGGAATAGGACGGGAAGACCACTTTCTCCCTCACAAATTCCTCAAAAGAACATTTCAACGCTGAGTAAACTCCACAAAACAACTTCTGTAGGCTGGCAGAGGACATCAGGCAACCAGAAAAGCAGACCATTTGCTTCAAAAACAGGCAGGAAAAAATATAAAAGATGAAAAAGGAGACAAAGGAGGTGGGGAGGGAGCTCCGTCCCTGGAAGGGAATTTTAAGAAGAGAGGTTTCCAAACACCAGGAAACACTCTCCCTGCCGAGTCTGTGGCAAGCCTTGGAAACACAGAGGGCAACATAACAGGTAGGAAAAATAAATAAATAATTAAAACCAACAGGTTACAAGCCCAACAGTAACTCCCCCAGCAGAAAAGCAGCACAGACGCCTGCATCCGCCACTGGGAAGTGGGGGCAGGGCAGGGACGCGCGGGAGGCGCGGGCTGCAGTGCTTTGCAAGAATCGGGCAGGAACGCCCCACGCGCAACCAGAACGATCTAACTTGGGCTAGCAAACCAGACTGTGGGATAGCTACCACGCGAAAAGCTCGAACATAAGACACCGCCAGGACCGAGCACAGAACAAAGGACAGAACGGAAAAGCCGGCTGCAGACCATCCCCCACCGGGGACAGGCAGCCAGAGCCCTAAGGGCTGGAAAGGGGCAATTGCAGACCCGGAGAGACTTTACTTACCTAACTGCAAGCCGGCTTCTTTGCTAAGACTTCTGGGGGTGCTGGACAGTCACCATCTGCCTCACAAGGGGCGCCAGCGGTCCACCCAGAAAATTGAGCAGCAGAGGCAGAAAAGGCGACAAGTCACAGCGATCGCGCTCGCCAAACACCTGAGCTACTCAGACCTGGGAAGGGCACAAAGCGCAGTCCCAGCCGAATCTGTGCCTCTGAGGGCTACCTGAGCGCCGAACCTGAGCGGCTTAGACCGGGGAAGTGCACGCAGCCTAGGGCCGGCCTCAGACGGTTCCCGGCTGAGCATCGTAGAGCCGCAGCGGTTTGTGCGCCGCGAGAAGGGACAGGTCCAGCGGGGCTGAGACACTGTGTGCACACGACAGCGCTATTTGTTTGCAGCATCCCCCCTGCCCACAGCGCGCCTGAACTAGTGACCCTGAAAAACCAGCATAAAGAAGAAGTTAAACAGAGGGAACTGCCTTGGAAGTGACCCCATACTGCCCCCAACATCAGAGAAGGGCCAGACTTATTTTTACTATTTTTAAAATCATTCCTTTTTTTTTCTTTTTCTAACTTTTTTTTTTAATTGTTACGTCTTCTATTTCTCCTCTAATTTTCATTTCTATAACCTACTATTACTATTTTTTAAAAAAAAGACCTTTTTTTTTTCTTAAAGCAAACACCATATATAGTCTTTGGGTGGTTGTTGTTGGTGTTTTTGTTTTAATAATTCTTGTGACTTTTTTTTTTCTTTTTTCCTTTTTCCTTCTGCTTCTTTTCTTTAATATTGTATTTTTGAAAACCCAACCTCTACTCTAGATTTTTAATCTTTGCTTTTTGGTTTTTGTTGGCAATTTTGTACTTTTAAAAACCCAAACTTCACTACCCAATTTTACCTGAGAGCGAGATTACTGGCTTGACCACTCTCTTCTCCTTTGGACTCTCCTTTTTCTCCACCAGGTGGCCTCTGTCTCTTTCCTCCCCCATCTCTTCACTATCCAACTCTGTGAATCTCTGTGTGTTCCAGACGGTGGAGAACACCTAAGGAGCTGGTTACTGGCAGGATTTGTCTCTCTCCTTCTCATTCCTCTCTCTTATCCTCCTGGCCACCTCTGTCTACTTCCTCCCTCTCCTCTTCCCTCTATAACTCCGTAAATACCTCTGAGCGGTCCAGACTATGGAACACACATAAGGAAGTGACTACTGGCTAGCTTACTCTCTCCTCTTTTGATCTCACTGCATCTCATTCCAGTCACCTCTAACTACCCTCTCCCTCTTCTCTTCTCCTTGTAACTCAGTGAACCTCTCTGGGTGTCCCTCAATGTGGAGAAGCTTTTCATCTTTAACCTAGATGTTTTATCATCAGTGCTGTATAGACGGAGAAGTCTAGAGGCTACTGTAAAAATAAAACTGAAAACCAGAAGCAGGAGGCTTAAGTCCAAAGCCTGAAAACATCAGAGAACTCCTGAATTCAGGGAACATTAAGCAATAGGAGCTCATCAAATGCCTCCATACCTACACTGAAGCCAAGCTCCACCCAAAGGGCCAACAAGTTCCAGAACAAGACATACCACGCAAATTCTCCAGCAACACAGGAACACACCCCTGAGCTTCAATACACAGGCAGCTCAAAGTTACTCCAAAACCTTTGACATCTCATAACCCATTACTGGTCACTTCACTGCACTCCAGAGAAAAGAAACCCAGCTCCACCCACCAGAACTCCAACACAAGCCTCCCTAACCAGGAAACCTTGACAAGCCACTGATACAACCCCACCCACAGTGAGGAAGCTCCATAATAAAGAGAACTCCACAAATTACCAGAATATAAAAAGGCCACCGCAAACGCAGCAATATAACCAAGATGAAGAGACAGAGGAATACTCAGCAGGTAAAGGAACAGGAGAGTTGCCCACCAAACCAAACAAAAGAGGAAGAGGTAGGGAATCCACCTGAGAAAGAATTCCAAATATTGATAGTGAAAATGATTCAAAATCTTGAAATCAAAATGGAATCACAGATATATAGCCTAGAGACAAGGATAGAGAAGATGCAAGAAAGGTTTAACAAGGACCTAGAAGAAATAAAAAAGAGTCAATATATAATGAATAATGCAATAAATGAGATCAGAAACACTCTGGAGGCAACAAATAAAATAACGGAGGCAGAAGATAGGATTAGTGAAATAGAAGATAGAATGGTAGAAATAAATGAATCAGAGAGGAAACAAGAAAAACGAATTAAAAGAAATGAGGACAATCTCAGAGACCTCCAGGATGATATGAAACGCTCCAACATTCGAATTATAGGAGTCCCAGAAGAAGAAGACAAAAAGAAAGACCATGAGAAAATCCTTGAGGAGATAATAGTTGAAAACTTCCCTAAAATGGGGAAGGAAATAATCACCCAAGTCCAAGAAACACAGAGAGTTCCAAATAGGATAAACCCAAGGCGAAACACCCCAAGACACATATTAATCAAATTAACAAAGATCAAACACAAAGAACAAATATTAAAAGCAGCAAGGGAAAAACAACAAATAACACACAAGGGGATTCCCATAAGGGTAACAGCTGATCTTTCAATAGAAACTCTTCAGGCCAGGAGGGAATGGCAAGACATACTTAAAGTGATGAAAGACAATAATCTACAGCCCAGATTACTGTACCCAGCAAGGATCTCATTCAAATACGAAGGAGAAATCAAAAGCTTTACAGACAAGCAAAAGCTGAGAGAATTCAGCACCACCAAACCAGCTCCCCAACAAATTCTAAAGGATATTCTCTAGACAGGAAACACAAAAGGGTGTATAAACCCGAACCCAAAACAATAAAGTAAATGGTAACGGGATCATACTTATCAATAATTACCTTAAATGTAAATGGGTTGAATGCCCCAACCAAAAGGCAAAGACTGGCCGAATGGATACAAAAACAAGACCCCTCTATATGCTGCTTACAAGAGACCCACCTCAAAACAAGGGACACATACAGACTGAAAGTGAAGGGCTGGAAAAGATATACCACGCAACTAGAGACCAAAAGAAAGCAGGAGTGGCAATACTCATATCTGATAAAATAGACTTTAAAACAAAGGCTGTGAAAAGAGACAAAGAAGGCCACTACATAATGATCAAAGGATCAATCCAAGAAGAAGATATAACAATTATAAATATATATGCAGCCAACATAGGAACACTGCAATATGTAAGACAAATGCTAACAAGTATGAAAGGGGAAATTAACAATAACACAATAATAGTGGGAGACTTTAATATCCAACTCACACTTATGGACAGATCAACTAAACAGAAAATTAACAAAGAAATGCAAACTTTAAACGATACATTAGACCAGTTAGATCCAATTGATATCTATAGGACATTTCACCCCAAAACAATGAATTTCACCTTTTTCTCAAGTGCTCGTGGAACCTTCTCCAGGATAGATCACATCCTGGGCCATAAGTCTAAACTTGATAAATTTTAAAAAATCAAAATCATTACAAGCATCTTTTCTGACCATAATGCATTAAGATTAGATCTCAATTACAGGAGAAAAACTATTTAAAATTCCAACAGATGGAGGTTGAACAACACACTTCTGAATAACCAACAAATCATAGAAGAAATCAAAAAAGAAATCAAAATATACATAGAAACTAATGAAAATGAAAACACAACAGCCCAAAACCTGTGGGACACTATAAAAGCAGTGCTAAGAGGAAAGTTCATAGCAATACAGGCATACCTCAAGAAACGAAAAAAGTCAAATAAATAACCTAACTCTACACCTAAAGCAACTAGAAAAGGAAGAATTGGAGAATCCCAGAGAAGGAAAGAAATCTTAAAAATTAGGGCAGAAATAAATGCAAAAGAAACAAAAAAGACCATAGCAAAAATCAACAAAGCCAAAAGCTGGTTCTTTGAAAGGATAAATAAAATTGACAAACCATTAGCCAGACTCATCAAGAAGCAAAGAGAGAAAAATCAAATCAATAAAATTAGAAACGAAAATGGAGAGATCACAACAGACAACACAGAAATACAAAGGATCATAAGAGACTACTATTAGCAGTTATATGCCAATAAAATGGACAACGTGGAAGAAATGGACAAATTCTTAGAAAAGTACAATTTTCCAAAACTGAACCAGGAAGAAATAGAAAATCTTTACAGACCCATCACAAGCACGGAAATTGAAACTGTAATCAGAAATCTTCCAGCAAACAAAAGCCCAGGTCCAGACGGCTTCACAGCTGAATTCTACCAAAAATTTCAAGAAGAGCTAACACCTATCCTACTCAAACTCTTCCAGAAATTGCAGAGGAAGGTAAACTTCCAAACTCATTCTATGAGGCCACCACCACCCTAATACCAAAACCTGACAAAGATACTACAAAAAAGGAAAACTACAGGCCAATATCACTGATGAACATAGATGCAAAAATCCTCAACAAAATTCTAGCAATCAGAATCCAACAACACATTAAAAAGATCATACACCATGACCAAGTGGGCTTTATCCCAGGGATGCAAGGAGTCTTCAATATCCACAAATCAATCAATGTAATTCACCACATTAACAAATTGAAAAATAAAAGCCATATGATTATCTCAATAGATGCAGAGAAGGCCTTTGACAAAATTCAACATCCATTTATGATAAAAACTCTCCAGAAAGCAGGAATAGAAGGAACATACCTCAACATAATAAAAGCTATATATGACAAACCCACAGCAAACATTATCCTCAATGGTGAAAAATTGAAAGCATTTCCCCTAAAGTCAGGAACAAGACAAGGGTGCCCACTTTCACCGCTACTATTCAACATAGTTCTGGAAGTTTTGGCCACAGCAATCAGAGCAGAAAAAGAAATAAAAGGAATCCAAATTGGAAAAGAAGAAGTAAAACTTTCACTGTTTGCAGATGACATGATCCTCTACATGGAAAACCCTAAAGACTCCACCAGAAAATTACTAGAGCTAATCAATGAATATAGTAAAGTTGCAGGATATAAAATCAATATTCAGAAATCCCTTGCATTCCTATACACTAATAATGAGAAAGTAGAAAAAGAAATTAAGGAAACAATTCCATTCACCATTGCAACGAAAAGAATAAAATACTTAGGAATATATCTACCTAAAGAAACTGAAGACCTATATATAGAAAACTATAAAACAGTGATGAAAGAAATCAAAGAGGACACTAATAGATGGAGAAATATACCATGTTCATGGATCGGAAGAATCAATATACTGAAAATGAGTATACTACCCAAAGCAATTTACAAATTCAATGCAATCCCTATCAAGCTACCAGCCATATTTTTCACAGAACTAGAACAAATAATTTCAAGATTTGTATGGAAATACAAAAAACCTCAAATAACCAAAGCAATCTTGAGAAAGAAGAATGGAACTGGAGGAACCAACTTGCCTGACTTCAGGCTCTACGACAAAGCCACAGTCATCAAGACAGTATGGTACTGGCACAAAGACAGAAATATAGATCAATGGAACAAAACAGAAAGCCCAGAGGTAAATCCACACACATATGGACACCTTATCTTTGACAAAGGAGGCAAGAATATACAATGGAGTTAAGACAATCTCTTCAACAAGTGGTGCTGGGAAAACTGGTCAACCACTTGTAAAAGAATGAAATTAGATCACTTTCTAACACCACACACAAAAATAAACTCAAAATGGATTAAAGATCTAAATGTAAGACCAGAAACTATAAAACTCCTAGAGGAGAACATAGGCAAAACACTCTCCGACATAAATCACAGCAGGATCCTCTATGATCCACCTCCCAGAATTCTGGAAATAAAAGCAAAAATAAACAAATGGGATCTAATTAAAATTAAAAGCTTCTGCAAAACAAAGGAAAATATTTAAGCAAGGTGAAAAGACAGCCTTCTGAATGGGAGAAAATAATAGCAAATGAAGCAACTGACAAACGACTAATCTCAAAAATATACAAGCAACTTATGCAGCTCAATCCCAGAAAAATAAATGACCCAATCAAAAAATGGGCCAAAGAACTAAATAGACATTTCTCCAAAGAAGACATACGGATAGCTAACAAACACATGAAAAGATGCTCAACATCACTCATTATTAGAGAAATGCAAATCAAAACCACAATGAGGTACCACTTCACACCAGTCAGAATGTCTGTGATCTAAAAATCTGCAAGCAGTAAAACAACCTAGATGTCCATCAGCAGATGAATGGATAAGAAAGCTGTGGTACATATACACTATGGAGTATTACTCAGCCATTGAAAAGAATACATTTGAATCAGTTCTGATGAGATGGATGAAACTGGAGCCCATTATACAGAATGAAGTAAGCCAGAAAGAAAAACACCAATACAGTATACTAACACATATATATGGAATTTAGAAAGATGGCAATGATGACCCTGTATGCAAGACAGCAAAAAAGACACAGATATGTATAGCGGACTTTTGGTCTCAGAGGGAGAGGGAGAAGGTGGGATGATTTGGGAGAATGGCATTGAAACATGTATACTATCATGTAAGAATCGAATTGCCAGTCTATGTCCGGCACAGGATACAGCATGCTTGGGGCTGGTGCACGGTGATGACCCAGAGAGATGTTATGGTGAGTGAGGTGGGAGGGGGGTTCATGTTTGGGAATGCATGTACACCCGTGGTGGATTCAAGTCAATGTATGGCAAAACCAATACAGTATTGTAAAGTAAAATGAAGTAAAAAAAAAAAAAAAGCGCATCAATTCTTCAGCACTCAGCCTTCTTCACAGTCCAACTCTCACATCCATACCTGACCAGTGGAAAAACCAAAGCCTTGACTAGACAGACCTTTGTTGGCAAAGTAACATCTCTGCTTTTCAATATGCTATCTAGGTTGGTCATAACTTTCCTTTCGAGGAGTAAGCGTCTTTTAATTTCATGGCTGCAGTCACCATCTGCAGTGATTTTGGAGCCCCCCAAAATAAAGTCTGACACTGTTTCCCCTGTTTCCCCATCTATTTCCCATGAAGTGATGGGACCCGATGCCATGATCTTCGTTTTCTGAATGTTGAGCTTTAAGCCAACTTTTTCACTCTCCTCTTTCACTTTCATCAAGAGGGTTTTTAGTTCCTCTTCACTTTCTGCCATCGGAGAAGGCAATGGCACCCCACTCCAGTACTCTTGCCTGGAAAATCCCATGGATGGAGGAGCCTGGTAGGCTGCAGTCCATGGGGTCGCTAAGAGTCAGACATGACTGAGCGACTTCACGTTCACTTTTCCCCTTAATGCATTGGAGAAGGAAATGGCAACCCACTCCAGTGTTCTTGCCTGGAGAATCCCAGGGACAGGGGAGCCTGGTGGGCTGCTGTCTATGGGGTCGCACAGAGTCGGACACGACTGAAGCGACTTAGCAGCAGCAGCAGCACTTTCTGCCATGAGGGTGGTGTCATCTGCATATCTGAGGTTATTGATATTTCTCCTGGCAATCTTTATTCCAGCTTGTGCCTCTTCCAGCCCAGCGTTTCTCATGATGTATTCTGCATATAAGTTAAATAAGCAGGGTGACAGTATACAGCCTTGACGTACTTCTTTTCCTATTTGGAACCAGGTTAGAAAAACCCAAATCAACAACAACAACAAAAAAAAACAGGCTAAAGGAAAAATATGTACAGCTTTTCTGTACTTAGCATGACTTGAAAAGGAGACCCAAGAAACTGGTAACTTTGCTGCCTCTGGAAAGGGAAACCAGATGGCTGGGGAGTGGATTGTTGCTGTCATTTAGTCACTAAGTCATGTCCGACTCTTTTTCAACGCGCCAGGCTCCTCTGTCCATGGGATTTCCCAGGCAAGAATACCAGAGTGGGTTGCCATTTCCTTCTCCAGGGGATCTTCCCCACCCAGGGATCGAACCTGCATCTCCTGCATTGCAGGTGAATTCTTTTACGTCTGAGCCACCAGGGAAGCCTGGCGAGTGGGTGGAAGGGAGACTTTTACAGTGTCCCTTCTGAATTTTGACCTACGTGAACATCTTACAAATTCTAAAACTAAAAAAATTCACATGGCAAGTACACGTTGGCTAAAGGAACTAATGAACTAGAAAACTGATTTATTAAATAAAGGGCTTCCAGTCAATACTCCTCTCTGCTCTTTAGAGGAAAAGGTTTTAGAGATTCCTAGCCTCTGCCCCTTCCCTAATTCCTGGCAGAGTCCCCACAGGGAATCACCAACAGAGGTGCTCTCTGGGTCTTCAGAAAGGCATGTGGGAAGAAAATATTTATTCTGGTCAACTTTCATAATTTCCAGGAAAGGCCTCCCTTTTTCATCCTGAAACCATGCTTTCATGTGGCCCCACAGAGACATGTCAGTTGGAGGACTTTGCCAAGCTTCTTTAATTAGGCTCCTTGCTGAAAAGCTGAGCCATTGGTCTCTCAGATAGCAGCTGGCCCCAAAAGATGCAATCACTTCTCCACAGGGAACTCTTTTTTAAAAAGTCTGATAGTTAACGCCTTCCTGCATACAAACCAGCATATAAAAATTATTTACAATGTTGAGAAAGGCAAAGTGAATAATACCAAAGCCTCCAGAACTGCAACAACCTGAAGAGCTGGTCTGTGAGTGCTGATTAAATTCCAGGGGAAAGGGTAGTGAATAGCACTGGTTTGTGTTTTGGGCAGCTCGGGTGTCATCACTTGGGCTTGACAAGGAGGATGAAAAGGAGACTGACCACTTCCCTGGGAGGAGGCTCCAGGTGCTCCAGGTGCCAGTGAAGGAGAGTCCCATCCTGCAGGCCTGCAGGCCAATAACAAAAGGAGCAACAGAAAAGAATGGGAGGAGTGGGGGCCTTAACCCCTTCTCCCCACATCTCCACTTGTACTATAATGTGATCATTTCTATAGCAATGCCTATAGAAATCCTGCCCACCCTACTCTACAGATGAGGAAACAGGCTCAGAAAAGTGCAGTAACTTGTCTAAAATCTTTACAACTAACACGTGTCCAGCTCAGGAAATGAGCCCAGGGCTCTCTAACGCAACAATTCATTCACTTTAGGATTTTTATCAGAATTTGTTTTAGGAAGGAAGACTAGAATTTTTTTTAACCTTCTATCTGATTAAGTCAGACAGCTTTCCTTGCCAAGATTTTTTGCTCCTTTGTGTATGTGTGTGTGCTGTGAGGGATCTTAACTCCCCAACCAGGGATGGAATCCGTGCCTCCTGCAGTGGAAGCATGGCTTCTTAACCACTGGACTGCCAGGGAAGTCCCTATTCACTTTTATGTCAGAAACAATCATTTAGCTTTCAAGAACTTGTGCCATTTTTCTAATATTGCATCTCAATGTGCTATTTGACATCTGCACCTTATTTCCACTTCCAACACAAGGAAGATGAATTCTTCCTTTTTCTTTCCTTCTCACCTTGAGTTAGTCCATATGAGCTGAATGAGGGATCCTCAAATTGTTTTATCAATCAGAAGACAAAGAGAAAATTCCCAGGAGTGCCAGGACAGCCAGAGCCCCTGATTGGAGGCAGGATCTGGCTGCTCTGGTTATTTGGGTATTCACTTCCCATAAACTGTGTCTTTTGACTTTTTGAAGACAAAACTGGGAGATACAATCTTATGTTAGCAGTGTGGACTTGTGTTAGACCTAAGAAAAACTTCTTAACGTATGATAAAAGAATGCAAGAAACAGATAATATTAATAAAATCAATGCTTCTTGTGCATCCATAACTATGGCTACCCAGAAAGGAGCATTAATTCAAGCTGAAAGGAAGAGATGAAGGCACACATCATGAAGGTGTGCATGTGTGTGTGTGCTCAGGCATGTCTGACTCCTTGCGATCCCAGGGACTGTAGACCGCCAGGCTCCTCTGTCTATGGGATTATCCTGGCAAGAATACTGGATGGGTTACTATTTCTTCCTCCAGGGAATCTTCCCGACGTAGGGATCAAACAAGAGTCTCCTGTATCTCCTGGATTGGCAGGCATCAGGGATCAAATATCAACAAGCAAATTATTCGTCTCTGACTGGTCGGTCCAGAAAATGCTGAACTTTGCCCTGCACACAAGGATGTTGCCTAGTACTATTGGTGATGTAATTTGACGATCATTGAAAATGTCTGTCTTTGTCAACCTGAACAAATCCAAAATGACCAACAAGGAAAGTAAAGGGCACAACACCTTACCTGCTTTTTCACAGTGATGGTTTTCTGTCTACCAGGACCCAAGGTTCAGCTCGCTTCCAAACAGCAAGGACCTGGCTAATTCCTCTCTCTCTGTGCCCACAACAGCTCACCGAGTAAGTTCTAATTTCGATGATGAGCAATGCAGGGCCCCATCAGGTTCTGATCCATCATTGAGAGCTTTTGTTTTTGCCTGTGGATTAGGAGTAAGAGGCTCTCCTGTCATCTCACTTAATGGAAGTGAGAAACATATAGGATAGCTCTTTGAAAAAGTTGAAAATTTGATATTCAAATGTCATGATTTTATTGTTAACAACAGCAATTGTTTCTTGCTTTTCCCAGCTAATTTTTTTTTTTCCTGTTCTTAGGGAAAAAAAGAAAGTAATAATAGCTACAGCCTTCTCAGGAGCAGGGAATGCTGTTCAATGAGAGCTTTCTAAATGGCTGTTTATTATTAACACTCACAGAATTTCTTCTTTTACACATCTCTTTTGGAATGGAGAGTCCTCTAGGGAATGATGGCACCATCCACTTTCTGTGAAATGCCTCTTGGGTCTGACTCAGTGTGAATGATGAAGCAGGATGGTTGATCAGCCTGATATAAACACATGCCTCCCCCCCAGCTGCATTTCTGCCTTCTGTTTCTCTGACCCAGTCCTCTACCCTCAACTTTTCCTTGACTCCATCCACAGTGCTTATAAAGGGGTTTCAGTCCCCCCATAATTTCTATTAAGCCATTCTAAAGATCCCTTCCATAAACACACAATCCATAAAAAGCAGTATGATTGCTGCCTTTGGGCAGCATCAGACTATCTTTTAGCTGCTCCCCTCCCAACCAGACTGCTATGCCAAGCCCCTTCCATCAGGCGACTGTTGAGAACACACAGCCACCACCCACTGTGGCAGCCTCCACCTGGCTGAGTAATCCCATTCAATCGGCAAAACTTGACTGAGTGCTGGAGTCATACAAACCCGGCATCAATTCTGGTTCTACCATTAACGTCTGTGAGAGCCTGGGCCAGTCCTTCTCTCCCCTGAGCTTGTGTCCTCATCAGTCAATGGAAACATGAATGCTTCCTCTCGTGGTGGCTGCCAGAATTCGAGATAACATACACCAAGCATCCACCTCCATATCAAGTACCCACGAAAGACACGCAGAAAGGGTAGATATTGAGTAACTATGAGAAACGTTCTAGAGATGGTAGAATTCTTAGGGAGAGATCGGAGTTGCCTGTGGACAGAGGTCAAGAAAGACTTTGTAGAGGAGCTTTGCAAGAAGGGTAAGGAATCTGGCAGATGGACTGAGGGGAGGGCACACCAGGCAGGGGAACAGAAACAAAGCTGGGACTGGAGCCCAAACCCCTGGGCCCAGTGGGGCAGGTAACAGGATGCAGCTGCAGCTGAGTAGGAGTGGGGAGGGCGGCTTGGGAGAGGAGGCCAGAGCCAGGAAGAAGCTAGATCAGAAGGGCCTTTTAGAGTCATTGTTAAGTTGTAGAGCACATGGTTTGGCCCACAATATAGTAAGATTTCTGCAGCAATGGCCAGTCAGAATACATTAATTACACTAGCAACTGGATAATGAGAATTGAATGTCATATATTATAACCCTCCAAAATATAAGGGCCTCTGAGCTGATGGAAACCTTTGTAACACTTCCAAGTCACACCAGGGTCTGCTGAGAGGCTGGTCCAGGAGGAATATCTCGGCAAAAGCGGGAGATGGAATGAACAGGGAGAGAACATCCAAGACCAAATCCTTGAGGGTCGAGAGAAGAGGAAACAAAATATAAATCTTAAGCCCAGGGATCAAGGAACTCAAAGATACAGGGCTGAAATGCTGTGCCTGGGAGGTAGGATGAAAGACATGTGAATGAAGAGCACTGGCTTTGAATTCAATCCCAGTCCTACTGTCCACTGGCTGTGTGACCCTGGGCAAATTGTTTTACTTCTCTGGGCCTTAATTCTTTCATCTGCAAAGTGAGGCTAGTAATAGTATATACCTCTCAGAGAAAATTGAAGCAAGGCACCTATAACTTGACTGCCTAGCAGGTAACAAGTATTAAAAATATAATAATTCATAAAAGTGATTCCAGAATACCCTCTTTCCCTCTCTTTTTTCCCCCTCTACCATCTTGCCCTCTGTCTTTTGTTTTCCTTGCAAAACCTAAAAGGACGGTATTTCCAAGAATCCCTGTCTTCAGCAATGTTTTGCCTTTCTTCATTTTGTTTCTGAGGACAGAGAACAAGTTAGGAGATCACCCTCCCTTGATCATGGAGGAAGCTATGACATAAAGGACTCCAAATCCTATCAATGATGGTTGGGCCATTTAAAGAAAAACCATGCAGTGAAATTGACTTCTGGGGGCAAGTACAGGTCTATGAATTTCAACACATGTACAGATTCACGTGACCACTACTCCAATAGGACACAGAACAGCCTTTTCACCCCCAAATCTTCCTCGCACTACCTCTTGATAGATACACGCTCCCACTACCCCAACCTCTGGTAACCAATGATCCGTCGTCAGTTAGCGTAGCTTTGTCTGAGACTGTCATGTAAGTGGAATCATAACCTATGTAAGCTTGGTTACATGTAAACTATGCTTCTCTTATCGTCATAATGCCATTGAGATTAATTCAAGCTGGTTTATGTATCACTAGTTAGTTCCTTTTGATTGCTGAGTAGTATTCCATGTTTGGACCCTTTGAAGAGAAGACACAAGCATCCTTGGTGCTATTTCTTTTGTGAAGGTTGCCTTAGTGAAATTCAAAGCCATTGGTTCCAAGTAACAAATGATGTATTTTTAATGTCTTCAGTCATGCACTCAGTTCTTAACTAATTTTTCCCTATGAGAATATGATCCCCTCCAAAAAAAAAAACCAAAAACCATATAACCTAATGCATGTGCTTCCCCTGTTGGGAGATAATCATCACTGAGAGAGGGCTAAACGTAGGCATCACTGGCATCCCACCTCACATGGTCCTCCTGCCTCCAGCCAGGTTCCAGGCTGCCCACATGGTCTCAGAGGCAACCACACCATGGATCTTCTGTGACAGCTTCCAAAGCCACTCCATGCCCACCTCAAGTGGCCTTGGTTTCAGCTGTCTGATGCCCCACCACTGCTCCCCATCAAGGGGACCAGCCATGTCTCTGGGGCTTTTTGCTGCCATGCTCACATCACTCTCCTTCACTTCACTCCTGTGAACCCATTCATATCTGTGGCCACTCATTTCTTCCTCCCATCATTACTCCATTGTTCTCACTGAGAGAAGGCCCTCTCCTGACCAGAGGGCGTTTTTTTTTCCAGCTTTATTGAGATATAACTGACACGTGACGACCTTGTGTAATAGTTTAAGGTGTACAATGTGTGGACTTGATGCACTTCTATGTTGCAAAATGATTACTGCCATTAATGATTAAAAACCCCATCATCTCATAAAATTACCATTTTTTAAATTTTTGAGAACATTTAAGATATATTCTCCTTGAAACTTTCAAGTTTATAATTTATAAAATGCACAGTTTATAAAAGTATTGCTAGCTGTAATCACCATGCTATACACTAGACCCCACAGGACATATTTATCTTATAATTGAAACTCTGTACCCTTTATCCCCCCTTTCATCCCACACCCCAGCCCCTGGTAACCACCACTCTACTATCTCTAAGAATTCAGCTTTTTTAGATTTCTCAGGTAAGTGAGACCATATATAGTTAATTGTCCTTCTGTCTGACTTATTTCTCTTAGCACAGTGCCCTCAGGGTCCACACGTGCTGTTGCAAATGGCAGGCTTTCTTTCCTTCCTATGCTGAATAGTATTCCATATGGCACATCTTCTTTATCTGTTCATCCATTGACAACACACTTAAGTCAATTCCATATCTTGCCTATTGCGAAGAGTGCTGCACTGAACAGGGGAGTACAGATCTCTCTGCCATATCCTGATTTCAATTCCCTTGGATACACACCCAGAAGCGGGGTTGCTGGGTCACATGATAGCTCTATCTTTAATTGTTTAAAAGGAATCTCCATGCTGTTCTCCATGGTGGCTGAACCAATTTAATTCCCATCAATCCTTGCTAACACTTAGCTCCTCTGACCAGAGTTGTAATTCTTGTACCAGAATCCCGAACAAGATGGCCTGGCTCTTGCAATGTCATAGTGCACCCTAAATTATCAAGTCGTTGATTATTACTCTCTCTCA
This sequence comes from Ovis aries, assembly GCF_016772045.2. Lineage (NCBI taxonomy): Eukaryota > Metazoa > Chordata > Mammalia > Artiodactyla > Bovidae > Ovis > Ovis aries. Next base: position 19,417,774 of record NC_056064.1, read on the forward strand.
GTCTCTAAGAGTGATGGGAATAGCTTGAGTTGAGTCAGGGGAACATTTATAGTGTTGCACCTCAGTGTTGCTTCCAAAATTGTCCTTCCTTCAACCAGGGTCTGCCTTAAAGCGTTTTGTTTCTACCTTGCCAAAATTTAAATTTTCAGCTCGCTGCGTGTGGCGGATGGTCTCCAAAGGCGGCCACCATCAATGTCTCTCTCCATTGTATGTGCATGCTACTCCTTCCATCAAGATGTAAAGTCTAGGAACTACGCTGGTGGTCCAGCGGTTAAGATTCCACCGTTCCAGTACCTCCGTTGCAGCAGATCCCTGGCTGGGGAGTCAGATCCCGCATGCTGCACATGGTGCAGCCAAAAGAGAGATGCAGAGTCTAGTTCCTCTTTCCTTGACTCAGGGCTAGCCCTGGGACTTGCTCCAACCAACAGAATGAGGCAGAAGCGTCATTCCAGTCCAGACTTTGAGGACATGCAAAAGGTGAAACTCACGTACTCTGAGGAAGGCAGCCACCACACAGTAAAGAAATGCATGGTCTTCTGAATGACAGACCATGTGGAGAAGCCACACAGAGGAAAACCAGGGTGCCACGCATTTAAGTGAAATCTTCCCAAACCTTTCAGCTCAGCCCAGCTACCATCTGAACAGAGTGGCCCAGCTCTCACTACTTGCCACCACCCAACCAAGCCCTGCCTGGATTCCTGACAGACAGAATAATGAGGAATAATAAGTCGTTGCCATTCTGAGCCACTAAATTTTGAGGTAACTTGTTACCCAGCAATAGATATGAAAAACATGGAAAGAATCCTTCAGGTTTTCAAGAGGTAGCTTTTGTCCTTTTCCTTGCTTCAGCATCTTAGCCACAGCCAGACCTATGTTTCAACTTGTCTTCATGCTTCCCAGAAGGGCTTGAAGATCTTTGTGCAAACAGAAGCCCTGGTCACTTCTGAAATGTGCCCTGACATGCCAGCCCCCACATGTGACATGAAAATATGACTCCTCCTTTCTCCTCACATTTCTTTTCTGATAGAAGTTTTTAGGAAGTTAAAATGAGTTTGCTTTCCCTAATCAGTGAAATAATGTATGTGTGTGCTAAGTTGCTTCAGTTGGGTCCGACTCTGTGTGACCCTGTGGACTATAGCTCACCAGGCTCCTCTGTCCATGGGATTCTCCAGGCAAGAATACTGGAGTGGACTGCCATGCCCTCCTCCAGGGGATCTTCTCAACCCAGGGATTGAACCCCTGTCTCTTACATCTTATGCACTGGCAGGCAGGTTCTTTACCACTAGTGCCACCTGGGAAGCCCAGGAAATAATGTACAGAGAGAAATCAAATTGGCCCCAGACAACCTCCAGAGCAAGGAGACCCCATGCAATTAACAATCATAGCAGCTACATTTATTTAGCGTTAGCCATGTACCAGGCTCCAGGTTAAGTATGTTACATGCAGTATCTCACTGAATCCTCAGAACAGCACTGGGAGACAGCTATTATTTTTGTCTCCATCATCCAAATGAGAAAAGTGTGGCTTAGTAACACTGAGTAACTTTCCCAAAGTCACATAGCTATTAGTCCATTTTTAACAAGATCAGACATCTTCTGGGCTGTGGTAGCCATATACACATCACAGAGACACCTCAGTTCAGTGCTTTCAGGCACAGAAAATGCTAAGGACAAGACCTCAGCACTTCCTGATCCTTTTCATTCCTTGGCATATGTAAAAAGGGACACTATAAGTATGGCATGCTGGGATAATGGGTTGAGGTTGCTTCAAGTGGAGGTGACAAACCTAGGGCACTCCAGCTGGGAAACTCAGTTAAACTTTTTGTAATCCAAAGTCACTTCATTTCCTCAAGTCTCTTTGTATCTCTTAGACTTCTAAGAGGGGATGAAAATTTTTTATACAGTTTTTAACATAACAATGTAGATAGGTTATCACCTCAGAGCCTCTGGAAGAGCAGCCTTCAGTCTCTAGAAAGGGCCCAACCTGGGAGACGTGAGTTCTTGAGATGTGACCCTGGACAAATGCCTTAGCTTCGGTAAGCTTGTCTCTCTCTGAAGAAAGGGGAGAACCATCTCACAGGATTATAAACTGAGCACAGTTGAGTGCAGAAGGCATGAGGACTGGCCCTTGTTCCCAGTAGAAAAATTCAGCTTTGGACACCACTGGAAAGAGAAGACAATTGTTTCCTTCAACAGAAACTCATCAAGGAGGGTGAGTTCAGGTTAGTCGCTCAGTTGTGTCCCACTCTTTACAACCCCATGAACCGCAGCACGTCAGGCCTCCCTATCCATCACCAACTCCCCAACCCATGTCCACTGAGTCGGTGATGCCATCCAACCATCTCATCCTCTGTCGTCCCCTTCTCCTCCTGCCCTCAAACATTCCCAGCATCAGGGTCTTTTCCAATGAGTCAGCTTTTCGCATGAGGTGGCCAAAATATTGGAGTTTCAGCTTCAACATCAGTCCTTCCAATGAACACCCAGGACTGATCTCCTTTAGGATGGACTGGTTGGATCTCCTTGCAGTCCAAGGGACTCTCAAGAGTCTTCTCCAGCACCACAGTTCAAAAACATCAATTCTTCGGCACTCAGCTTTCTTTATAGTCCAACTCTCACATCCATACATGACTACTGGAAAAACCATAGCCTTGACTAGATGGACCTTTATTGGCAGAGTAATGTCTCTGCTTTTTAATATGCTACCTAGGTTGGTCATAACTTTCCTTCCAAGGAGTAAGCGTCTTTTAATTTCATGGCTGCAATCACCATCAGCAGTGATTTTGGAGCCCCCCAAAATAAAGTCTGACACTGTTTCCACTGTTTCTCCATCTATTTCCCACGAAGTGATGGGACCCGATGTCATGATCTTAGTTTTCCGAATATTGAGCTTTAAGCCAACTTTTTCACTCTCCTCTTTCACTTTCATCAAAAGGCTCTTTAGTTCTTCACTTTCTGCCATAAGGGTGGTGTCATCTGCATATCTGAGGTGATTGATATTTCTCCCAGCAATCTTGATTCCAGCTTGTGCTTCTTCCAGCCCAGCATTTCTCATGATGTACTCTGCATAGAAGTTAAATAAGCAGGGTGACAATATACAGCCTTGACGTACTCCTTTTCCTATTTGGAACCAGTCTGTTGTTCCATGTCCAGTTCTAACTGTTGCTTCCTGACCTGCATATAGATTTCTCAAGAGGCAGGTCAGGTGGTCTGGTATTCCCATCTCTCTTAGAATTTTCCACAGTTGATTGTGATCCACACAGTCAAAGGCTTTGGCATAGTCAATAAAGCAGAAATAAGTGTTTTTCTGGAACTCCCTTGCTTTTTCGATGATCCAACAGATGTTGGCAACTTGATCTCTGGTTCATCTGCCTTTTCTAAAACCAGCTTGAACATCTGGAAGTTCACGGTTCATGTATTACTGAAGCCTGGCTTGGAGAATTTTAAGCATTACTTTACTAGCGTAAGGTATCAAGGAGGGTATCTTCTAGAAATTAATGATAGACTGGGTGGTACCCTTCAGATGCACTGGGATTTATTCAGTTTTCTCCTGGCATCTAATTTCATTTTCTTTTTAGGAGTTTTATTGAGATGTAATTCACATACCACACAATTCACTCATTTAAAGTACACAATTCAGTGGTTTCTGACATACTCAAGAGTTATACAATCATGATCTAGTTTTAAAATATTTTCATCACTCCATAAAGAAACCCCGTACCAATTAGCAGTCACTCTTGCTCCTCCCAGTACCTATGTCCCAAGCCTCTAAGTTAACCTGCTTTATGTCGCCATAGATCTGCCTGTTATGGACATTTCACATAAATGGAATCATGCAGCTTCGCATTCTGTGACTAGCTTCTTTCATTTAGCATAGCAAGGTTCACCCGTATCGCAGGGTGTATCCGGGCTTCATTCCTTTTCATTATTATTGTATGACTACACTGCATTTCCTCATCTATTCATCAGTTGATGGATATTTGGGTTCTTTGCTTTTCTTGTCGCTATTATGAATAACACCATGAGCATTCATGTACAAGTGTTTTGTGTGGATGCGTGTCATTTCCCTTGCGTACATACACAGGAGTAGAATCACTGAGTCATGTGGTAACTCCACATTTAACATTTTGGAAAACTTCAGAACTGTTTTCCAAAGCAGCTGCAATGTTTGACATTCCCACCAGTAGTATATCAACGTTCCAAGCTCCACAAGCAGTGGTTTCTAACACAGCCAATTATGTACAGGGGCCCCCGGACCAGAGAGATGAAATCAACAGCATAGCTAAGATGAAGAATCAGATAAGAATGTTTATTTACCTACATGCCTAGAGGTTGGAAGTTGAACCTAGAAGACAGGTTGGCCCCCTGGGAAAATCTTATCACTCCCATTAAAGAATTTTAAAGATTCAGGGTAATCAGTTCAGTTCAGTCGCTCAGTCGTGTCCAACTCTTTGCGACCCCATGAATCGCAGCACGCCAGGCCTCCCTGTCCATCGCCAACTCTCAGAATTCACTCAGACTCACGTCCATAGAGTTGGTGATGCCATCCAGCCATCTCATCCTCTGTTGACCCCTTCTCCTCCTGCCCCCAATCCCTCCCAGCATCAAAGTCTTTTCCAATGAGTCAACTCTTCGCATCAGGTAGCCAAAGTACTGGAGTTTCAGCTTTAGCATCATTCCTTCCAAAGGTGCAAACATCAGAAAAACATATTTTCAAAGTGATTAACCACTTCTCAGCCAGCAAATGTTATGTCATGTTTATAAATGTGGGTTAATGTCTATAAACAGAAACTTGATAGGGGGGGAAAAAAAAACTTATTCAGTTTGATTAAAAACTAGATTGCTGTGGATAGTCAAAAGTGCCCAAAATGAAATCTCTCCATATCTCCAGAAACCATACAGATCAATAAGGAGAGGAAATTAAAACACCCATAACCCAACCTTTTTGACTATGCCAAAGGCTTTGACTGTGTGGATCACAATCAACTGTGGAAAATTCTGAAAGAGATGGGAAGACCAGACCACCTGACCTGTCTCTTGAGAAAACTATATGCATGTCAGGAAGCAACAGTTAGAACTGGACATGGAACAACAGACTGGTTCAAATAGGAAAAGGAGTACGTCAAGGCTGTATATTGTCACCCTGCTTATTTAACTTCTATGCAGAGTACATCATGAGAAATGCTGGGCTGGAAGAAGCACAAGCTGGAATCAAGATTGCTGGGAGAAATATCAATCACCTCAGATATGCAGATGACACCACCCTTATGGCAGAAAGTGAAGAGGAACTAAAAAGCCTCGCTGTAAGTGAAAGAGCAGGGTGAAAAAGTTGGCTTAAAGCTCAATATTCAGAAAACTAAGATCATGGCATCTGGTCCCATCACTTCATGGGAAATAGATGGGGAAACAGTGTCAGACTTTTTTTGGGGGGCTCCAAAATTACTGCAGATGGTGATTGCAGCCATGAAATTAAAAGACACTTACTCCTTGGAAGGAAAGTTATGACCAATCTAGACAGCATATTTAAAAGCAGAGACGTTACTTTGCCAACAAAGGTCCATCTAGTCAAGGCTATGGTTTTTCCAGCAGTCATGTATGGATGTGAGAGTTGGGCTGAGTGCTGAAGAATTGATGCCTTTGAACTGTGGTGTTGGAGAAGACTCTTAAGAGTCCCTTGGACTGCAAGGAGAGCCAACCAGTCCATCCTAAAGGAGATCAGTCCTGGGTGTTCACTGGAAGAACTGATGCTGAGGCTGAAACTCCAATACTTTGGCCACCTCATGCGAAGAGTAGACTCACTGGAAAAGACCCTGATGCTGGGAGGGATTGGGGGCAGGAGGAGAAGGGGACAACAGAGGATGAGATGGCTGGATGGCATCACCGACTCATTGCACACGAGTTTGGGTGAACTCTGGGAGTTGGTGATGGACAGGGAGGCCGGGCGTGTTGCAGTTCACGGGGTCGCAAAGAGTCGGACATGACAGCGACTTAACTGAACTGAACCCAACCCTGACGGAATTACAGATGGAATTTTTGATATATAAAAGGTGCTTAATGTTGTTGAACCAATGAATTAAGTAAGAAAATGTGATTGGTATCCAGATTAAGGCCCTAAACAAAGGTACCCACCAACACTCAGCAAGGAAATTATAGCTTCCCTGGTGACTCAGATGGTAAAGAATCCGCTTGCAATGCGGGAGATCTGGGTTGGATCCCCGGACTGGGGAGATCCCCTGGAGAAGGGAATAGCTACCACTCCAGTATTCTGGCCTGGAGAATTCCATGGACAGAGGAGCCTGTCAGGCTACAGTCCATGGGGTCGCAGACCCCATGGCGGGGGTTGGGGTTTGCTCAGAGTTGGACAACTGAGCAACTTTCGCTTTCACCAACATCTAGCACAGTGCCTTGCACAGTATGGCAGCTTCACAGACATTTGTTGCATGCATTGAAGTCATGATCCTTGCCTCTGGAACTCACTGGTAAAGTAGTGAGGCCTTTAATTCCATAAATACCCAGTCTGAGTCTAGGGGTCTACATGGATAGCAGTGAGTCCCAAAGGAGGGGCATGCCCTTGAGAAGGCACTGAGCTTCATTCAAGGTCGTGCTCAGTCATTTCAGTTGTGCCCAACTCTTTGAGACCCTATGGACTATAGGCCACCAGGCTTCCCTGTCCACTGGGACCCTCCAGGCAACAATACTGGAGTGGGTTGCCATGCCCTCCTCCAGGAGATCTTCCCAACCTAGGGACAGAACCCACATCTCTTACATCTCCTGCACTGGCAGGCAGGGTCTTTACCACTAGCGCCATCAAGGTCCGGGTTCTCCAAACCATCAGAATCTATTTCTACCTCCTAACTGCTATCAATGGCTGTCAATACCATGGAGACACAGCCATCTGTGGAGAGAGTGGATCCCTTCTCACTGACATCTGGGGAGGTACACTGTTCTCATTCAGCTTTGAGCAATGAATGCAGAAGAGGAGCTTCATTAGACCTCTGAAACTGACTAGGGCTCATAACCTTGAGGTTGGCTGAGCCTGAGGCCACTATGCCTGTTCACTTCAGCCACTGGACCAAAGCAGGCCTCTTGAATCACCAGTCTCACCTGTTCCCATTCCCAAACAAATGTGGGTTTTCTTACCCCCACTGCTGACCTCCCTCCCGCCCTGTCGATGCTGTTATCCGGTACCCTTGTCCCTTGCAATTAGATTCCTCACCCTCCTCAGCACCCGAACCTGTCCTTGCTCATACGTCTCTTCCTATCTGGCATGCTCTTCTTGCCTCTCTTGTTCACCTGAAAAAAACATTCTTTCCTCTATGAAGACTGAGCTTAAGCATGACGAAGGTGTTTTCTGCTTCCCCTCACATCATGTCTTCCAAGATTTTCTTCATGTTAAACGCTGAATGCAAAGCAATCAGATGACACTGGTTCTTTAAAAAAAAAAAAAAAACAATCTTAGGCAAAGTAACAAAGCCATGGTATCAAGAAAGGAGGTAAAAATCCTCTTAGTATTCTGCTTTATTCAGATTACACACAGAGACAGTGAGCTTCAAGTGCAGTCCATGGACTCCATGTGCAGTCCAAGGAATCCCCAAAATCCTTTCAGGAAATTCTCGAAGTCAAAACTGCTTCCATAGTAGTAATGAGACTTTATTTGAGCATCAGTGATAAGAACACACACACATATGTCAGTGGTTGGCCAGGAAATAATCACCACCTCCCAGCATCCCCCATTATTAGAAAGCAATAGACACTCCAACAGAAGCAGCACATCAGTCTGCCTGGCTTATCATCTTCCATCAGTGAATGCTCAAAGCTCGCCACTGGGGCAGCAGGCACACAGCTGGCCAGCGCACGGTCCCTGCCCGCAAGGGGTTCACCCTCAGACAGGAGACAAGTACACGAAGAGATGGCTGCACAACCATCTCTTCAGTCCACGCCGCCTCACCCACACAGAACAGCGTGGGACTTCCTGAGCAAGCGGTGCTATTCCGAGCCTTTGGTGAAACTGCCTGTCTGCCAGGCGCCCCCTGCCACTCCCCCACCCCAAGCTACCAAAGGCGGCCCGCCCGTGGTCCCCTCCTCTGACAGCAGGTTTCCCACTGGGGCAGATCCCACCTGGAAGAGAGATGCCTCAACCTTCACGCAAGTTCTGAAATGTTATCTTTACCTAGGACCGGACATTTCAATTAATGAGTTGAAACATGAAAGAATGATCCCTCCTGGCAGCTTTCTGTCTGCCTGCCTCTAACCCTCAACATCAAACACGACAGCACACAGTAGGGAACATACACCAGAGCTCCGACGTATTTACTTCATGATCTGCTGATCAGCTGAACGCACATGGGCGTATCTGAGTCACTGTAAGTCACGTGATTGCAAGCTCATCCTCTGGCTGGGAGTCCTCGGGGGATACTCATCACTGGTGTGGTCTCTCCTTGCATCTTCTCGCTGCTCCACCCGCTCCAGCCGGTCACCCCAACGTTCCCTGCTTGCCCTCCCCGCTTCCTCCCTCTCACCCTGCTGCTGTCCTTCCCCTCTTAAATCTAGAGGGTTTGGTACATTCACAGACCCAACTTAGTCAATCTCTTGAAAAGGGTTCAATCTCTTGAAAAGGAGCTCCCGTCTCCTCGGCTCCCCAGGCCAGGTCCTGGGTGAAGCACTTGGTATACATTAGGGCTTATGACTCCTCACTGCGGCCCCATGAGGTAGGTACAGTCATTACTGCCTGGATAGATGGGAAACCAGGACTGAAGGAGGCGAGGTGAGTTCCCCGAGAGCACTTTGTGTGGAGCTGGGACACGACACAGGTCTGCCTTCTCCACGGACTTCAGGCTCACGACAACCCTCACGACTGCTTGCTTGCTCCTCCTCCCTCGCCTTCTAAGATGGAGCTGAAGTAGGCAAGGGCTGGGCACACGCAGCCTGAACCCATCGGCGTCTACTGCAGCTGCCCTGGCATTTTTTGTTTTGGCACTCTGAGACACAACAGATCCCACGAAGATAAGGACCAGGGCTTCTGTCTCTCTGGGCTGGGAGGGTCGGTGTCAGGAAGAGCAGCTGCTGGGCGGACACCCGGGCACAGTGCAACTGTGAGGGCTCAGGGCCTGGGGTGACAAGCAGGGACAGCAGACGCACAGAGAGCTAAGAGCTGATGTGGAGCGAGCCAGAGAGACGTGGGAGCACTGCAAGAGCGCCAGAGGCCGGCTTCCTCAGAAGGACATTCACCCGCCCCACCGCATACCGTGTCCTGTGTCAGGCTCTTTGATTTCATCTAATCCTAACGAAGGAAGAAATGGACTTGAAGCCAACACCCTTGAAAAGCCAGTGAGCTGAGCTCCAAACCCAGATCAGCCTGACTGTAAAGCCCAGGCCCTGTCCTCTGCACAGGCTGCTGTGTGAGGGGACGTCAGCTCCACCTCTCAAACGACGACGTCCAGAGTAAATGAATCACTTTCAGAGCAAAATGAGAAAACACCTTTTCCCCAAAGCTCACCTCATCACCAGCTGGAAAAGCAAATGTGAAGGACGCTGGGGACACAAATGTGGCAGGAAGCGCAGTATGAGCAAACGACAGCTTCTCCTATCGCTGACTTCCTGCTCCCAGCCAACCAGGCCGGTGGATATCCCAGCACGGCTGCTGCTGCTGCTAGGGCTGGGCGAAGCGAGGGCTCTCCATGTCAATGTCTCCAAGGCAGCTGCACTCTTCACGCCCTGGAGTCTCAGTTTTTATACTGTAAGACAGAGAGATCATTAGGAGTGGGTGAGGGAACCCGGCAGGGAAGGGAGGACCCAGGAAATCCTGAGAACTGTGGTCACTAGGCCTCAGCCGCCTCCTGCAGGGGCTTCATGGAGATGGTAGGACCCTGTCAGCGGGCAGCAGATGGTCAAGTCTCTAGCTGGTACCAGTGGAAAAGGAAGCTGATGGAGTTGGGGAGACGGGACAAGAATGACACCGGAACACTGGAACTGAAAACTGTGGTGGGTCCGGCCTTCTCTTCAAGCTGAGTCTTATTCAGAGGGCAAAAAAAGCATCTCAGGTTCTAGAAGACAACATTCAGAAACTATCTGGTCTAATCCCTGAATTTGAAAAACGAATCCTAGAGCCCACAGCTGGAGGATCTGACTCAGAAGGACCGGAAGGTGGGGTATGCTCCAGCTCTCAGGCTGCTCTAATACCAAAGTGTGAGGCCCGGCAAACCTGTCTATATTCTGACTCCCTTCCTGCCTCCACCAAAACAGATACTTGAATGTTTCCTCAGTAACCCGGCCTCACCCACCCAGCTTTCCTCTCAAGGCGGCTGTCGGCTTTGGTACTATTGTTGCCAGAGACTCCTCTCTTCCGTCTTCCTGTAGCCCCATCTTAGCTTATTCAGCAATGTTAGGCAGAAGTTTGCCTTTAGGGATTGAGGATGTGCACCCCTTTGCAGAAACTGCAATGGGAGTTGCTGGGGCGGGCGGGGAAACAAACACTCATCAGTCTCAACTGTGGGGCTGGGGCGACCCCTAGTGGTCATGGAGATTATAGCCCTCAACTCCCAACTTGCAGGTGGAAACAGGAGCCAAGGGCTTACTTTGTTCAGGATCCAGTCGGCATCTTCGATGGCTCTCTTAATAATCTGCTGGATCCTCTCAGGGTTGTCCTCATCCGAATGAACCCGGAAACTCTGGGGGTTTAAGCATAAGACACAATGACTTGGCAAAAACCAGGACTGGCAGCTTCAGAGCTGCAGTCGAGGGCCAGGCATGCGGCGGGCACAGGGTATTTGGCATTGCTCTTACCCCTCCACACACAGTTATTACGATCCCGCCCTGAGGTGAGCAAACAGGCTCCAAAACCCTAACTCACCACTAGGCAACAGCAGCAGCATCTGAATCCAGGACTGTCTGACTACACAGCCTGTGCTCCTACCAGCAGGGCAGCCGTGAAAGGGAAGAGTGAGTTACCCGAGTTACCCCCGAATAAAGCTAGGTCCAAAAGTTATCAGGCAGCAGGGGCCTAACGGACGCTTCCATCTCTCTGCTGCTCCCAGGAAGCCTGCTGTCAGCGGGCTGAGCTCGCCGCATGCCTTCTCCCCGGGGAAGAACAGAGTTTCTCTGGGCCCCTGCTGGAAAGCCAGGCAGGGAGGGAAGGGGAGTGGGGAAGGGGGCTTTGGAAAATCCAGCCAGGCCCAAAGTGGCACAATGTGTGTCTGCTGTTTGCTTTGGCCAGATGTTCACCTTTGAGGACCAACATGAGACTCAGGTTCACTGGTGTGGCAGTCACAGCCCTTCAAAAGAACTGGTTACTTCTTCTGACCTGCCACTCTCCACCCTACATGCCCTCCTACTTATCTTTAGGAGCAACTCAAATGCTCACCTGCAGGAAGTCCTCTCTGATTCCCTCAGATAGTTAATTGCTCCTTCTCCATATTTCCAACAGCTCTCTGTTGCTACTTTTTTACTTTCCACATCATATTTCTATACATTTTAGTTTTTAACTTTTTATTTGGAAATAATTTATAACCTACAGAAAAACCATAAGAATAATAAGAAAGAATTCCCTACTGGAAACACCAACTGTTAATATTTTGCCACTCTGGCTGTATCATTCTCTATACGAGTTTGTATAAAAACCTGAGAAAGCATTTAAAAGTTTCAGGTATCATGCCCTTCATCCTTGAATACTTCAGATGTGTAAACACAGGCATTCTCTTACTTGACCACAGCAATCAAAATCAGAAACACTGACATAATACTATTATCTAATCTACAGTCCATATTTCAGCTTCATGAATTTCCCAGTCATCTTCTTTCTCATCTTTTTTTCTGGTCCGGGATCCAATCTGGGATCACTCCTGTCAAAATGATGTTGTGCCTCGCACTCGATTTTCACTATCCCTTCAGCTGTCTTATTCAAGCCTTGGCACAGAGTTGGCATGCCCAGATGATGCATTCCGTTTCCTAAACAGAAACCAGAGAGGAGCTGGGCTGCCCAGCACTGCTTTCTGGTAGCTCTTACTCAAATGCCACCACCCCACACCATCACCACCTGAAAGACCAGCCCTGCCGCTGCCGCTGGCCCCCAACCCTGTGACGTGTCCCCTATCACAGGAACCCCCACCCCACCCCACGCCCAGTGTACCCTGCTCGCACCTGCCTGACGGCATGCTTGTAATGCTCCTGGATGCCCTTGGTGGGCAGCTGCCGGCAACAGCGCAGCAGGTATCGGTAGAGCTGCAGCGGCGTCTGGACCAGCTCCGCCCCCGGTAGTGGGGCCATCCGCCAGACCTCAGTCCCTGAAAAACACACAGCATCACCTCTAGGCATCCAACCAATACTTTGCCCTGGCCCCCAGCTCCCAGCACTCTGGAAGGCAGGCGTATTTGACCCAGTGTGAATGGAGGCCAGATCCCCACAGAACCGAGCCCCTGAGCTCAGGCTGGGCATCAGCCCTGCAGAAGGCTCATCCCCGAGCAGGCCCACAGGGACGAAGGTGGGAGGCATGGCTGCATGCTGTGATCTTTCTTCTGGAGACTGACAACAAGTGAGAAGACCCTGCATCGCAATCATGGAGAAACCAGCTGACTTCAGGAGGAGGGAGCGGAGAGTGGAGAAGATGTCCATAAGTCTGAGCCTCACTATTCAAAGTGTGGTCCGGCAGCACTGACATCACCAGCAGCTAATTAGAAACACAATCTCACCCCAAAACAACCAGGCCTGGAATTTAACAAGATGCGCACAGGATCCTGCCTGGACCTCGACCATAGCATCTTGCCTGATGTCCCTGCCTGTAGCCTGTCACTCCCCAGCCGCCGCCACACTGACACCAGGATGAGCTCTGGGACCAGTGTGCTGGGCTCACCCCACTGTCAGATGCAAGGATCTTCTCCCAGATCCCCTGAGCCAGCAAGTAGGTCACCTCTTATGCCTATGCACACACGGCCCCCTTAGCCTGGAGCTCCCTTCCCCATCTCCTCCACCTGGAACCCGTGCTTGTCCTTCCAGGGCCAGCTCAGTATCACTTCCCCCAGGAAGCCCTTCGTGACTGTCCCTTGCTTGGTGTGTGTGCGTGGGGGGGGGGGGGGGGGGGGAAGGGGGCTGCAGTGCCCTGTTTCTGAAGCTGTTATAGCACTTCCCACATTGCCAGGGACTCACCTGCTGCCAGGCCTCCAGAGCCTGGCCCGGGCCCCAACACTTCACTTCATGCCGTTTGTGGAACTGGACTGAACAGAATCTGTTATCTCCTGTTATCTCCTCTGCACAGATTTCCCCTCTTAGAGAGAGGCTCACTGTGTTCCAAATGGAGGAGCTAAAAGACCAAGATTAAGTGGTTGGCCTTGGTTTAAAAGCAACATAAAAAGAAGACACACAACCTGCATCCCCTCTAAAAAATAAAGAACCAGAATACTAAATCTAATCTATCTTAAACTAGGAAAGGAAACTCACTGAGGAGCTAAACTAGGAGAGGAAACTAAGGAAGAGCTAAACTAGGAGAGGAAACTTACCAAGGAGCTGGTTTCAGAAGCTCTTTCATTCCATTTCCAGCATATTATCTTCCTGGTAACAATGTCTATCTCCACAGCTAAATTTCCCAAGTGCTCCTTGTATTCTGGCCTCTCACTCTCACACTGGGGTGGGCTAGTGGCTGCTGGCCCCCACCACCCATCCTCCCACCTGGTAACATCCTGGGACAAGCCACTGGGGATCCACCCTTCCAGGTCTCTGCCCCTAAGGTCTGGATGGGGCTCCACTCCAGGCCTGACCATTCAGAGCCCTTCATCTACATGGTTGCTGGGACTGGCTCACAGATGGGCACGTGACAAGCTGGTCCAATCAGAGCAGATCTCACCGCCTCTGCAGGGGTGAATGAAACGGCTCCACTTAGACTTGATGCTGAGAAGCCACCTTGCCTCCTCTTGAAGCCTGAGACTGAAGCCACATGGCAGATGGCAGAGCTGAGACCCTGAGCGACGCCAAGTCTGAAGAAGTCACCTGAGCCCAGACACCACGCCCCTGAAGACAGCCCTGCCCCTAGATTTGGGTTCGCTGTTTTGCCACTGGCAACCAAGAGGGTCCTGACTGATGGAGAGACCCAGCCCTCCCACACTCTGCGTCCCCAGTGAGCGCCGATGGCCCCAGCTCTAGGAAGAGTGCGAACAGGGCAGGGCGCAACCTGCCAGTCCAACTAGCCACACTTCAGCACAGCAGAGAGGGGAACCACATATGGTGGGGACAAAGACTTTCAAGGGCCACCCACAGAAAACATACCCGAAATCCCCAACCTGATGGGCAGGGCAGACTCCCTGGGCAGGCTTCCCCAAACTATATAAAGTGCTAATCAAACATTGTAAAATGCTAGTCGTGTAACAGATGGTTACCATCTGCAGTTTTTAAAATTAACACTTGGAGAGAATGCAACTTTGTTACATTACTTAAAAACTCAATACTTAGAAACCAACCCAGCAAGTATGGGCGGGAGATTTATTTTCAGCTCAATTATAATACTTAGTCATTCTCAGTGTTAACAAGCAGAGAATGCCTGTGTGGGTCCATCCAGAAGAGTTTAAAATGCTTTAATTTAATTTAAAGCATGGGTTCACTATTATTTAAGGCACAAGGAACTTCATATCACCATTGCTAAACCTGTAGTCAAACCCTGCAGCTAGGAAGGCTTACTTCTCACATCCTGCTCTTTGAATTTGACCTTAGCCCCTACCTTGGCTCCCTGCCTCATCAGAGACACCTCTGACTTCCCAAAGCCATCACAGAGACAGCCCGCCTTCTCCTCAATCCCCGAGCCACCGGTCTCTGTGTGTGTATGCATGTTAGTCACTGAGTCGTGTCCGACTCTTTGTGACCCCATGGACTGTAGCCAGCCAGGCTCCCCTGTCCATGGAATTCTCCAGGCAGAATACTGAAGTGGGTAGCCATTCCCTTCTCCAAGGGATCTTCTTGACCTAGGGATTGAACCCAGGTCTCCTGCATTGCAGGAAGATTCTTTACTACTGAGCCACCAGGGAAGCCCACCACTGGTCTCTGAATCCTAACAAATTCTACCTCTGGACACCCCCTCAAATCTGTCCCCTCCTATTTCCGCTGCATACACTTGGCTCAGACTCTTATCACAGCTCAGGCAGACACCTGCAAGAGTTCCCAGCAATCTACTGTCTGCCAATTTATTCTGCAATCAACAGCCAGGGTGAATCTTTCCAAAACACACATCACAGCAAGTCATGCTCCTGCTTAAAGCCCCTGATGTCCACTCCAGCCCCATCACTCATGACAATTTTCCCCAAAACATGGGACAAAGATGAAAATATTTTAAGCAGTATATGGACCAACATCTTTTTATTGTCATGCTTTGATATTTATTTTCATGTGTAATGAGAAAAAATTCCATAATTTCATAGGTATCACAGCTTAAAACAGTTTAAAAAATGAACGGGCAGAAAAGTGATTTTTTAAAATGTATCAAGCAAGTGAGAATGCAGTTGAAATCTGGATATGCCAAGAGTCATGAAAGCAGTACTGAACTTTGGAAAAGCACTGGTCTATAGAATAAATTCCATACTGCCTTCCTCCAAGACCCCCTCTTGATCTGGCCCCTTCCCACCACACCTCAACGCATCACCCACTACTCGCTACTGAGTCCAGGCAAACTTGAGCTCTGATGACACACTCCAGACACCCTGTCACAAAGAGTCGGACAGGACTGAGCGACTGGGCACACTGAGCACAGGCCACCTGGGCACAGGTCACGTGGGTATCTGCCACCTCGGAAACAGGTTCTTGCGGAGAGTTACAAAGAGCCAGATAATGAGCTCATGCACGCCTGCTGCTGCTGCTAAGTCACTTCAGTCGTGTCCAACTCTGTGTGACCCCACAGACGGCAGCCCACCAGGCTCCCCCATCCCTGGGATTCTCCAGGCAAGAACACCGGAGTGGGTTGCCATTTCCTTCTCCAATGCATGAAAGTGAAAAGTGAAAGGGAAGTCGCTCAGTCGTGTCTGACTCTTCGTGACCCCATGGACTGCAGCCTACCAGGCTCCTCTATCCATGGGATTTTCCAGGCAAGAGTACTGGAGTGGGGTGCCACTGCCTTCTCTGTCATGCACCCCTATGTGGGACTGAATCAGCCTCTTCCTACTTTGAACTTTTCTGGAAGATCTTGTTGCCTGGCCTTCCAGAAATGTCTAGATCCTTACCCAGTCCTCCAGGGATTTCCCTTGATCTCTGAGCTTCTAACACTCTTTCAATAATTTCCTTTTGGTTAATTCCTCCTACCCCAACATGGAATGAGACTCACCTCCTTATCTGTTTGCCCACAGCCTGCTGTATGTGTAGGAATCATCCTCTGCTTTCCTGTCCATCTCCCTGCCCAATCAAACCCCACGAGGGCAAGGCCTGTGTCAGACCCTCCGCCTCGGTGCCCAGGACAGCCCTGGGCGCCCAGTGGATTCCTCCATCAGTGCTTGCTGACTGAATGACCTCAAAATCCAAGCACTCCCCAAGCTTGAGAAAACAACAACTCAGCCTCCTCCCTGCCTTTTCAGTCCAAAGGTTAACAGACGGTCCTGTTCTCCTGCCCACTGTAAAGTGAGGACCACTGCCTCCTCCATGCCTCGGTACTTCTGGGCATCACCTCTGGCAGAAACACCCTACTTTCCCACCCAGATACTCCAGGCTTCTTCCAGCTTCCAGCTCATCCACAAGAACTCTTGCAGGTCACCAACACCTCCTATTTCACTGAGTCTAGAGAGGCCCTCAGACCAGAGTATCCTCAACTCCCCTCCACCACAAAAACCTGTCTTCACCTGAGAGCCAACCAAGACGCTAAGCACAGTGCAGGTTGTTTTACAACCCTCTGATGAAAAGCATTATTATCCCACTTTGCAGATGTGGAAACTGAGGCTGAAAAGTGGGCTGACGTGCCCACGAACACACAACCAGTGAGTGGTGGAGCTGGGTTGTGGGCTCTGGCTCCAGCTCCAGTGCCCCAATCTCCCTAAGTGCTTGGAGAAAAGGGGGCCTTTCCTTTTCCAAGGACTCCTTAGGCCTGGATTAACCCAACACCCTTCTCAACCATTGCCTCTTCAATCCCTCCCTATGCTCAGCCAGACTGAGCCTCTGAAAACAAAAC
The DNA here is from genome assembly GCF_016772045.2 of Ovis aries. Lineage (NCBI taxonomy): Eukaryota > Metazoa > Chordata > Mammalia > Artiodactyla > Bovidae > Ovis > Ovis aries. The sequence continues at coordinate 19,434,892 of NC_056064.1, forward strand.
TCTCTCATCTTTGAGCCCGTTGCTGGATATCCTTACATGGCATCCACAGAACCAACCCAAGGGTCTCGAGTATGTGTGTGTTTGTGGTGGAGTGGGGTATTGAAGACGTTCCCCAATCAACCCCAATCTCCACCCCATCTGCAACCAAATCCCCACACTCCCCACTCTTCCCAGCTCTGCCTCCTCTGTCCCTCCCACAGTGCCTGGCATGCAGTGGCCACTCAACAAAGGGGTGTCAAGATTGAATCCTCCCTCTCTCCAACAACAGTTAGGCCACTTCTCTGCCCCCGAGTCCTGACTGAGTAGAACCGTGAAGCATGCGGGCCCCACACCATGGCAAGGCTGATGTGAGGAGTAAGAGACACGCATGCCTGGTTTACGGCAGCAGCACACGGATATGACCTCCCTCTCCCAGGCCCTGCTCTGACCCTGGCGGAGCAGCAAAAGGAAAAACAGTAAGTCAAGATGCCCTTTTCGCGCTTCTATCTGAAAGAACCCGCCTGCCGATACAGGAGACACGAGAGATGCAGGTTCAGTCCCTGGACTGGGAAGATCCCCTAGAGGACGAAACGGCAACCCACTCCAGTCTTCTTGTCTGAAAAATTCCACAGATAAGAGAAGCCTGGTGGGCCACAGTCCATGAGGTCGCCAAGAGTTGGACACGGCAGAGCACACATGTCCACAATAGGAACGGCCCGCTAAAGGAAGCCTTTGGTGCAAACGGAGATCAAGAGATGTTTGTGGGTTTCATCGACTCAGTAAGCTCTCCATACATCAGAGGGGAAGGAAAAAATAGACCTTTTTTCCTTTTACATCAAACTGCAGATCAGGTGAAATTTATTTAGCTTTTTCCCAAATCAGAAGTGAGCTCTGGTTACTCATCCTGCAGCCTTTAATGAATTAGAAACTTACAGAAACACCCGAAGTAGCAGGCTCACGGGAAAAGGTGTTAACTTGAATGAATAGAAATAGTGCAAAGTAGGTCACCCTTCAAAACCAGGATGCCAAAGCCCTAAAAGCGACCTCCGCACACCAGGTGGCAAAAAATCTCTTCTTCCTGGTGGGGAGTCACCCAGTTTTTCTCCCTCAACTTCCCTCTCAGCAGTGCACTGAAGTCCTTTTACTTCGGAGCTAAGATCTGCTCTGGAAAATTTTACTCACTGTTCTGAGCTCCGCCTTTTGGAGCTAAAGTCTCCCTAACCTACTGCCAAGTCCAGACTGTCAGTATTCAAGGTCAGTCATCCCAGAACCCCAGCCTTATATTTTCCGAGATAAGCACGCTGAAAGTGCTGTAACACCCATCTCACCGACCCTCCTCTCTCTGGACACACCCCCTCATTATCCATCTCACTCTTAAACATACTCCAGAGGGAGAAACCACAGTTTGCTTGTGTTCTGACCAGCTCCGTGGGCACTGGAGCTCATGGGGCAATTCCCAGCTCCTTTACCTGGGAATGCAAGGAATGCAACCCAGACTGCCTTCTCTACTCCAGCCCTCATATGGCCCTGGCATTTGACTCAAAGGAACTTTTGTTTCCCCATCTTGTATTTTATTAATTCAGTCCGGAGTCACAATCTGCCATAATCTCTGGGGTACCAGATCCTGTCTGTTATTCAATTCAATTCACCACAATGAAAGCACAGAAACAATCACATACGAGGCACAAATGGGGCACAAAGAGACAGTAACTTCAGCAAGCTCTGTCAGCCACTCCTGCAAGGCCATTCGGAGCATCTAGCCCGTGTGTGACTCTGGACTCAGCCCTAGGAGCACAGAGGGGAGCACCTGCTGGGTTACCTGGCTCTCCTACCCCGAGCTTCTGCACAGCTGACGGCGTCTTACCACCTACCACTCAGGGAGTGATTAACATGTGCCAGGGAGGTGCTGAGAGCTCTTCATGTGTTATCTCATGTATCCTCAGAATGGTCTAATGGACGGGGTATCATTAGCCCCATTTTACAGACAAGGACTGGAACTCTAGAGGTAAGCAACTTGCCAGAGGCCACACAGCTAGTACACGGGCAGGTGAGGAATCAAACCTAGGCCTATTTTATTCCAAAATCCATGCCCTTACCTGCTCCTAACACCACCTATGTCCATATCTGAGACACTCACAAATGTCCAGATCAGTGCTAAGGACCCCAACGAGAACTCTCCCCAGGGCTTGTCAAGACCAGGTCCTAGCATCCATGGAAGCACTTGACTATACTATGTCCAGCTCCTGTTTTCCAACCTTCTCCATAAACCCTTGTTCCATGCTTTTCAGAAACCCAAGAACCTCATCTATGGCTTCCCCCTGAATACAGATGAAAACACAAGTCCCAAGACTAATGTCACTTACACAACCAAAGGAGTAACCAGAGAAATACCAAAACAAAACAAACAAAAAAGCTCCTAGGAAACTCTGAAGAGTTTGTGGACGCTTCAAAAGAGGATGACAGAATACAGGAGAATGAGACAGAATAAAGAAAAAGAATGAAAACAAAGTCACAAAGGGAATTTCCTGGGAGCCGCACGATATCACCATCAGAGATGCTGAGAAATAGGGCTTTGGCTCCATTTAACCCCACTGTCTCTTTCCCTAACCTGTGCCCTGACAAAAAGACACCTAAAAATAAATGGGGGGAAAAGTCATACATTAAAAATGAAAGAATGGAACTACAGAAAATAATCAGAAATTCTGCCCCAATGAGCACTGATACAAGCTAAATTAAGCCTGAACAGCCCATTGTTTAAATATGCAATTATTCTTCGGGATGAGGAAAGTCGCAATACAGGAACAGAATGGTTCTGCTCCCCCCAACTCCAGGGCTCCAGCTTGCATGCACGTTCTCTTAAGTTAGAAACGGAACAACCCTTGCTCCTCCAGTCTCTCTTCACATGGTCAAGGCTCCAGCCCCATGTCCCACCCTTGAGCCTTGCAGCCTCCCTAGATACTACTTCTGTTCCCAGCTTTGTAACAATGCCTCCTAATCAGACTCTCTCCTTCCAGTCGGGCCCCCACAGTGCCGCCCACAGACACATCCTACAAAAAACATACCCTGCACCAGCCTCTGTGGAATGTTTTTAATCCAAGTCTGGTTGGATGAAGTCTGTTTCCATCTTCTCTTATGAAACTCACCTTCTCTGGCCTTCTGCCTCCTCCTCTGTACCTGGACAATGGAATATGTATTTCACGGGGCCTGGGGGGTGGGGGTGGGGGTGTTTGCAAAGATCACACAAACTCATGTCAGTACGGTGCCTAGGGCAGGGTCTGGCACAGTTGGGTACTTGGACGTCTTACCCTTCCCTACTGTACCCGGCTACCCATAGATGTCTGTGAGCTTCTGGGGGACAGAGACTCTACTGTATTAGTTACCCCTCCACAGTCAACATTGCCCGGGAACATAACAAAATCTCAATAAATGAATACTAACGGCGTCTCACTTACCAGAGAGGAACTAAAGGCAGGAGGAGGGGACTGTCCTGAAGACAGGAAGCCAGCAGGTGGCAGAGCCGGGTCTCAAACTCAGGTCCTCGGGCTCTGAATCCACAGCTCTATCACATGTGCTGTCTCATAGGATCTCAGACATCGCATTTGTAGGCCCAAACCACCCTGGGCCTTCACCTGTTAGGGGTGAACCTGGTGAGGTCATCCCCCAAAAGCAAACCAGAAACACCATCCAAAAGGTAAACACGCTGGCTGCAGAGCAGAGCAACCAGCAACCTGAGCTGAATCTAGTGATATTTAGACTGCTTTGTGCCAACAGCTTTGCCCACACAGGCCACCACAGTCTATTCGAGGGTCAAAGAAGGGAACTGGCACGGCCACCAGGTGCCAGATGATACTGGGCTGGGTATTTCAAAGGGGCTACTTAAACTGAGGCTCAAGGTCACACAGAAGAACCTGGTAAGAGCCACAGCTGGGCCTCTCTCTTAACTCAAGCTCCTTCTACACACACCAGGACTTGTCTCCAAGGGCCCTTGAGCCAAAGGCTCCTAGTTTACCATTTTCCTCTCCTGCTCCTCCTCCTTCTGGCCTCCTTGCTGGCCTTCACACACCTAACCACTCTTCAGGGCACCCACGTGGCTCACCCACCTGTGTATCCAAGTCTCACTTGAGACCTTCTCTGACCACACTACAGTCCCGCCTACTTTGCTTCACAGCATTTTTCACCACTGTATATATTTAATTATTTCTCTTTGTATTCATTCCCCCTCTGGAATGTAAGCTCCACAAGAGCAGGGAGTTAATTTTGTTCATGGCTGTATCCTTAGCAGAGTGTCTGACACACAGAAGGCACGTGCGTGTGCTGAAACAGTCATCAAGCACCCATAAAGTGCTAGATGCTGGAGTTACAGAAACAATCAAGGTGACCCTTCACCCCAAGAAATTTACACATTAACAGAGGATTAAAAAAAAAAAAAAAAACACCCAAGTATTAGCTAAATACTACAGATGGTGCAGGCTTCCCGCAGTGGCTCAGACAGTAGAGAATCTACCCGTAATGCAGGACATCCAGGTTCGATCCCTGGATTGGGAAGATCCCCTGGAGGAGAGCATGGCAACCCACTCCACTATTCTTGCCTGAAGAATCCCATGGACAGAGGAGCCTGGCAGGCTACAGTCCATAGGGTCACAAAGAACCGGACGCGCTGAATGAAGCAACCGAGCATGCACAGTGGTCAAGAACTCCCCTGCCAGTGCTGGAGACTCAAGAGATGCGGCTTAGGTCTCCGCGTTGGGAAGACCCGCCTGGAGAAGGAAGTGGCAACCCACTCCAGTACTCTTGCCTGGAGAACTCCATGGACAGAGCTGCCTGCTGGGCTACAGTCCCTAAGAGTGGGGCACGACTAAGCACGCACACGCACACCACAAAGTGGAATTCAGGTCCTGAGAGACTGGCACACGGGGTCCTTCACCCAGCCAAGGGTCAGAGAAGGTTTCTTGAGAAAGGGACATTAAATCTAAGGGACAAGGAGAGTGCGGCTGGGTGAAGGCAGGGAGAGAGGCCTGTGTCTTGTGACTAAATTAAAAAGACCCTGAGCTGTGCGCTTTAAGGGGGTGAACGGTATGCCGTGTGAAAACAAACAAAAGGAAAGATTAAGTCCTAAGGGCTCAGGAGTTCCGGCCACGGACTCGATCTGTTAGGCAGAAGAGTAGATAAAGGTGACTCCAGGTCAGCGCGCTCACGGGGTGCTGCGAGCACTCGGGCCGCGCAGGGGCCATGACTGCTTTGAAAAATTGGCAAACCGAGGCCCGACAGGTACATTTCACCAGGAGGCCCGGCGCCCGCAGACCCCTGGGCTCCTCGTGGCGCCCCCAGGGCCCCTCCCCGAAGTCTGGGGCCTTCTCCCCCGACCCCCGGTCCTCAGCCTGCCCCTGCCGCGAGGCCTGCGGCGTGTACAGGGCGCCGCACTCCGGCAGACACGGCCCTCTGGAGGCCAGAGGGTCGAGAGAGCGGCGCTGAGTCTTCCGCAGGCCGCGCCAGGTCGAGGGCGCCCCGAGGCCTCCCACTGCAGTCCCTCCCTGCCGCCCCAGGTGTCTCCGGTCCCCGCGCGCCCGCCCGCGCGCCCGCCCTCCGCCGGCGCCGAGCGGCTCACCCGCCTCCGCTGGGGAACAGCCGCCTCGCACGCGGCGGCCACGAGTGCGCCTGCGCCCCCGCCGCCGAAGCACCGCCCCCGCCAGGCGGCTGTGCGCCGAGCGCCCTCTTCCGGCCGCGCGTCTGTTCCTGGGGGAACTGTATTGGGTGCCCTTTTCCCTGATCCGAGCCCACCCTGTGAAAAAAGAAAACTGCCCAACTAACAGCCTTCTTCTCGGAGAAGGAAATAGGAACCCACTCCAGGATTCTTGCCTGGGAAAGCCCGCGGACAGAGGAGCCTGGCGGGCTACCGTCCATGGGGTCTCAAAGAGTTGGACATGACCGAGTTGCCTGAGCAACAGCCTTCTTGAAACACCCACTCTTCCTTTTGGCTTTTGCCACCTCAGAGACAGGGCTCCCCCCATTTTCCTGAATATGAATTGCTGCTAAAATATGGGTGTTCAAGGTCTGCGAAAAGGCTTGCAGGAGGACTTTTCCTAAGCCACTCGTGTTGATGACGGAATTATATTTGGATGGGAAGCTGTGTATTGAGTCATTTCATCAAATTACAGTCCCATAACACCTGTCAAAAGAATAAATATGACAGTAATAGTCATGCTTCCTTTCAGACCCATCTATAATTATAATTGAGGAAAAGAATACAGAATTTAAACTCATAGCGACTGCCAGTATCTTTCTTTGAAAATGAAATAATGCTGTTTTATTAAATAGGCTCTCCCTGCTCTCTAATGTTTCGAGCTAAAGTGCTTCTCTGAATTGATTTAAATACAAGTTTTATATCCTGAAGGAAATAAAGATGAGTCTTTATCTTAAGACAAACCCGCTGTTCAATGATGCTGCTGATCTTCTCTCAGCTGATGCCGAAAAGGGAGTTAGGTTGTTAGTGGGTAATATTGCTTCTGCTCACATCTCCCTTCTCCAGGGCTTTTTAAACCTATTTGTAATGAAAAGGCTGATTTCCTTACACAGACAGACTCCATGGGTAGCTGATTTAACAAGACAGCTTTTTAACTTTTTTCTTTTTCTTTCTCCTTCTTTCTTTAGTTTATTTTTGAAGGGAAACATTGCTCCCTGATGGCACCTGGGAATCTCTTTTTCTTCTTTTAGGATGAGAAAAGTAGGAGATATTTCTTAACAGAAGTGTTGTTTTGAAGTTGTTTCTTTTTTCTTAATTACCTTTAGAGTCTCCTTCCTTCCTCCTTCCCTTCCTTGTTTTCCTCCCTCCCTCCATCTCTCCTTTCTTTGCTTTTTTATTCCTCTTCACCTAATATACTAGCCTCCCTCCAAATCAGGTGGGGGTTGCTCCCCTGAAATATTCAGATAATGACCTCAATCTTTCAACTTATTTTCAATATGTAGACCTGGACCAAATATATCTCAAAGATACAATTATACCCTCATAAATCAGCCCTTTGTTTACATACACAGAGTCAAGGGCACATCAGTGTGGGTCCAATTGATACATCATGAAGCTTTTAAAGCTTTTATTAGGAACAATCTGCAGGATCACCATCCATCCATACCTGTTTTCGGTCTTAAGGTCGCCTAATATTTTGATGAAACATTACAGTCTGTTCTTTGGCCCTATCTCCCTTTTGTTCCTAGGTCGCTGTGTTCCTGCATCACAAACATTGTTCTAATACCTAGATCTTATAAAATATTCAAGATGCAAGCTGTTCACTTTACCTCAGAAAGACTCCACCTTCAGAATCATTGGTGCCTCTTCTGTCTTTACAAACAATTTTAACCTTTCACAAAAATTTCCTTATAAGCATCCAGGAAAAAAATAATAATAATCCAAAGTAGAGTAGGCTTGGATAATAATGTCCAGTGTTTTCCAAATTGTGATGGAAACCTAGATTTTGAACTAATTGGATTATAATGCTTTTAACGGGACAGCAACCTTTAGGTTCTTACAACTTCAGTAGTAAAACTGAAGAATTCTTACAGTCCAAACAGTCACTAAAATTATACCAGGCACACAATCTAATGAAAATCCAACCATTCTTACCATGTCATCTTCCTTTACACTGACATTTTAGCAGATGAACACCCTCATGTCAGACGGTGCGTGAGTGATATTTAGAGACAAACAGAATTGAAAGTCTTTTTACTTAAGAACTTTGTTACCTAAGAATTGGCGGTTCAGGGGACATGTTCTCCCAGGGGCATTTATCGACTTTCTTAAGAAATACATCATTCTATTCTCTTGACCTCTGACAATATGTCATTTAACCTGACAACTGCAGGTTTGTAACCATATTTGTGGGAGAAGTTACAAGTCCTGAAGCTTCTTCTAGTTTAAACCTGTTTTTAGATTTCAAAGAGACATGATACATTTGCATCCTCTGATTAAATCAGGTTATTGTCTCAAAAGCTGACTATGTAAATAATTCAAATTCATTCATCACTCACTGTACAATAGATTTAATAAGCATAATAAACCCTTTGAAGAAAACACTCAGGACCCTTGGTCTGCCCTTGTTCTCCTTCCCCATTATCTCAGATTTCCCTGTGAACAGAAAGAGTAGTACTACGAGGTTCTCTTCTATTCAAAATATGCAAAGTCGCTGTTTACCAGTTTGCCACTTGCATGTCTCAAATCCTGCCAAAACACAGGGTGAGGGGCCTGGGGTGACGGGTAAATGTGCCAAAAGAGGACACCAGGGTGAAAATGGAAATCCCTGGGGACAGATCTCCACCCTGGGGTGTTGCAAAACAACCCTCGCTGACTACTAAAGATTTTGTTAAAGACAATGAATATATTGGGTATAAAAGGTTATGTGAAATCTCAAAGGACTAGTGTCTTTTTTCTTTAATTGCTGGGTTGCACAAGGGGATGAGCAAGGATTTAAAACACATAAAAAGAGTAAAAGAGGAAGAAGGGTATAACTGTGACTGTTTACACTGCTGCTGCTAAGTCGCTTCAGTCGTGTCCGACTCGGTGCGACCCCATAGACGGCAGCCCACCAGGCTCCCCCATCCCTGGGATTCTCCAGGCAAGAACACTGGAGTGGGTTGCCATTTCCTTCTCCAGTGCATGAAAGTGAAAAGTCAAAGTGAAGTCACTCAGTCATGTCCGACTCCTCGCGACCCCATGGACTGCAGCCCACCAGGCTCCTCCGTCCATGGATTTTCCAGGCAAGAGTCCTGGAGTGGGGTGCCATTGCCTTCTCCGGACTGTTTACACCAGGAGAGTAATTTACCGCCTGGGTTTTAGCCTTTCTGGACCTCTGTCTGTCTTGTGTTTCTCTCTGCAGCTCTGTAAATCTAAACTTGCTGGCCAGTATAAATCACTCTATATTCTCAGTGTGTTCCGTAGTCATGCATCTACAGTGGCTACACGTGAGACCACGCTGATGGTCAGATGCATGTCATCTCTGAATACAGAGTCTTTATTTTTTCTATTTGAAAATATGATCAATGTCTCATGATTTCAGATTATAAATAACATGCACACACACGGGCATGCAATTTTTTGTATTAATCAGTTTTGGAATGGAATTTTCCCCATAAAAAGTGTAAGTGCCTGCCGGGTGTGTATATGGAGATATTCACAAAGGATCATGTTGATGGCATTTTACTCATGATCCGCTTTAAAATCACCTTGTTCACAAAGTGTAATCCTGTTTCCATTGACTACATCTGCAGAGCATTAAGCTGGCCACAAAGAAGAATTAAATGCCATGGTTAATATAAGTGGAGACTGTATGAAATGATCCACTTTATTTAAAAGTATAATTTTGAGGAAGATAGACAAACTGTAGAAAGGAAGGTGGGAGAGAGAAGAGAAGGTTAAAAAAAAAAAAAGGAAAGAAGTGGAGAATGAGAAAAAATTAAAGGAAGTTATCTTTTCCTCCCTCAAAGCCTGATAAAGTTAAGTGAAGTAGCCCTGAACAAAAGGGCATCATCAGTTAAGGGAAACCATTATCATTCTGGCCCAAGAAGTAAGGCATTCATCAATCAAATAGGGTTAGCATTAGCAGGGCTTCCTTAGGGGCTCAGACAGTGAAAAATCTGCATATAAGGTAGGAGACCTGGGTTTGATCCCTGGGTTAGGAAGATCCCCTGGAGAAGGGAATGGCTACCCACTCCAGCATTCTTGCCTGGAGAATTCCATGGATAGAGGGGCCTGACAGGCTACAGTCCATGGAGTCACAGAGTCAGACACGAATTGAGCAACTTACACACAGAGACTATGGTTAGTTACCTTCCACTTCAGCAAACATTTGTTGAGACTCCTCCATGCAAAGCCCAGGGTCTTAGCAGAAGCCTCTGAGCTCCATCTCTCCCAGTCTTGTTCTCCTGTCCTTCTCCACTTTTTGTTAGAAGCACATCTGATCCTGACACTGTCCTCTTTAGCTCCTGTAACAGCTTCTCAACGTTCTCTGAATAGATATGCTGGATGCCTTACCACATTCAGCAAGACCCTTCAGGATCGTCCTTCTTAGGCTTTACCTAGTGTCTCTAGTTCCCTGCTGGGCCCATTGTGGCCTTTCAGACCCTCAAAAGCCCCATGTTCCTTCCATCTTGTGCCTCCTTTAAATCAACTTCCCCAGTGTCCCCACTCCCACTAGATACTGGGGCAGATACCACTCTCCTCCCAAATAGTAAAGTAGCCTGTACTTGTCTCTAGGGTATGCATCACAGTTTATAATTATATACACCTTAGTTCATCTTCCCCCAGAAGAAGACGACTTTGAAACAAGGATTCAAGAGCAAGTAATCTGTTTAGGAGATGAGCCTAGAGAATATCCATTATGGGCAGTGAGACAGGGAAGGCAACCCATAAAGAGAATCTTGCTCAGCAAGTTACCACCAAGGGCACTAAGTTTCATCCTGCTGAGGAACCAAAATAGAATGCACACATCAGTTATCCCACTGGAGGGTTGTGGGAGCCAGGGTATTTATACATCAGATCCTGTTAGTTACTGTTTGCCTGATGCTCTCAGCAGCACTAATCCCCTGGTACTACTTCTGGCTTGCAATGCTCTCAGGCAGAGATGCAGATGCTGGCAGCAGCAAGTCAGCCAGATATACGTGATGGAAGGCTCAAGGAATTATGGGTGAGGCATTGACAGTTCTGCTGGTTACATACATACATACCAAAGAACTGATGCTTTCCAACTGTGGTGCTGGAGAAGACTCTTGAGAGTCCCTTGGACTGCAAGGAGATCAAAACAGTCAAACCTAAAGGAAATCAACCCTGAATATTCATTGGAAAGATGGATGCTGAAGCTGAAGCTTCAATACTTTGACCACCTGATGCGAAGAGACAACTCCCTGGAAAAGACCTTGAAGCTGGGAAAGAATGAAGGCAAAAGGGGAAGGGCAGCAGAGGATGAGATGGTTAGATAGCATTATTAACTCAGAGGACATGAATTTAAGCAAACTCCAGGAGACAGTGGAGACTACAGAGGAGACGGGCATGCTGCAGTCCATGGGGTCACAAAGAGTCAGACATGACCTATCAACTGAAGAGCAACAACAATAGATATGTATGTTGTCTTCCCCACTAGAGCCCCATGAGAGCAGGACTGAGTAGCAGTGTATCAGTGTCCCAGTGTCTCTGCCCCACTTCCTGTGTTCCATCATTAAACTCACTCCCCCTTACCAAAACCCACAACTCCCTGGTTCCCCTTGCCCTCTGTCACGCTCTCTCTGGATGACCCTCCCATCCTCTTTCTCCAGCCTGCACCCAAGCAGATTAATGTTGGGGAAATGACACAAGAGAGCTGATGTTTCGCTTTAAATTTTTGATGCAAACTCAGTCATCAGTTCAGTTCAGTTCAGTTCAGTTGCTCAGTCATGTCCAACTCTTTGCCACCCCATGAATTGCAGCACGCCAGGCCTCCCTGTCCATCACCATCTCCTGGAGTTCACTCAGACTCATGTCCATCAAGTCCGTGATGCCATCCAGCCATCTCATCCTCTGTCATCCCCTTCTCCTCCTGCCCCCAATCCCTCCCAGCATCAGAGTCTTTTCCAATGAGTCAACTCTTCGCATGAGGTGGCCAAAGTACTGGAGTTTCAGCTTTAGCATCATTCCTTCCAAAGAAATCCCAGGGTTGATCTCCTTCAGAATGGACTGGTTGGATCTCCTTGCAGTCCAAGGGACTCTCAAGAGTCTTCTCCAACACCGCAGTTCAAAAGCATCAATTCTTCGGCGCTCAGCCTTCTTCACAGTTCAACTCTCACTGGAAAAACCATAGCCTTGACTAGACGAACCTTAGTCGGCAAAGTAATGTCTCTGCTTTTGAATATACTATCTAGATTGGTCATAACTTTCCTTCCAAGGAGTAAGTGCCTTTTAATTTCATGGCTGCAGTCACCATCTGCAGTGATTTTGGAGCCCCCAAAAATAAAGTCTGACACTGTTTCCACTGTTTCTCCATCTATTTCCCATGAAGTGATGGGACCAGATGCCATGATCTTCATTTTCGGAATGTTGAGCTCTAAGCCAACTTTTTCACTCTCCTCTTTCACTTTCATCAAGAGGCTCTTTAGTTCCTCTTCACTTTCTGCCATAAGGGTGGTGTCATCTGCATATCTGAGGTTATTGATATTTCTCCCGGCAATCTTGATTTCAGCTTGTGCTTCTTCCAACCCAGCATTTCTCATGATGTACTCTCTGCATATAAGTTAAATAAGCAAGGTGACAATATACAGCCTTGAAGCACTCCTTTTCCTATTTGGAACCAGTCTGTTGTTCCATGTCCAGTTCTAACTGTTGCTTCCTGACCTGCATACAAATTTCTTAAGAGGCAGGTCAGGTGCTGGAAGATATCTGGGAAGAAAATGACTGTTTCTGGAACACCCACAGCCCACCTCCACCCTCTCTCTCCGATGATGACCTCATTGAAAAGTTAGGCACCCTCAGTCAAGAATTTCCTCCTCTCCTCACCTCTTCTGCTTTTTTCCTATTAAACAGGGGAAAGTTTCCTTTTGCCTTTGAAAAACCAACCCCTCCTCCAGCTGGGTCTCTGTATTCTGTCCCTTCTGCCTTCCCCCTCTTTTCTCCACCTGTTCACTCTGAGCGATATACCAAAGTAACCCAGGGTACTCGCTACTCAAAATGGGATTCACAGACCAGAAGCACTGGCTTCACTTGGGAGCTTGTTAGAAATGTAGAATCTCCTACCCACAACTACAGAATCAGAGTCTGCCTTTTAACAAGATCCCCAGGCACGCTAAAGTGTGAGAAGCTCTGGGCTATATTGCTCCACCCTCTACCACAGCCAAACTTTTATCCATTCATTCAACAAATGTTTACAGAATACCTACAGGAACCAAGCAATCTTCTAGGTTCTGGAGATATACAAAAATAAAACATGATATGATTATTGTGCATATGTGGTGTCCTGGTGGCAGAGAACAGCAAAGAAAGAAAGAAGACACTATCAGGTCATAGGTAAGTGCTTTGGTGAGAAATATAGCCTTGTGACAGTCACCAGACCGTAAAGAATCCACCTGCAACGCGAGAGACCTGGGTTCGATCCCTTGGAGAAGGAAATGGCAACCCACTCCAGTATTCTTGCCTGGAGAATCCCATGGACAGAGGAGCCTGGTGGGCTACAGTCCATGGGATTGCAAAGAGTTGGACACGACTGAGTGACTAAGCACAGACAGTCATCAAATGGCTACTTCAGATCACTCCAAAGAGGTGACATTTAAACCGAGATCTAAGTGATGAAGCCATCATTAATTGTCTACACAGGCTATCTCACTTCTTCACTCATTACCCTGTTCACCCTTCCAGGGATACAGGTGGCTTCCATCGTCATGCCACCAAAATTGCTCTTAACAAGGTTTTCAATGGCTTCCACGTTATGATAAGCTTCCTTCCACTCTGTCCTTAGCTTCCTTCCTCTGCTTCTGGCAGCCTTTGGGTCAGCCAACCATACCCTCCTTCTTGAAACATTGCTAGTTACCTATTAAACTTTTTGGAGAAGGCAATGGCAACCCACTCCAGTACGCTTGCCTGGAAAATCCCATGGGCGGAGGAGCCTAGAAGGCTGCAGTCCATGGGGTCACTAAGAGTCAGACAAGACTGAGCGACTTCACTTTCACTTTTCACTTTCATGCATTGGAGAAGGAAATGGCAACCCACTCCAGTGTTCATGCCTGGAGAATCCCAGGGATGGGGGAGCCTGGTGGGCTGCCATCTATGGGGTTGCACAGAGTTGGACAGGACTGAAGCGACTTAGCAGCAGCAGCAGCAATAAACCTTTTCTTCGCCGTATATTGTTCAACGGTAGTTCTTGTTAGAAAAAAAATTAAAGACATTTCTGAGTAAGAGAGGGCAGAGAAGATAAAAGAGGAGATAAATAAGATACATTCTATTCAAGCATAAACGTGTAATTGCAAATCAGAAAAAAATACATTTTATGGTTTTAGAAAATTCTATGTCATGTCAGTTGTAATCGGAAATGAGAGACAAATACTTTGATCCAGATCACAAAAGAAAAGCCTGGCTCAGCATTCCTTCTGTACCTGCCTCCGTTAACTCGCAGGGAATGTGGGCGGGAAGGAAAGCTGGAGGGGGCTAGGAGGCCTTCCCACAGTCTAAATTCCCATCCCAGTCCTGGAGGGCAGGTTGGTGCAGTCAGGAGGAGGGGCACTGGGGAGGAGGAAAACTATTTTCTGGAAGTTACAGAATCATGGGGCTTCCCAGGTGGCTCAGAGGTAAAGAATCCACCTGCCAATACAAGAGAGGCAGGAGATGCAGTTTCCATCTCTGAGTCAGGAAGAGCCCCTGGAGGAGGAAACGGCAACCCACTCCAGCATTCTTGGTCAGGTGAAGCCCATGGACAGAGGAGCATGGCAGGCTACAGTCCATGGGCTCATTAAGAGTTAGACAGGACTGAACACACACGCACACACAGAATCTCACCCAGGAGATGGATGGAAGTTATTAGCCTGTTCATGTACAGAAAGACCTAATTCAACAGGGAAATTGGTTTAGGAATGTCCATGTATAGTGTACCAGAATGTGGGTTCATAAAAGCAGACGACGATCTGTGTATTACATCTACCCACACAGGGATTGTCAAAACTCGTGACCTAGGTATTTCCTTTTTAACTACCAAATAGCATTAAGCCCACTGGGAGTGCTGCCCTCGTGCTACATGCTGAAGCTTGGTCCGGGCCAACAGGGGAATGGAACCACAGCCACCGGTGCAGGCGTGTGCCATCACCATCACTTGAGGCCCTGACTCTGTGGTTCTCTGCCGCCCTGGATCCCAACTCATCAGCACTCGGTTCTCTGTGATTATGGGGATATATTCAAAAGTAAAGAAAAACTCAGAGCTTAGGAGATGGTCACGGCTTCATACCCCTTACCCCAGTGGACTCTCCAGGTGTTGCTAGTGGTAAAACAACAACAACAACCACCTGCCAGTGCAGGAGACATGAAAGATGCGGGTTCGATGCCTGGGTTGGGACGATCCCCTGGAGAAGGAAATGGCAGCCCACTCCAGTACTCTTGCCTGGAGAATCCCATGGACAGAGGAGCCTGGCGGGCTACAGCCCGTAGGGTCGCAAAGAGTCGGACGCGACAGTAGTGACTTAGCAATAACGCACAGCTTCATGCCTCTGCCTACCCCAATAGCGGAGGGAGAGTAGTATTGATAAAACCATAAGAAGAATGTATTGTAACACATGCAAATTCACATTTCAGCGTCCATAGTGAAGTGAGTGAAGTCGCTCAGTCGTGTCCGACCCTTTACGACCCCATGGACTGTAACCTATCAGGCTGTTCTGTCCATGGCATTTTCCAGGCAAGAGTACTGGAGTGGATTGCCATTTCCTTCTCCAGCGGATCTTCCCAACCCAGGGATCGAACCCAGGTCTCCCGCATTGTAGACAGACGCTTTACCGTCTGAGCCACCAAGGAAATCAGTGTCCATAAGTAAAGTTTTATTGAAACATCATGATGCCCATTCATGGACATGTTGCCTCTGACTGATTTCGTGTTCCAGTGGCAGAGCTGAGCAGTTGTGACAGAGATCACATATCCTGCAAAGCCTAAAATATATTCTCCGACCCTTTAGCAAAAAAGAAAAAAAAATAGCCAATCTGTGATCTGCAAAACTCGGTGCAGGGCCTTCCCTCGTTGTCCAGGGGCTAAGAATCCACCTTGCAACGCAGGGGACACAGGTTTCATCCCAGGTTAGGGAACTAAGATCCCACATGCCTCTGGGCAAGTAAGCCAGGGCCCTGTACCTACAGAGCCACGACGCAGTGAAAATCCCGTGTGCGGTGCCTAAGACCCGACACAGCCAAATAAATAAAGATATTTTTTTAAAAATTAATGCAGCTGTTTTGGCTTTGGATGCTAGATTCTGCACCAGGGAGCCCTGACCTAACTTTGCAGTGTTCCCACCACTGCTTCCCTTCGCATCCCTCCTGTAAAGGCCATGGTAAACATCCTGTTCCTCATTTAAATTCCATGCTGTCCCACCTCTGTATTTTCTTCCTGCTGTTCCCCTCATCTGGAAACCACTCCCAATACACTCAGTCTGCTTTTAAGCCAGTTTGCCCCAATCTTCAAGCAGGCCTTCCTAAATCCCCCAACTATAATTTATTCCTCCACCCTCTTTTTCGGCCATAATTCTTTCTTCGCTGTCTCCTGACCCACCAGTTCTCTACTTTGCATTATAATTATTTATGCACATGTTTTATTCCCCCTCTAGACTATAAACTCCTTGAAGAATGCATTGGCTCATTACAAAATTAGCATTCTGAGAGTCCTGATTTGCATCACACATGAGATCTCTTGTCTTCAGCGAAAAGCAGTATACTTATGACACGTATAATTGGCACTTATCACACAAATCAATGATAATGGGGAACAAGGGCAAGATGGTTAATTAAAACCCACAGCAAATTCCTCCAAAATTCATCTTTGCCTTCCCTACCATTTTTCCAATATACTCTGCACTGGTTTGTATTAAAGCCCCTTTCTGCACGTTGTGTAGATAGGTAACTGTATTGGTCACCATCAAATGAGTAGGAGCAGAAGGATCGGAAGTGGATCATTCACCAGGTGAAATCATCAGGCCTCCAGGAATGGAAAGCTTAGGGGGCATTCTTTCCAAGGAGGATTATAAGCCTCTGAACTTTCCACCCGCAGGGCTGCATTAAGATTTGAATTTGTTTGTATGCCGTTGGGAACTTAGATGTGGAACAGTAATCTTTCGGTATGGCCCTGATACTCAAAAGAAGAGGTGAACTGAAAGTTTAAAAAAAATCAAACAATAAGTTGTCTGCACATATGTTTGATAAGGAAGGCCAAAATTTCTATTGCAAACATTAATTCAACAAGACATGATAAGGAAATAAAATAAAGATGAAGAGTAACCCTGCTTGCCAAAACGCCATATGCGCTTGGGATGATTCCCTGCACCCATGACTAGTGTACACAAATATTGTGTTAAACCTCTCCTCCTAATAGCCTCATTTCTCACATGCTCTTCAGAGGGAAAAATGTGATGCTAATTTAAGATGACTTATCCTGCTAAGCACATAAATAAAAAATAGTTCAGAATCCAGAACATGACAGAACTCCCCTTTCACGTCTAATTAAGTACTTTTAATTGGCAATTCAATTGGCAGACTGTGGATTTCAGGCTGGAGAGAGGAAGGCAGAACAGACCCCTAGTAAGATCCAAAAGAGGAGACGCGGGGCGTGAACAATTGCTTTATCTTATAAGATGCAGCAACGGTATGTTAGGCGGCTGGCTATCTGTACATCTGGGATGGAATTAAGCAGTGAACAGGGCAAACGCTAGAGGGTCTGATCATGATTATAAAATGTCATTTAGGAAGATATTTACATTGTTAATTAAGCAATGAAGCTGATAACTGCTACGCTGTAAATTGTGCTAATTACCCCCGTGCCTTGGAAGGTTTTCTAATCAGCCCGATCAATAGGCTCCTGGTTTATGGTAATAATGCCGTGTCATCCTCCTTCTGAAGTGCTTCGCTTACAGCAGTCTGAACCCAGCTCCCGCCCACTGACGGTCCCGTGCTACAGGCAGTCAGCATTCATCTGTCTGCCCACATCACAGTGGTGAGGCTGATGCCCGCTCACCCCAGAGGCCCACAGCAAGGAAACGAGAATCCCACCATGCACTGCGTCTCCATCAATTGTTCAGGAGAGAGGCCTGAGCCTTCACGCTCCGTGAGATGTTTATGTGACCGCAGCCCTGTATCCTTCCAACCACTGGAAAGATCACGTAGTCCTGAGGGATAAGGGCTACGGAGGAAGACCTTGATTCAAGTCTCGGCTCTGCCATTGACTTTGATGAGATGACTCTGAAGCAGGACACACCAATTGTTCTTCCATGAGGCTATGAGTGTAGACCAAGTGAGAGGGTCGATTCAGTTCAACTACTGGGTGGACATTTAGGGGCTTTTTTGTTGTTGTTGGTTTAATCATTGAATTAAGTGATTGTTAGTATGAACAGACTGGTCTTTTGAGCCACAAGAACCCAAATGGCTTCCAACACACCATCAGCCTCTCTGGGACTCAGCATGACAATCAGAGATCTGAAATAAGTGATAAACCTCGGGAACAGTCTAATCCCACGTGCTCTCCTGGGTTCACCTGACTTCAGGTCATACACAGGTGTGAGAGAGCCTACGGAAAGGAGACCTAGAAATAATTCCTTTACTCCATTGCAGTCTATAGTTTCTATCTCTTTCCTCCATTCGTTTGCCAACAAAAAGAAATCATCAGTTTGTAACCAAGTAGCTGGTTTGAAGATGAATTTTGTTTCTCTCTCCTTCCTTGGTAGGTATCCTAAAGAACAGTCCAAATCCCACTTGGAGGGTAAACAGGGTAAAAAAGAGAACTAGCAAAGGGCTTGGGTAACTCATGGGTTGATCATCTGTCTCCAAATTACCAGGAGCCTACCACATATGAACTTTAAGCAGCAGCCGGGGGAGAGCCAGGAGGCGGAAAGTCAAGGTGAGGGAGACGGAGAGGCATAATCAGGGCTGGAAACAGCTGGGATGCATTTCTTCTCTTGAGAAACGGAGCTCCTTCTGCGTGCCCTGCCTGGGGCTCCTGAGCTTTCACGGCCACCTCCGCAGCCCCCATGGGCAGAACCTCTGAGTTCAAGGCCAGCTCCCTCGCTGGGCTTTGGGATGGGGCCAATTTGTCAAGTTGTTTCAGTGCTTTGATGTGTAAACTAATCATCCGTCATTGTGCTCTAATTAAACCTAAGTGGTGCAATGGATTTGCTGTCATAGAGGCCAGGGCCCTTCCTGGATTGGGGGAAGGAGGGGTAGCGTCTGTCTGCCAAAAGCAGTCCTGTCCCCAGGAGAGCAGAGAGCGAGGAAATGCCAGACAGGAATCTGAAAGGAGCTAGAAATCCTGTTAGGGGTTTCCAGGAGGCTGGAGGAAAATGTGACAAACGAGAAACGAGGGCAGGCCTATGAGTCCCTGATTTCCTGGGTGATGTTGCCCTCAGCATGAGTGTCTAGACATAACAAGCTCGGGTCAAGTGGGTAATCCTTATATGACCTTACTGTTTGTCATGGTAACAGACTCTTGGGGGCCAGCTGGCCCTGACATTGCCAAAATGTTACCCGGTTTCATAAAGCTGGGGTTTCCCTCGTGGCTCAGATGGTAAAGAATCTGCCTGCAATGCAGGAGACCCAGGTTCCATCCCTGGGTTGGGAAGATTGCCTAGAGAAGGAAATGGCTACCCACTCCAGTATCCTTGCCTGGAGGAGTCCATGGACAGAGAAGCCTGGCAAAAAGTCAAAGCCACTGATTAAAAGGTGCAGAGAGGGCAGTATCAGGACTCTTTAGAAAATGGAAATCCTCAGGATTATTTATTTACCCTGGACTGAGCAACTAAGCATGCACACACAACTCCTTGGTATTTGCATTCTAACTTAAAAGAAGGGTTTCTAGAACCGCAGAGTGGAAACAGGGTCCTTCTTCTGAAGGAGAACTAGAGGAAAGGGGGAGAAGATGGTGATGGTACAGTTGACCTCGTGACGTGTGTCCTGGGAGTAAAGTCACTGGTCCTCAGTCTGACTCTTGTGGCTCAAGAGCACCACCAGAGGGCAGGGAAGACGATGTTGATGTCCCTCAATGCTTCCACATTTTGTAATAACTCAACACAGATAATACTGATTTATTTGTACTGTTGACCTAATGTGATTGATAAATCCAGCTCCATAGAGACAGGGCATGGTGGAATGACAAAGCTCTTCTCTTCTTCACCCATGTATTCATTCAGCAACTATTGATTAAGTAACTAGGTACCAGGCATGCTATAAGATCAAGGTTGTGCAAGATACAGATGAAAGATTTCATGCTCTCAGAGGACACATAAGATGACTATGCATGATTGGTGAGTAATTCAATCGAAATCGCACCTTGGAAAGAAAAAAATAGGTCAAGCATATCATATGGAAATGTCTGGATATTTACAATACCCCAGTGTAAGAATGGAGTATAAACAACAAGGTCCTACTCTAGCACAAGGACCTATATTCAATATCCTGTAATAAACCATAATGAAAAAGAATCTGTATATATGTATAACAGAATCACTTGGGTGTATACCAGAAACTAACACGACATTGTAAATCAATAATACTTCAATAAAACAATTTTTTTAAGAAAAGAAAGAGTGGCAGACAGACACTGCTACTTCTTCCTGCCCTCCCCTCACTCCCACATCTGTTCTTTCCTTCTCTGGTAATGGAAATTTTAGCCTTAGATGGTTGCCCAGATGAAAACTACTTTTCCAGTCTCCTTTGTAGCCATCTCCAGTCACAGGACCAGGTCCTGAAAATGGGATGTGAAGAGATGGGAGAGGTGCACCTTTAAAAAGGAAGCAACAGGACTTCCCAGTGGTCCAGTGGCTAAGACTCCACACTCCCAATGCAGGGGGCCTGAGTTCGATGCCTGGTCAGGGAACTACATCCCACGTGGCGGTGGTGGTGGTGGTTTAGTCACTAAGCTGTGTCTGATTCTTGCTGTAGAGTAGCCTACCAGGCTTTTCTGTCCATGGGGTTTTCCAGGCAAGACTGCTGGAGTGGGTTGCCATTTCCTTTTCCAGGGGATCTTCCCGACCCAGGCATCAAACCTGAGTCTCCTGAATTGGCAGGCAGATTCTTTACCACTGAGCCACCAGGGAAGCCCAGATCCCGAATGCCACAACTAAAAATCCCTAGTGCCACAACTAAGTGCTGCTGCTGCTGCTGCTAAGTCGCTTCAGTCGTGTCCGACTCTGTGAGACCCCATAGACGGCAGCCCACCAGGCTCCACCATCCCCGGGACTCTCCAGGCAAGAACACTGGAGTGGGTTGCCATTTCCTTCTCCAATGCATGAAAGTGAAAAGTGAAAGTGAAGTCGCTCAGTCGTGTCTGACTCTTCGCGACCCCATGGACTGCAGCCTACCAGGCTCCTCCGTCCATGGGATTTTCCAGGCAAGAGTACTGGAGTGGGGTGCCATGGCCTTCTCCAGATGGGGTGGTGAGCCACCTCCAATTGTGCAAATAAATGAAAGGGACCTCTGAGGGATGACAGAGCTACCGGCCAGCAGGATCCTGGGCAACCTCCCCTCCTGCCCCGCAAAGGCACCTTATCAGTATGGCCTGCTGCTACTGACTCTTACATGGAAGCAGTACATTATCTTGTTGAAATCACTGATATATCCCAACCAGCGTGGCGTGGAACAAACCAACTAACATAACAGTGCAGAGGGAAGGAAAATCATCATGAAAAAGCATTCAATTCTTCCAAAAAACTTTTTTCTTATCAAGAGCTTATTATGTACTAGGCATTGTTTTGTCTCTAGGGGTTCAAAAATATATGAAATCCTTGACCTCAAGAAGGGAACACAAAACACCGTCATTTTTAATTTTTTAAAAAATTTTATTGGAGTATATTGATTTTATAATTTGTGTTAGTTTCAGGTGTACAGAAAGTGAATCAGCTATATATATAAATATACTCACTCTTTTTTAGATTCTTTTCCCGTATGCACCATTACAGATTATGGAGTAGCGTTCCCGGTCTGTACAGTAGGTCCTTATTCGTTGTCTATTTTCTATACAGTTGAATGCAGAATCTTTTAATAAGGAAGTAGCAGTGGTAGAAATAATCACAGGGTGTCATGAGTAAATAGGAGATGAACACCTCTTTCAGCCTAAAGGCGTCAGGCATTTAACCTGGGCCAGGAGAAACCTGGATGTTGGTAGGAAAGATGGGAGTGGAAGAAAGCCTATGAGCAGAGGCTGCCAGCTTGCCCAGCTTGTGTTTAATCTCACAACCTGGAATTGCTACTGGGAGGGTCCCCTGTCTTTCCAGGTCCTCACCATTCTTGAAAGCATGGTGTAAAGTGCTGCCTTCTCTAGAACACTCTTCTGAGCCTCCCTCACCCAGACTCTGAAAGAATATCTCCAAAGACACTGGTGTTGGGCTGCACCTCACAGGCCTACAAGCCCTGTGCTTGCCCAGCCTCAAGACTAAAGCCTGGAGTCAGTAACAGAGACATCGATAGTTTAATGGAGGGAGGATCTTACATGACTGAAGCAAGGTCCTGGAGCAACGCCCCAGTGTGTGCAGCAGACAGCCGGCAGAACGTGGCAGTAGTCTTTGCTACCAGAGGGAAAAGGAGGTAACCAGTTATAGGGTTAATTAATATCAGATTTGTTCATCAGTTGCCAGAGAAACCAGCAGAGGGGCACACCTCTCATTGCCGCTTTGATAAACTATCATAGTGGGGATGGCTCTGATCTAAAGATTAGAACAATCACTAGCTGGGGTTGGGGGCAAGTACATAGGCATTTACTGGTTAGGCTCTATGATTAAGAGGGAAGGTCAGTCAGGGTGTAGGTGAACCAGGTACTGGTCGAGCAGGAAGAGCAAGAGAATAGTCATCTTGGGTGGCCTAATCATACAACTGGGATTTAACTAGCAACTAGAAAACTAAATTAGTTCCCCTGGAAACTGGGGAGCCCAGAGCAGTGTAAAAAGAACTTGTACTTTAGACCAAGGCTGACAGAGGTTCAGCCCTTCCATTCGCTGACTGTGTGGGACCTTGAACACGTTACTTGTCCCTCTGAGCTCCGTTTCCTCACCTGTGCAAAAGGGAATAACAGTTGTTCCGCCACTCAGTCGTGTCTGTCTCTTTATAATCCCATGAACTGCAGAACACCAGGCTTCCCTGTCCTTCACTATGTCCCAGAGTTTGCTCAAACTCATGTCCATTGAATCAGTGATACCATCCAACCATCTCATCCTGTGTTGCCCCCTCTTGCCCCAGATCTTTCCCAACATCAGGGTCTTTTCCAACTTTCCTCATCTGTGAAAAGAGAAATAACAGTACCTACCTGGAAAAATTGTTGAAGCAACCGAAGTGGATGATGTGTGTAAATGTACCTAACAGAGTGCCTGACACAAAGATAACTTCTTTTCCTTTTTAAAGAAATACTTGTCTGAAAAAGAATCCTTAACTCTGCACATATTATATCACTGATTAGAAAGTGCAAGGCACAAGCAGTCTGCTCGTTCAAATTGACTGCATGTGGAGCAGTTTGGAAGATCCTCATAGATAGAGCCTAAATTCAACTGATTTGTGTTCTGGTCATAGCCAGTATTAAGCAAGGGAAGCGTGTATTGAAGGTGTGAGGGGCAGATAGGAGGAGTTTGCTGGTCATTTCTGGACCTCGTTTACAAAGCTGGCTATTTAGTAAGCTTTTAAGACTTGCCAGATTGGACCTACAAAGCAAAGATTGTTGTCAGCAACCCAAGCTGGGAAAACAGATCATTCATATCCTGGATGCCTCCTAGTAACATTTTTCGGAGAAAGCAGATAAGGCATGGTATTTGCAGTTGCCTGGCCTTGAGTTTTTGATCCTCCCAAACACAGTACCCTTCCCCCCTCCCAAAAAAAAAAAAAAAAAAAAAGCCTGTTCTTGCCCTGGTCTTCCCTATATCAGTAAACGGCACCACCAACACTCAGTTACCAAAGCCAGAAACCCAGCCTTGGGTTCCCCTGATTCCCTTTCCCCTCTGTCCACATCTGTCCTTCAGTAACAGTTCTCTCCCTTTCACGTCTATCCTTCAGTAGCAATTCTCCCCCAACCTATCTTTTGAATCCATCTTCCTCTGTCTTTCTCATCGGCAGCCTAGTCCAAGCCACCGTTGTCTGTTACGTAGAGACTCGCCATTCGGAGAACGGTTTGGAGGGCAGCAGCATTGATAGCAGGCTTTCCAGGGGGTGCAGTGATAAAGAATCCACCTGTCATTGCAGGAGATACACAAGACACGGGTTCAGTCCCCTGGAGAAGGAAATGGCAACCCACTCCAGTATTCTTGTCTAGAAAATCCCATGAACAGAGGAGCCTGGTGGGCTGCAGTCCATGGGGCTGCAAAGAGTCAGATGTGACTGAGGGCACAAACACACACAGCAGTGGCAGGACTCAGGAGCTTGTTGGAGATGCAGAGTCTCACACCCCACCGAGACCCAGGGAATCAGAATCTGCATTTTAATAAAATCCCCAGCTAGGGATTGAACCCAAGCCTCCTGAACTGGAAGCTCAGAATCAACCTCTGGACCACCAGGGAAGTCCCACATTTGTACTTTAAAGATCAAGAACCTAGAGCCTCCTAATGTGGTCTCCCTCTCCTCATCCTACCTAATTCTAACCCATTGGTCTGGGGCCAATTTGTCAATTCCCACGCCACTAAGGTGGCAAAGAGTCAGACACAACTGAGCAACTGAACAACAAGAGCAACACTCAGGGGCTTCCCTGATGGCTCAGCTGGTAAAGACTCCACCTGCAGCGTAGGAGACACCAGTTCCATCCCTGAGTTAGGAAGGTCCCCTGGAGACGGAAATGACAACCCACACCAGTATCCTTGTCTGAAGAATCCACGGACAGAGGGTCTTGGCAGGCTGCAATCCAAAGGGTCGCAAAGAGTAAGACACGACTGAGAGACTGAGGACAAGCCACTCAGATAGTGTAATTTTTTTTTTTTAATTTACCCTGTCACGTGGCATAGGATTGCAGTTCTAATTTCTTACAGATTCTTTTTTCCGCAAGACAAAGACACGACTTCTTCTTCCTTCCCTGAACTACTGAGGGAAAGCATCTTGAGCCATTTCACTGGAGGCTTTCTGTTGTGTTGTTTAATCACTAAGTCATGTCCAACTCTTTTGTGACCCCGTGGACTGGGGCCCAACAAGCTCCTCTGTCCATGGGATTTCCCAGGCAAGAACACTGGAGCAGGTTGCCATTTCCTTTTCCAGGGGATCTTCCCGACCCAGAGATCAAACCTGTATCTCCTGCATTGCAGGCGGATTCTTTGACTGCTAAGCTACCAGGAAACCTCTTTCAGAGGCCTGCATTTATGAAGGGGTTTCATTCTGAGTTCCCTTTTCAAAAGGGCTCAAGGTTTGTCTCCTGCCCAGCACAGGCATGAAAACTCCAGCCACCATCCGTTAGGGTTTGTATTCTGGAACTTTCTCTTGGCCCCTCTCCCATACCCCCACCCCCAGCAGCCAGAGTCCACTTGGAATCTTCCTGTTCTGTGTTTAACTTCCCTCTTAGTCTCTGATCCAAGGTTATTTGTCTCTTTCTATCAAACTCATATATATAGTTCAGTTTAATTTTGTTGTCATTTTTTTCTTAATCTATATTTTATTGAAATATAGTTGACTTACAATGTTTCAGAAGCACAGCAAGGTGATTCAGTTGTATGTACACACATATATTGTTTTTGAAGTTATTTCCATTATAGGTTATTATATTTTTATAAAAATATGTCTTATATTTTAATATTTACATTATAGTTTTTTTTTTTTTAATGAAAGGCATTTCTAGGTATGGGGAGTAAAGGGGGTCTCTAATGGCCCAACTTATCTTGATCCTAGCCAGTTTTTTTGTTGTTTTTTTTTTGCTCCCGGCCACATCACTCGGCATGTGGGATCTTAGTTCCCCAACCAGGGATCAAACCCACATCCCCTGCATTGGAAACACACGTCTGAACCGCTGGACCATCAGGGAAGTCCCCAGGACCATCTTTTTAAAACTGAGATCAGACTCCACCACTCCCCAGTTTAAAGCAGGTCAGTGGTTTCCCCTCTCCTCTAGAACAAAATCCCAAACCCTGAAGAGCACTCTGGTCCTTGCCTCAACTCAACTGTTCAGCCACTTGTGCCCAACCACACAGCCGTTCTATGGGCAGCTCCTGAGCCAAGGACTTTCCTGCCCTTGCCTCCGCCTCACCTGGAAGTCCCTGCCTCGGTCTTCACTCTGATTCCTTCTGTCCTTCACGTTCAGATGTCCCTTCTGGAGAGAAGTCTCCTCACCACCCCATCCCCACCTACCACACTCAAATGCCCTCCCAACTCACCATGAGGAAGCTGCTCATCACAATCAGTAATTGTCTTGTTTGTTTGTATGCTTGTTCACTACATCAGCCACTCTAAAACTCTAAATCCTACAAGGTCTCAGACCAGGTAGGCACCTACCTTGAAGGTGCTTGTATCTGAGGAATGAAGCTGTTGAAAAAATTACATTCTGGAACTGCCTTTCCAATGCGGCAGCTACTAGCCACAAGCCACGTGGGACTTCTGAGCACTTGAACTGTAGCTGGTACAAACTGAGCTGTGTGCTCAATGCAAAGTACACAGTGGATTTCAAGGACTTACTCACACGCTAGTAAAGCAATGCTCAAAATTCTCCAAGCCAGGCTTCAGCAGTACGTGAACCGTGAATTTCCAGATGTTCAAGCTGGTTTTAGAAAAGGCAGAGGAACCAGAGATCCAATTGCCAACATCCGCTGGATCATGGAAAAAGCAAGAGAGTTCCAGAAAAATATCTATTTCTGCTTTATTGACGATGCCAAAGCCTTTGATCATGTGGATCACAATAAACTGCGGAAAATTCTGAAAGAGATGGGAATATCAGACCACCTGACCTGCCTCTTGAGAAACCTGTATGCAGGTCAGGAAGCAACAGTTAGAACTGGACATGGAACAACAGACTGGTTCCAAATAGGGAAAGGAGTATGTCAAGGCTGTATATTGTCACCCTGCTTATTTAACTTATATGCAGAGTACATCATGAGAAATGCTGGGCTGGAAGAAGCACAAGCTGGGATCAAGATTGCCAGGAGAAATATCAATCACCTCAGATATGCAGATGACACCACCCTATGGCAGAAAGTGAAGAGGAACTAAAAGCCTCTTGGTGAAAGTGAAAGAGGAGAGTGAAAAAGTTGGCTTAAAGCTCAACATTCAGAAAACGAAGATCGTGGCATCTGGTCCCATCACTTCATGGGAAATAGATGGGGAAACAGTGGAAACAGTGTCAGACTTTATTTTGGGGGGCTCCAAAATCACTGCAGATGGTGACTGCAGCCATGAATTAAAAGATGCTTACTCCTTGGAAGGAAAGTTATGACCAATTTAGATAGCATATTCAGAAGCAGAGACATTACTTTGCCAACAAAGTTCCATCTAGTCAAGGCTATGGTTTTTCCTGTGGTCATGTATGGATGTGAGAGTTGGACTGTGAAGAAAGCTGAGCACTGAAAAATTGATGCTTTTGAACTGTGGTGTTGGAGAAGACTCTTGAGAGTCCCTTGGACTGCAAGGAGATTCAATCAGTCCATCCTAAAGGAGATCAGTCCTGAGTGTTCATTGGAAGGACTGATGCTGAAGCTGAAACTCCAATACTTTGGCCACCTCATGTGAAGAGTTGACTCATTGGAAAAGTCTCTGATGCTGGGAGGGACTGGGGGCAGGAGGAGAAAGGGACGACAGAGGATGAGATGGCTGGATGGCATCACTGACTCAATGGGCGTGAGTTTGAGTGAACTCCGGGAGTCGGTAATGGATAGGGAGGCCTGGCGTGCTGTGATTCATGGGGTCACAAAGAGTCAGACACAACTGAGCAACTGAACTGAACTGCATGTGAAAATGCCTCATTAATACATTTTTAAAATACATTTTTCTATCCATGACATGTTGAAATGGTCATATTTTAGATTGTTATGTTAAATAAAATACAGTTTAAAAGTTAATTTCCCCTTAAATGCATGGCTACTAGAGAATTTTGAACAACGTGTGTGGCCCATGTTATATTTTCCCTGGATATCACTGGTCTAAAAGTGAAATCCCTGGAACCGGAAGAGGTGACCAACTTCATTTAAATTCGTATCTCATTTCCATCTGCTCGGGAGAAGGAAATGGCAGCCCACTCCAGGTTTCTTGCCTGGAGAATCCCATGGACAGAGGAGCCTGGTGGGCTACAGTCCATAGGATCTCAAAGAGTTGGACTGAAGGGACTTGGCACACACGCACGCACTGGTCTTACTGGGTACCTTGGGAAGCTCAATGATTTGGGAAGCGATTCATTCGGTGACATCTGAGCTCATTCCTGACTGTGCTGAGGAATGGTGCCCCCTCACAGGGGAAAAACAAACAGCCCCATCAGGCTTTGTTCTTAACGCTGCTCCTGAGTGCTGACGACACCCCTGCTGGGTCCAGCCTCAGGGGAAACAGTGGGGAACTGATTGACAGCCATTAAGAAAATGGCATTGAACGTCTCAGATCAGACATCAAGGCAGAGCCTTTATCAAGCAAGCATCAGACCCTGTCAGCTCTCCAGCTAGGAGGAAGGCTTGCCTGGAGGACCTGAGCTGCTTGCGATTATCAGTCAACCTCCTCTGCAGCTTAATATTTTAGGACTACAATTGTAAACGGACGCTATTGTGTCCTGCTTGCCACTCACTAGCTGTGTGGGCAAGTTAGTTAACCTCCACATCCCTTGGTTTTCCCACATGTAACGTGTGATACTATACCTACTTCGGTATTGTTGTAAAAACGAGATGAACAGCAAACAATGTACTTAGAACCCTGTCCAGCACACGGTGAGTGTTCAGTGGAGGGTGGTTGCTATTCTTATTATTGTTATCTCTGTTTAATATGAACGTTTACCCCAAGAGCCTCTTCCTGGACCCCAAAATCTTCCCCGATGGCTCGGCAGTAAGGAAACTGCCTGCAGTGCAGGAGCCATGAGAGACGTGTGTTCGATCCCTAGATTGGGAAGATCCTCTGGAGGAGGGCATGGGAACCCACTTCAGTACTCTTGCCTGGAAAATCCCATGGTCAGAGGGGCCTGACAGGCTGCGCTCCATGGGGTCACACAGAGTCGGATATGACTGAAGCCACTTAGCACGCATGCAAACCCTAGAGATGTGATCCTTATTATTTCACATACCTAAGAGCCATTTCTGGACACTGGTGAAGGACCCATCTTAAAATATTTTTCTTCTTATAAAATTAATTTGTATTGAAGTACAGTTGCTTTTTAACTTCTATGCAGAGTATATCATGAGAAATGCTGGGTTGGAAGAAGTACAAGCTGGAATCAAGATTGCCAGGAGAAATATCAATAACCTCAGATATGCAGATGACACCACCCTATGGCAGAAAGTGAAGAGGAGCTAAAAAGCCTCTTGAAAGTGAAAGAGGAGAGTGACAAAGTTGGCTTAAAGCTCAACATTCAGAAAACGAAGATCGTGGCATCGGGTCCCCTTACTTCATGGGAAATAGATGGGGAAACAGTGGAAACAGTGTCAGACTTTATTTTGGGGGGCTCCAAAATCACTGCAGATGGTGACTGCAGCCATGAAATTAAAAGGCACTTACTCCTTGGAAGGAAAGTTATGACCAATCTAGATAGCATATTCAGAAGCAGAGACATTACTTTGCCGACTAAGGTCCGTCTAGTCAAGGCTATGGTTTTTCCAGTGGTCATGTATGGATGTGAGAGTTGGACTGTGAAGAAGGCTGAGTGCCGAAGAATTGATGCTTTTGAACTGTGGTGTTGGAGAAGACTCTTGAGAGTCCCTTGGACTGCAAGGAGATCCAACCAGTCCATTCTGAAGGAGATCAACCCTGGGATTTCTTTGGAAGGAATGATGCTAAAGCTGAAACTCCAGTACTTTGGCCACCTCATGCAAAGAGTTGACTCATTGGAAAAGACTCTGATGCTGGGAGGGATTGGGGGCAGGAGGAGAAGGGGACGACAGAGGATGAGATGGCTGGATGGCATCACGGACTCGATGGACATGAGTTTGAGTGAACTCCGGGAGTTGGCGATGGACAGGGAGGCCTGGCGTGCTGTGATTCATGGGGTCGCAAAGAGTTGGACACGACTGAGCAACTGAACTGAACTGAACTGACAGTTGCTTTACAGTGTTGTGCATCCTGAAGTATTTTTAAAATATTTATTTATTTGACTGTGCCTGGTCCTACTCGGGATCCTCAATCTTTGTTTCGGTGGCATGCAAATTCTTAGTTGCAATATGTGGGATCCAGTTAGCTGAGCAGGGTTCAAACCCAGGCCCCCTGCATTGGGGAGCATGGAGTCTCAGCCACTGGACCAACAGGGAAGTCCCTATCCTGAAATATTTTTAATCTGAGATTCTTTTGAGAGTCCCTTAAACAGCAAGGAGATCCAACCTGTCAATCCTAAAGGAAATCGACCCTGGCTATTCACTGGAAGGACTGATGCTGAAGCTGAAGCTCCAATACTTGGGCCACCTGATGCGAAGAGCCAACTCACTGGAAAAGACCCTGATGCTGGAAAAGATTGAGGGCAGGAGGAGAGGGGGCGACAGAGGATGAGGTGGTTGGATGGCATCACCGACCCAACGGATGTGAGTTTGAGCAAGCTTTGGGAGATAGAAAAGGACAGGGAAGCCTGGAGTGCTGCAGTCCATGGGGTCACAAAGATTGAACATGACTGAATAACAACAAGCTACATTTTGGCTGTCAAGCAATGCAACTATCTCTCCTTTCCTACCCCAATTTTCTTTAGGGAAATAGACCTTCCCTTATTTTCTGTGGGTGGGAATCCCTAGCAGCCCTCCCTGTCTAAGCCCAGCTCCTGGTTCTGGGTCCAGGTATAGGCTGGGGCAAGTATGACCTAAGCTGCTCAGCTGGACAGATGTCCTCTTGAGCATGTCACCCACAGAAGGAAGAGCAGATTCCGGGTGAATCTCTGAGGCTGTGGTGGGCTCACCAGGCTGTCCCTGTGGTGAGGCTATTGCCAGGGCTCCCATGGTCCAGCCCGTACAGCACCTTTTCCTGTGAAAAGTCCCCTCAACAATATTCTTCTAATCCTTTCCTTTTTGTGCAACTTGAGGGAAATCAGTTTCTGGTGCTGGCAACTGAAAACCCCAGTGATGAAAATCTTTATCCCTCCTTTTCCTTTCTTCCTGCTCCCAGCTCCGCGTGCTACCAGAATATAGAACAGCCCAAATTGTCAGAGGAATTGCACTCCTCTAGACTCTTTCTTCAGAGTTGGAGGGTAAGAGAACATTCCATTCCTCACTGTGTGTGTGTGTGTGTGTGTGTGAGTGTGTGTGTTTGTGTGCACACTCTGTCGTGTCCAACTGTTTGCAACCCCGTGGACTGCACTGCCCCATCCCACTCCCGCTCCCTACCCAGGCTCCTCTGTCCATGGAGTTTTCCAGGCAAGAATACTGGAGTGGGTTGCCATTTTCTCCTCCATCCATTCTTCATTAAATGACGTGAAATCACAAGTCCTCTAACCCTCAATATTATGACCCAATAGACAACATCCTATAGTGGAAAGTCAGCTTCATAGTGTGAGGGACCTGGATTCAAATCCTGCCACTTCCTGGCTATGTGACCTTGTACAATTACTTAATTTCTCTGATCATTAGTTTTCTCATATGTGTACACACACACATATGCTCACACAATTGTGGGGGATGGTAAGTCTGAAATTTGTAGGGCAGGCT
Organism: Ovis aries; assembly: GCF_016772045.2. Lineage (NCBI taxonomy): Eukaryota > Metazoa > Chordata > Mammalia > Artiodactyla > Bovidae > Ovis > Ovis aries. The sequence continues at coordinate 19,466,295 of NC_056064.1, forward strand.
ATCAACTCAGGCAGAAGATGATTCTGCAGTCCTTTTTTTTTTTTTCCAGTATTTATTTATGTGACTGAGTCAGATCTTAGTTTCAGCTCATGGGTTTAGTTGCTCCGTGGCATGTGGGATATTAGTTCCCCCACCAGGGATGGAACCCATGTCCCCTGCATTAGAAGGTAGATTCTTAACCACTGGACCCCCAGGGAAGTCCCAATTTTGCAGTCTTGAGGCAGAGTTTCTTCTGCAAGAAAGCTCTGTGCTAAGTCACTTCAGTCATGCCCAACTCTTTGTAACCCTATGGATTCCTCTGTCCATGGGATTCTCCAGGCAAGAATACTGGAGTGGGTTGCCATGACCTCCTCTAGTGTATCTTCCAGACTCAGGAATTGAACCCATGTCTCTTATGTCTCCTGCATTGCAGGCAGCTTCTTTAGCACTAGTGCCACCTGGGAAGCCCAGGAAAGATTTTGCAATTTGTGCTATCAATTGATTGGATGAGGCCCACACACATTATTGCTAGTCATCTACTTTAGTGAAAATCAACTGATTGTAGATGTTAGCTTTATGTACAAAATACTTTCACATCAATGCCTAGATGAATGTCTGAGTAAATAACTAGGTACTATATGATAACCAAGCTGACACATAAAACTATCACAGAAATCATAATACTACTCTGTATCCTTAAGGATTAAACAAGGTAAATCAATATAAAGTTCTTAGCACAGTGTCTGACATTTAGTAGGTATTCTATAGATGGAAGACTATCTTAGAGGCAGAAAAAGATAATATAATTCATGGGATGTCCTGTACACTGGGCTCTATTCTAAATGCTTTACAAAGATTAACTCATTTCATTTTAGCCCCCCAACTACCATAGGAGTTTGGTGTGTGTATGTGTGTGCACGCGCTAAGTCACTTCAATCATGTCTGACTCTTTCCAACACTATGGACTGTAGCCCCAGGCTCCTCTGTCCATGGGATTCTCCAGGCAAGAATCTGGAGTGGGTTGCCATGCCTTCCTCCAGGGAATCTTCCTGACCCGGAGATCGAACCCGAGTCTCTTACATCTCCTGTATTGACAGGCAGGTTCTTAACCACTAGTGCCACCAGGGAAACCCAGGAGTTTGGTAGTATTGTTTAAATGACAAAACAAAGGTCCAGAGGGATTAGGTAAGTAGCCCAAAGTCACACAGCTAGCATGCAGTAAGACAGGATGCACGTAACTGCCTTTATGAATCAGACTGTCGCTTAGTGGTCTCTTTAGCTTGCATAACTCAGTTTCAGTAAAAATTCTGAGATAATGCACAGCCTGCCTTGTCCCTTTAAGTAAAACTCCACCCAATCCCACAGACATGGCCAAATTTAGCTGCCAACATGTTTTAGAAAAATATTTTCGGGTAAAATATCACACCACCACCACACTCCCCCTCCACTATCACCCCCTACCCACGATGATAAAAAGTCAACACCTTTCCTTTGAGAAAACTTGGCAGAGGTCCCCCCACCCATAAGGAGTGGCTTCTTCTACCCACTTCCACTAGGAGCATCACACAACAGATGAACTTTCCAAACAAAGAAATGTTGAGTCAGAAATAAAATCGCTTGTTAATTGTGGTCTTTCTGGAATGGATGACTATATAATATCCTAATCAAAAAGTTGGAATCACATTAGCATTTAGATAAAGGCTTATTAGAAAGGAGATGAGGATAAAACAAGGCTCTGAGACGATGGGTGCTTCCCCAAGGCCAGTCATTACCGACAAGGGCAGGCAGCCAGCAAGTTTCAGAGTTGCCAGATTTGGGTCAAGTCCAGGAGCAACTCTGGGGATGCTCCTTTGTGTCCAAAAGGTTTCTCAGGGCCCCCCCCCCCAGTTCTGCTCCCATCACGACCATTAAGGGCATTCAAGCCAGCTCCTCTACCAATTTGAAGTTAGCTGGAATCCTCTCTCATAGTAGGTGTTTTTTCTCTTTTCAAGAATGTGCTGGAGGTGGAGAAGTTGAGAAAGTGGACTGGACATAGATACACTATCATGTGTGAAATACCAAGTGAGAAGATGCTGTATAGCGCAGGGAGCTCACTTTGGTGCTCTGTGATGACCTCGCGGGGTGGGAAGGATTGTGGGTGGGAGGAAGGCTAGAGAGGAAGGGGATGTTTGTTTCCATATAGCTGATTCACATTGTTGTACAGCAGAAACTAACATTATAAAGCAAATATACCCCAATTAAAAAAAAAGTTTTTTTTAAGTAACAAAGGGATAGATGATTGGGGAGGGAGGAAATGTGTTGGAAATGTAATAGTCAGTAAAACAGAATGCCAAAATAAAGATGTTAAGATCAAGGGCCAAGGAGTTCTTTTTTTTTTTTTTTTTAGGAGTTCTTAACTGTGACTGCTTTTGGAGGGGCAGAAGACAACTCCATATATCTTGGTATAGAGTTGTATGTATGGCAGGGTGAAGTGAAAGTCGCTCAGTCGTGTCCAGCTCTTCATGACCCCATGGACTATACAGTCCATGGAATCCTCCAGGCCAGAATACTGGAGTGGGTAGCCTTTCCCTTCTCCAGGGGATCTTCCCAACCCAGGGATCAAACCCAGGTCTCCTGCATTGCAGGCAGATTCCTTAGCAGCTGAGCCACAAGGGAAGCCCAATATGCCATATGGCAGGGATGGGATAGTAAATACAGTGTAAGACATTCCCAGGTGCTACTGCCCTTTGGAATAAGAAAGATCTGACATGGACTGTGGGCTATGCTTGGGCACAACCGTGACATACAGACATCTTAATTCTACAGCGCTTCACACTTTGTCTCTTCTCATTCCTCCCTGATGTCAAGATTTTTTTCTCTCCTCTCCAGAAACCAGGCTCTGGGAGCCCACACCCTAGAGATCGGGGTTGTCTGGTTGGGCAAATGGCTCTTCCAGACGTCAGTTCCAGAAGCCTCTCTATACTTCCATTCCACGCGGTGGAGATTCACAAGGCAGGCCGATGTGATCCTGAATCCCGAGAATTAATTTGGCGGCGCTTGAATGATACGGCTATGCCCTGGCGTTTGGCTGCTCCCTTGTCTTTATCTGTCAATGTCAGTGTCAAATTAGGGAGAGAAATGAAATAGGACAAGCCAAGGGCAGCCTTTCTGGGAGTTATGCCAGGCTGGCAAGATGAGGCAGTGTGCCGGCAGGAGGTCGTGACCAGGTCAGATGACAGAGAAAGAGGGGTGTGTGGGGATGGAGGTGGCGCTTTGAGTCCAGAGGATCGAGCTGAGGTCAGAGGCTGGGGGAGGTAAATGCGTTCAGCATTTGGAAACGTAAACTGGGCAGGAGAGGCGTGGTCTGAACTTGAGATCCAGGCCAGTCACAGAGAAAAACAGACTCCAAATACAACTTCCTTTCCTGGGCCTGGGGCTAGAGAAAGAATGAAGTGCATGAAACGTAATGGAGCACGGTTCACTGGTTCTCTTCCCCGTCAGCAACTTCAGAGCCACGGGGCTGCTGAAAGACAGGCCTAGTGCATCTTCCAGTCATTTCCAGGAGTCCCAAGCAGTTCTCGAGGGGTGCTCTTTAAACAGGCAACAACCATGAGGCTTCCCTTTCCAGGCTCCTTTCTGTGAGGTTCCCGGTGGGAATCTCCACCCTCTCAGAGAGCAAGCTCCGGCATCCATACCATCCGCCTCCCACGTGTCCAGATCACACGGTGCTCAGCATCTCTGCTGGGCCTGCTGCCACACCTGCGTCTCTTTGCCCGAGGGGTTTCTCAGGTAGGGGGACCCCCACTCCCCACAGAGCAGCATGGGGCAGAGAATCAACACCTCTGCCAGCCACTCCAGCAGCTGCCTCAACCACTGACTGCAGGGAGCTGGTATAAACACCCACCTTCTTCATCCCCAGGACAAGATAACTTGAGGGTGCCTGCTCGGCATTGGCCCCCAGAGCGCCTCGGGCACACAAGCTCTGGTTATCCACAGTGGTAATTCAATGCATCTTTCACTGATCCTTTCCCTCCCCTGTCCCACTTCCCTATGTCTCCACTGGCAGTTTCTGGGATTCCCTCCCCAAAAGTGTATAAATTTTGCACACTTAATGCTTGACGCAGTGTTTCTGGGTAAACTGGATTTAAGGCACCTCACAGCCTATCTCCCTGTCCTCATACTGTTGGCTCTGTTTTTAAAAGATTTATAAGATTTTTTTTAATGTGGACCATTTTTAAAGTCTTTATTGAATTTGTTACAATATTGTTTCTGTTTTATGGTTTGGTTTTTTGGCCTCAAGTCATGTGGGATCTTAACGCCCTGACCAGGGATTGAACTTGCACTCCCTGCATTGGAAAGCGATGTTGTAACCACTGGACGCCCAGGGAAGTCCCTGTTGACACACAGCAGCCTGAATGGCCTTCGACAACATCAGTCAGAGCAGATCACTGCCCTGCTCAAAACCTTCCAGTGGCCACCCATTATGTCTAGAATAAAAAGGCAAGACTTTTCATTATGGGCTGTATGTCAGTCCATCAGGCTGCTGCGACAGAATGCTGTTCACTGAGTAGTTCATAAACAGCAAACGTTTCTATCTTATGGTTCTGGAGGCTGGGAAGTCCAAGATCATTACACCACAAGATTTGGTGTCTGGTAAGGCCCACTTTCTGGTTCCAGGTGGTGCCTTCTATTAATACCTGTAACCTTACAAGATGCATGGGGCAAGGGATATTTTTCAGGCTTCTTTTCAGTTCAGTTCCAATCGCTCAGTCATGTCTGACTCTTTGCAACCCCATGGACTACAGCACGCCAGGCTTCCCTGTCCATCACCAACTCCTGAAGCTTGCTCAAACTCAAGTCCATCGAGTTGGTGATGCCATCCAACCATCTCATCCTCTGTCATCTCCTTCTCCTCCCGTCTTCAATCTTTCCCAGCATCAGAGTCTTTTCCAAGGAGTTAGTTCTTTGCATCAGGTGGCCAAGTATTGGAGTTTCAGCTTCAGCATCAGTCTTTCCAATGAATATTCAGGGCTGATTTCCTTGAGGATTTGTTTGATCTCCTTGCAGTCGAAGGGACTCTCAAGAGTTTTCTCCAACACCACAGTTCAAAAGCATCAGTTCTCCAGTGCTCAGCTTTCTTTATAGTCCAATTCTCACATCCACACATGACTACTGGAAAAACCACAGCTTTGACTAGACGGGGCTTTGTGAGCAAAGTATTGTCTCTCCTTTTTAATATGCTGTCTAGGTTGGTTATAGCTTCTTTTATAAGGGCACTAATCCCATTTGTGAGGGCTTCTCCCTCATAGCCTCATCACCTGACAAAGGCCCCACTTCCAAACACCATCACCTTGGGCATTAGCTTTTTCAACATATGAATCTGGGAGCAACACAAACATTCAGTCTACAGCAAAAGTGCAAGGTCCTGTATTATCTGGTCCCTGCTTTACCTCTCCATTCTGCCCCAACCCCAATAGCACTCTTCCTGTCCCTCAAACATGGAGTTTTTCCTGTCTTCTGTCTCAAGCATTTGCTTTCCCTCTGCTTGGAGAACTCTGTACCCAGATTTCTGTGTAGCTCACACCTTATCAGTGCTGTTCAGGTGCCAGCTCAACAATCAGCTCCTGCAAGAAGTCTTCTGTGACTACCCAATTTCAAGTAGCCTTACCCACACACCCACCACCCCAGTCATTCTTCATAATACTGATAACTACCTAAAGCTCTCTGCTGCTGCTACTGCTGCCAAGTCACTTCAGTCATGTCCGACTCTGTGAGACCCCATAGATGGCAGCCCACCAGGCTTTGCTGTCCCTGGGATTCTCCAGGCAAGAACACTGGAGTGGGTTGCCATTTCCTTCTCCAATGCATGAAGGTGAAAAGTGAAAGTGAAGTCGCTCAGTCGTGTCTGACTCTTTGCGACCCCATGGACTGCAGCCTACCAGGCTCCTCCGTCCATGGGATTTTCCAGGCAAGAGTACTGGAGTGGGTTGGCATTGCCTCCTCCTAAAGCTCTCTAGAGGATGTATTTTTTAACTTGTTAATTTTGTGCTTCCTGCTTTGACCTCAGGGCTTGGAACATTGCTCAACTCTTAGTAGGCATTTGATAAATATTTACAGAATGAGAAATGATCTAGACAAAAGAAGACGACACAAGTAGCAATGGAAAGGAGGAAGCTTTCAGAAAAATATTTGAAAGGAGGAATCAATGGTATGAGACAACCAAAGAGATGTGGAAGGTGAGGGACAGGAAGGAGGTGTCCAAGGCGACACCAAGCTCGGAACCCTGCAGGAGCCATGTGCCATTCACCATGAGTACAGGAAAAGGGAGGGCCTGGTGGGAAAGAGGATAGGTTCGTGCGGACAGACTGAGTGTGAGGAGCCTGTGGGATGTCTCAATGGAGACACCTAACAAAGGACTGAAAACATGGGTCTGGAGGGCCAGAGAGAGCTGAAAACTCAAGATCTGGAGCATGCGCCATTGAAATTATGGAAGAAGATAAGATCTCTCAAGGAAAAACTTAAAGGTGGTGGTGGTCCTTTAGTCACTACGTTGTGTCTGAATCTTGCAAACCCATGGACGTAGCCCACCAGGCTCCTCTGTCCATGGGATTTCCTGGGCAAGAATACTGGAGTAGGCTGCCATGTCCTCCTCCAGGGGATCTTCCTGACCCAGGGATCAAGCCTGTTGTCTCCTGCATTGCAAGCAGATTCTTTATCACTGAGCCACCAAGGAAACCCAAACATTAGAGGAGGAGTTGTAGATTCTAATGCTTTCAGAGGCTAGGAAAATCGTGTAGACGTATGAACTAGCTCAGATCAAAACCATAAAAAGCAGTGGTTACCGCAGTGAGAATTGAAGGTAATATTTCCTACGTCTAAAGACATTCGTGGTAAACATTATTAAAACATTGAGGGGGGCCAATCAAAACAGGTCTTGGGTGCTCCACCAATTTGAGACCCCTAATGGAGAATGAGGAGATGGGTTTTCCTGTGCCACTAGACCCTAGGAAAAACATTAAGGGGCAGGCATGGAATGAAGAATCATATGAACAAGACTGAGGAGGAGCAACAAGAGAGGTGGGAAGAAACCAAGAGAAAGTCATGTGCAGAAGTCGAAGAAAAAGTAGTCAATGTTATCAAGTGCTGCAGATAGGTCAGGTGGAGGAGAAGCCAAAAGGGACATTGGATTTAGCCAGTGGGAGTTCACTGCTGGCCTGATCAGGAGTAACTCCAATAGGAAAGGCAGATGCCAGGCACAGTTCAATGAGACGTTAATGGAAAACGAGGATGTGGCAACAGCAAGAGGACAGATCAACCTTTAGAGAAGCTCATCAGTGAAGGAAAGTAAATAGAAGACCTAGAAATTTTGCTCCTGGATATGCAACAAAAACGTGTTAAAAAAAGTGTTGATATGCATTTTAAAACATACAACTGGGGACTTCTCTGGTGGTCCACTGGTTAAGAATCTGCCTTCCAATGGAGGGAATTTAGATTCAGTCCCTGGTCGGGGAACTAAGATCCCACAGGCCAAGGGGCAACTAAGCTCACACACTACAACTAAAGAGCCCACTCACCACAGAGAATATCCTGTGTACTACAATTAAGATCTGATGCAGCCAACAAATAAATAAGTAAATACTTCAAAATAAAATTTACAAACATTTATAGTGCTTTTTATTAATAATAGATAGAAATGAGAAAGTACTCAAATGTTCAACAATAGTAGAACAAATAACTTATGATATGGTCATACTATGGAATATTACGCAGCAATGAAAAAGACTAAATTACTGATACATGCTCCACATGATGAATCCCACAGAAATAATGCTGAGTAAAAGAAACCAGGCACAAAAGTACATCTGAATTATTTTGTTAAATGAAGTTCAACAACAAACACATCTATGAAACAGCAAAAGACATCTACAATGGTAAAGGTTAAAATGGTGCCTACTATCACAGATAAAAGGAACAAACTTGCAGTTATCAGAGAGAGGGAGAATAGGGGATGGGAAATACAGGAGTGGGGGGGGAAAGGAGGTTATTATGGAATTATATGAAATCATCTGCGGGAAACCTTTGGAAATTGTGAAGCCCTATAGAATCTAAAAAAATCTTTCACTCAAAAAAAATAATAAAATGGTGATTGCCTTTGTGGAAAGAGAATTACCTAATAAGGGCACAAAGAACTTAGCCAGCGAGTTGGCAGGCAATACTCGGTATTTTGTGGTGGTGGATATATTGGTGTAAACCTATGTAAAAATGCTGGTCAGGAAGCTAATTTCTCACACGCCTTGCAGCCAAAAAGTCAAAACAGAAGCAATGCCGTAACAAATTCAATAAAGGCTTTAAAAATGATTCACATCAAACAAAATCTTAAAAAAATTTTTTTAAGATATAAATTATACCTCAATCAAAAAGCAAGAGAAAAAGAAGAGAAAGAGGACAATAGACCAAGGAGACTGGGATTACCCTCTAGAAGCAGCTCAGTTCCCACTTTACATCACATATCAGGGCTGCTGTAGACATTTTGGCAAAGAAGAAAAGACTGAAACTAAGAAAGGCTCTTTTTGTTATTACTTATTAATTACAAAGAGAAAATGGTAAGTGTTTACTAAAGAAAAATGAAATAACTGAAGTTAGTACTCCCAATAATGAAAAAAAGAAACAAAACAGCATCATGTACCCACTGATATGATGTACCAGAGAGAACATGATATTATTTCAGTGATGGTTCTGCTGCACATGGATAACCTGAACCAAACGGTGAGAAAGCAGTAGATGAGTACAAACTCAGGTACCTTTTGCCACATTGCTGGGCTTTGACCTTCAAACATGTCAAAGTAAAAAAAAAAAAAACACAAAGAAGGACTGAGGAACTGTCCAAGATTATTTGCTCATTGAACACACTATGAAATCCTGAAGAGGATTAGAGACCTGGTGAGATATTTGTAAAAGACTTTATTTTGATAATATAAAAAAATTGGGGTATAATTTATTGATTAGATAATACTCTTATATGAATGTAAAATGTCTTGATTTTGGTAACCACTGTAGTTACGTGATTATTCTTAGGAAGCATACGCTGAAGGTTTTAGGAGTAAAAGGGACCTGATGTCTCAGCTATATTTCTTAATGGTTTAGGAAAACAGGCAGAAAGAGAAAACAAATGGGACAAAGTGTGAGTAACTGGTGAATCTGAGGGAAGGTTATACGCGAATTTCTTGTACTATTCTTGCAACATTGAAATGATATCAAACCAAAAAGCTATTCCAAAAATATAAAGCAAAGCATGACAATTTCATAAACAAATTAACAGCTCATTTGTGCAAATCTTTTTAAAAAGTGGGGAGGGAGGAGTGTGAAGTATCTGCCCCTTTCCTTGTACCTTTAGCAAGAAAGAAGAGAGCCAAGGCTAGTTTTGAGAAAAATTAAGGAGACGGGACATCTTTTTACCCAGGGTAACATGCCTTTTCTGGCTTGAATCAGAAAATGAGAGAGGTACTCATGTCCCAGCATAGCTGGACAAACAAGCTAGAAGACCACAACCCCAGCTTTGGGGATTTTCTGGTTAAACTAATGAGACATTATAGAATTTTCTTCAGTTATGTAGTCCAAAAAATAAAACAAAACAAAACAAAACCAACCCTCCCAGGACTGCCCTGGCGGTCCCATGGTTAAGAATCTGCCTTGCAACGCAGGGAACTGGAGTTTAATCCCTGCTTGGAGAACAAAGATCCCACATGCCATTCAGCAACTAAGTCTGTGTGCCCCCACGCTGCAACTACTGACCCAGTGAACCACAGCTAGAGAGTGTGCATCGCAACGGAAGACCCCTCACGAGGAAGCAAAGATCCAGCATGCCACAACTAAGACCTGAGGCAGCCAAATAAATAAATTTATTTTAAAAAGTCAACCCTCAAACAAGAAGCCTTACAGCAAGGAACTAGCTTGAGACCAAGCTGTGTTTATCTTAGAGTGACAATATATCAAAGCACGTAAGGGTCACAAGGTTTGCAGTTTATTTGTTCTGGATTCAAATCTTGGCTCCATAGTTTACTAAATAGATGGTTTGGGGAAAGCCCATGTGATCTCTAAGGGCCTCAATTTACTCAGCCTTAAACCAAGACTTTCAATAGTACCTGCCTCCAAGGGCTGTCTTGAGAAATACACAAGACAGTGAATGATAATACTGAGCGTGGCACATGGAGCGCACTTAATAAATGAAAACGCAAATGGAAAAAATAATAAAAGTAACCTGAGGAGTCAAATGTATTCAGAAAACTGGTTTGGGCTAAAGGGTTTTCTAAGAATAACTTATCATAATGCTATTGAATATTTACTCCATGCCTGGTGCGTGAAATACTTGATTTCATTTAACCTTCACAACCACCCAATGAGATAAGTATTTTTTCCATTTCAAAACTGAGAATACAAGACCTCGAATGGTTACTCTGCTTACTGAAAGTCACACAGCTAACAGGAGTTGAATCTACTATAGAGAGTTAAGGCAACCCAGTTTGGTTCAAAGACAGAGATTAGAGGGGCGATGTGATAGTCAAGTGACTGTCTCCAGGGTTGTCCTTCATCTGGTTACCTGGAAGGATCAGGCCATTCGTACGGGGATCAAATAAGTTCCAAGGTCAAGGGACTTCTAATGACTTTTTAAGGAAGTCAGCAAAAGCTGTTGCCTTTGATACTCCAGCCTGGGTTCTCGAAGCTTAGACGACAACCGGCAATGACTCAGAAATGGATCTGACTGCCACAGGAAACAGCACCCTTGGCACAGATACAACAGTTTTCAACACTGGACACTGGCAACCTCAGCATAGATGCTGACGGGCCTGAGCAGCCACGCATCTTCTGTTGGTATCAGCAGGAAACACCCGTGACAAGCTGGAGTCTCAGAGAAGGAATATGGAACTGAGCTGGGGGGAGTTGGACAAGAGGATTAGAACACATATTAATACCCTGCCAGGAACGACCAGCCAGAAGTTGGACCTATCCAGTGAAAGTCCAAGCAGGAAAAGAATATTACTTCTTGATAAGAGGACTGTGTTTTTTATGCCCAGGCTGAAGAGGCTGGATGATTGATTATAGCTCACATTTCATGAAGAATTCTGATGCTCACATGATGCTAGCCAGACAGTAGACAATAGCTAGGTAATTTATATTCTTATATCTTATGTTAGGCTTCTCTGGTAGCTCAGACAGTAAAGAATCGGCCTGCAATGCAGGAGACCTGAGTTCAATCCCTGGGTCAGGAATATCCCCTGGAGGAGGAAATGGTAACCCACTCCAGTGTTCTTGCCTGGAGAATCCCATGGACAGAGGAATCTGGTGAGCTACACAGTCCACAGGGTTGCAAAAAGTTGGGCATGACCGAGCACACTCATCTTATGTTAGTGAAAGGTTTGCAATTTGTTTGTCTAATAACCACCTTCTTTTAGATCTTTGCAAACAGCTTGGAATGAGAAGTGTCCTTGCCTGTCTGATAACACGTGGGACTCAGAAGGAACTTTCTAAGGATAAGACTCACACATCCAACTTCAAACACACTAATCCTGCCATTTCCTTGGAAATGTCCTGCACAGAAAATCGGCCTGCACTGACCACATTGCCACTCTCTTGTTTGTTTTTTTTTTTTTTTTCGGCCTCACTGGCATGTGGGAATCTTAGTTCCCCAATCAGGGATCAAACCCACATGCCCTGCATTGAAAGTGCAGAGACTTAACCACTGGATGCCCAGGGAATTCCCTCCAGTATGTTATCTGCTGGTTGGTTGATTGGTTTTATTGGTTGGTAGGTTTTGGAGACAGTGATATAATTAAGAATATTTAATTATTTAACTAAATATTTAATTATGCTCATCATGTGAGCATCAGAATTCTTCAAGAATGAGGCACAGGTCCCAAGTGGGCCCTATGACATTGGGCTATTAATTTTTCTGGGCTTTAATTTACTTATTTGTAAAATAAAAAGGACCTGAATGGATGACTGAGAAGGCCCAATCCAACTCTGAAATTCTATATCTATGTAAGTCTCCACATCAGACCTCTCTAGAGACCGAAGATTTTCTTTAACTTCACATAGATTCTTGAGTTTCTCCCATTGACATTCCACTTTTAAAATTCTCCCATAAACTTTATACAGGTTCTCTTACAATTATTAAAGATTTGATAAAATAACAGAATCAATTATAAAATCTCAGGCAACGGGAAAGAAAATGATGCTTTATAATCTAAGAAATCTGTCCAAATGCTAGAGTTTTTCTGCAAAGTGCATCACAAGTTGGAATAATCTCCTCCTTCCTGGACTGCAAGTTAGTATTTCTTTCACTTCTACCCTATTCACTCCATTCCTAAGTGTTATTTGCCAATTTTCTGAGCTGGTGAGATGGACTCACCATTTGACTTGTGATTGGTTCTATATACTTGGTGGAAGAAGCATACCAGAACAGTTCTCCTATCAGCTCTGCCAAACCACCCAGCATCACCCTCGCACCTGTCACTTTGATAGGGTGACTGATGCTGCTGCTGCTAAGTCGCTTCAGTGGTATCCGGCTCTGTGCGACCCCATACACGGCAGCCCACTAGGCTCCTCTGTCCCTGGGATTCTTCAGGCAAGAACCCTGGAGTGGGTTGCCATTTCCTTCTCCAATGCACGAAAGTGAAAAGTGAAGGTGAAGTCACTCAGTCATACCCAACTCTTAGCGACCCCATGGACTGCAGCCTTCCAGGCTCCTCCGTCCATGGGATTTCCCAGGCAAGAGTACTGGAGTGGGGTGCCATTGCCTTCTCTGAGGGTGACTGATACCACCTTGTTTTTGTTGATCACATTTCTGTCTTTCCAATGATAAGTGGTCACTTTAATTGGATACCAATAAAGTGGCTCAATGGTAAAGAATCCAGTTGCCAATGCAGGAGACACAGGTTTGATCCCTGGGTTGGGAAGGTCCCCTGGAGAAGGAAATGGCAACCTACTCCAGTATTCTTGCCTGGAAATCCCCATGGACAGAGGAGACTGGCAGGCTACAGTCCATGGGGTTGCAAAGAGCTGGACACGGCTTAGCAACTGAACAACAACTGAGTGTAAGGCAGTACCTCAGCTGAATAGACAGGTGCCCTACGCAGGCTTTTCCCATGACAGAGCAGTCTCTGGTGTCTAAAATTCTACCTTCTGGGCCTCCTATCAGTTCATGTTCTTAATTGCATCTCTGAGTGATTTAAGCAGAAAATGAATTTATTAAAGGATGTTGGTAGTTCACGGCCTCTCTGGAGAGGCTAGGAAACCAGGCTTGAAGGGTATACAGAAAGTGTGCAGTTCACACTTTCAACTGACCTGAGATCACCAGAGAGCTGGTATTTTTGACTTCCAGAGGGAGGTAAACTAAAACTAAAAACTAAAACTCATTAGGTGGAAAGTGCCCCAAACACTGGAGAAGGCCAGAAGCTGGAAGGCCAAAGAGAATAATAAATGTTCACTATAGTTTCATCCTCTGGTTTACATAATAGCCCTGAAACTTCTGTTTTTTCCTCCAGGAGTCTCAAAATTGCAATGTAGCAAATAGTCAGGTAGAAGGAAACTGGTGTCTGTCACTAACCTTGTGCCTAGAAGATTCACTTGCAGTATCTTAGAACAACTCTGCAACATGGGTCTCATTATCAGCATCCTTATTATGTAGGGTATTATTAGCTTCCAAGGGTAGATTAAGTAATTTACATGCTGAATTGCTGTTAGGTCACTCAGTCGTGTCTGACCCTTTGCAGCCTCATGGACTGCAGCACGCCAGGCGTCCGTGTCCTTCACCATCTCCCAGAGCTTGGTCAAACTCATGTCCATTGAGTTGGTGATGCCATCCACCATCTCATCCTCTGTTGTCCCCTTCTTCTCCTGCCTTCAATTCTTCCCAGCATTGGAGTCTTTTCTACCGAACCAACTCTACGCATCAGATGAGCCAATGAGAAGCAGAGCTAGGTTTGAATCTAGGCCTTCAGCATCAGTCCTTCCAATGAATATTCAGGACTGATTTCCTTGAGGATTGACTGCTTTGATCTCCTTGCTGTCCAAGGGGCTCTTAAGAGTCTTCTTCAACACCACAGTTCAAAAGCAACAATTCTTTGGGGCTCAGCCCTCTTTATGGTCCTACTCTCACATCCATACATGACTATTGGAAAAACCATAGTTTGACTAGACCGACTTTTGTCAACAAAGTAATGTCTCTGCTTTTTAATACTGTCTAGGTTGTCATAGTTTTTTTTCAGAGGAGCAAATATTTTAATTTCATGGCTACAGTCACCATCTGCAGTGATTTTGTACCCCCCTAAATTGTGTGTTTAAGTCCTAATCCTCAGAGTGTGACTTTATTTGGAGATTGGGTCTTTACAAAGGAAATCAAGTTAAAATCATCGAAAATGACTGGTGTCTTCATGAAAAAAGAGAAAGCTGGAGATCTATGCACCCAAGGCAAATGCCATGTGAAGATGAAGGCAGAGATTGGGATGGTACTTCTACAAGCTAAGAACACCAAAAATTGCCAGCAAACAATACAGATTCTCCTTCAAAACCCTTAAAAAAGCCAATCCTTGACCTAGGACCTCTGGCCTTCAGAAATGTGAGTTAATACATTTTTGTTGCTTAAGCCACCCAGTTTGTACGGCAGCCCTACTGAACACATAGAGTAATTTACTCAAATTCTTAAAGCCAGTGAGAAGCAGAGCTAGGTTTGAATCTAGGTCTGACCAATTCCAACATCCCGGTTTTCTTCACTATGACTGTCACAATTCCTCTCTATAGAAAACCCTGGGATGATCTATAACTTAGGCTTAATGGTGATCATATATTTTAAGCTGAAGGAAAGTTGCGTGGGAAAGATGTCAGTTTGAGTTCGAGGTGCACGAGGATATCCAAGTGTCCAGTGAATAGTTGGATATATGAAAATTTAAAGTTCAGGGAGATAGTCAGGGTCAAGAAAGATGATGGAAGTCATTAACATATGGGTAAAAACTGAAACCTTGAGTGTGAATGAGATGAACCAGGAAGAATACACTGAGTAGGAACCAGCTGGCTGGTTATGGAACACTGCTGCTGCAGAGACTTCTACCCATCTGCATTCTTCCCTTCTCCCATACACAGCAATAGAAATTTTAGCTGAGCGCATGGCCTCCCCAAATAAAGACTACATTTCCCAGGCTCCTTTGCATCAGGGTGTGGCCATATTCTGGCTAGTGGGATGCCAGATGTCAGCTTCCTGAAAACTTTCTTAAGAGACCGTTTATGCCCTTTCTACTTTTTGTCGACAACTTTCCCCTGTCCTGCTCCCTGGAACTTGGATGCTGCCTTGAATCACAAAGATGAGGATCAATCCCAGGGAATTGTAGGTCAGTAATTGAAAGAGGACTTCCTGAAATAGAGATGCTATACCAGCTTTGGACTGCAAATATTTGGACATTTGTATGAAAGTTAGTTAAACTGATATTTTGTTCAAGTCAGTATTGTTTTTTTCTAGTTATTCACTGCTATACCAAATCCCGACTAACATACTTGGTGAACACTGGCGTTGAGGGGGTGGTACAGGAAGATGAAAATGAGATTTAAAAAAATAACAATATAATGGACATCTATCACTTTACTTCGGAGAAGGCAATGGCACCTCACTCCAGTACTCTTGCCTGGAAAATCCCAAGGACAGAGGAGCCTGGAAGCCTGCAGTCCATGGGGTCGCTGAGGGTCGGACACGACTGAGCGACTTCACTTTCACTGTTCACTTTCACACATTGGAGAAGGAAATGGCAACCCACTCCAGTGTTCTTGCCTGGAGAATCCCAGGGACAGCGGAGCCTGGTGGGCTGCCGTCTATGGGGTCTCACAGAGTCGGACACGACTGAAGTGACTTAGCAGCACTCTACTTGCTCATAGAAGCATCATTCTTCTGGAAATAATTCTTCTAACCAGGTGCTTCCATTAGAAACTGCCATCTCTTTATAAACCCTGCCTTCCTAACTACAGTGATTAATCTACCGTAGTGATTGGTCCAGGGGTAGGTGTTTGACTCAAGATAAGTAAAGCAGAGGCCCTCCTTGAGATTTTTACCTTGAGGTCAAAGAAAGCGATTATCAGACTCTCTAAGACTTTTAAATCCAGGAGCCGTTGATGGCCACATCTCTTATCACATGCAGAGAACTGGCCTGAGAGAACGAAGCCACTATGGAGGAAGGAGAAGCAGTGACGGGCCTGGAGAGTCCCGCCACCGTGGTCCCTGGTTCAGTCACTCCATCTGAGCTCCGTCCATACATCTTTCTTTCAAACCCATACATCTTGGGCTTCTGTCATCTGTGAGCAAAAGGATCCTGAGCAATGCAGTCAAGGGTCTAGGAGGAGAGTCAAGAAAGCTTACTGTCACAGAAGAGGGTATTACTCAACAGTGTCAAGGAGTCAGTTATAGACCAAAACCTGTCTGATGGGTTTGGCAGTTAAGGTGGTCACCATCATGAGAGCAATTTAGTACAGCTGAGCTGGAACCCCAGTGAGTTTCAGCGAGTTCAAGAGTGAACAGAAAGTTGAGAAGAGGCAGGGGGTAAACAGACCTCTTCTGAGGAACTGGAAGGGCAAAGAAAGGAGAAACTTTGAAGAGTGGCTACAGCGGGTCCTGGGTTAGGGAAGTTTTATTAGACAGCAAAAATCTTGTTTTTAAAATAGACTTTCATTAATTTAATTGAATATATTTCTTCCACCCTAATGTATACGTTGATGGCTTCTGAATGCAGGGGAAATAGGATTGGGAAAGAAACATGGAGACTTCTCTGGTGGTCCAGTGGTTAAGACTGGAAGCTTCCACTACAGGGGGCATGGGTTCCATCCCTGCTCAGGGAACTAAGATCCAACACTCACACGCAAAATAAGGCAAAAATCTTCACCATATTTATAGGCTGAGCAGCAGAAACGGTTAGAGACACGGGAAATGGGAGGCGTGCAAAAATTGATCAAAGTGAGAGTGTTAGTTGTTCAGTTGTGTCGGAGTCTTTGGGACCCCACGGACTACAGCCCGCCAGGCTCCTCTATCCATGGAATTCTCCAGGCAAGAATACTGGAGTGGGTAGCCATTTCCTTCTCCAAGGGATCTTCCTGACCCAGGGATCGAACTCAGGCCTCCCACATTCCAGGCAGATTCTCTACTGTCTGACCCACCAAGGAAGCCCCTCCATAACTGATAAGGCTATGACCCAAACTGGAATGGGAGGGGGTATAATTGAGAACCAAGGGCAGGCACTGAACGGGAGGAAAGAGCTTCCTAAGGAAAGGAGGAAAGGATGGGGTGCAGTGCGCAAAGTTGGAGTCTCTTACCTTTGAAAGCCTCAATTTTCTCATGAAGAAAGACAGACTCACGAGGTGAGATAGAGGAGGGCAAGAGTAAGCAGGCAACTCGAGGCAAGTAGAGAAACTTTCTTCTTTGATTGATGAAGGGAATTGGCCAATGAGGGAGAGGAGGCTGCTCTGGGCCAGCCCTGATGCGTGGGCTAGAACTAGGGGTCAAGAAGGTCCCTTCTGGGCCACTCTCCAATTTTCTCCAACAGTGGTCCTCTATCTTGGTCAATCAATGAGGGAAGCAACAGTCACACTATCTCAAGTTTTCCAGACAGATGAAGAGCAAGGACTGGAGAACAGAGGTGATGGGGAGAGAGGGTTCTGATGCTGTAATACAGAAAGCAGGAGAAGCTGAATGCCTGGCATCAGGAGAAGGGCACAGATGCAGGGGGAGAGTGGGAACATGGAGACTTACAAAACACAGAAGCATCTCCGGGTAAGGAAAAATAATCCGTGGACTCTAAATTTTAAAACAGGACTTTGCTGTTTCTAAGACCTGCCTTACAGAGAGGGAGGAATAGAGTCCCTGCCAGCCAGGGCCTGGGAACCATCGTACCAGCTTCTTTCATCACTTTATTTACTTATTTTTGCCTGTGCTGGGTCTTCGTTGCTGCATAGGCTTTCTCGTTTCTAGCTGTGGTGCTTGGGCTTCTCTGCAGCAGCTTCTCTTATTCTGGAGCAGCTTCTAAAGTATATGGGCTTAGGAGTTGCAGCTCCAGGGCTCTAGGGCACAGGCTCAGTAGCTGCGGCACATGGGCTTAGCTGCTCCACGGCATGTGGGATCCTCCCGGATCAGGGACTGAACCCACGTCTCCTGCACTGGCAGGCAGATTCTTTACCACTGAGCCACCAGGGAAACCCTTGTAGCAGCTTCTTAACATGCTTATTTACATATAGGCTGTCTGATGCACCTACATATACCCAAGACACAGCCTTATACACACGTGTGCTTCCAGAAATTTCTTTGTGGTTCACAGGGGAGGGAGGTCAAATGCTGGCCAAAAAAAAAAAAAAAAAACCACCTCCAAAAGAGAAAGCGATAATTTGCATTTGCAAATAGATCAAACATGTATTTGAAAACAAGAGGAGTCAAGAGTAGTCCAAAGAAGCCAGGGGAGTATGAGGTTGAAATTCTGTAAAGTGTTCATGACAGTGAAAGTCACTCAGTCGTGTCCAGCTCTTTGTGACCCCATGGACTATACAGTCCATGAAATTCTCCAGGTCAGAGTACTAGAGTGGGTAGTCTTTCCCTTATCCAGGGGATCCTCCCAACCCAGGGATTGAACCCAAGTCTCCTGCATCGCAGGCAGATTCTTTACCAGCTGAGCCACAAGGGAAGCCCAAGAATACTGGAGTGGGTAGCCTATCCCTTCTCCAGCAGATCTTCCCAACCCAGGAATTGAACCAGGGTCTCCTGCATTGCAGGTGGATTCTTTACCAACTGAGCTATCAGGGAAGTGTTCATGACAGTAGATTAGTGGAATAAAACATTAAATATCATTTCTGTTGATTTAGCTTCATATTTTAACTGAATATGTGACACAAACTTCTGATTTTGAGGAGGTTAGTTTCCTTACCACCTTCCATCATTCTGCATAAACAAGTTTGGTTTTCAGAGAATGACTCCTGGAGGAGATTGGGCTGTAAAATTCCGTCTCCCTTCTCCCAATGACTACAATGCAGATGAAGGCAAACACAGAGTCCTTCAGTTAGGCGCAAAGTAACGCAAACCCCACAGCCCCAGCTCAGGGATGCAAAGAGAGGAACAGTCTTGCACAGACAAGGACTGATAGCAACCCAGTTCTATCAGTCTGAGCATTGACCAAGTAAAGAACTAAATGCCTGGGACTTCCCTGGTGGTCCAGTGGCTAAGACTCTGAGCTCCCAATGCAGGGGGCCTCGATTCGATCCCTGGTCAGAGAACTGGATCTTGCATGCCACGCTAGGATTTCAAATGTCGCAACTGAAGATCACTCATGCTACAGTGAAGACCTGGCACAGACAAATAAATACTTTTTTAAAAAAAGAACTAAATGTTTGATTTTAATAATAAAGATCCAGAGGGTAGAGGCAGGCTGGGCCTGAGCTAGCAGGAACCCAGACAGAGGATCCTGGCTGACCAGGAATGCCCCTTGCAGCCATATCAGGCCAGGAGGACCACTCTTCTTTCGGGTTCGGGGAACCACTGCAGGAACCACTGTGAGGCTTGATAATCTATAGCTTCTAAATATGTATCACACTCTGGGCTTCCCTGGTGCCTCAGTGGTAAAGAATCCACCTGCCAACGCAGGAGACACAGGTTAGATCCCTGGGTTGAGAAGATCCCCTGGAGAAGGAAATGGCAACCCACTCCAGTACCCTTTCCTGGAAAATCCCATGGACGGAGGAGCCTGGTAGGCTGTAGTCCATGGGGTCGCTAGGAGTCGAACACGACTGAGCGACTTCACTTTCACTTTTCACTTTCATGCATTGGAGAAGGAAAGGGCAACCCACTCCAGTGTTCTTGCCTGGAGAATCCCAGGAACGGGGGAGCCTGGTGGGCTGCCTTCTATGGGGTCGCACAGAGCCTGACACGACTGAAGCGACTTAGCAGCAGCAGCATAAATAAAAGGATTTTAGTTCACATAGTCAACAAATATTTATTGAGAGCCTACTAAGTGTGAGGCAACTAAAAGTTTGGAGGAAACTTTATCAGCTTCAGGCACAGCCTGACCCAGCAGCTTAGATATTTTTGCTGAGGACTTGACCTGTCTCTTTGTTTCTCTGCTCTGCCTTCCACACACTCATTCTTGAACTCCACACGGTCGTTCTATTCTCACTTCCTCTTATCCAGCAGCTCATCCACCTCACCTTACACTATCACCGAGAAGAGACAGTCTCCCCGGATAGCTCCGTCAGAATCCCCATGACCCCCTCTCGGTGGCCATGTGCCTGTCCCTGACCAATCAGGGTGGCTGGGGATGAGCTGAGCTGATTAGTCTAAACAAATAAAGGCCCACCCCCTGAATCTGCAGATGGGGCCACACCCACCCCAACCACCTGGGGGAGAAGTGAATTTAGGAAAAGAATAAGGGATAGACAGCCTATTCCAGTGTTCTTGGGCTTCCCTGGTGGCTCAGATGGGAAAGAATCTGCCTACAATGTGGGAGACGTGGGTTCAGTCCCTGGGTTGGGAAGCTCCCCTGGAGGAGGGCATGGCAACCCACTCCTGCATTCTTGCCTGGAGATTCCCTATGGACAGAGGAGCCTGGCAGGTTACAGTCCATGGGCTCGCAAAGAGTCAGACACGACTGAGCAACTAAGGAGAGCACAGCACTGAGATGCTGCTGGTAGAGGAAGGGTGAATGAATGCTAGCCAAGCAGGCAACAGATAGTCATGACTACATCCTCTCATTGTTCCAGCTACTCGGAAACTCCACAGAGTGGTTAAGAGCACAGCCTGGAGTTCCACTACCTGGGTTAGAATCCAAGTACCACGATTATGAATTGATTGATCTTGAGACCATTACTTAACCTCACTGTGCCTCCATTTCCTGTAAAGTGAAGATAATGATAGCACCTGCCTCATAGGATTGGGACGAGGATTAACTGAGTTCGTGTTCGTAAAGCATTTAGAACAAAGATTAGCACTTAGCAAGCATTTGTTAAAATAAATGTGTTCAGAACTAGCGGGGGATTATGCACAGAGCAGAGGAGCAAATAAATGCTTGTAGACGGGATGGAATGAGTGACATAGCTGGGAGCAAGTCCCCAAACTGTCTAGACTTTCCTTCCCAGCCACTCTATTTCTCAGGGCTGGTCCTTCTGCTCTGGAGTCCATTGTTTTGAGGCTGTTTTCTGAGGAAGCTGGCAGCTGGATGGAGATAAGTCCCCCTTGCCCCCACAACCATGATTAAGATGGGCACTGCCCTAGAAGACATCATTAGAGCAACACCTTGTCTTACAAACTGACAAGAATTCTCTAGTCTGGATCCTGGGGGCTCATTAAGGCACTTCTAGAATAAATGATCTACCTGTGTCACGATCATCTGTATGAAGATTTAGGGCTGGTTTATCTTCAGCCTGTGACTTTTCACGCTTCTCAAGCTGTTCAAAAATGAACTGTAATCAAGCTGATCTATAGATAGACAGCTCCTGTTTCTGAGCATGCTGAATGATGATGGGTGTGTTTATGTATTTGCATAAAGCTGATGGAGGTAGATGGCTAGGGTGTTGGGTTTTATTAAAGATTGGGATGAGGAGTCTCCTCCCAGAATCGGAGCCAGAGAAAGGTGAAAATAAGAGAGTTGAAAATCAGGACACATTTTAGCTTTTCCAAATGGAAAGAGACTAAATACAAGATGACGTTTATCAACGCTTGGTCTATAAGGAAAGAGTGAGCTGGTTTAAGAAAGAAACTGGCCAACAGGTGAAGGACAGGTGAAGGGGTATGTGATCTGCCTTTCCTGTCTGCCTCCTCCCTGCCCTTTTACCCTATACACACTAGAAGAAGATGTACTCGGCTCTGTTTGCTATGTACAGAGATATTTAGATATGCAAATGAGTACAGCTTGTTAATGCGCCAAGGGTGATTACACTGTGGGGAGCCGCCAGCCCTGGCTGAACAATAGGTGAAGGGAAGCCAGGTGTCTGTGGCGGGGTGGGGGGAAGGGAGGTTGGATTATTTTAAGCCCCCTCCCTGCCCTGGCCTCAGCGCCACAGACCTGACTGCTAAACGAAAATGTTGGGGTAAATTCTTCCTTCTGTTCCTTCTGGGTCCCAGACTCTAAATCTAATGAGCTGGGACTTCCCTGTGGTCCAGTGGTTAAGACTGCAAGCTTCCAACACAGGGGGTGCCAGTTCCACCCCTGGCGGGGGCTGGGGAACAGATTCCACATGCTGCAGGGCACAGCCAAAAGATTAAAAAAACAGAAAAAGTTTAATAAAAATATGAATAAGATAAGAAGTAGGAGACCAGCTAAGACAAGGGTCTCATCAGGTAGGTGCCCCAGAGGCTACCGAAATTGGCAGGGGCAGGCGGCCAGGAAGGGTGGACAGGCAGTCAGTGAATCATGTGGCTTCTTCAGGTGGGAAGGACAACCTAGCAAGTACAACGTAATTTGGGAGGAAGAGTGGGAATCTGAGGGGTGGGCAGGTCACTTTGTGCCTGTTTGGGCAGCATTTGGTTGAAAGGTGCTGATTGGGAAATCTACATACTTTTCAGAAGTCAGGGCAACGTTTTGCAGTGGGAAGCAGGAAGGAAGAGACTGCGCTTCGGACTTCTAGCAAGAGATGCTCTATATTATTAAAAAGGGTAGACTTTGGGCACTTCAATGGCAGTCCAGTGGTTAAGACTCCCTGATCCCAGTTTAGTGGCCTGAGTTTGATCCCTAATCAGGGAACTAAACCCCACATACTGCAACTTAAAGGTCTCATACGATGTAATGAAGATTGACAGTCCTGTTTGCGGCAACTAGGACCCAGTCTCATCCAACTCTTTGTGATCCCATGGACTATAGCTCACCAGACTTCTCCGTCCATGGCATTCTCCAAGCAAGAATACTGGAGTGGGTTGCCATTTCCTTCTCTGGGGGATCTTCCCAACCCAGGGATCGAACTCGGGTCTCCCGCATTTCAGGCGGACTCTTTACTGTCTGAGCCACCAGGGAATCCCATAACTAGGACCCAGTGCAGCCAAATAAATAATATTTTAAAATAATAATAATAATAATAGGCCTTCCCTGGTGGTTCAGTGGTTAAGAATTTGCCTACCAATGCAGGGGACATGGGTTCAATTCCTGCTTCAGGAAGATCCCACATGTGGTGTGACAACTAAGCCCGTTCGCCACAACCACTGAGCCCACGCCTAGGGCATATGGTTCACAACAGGAGAAGCCACCGCAATGAGAAACATTTACATCACAACAAAGAGTAAGCCCCATTCGCCACAACTAGAAAAAGCCCGAGTCGAACAATGAAGACCAGTACAGCTGATAAATAAATAAAATTTTAAAAAGATAGTAACCTTAAAAAATAATAACAAATACATTTTTTTTTTTAAGTCTGTGAACTTTAAGGTCTGTGAACTTTGTACAGACCTGGGTTTGTTGAGCCAGATTCCCCGGACCTGTTTTATCCACGAACCCTAGATAAGCAGGTGCATGGCTAACCGCTCCCCGCTGATAAGATACGGAACTTGGCTTGTCATATATTACAGCACTGACAGCCACTTGAGGGTAACCTAGCTTGGGAGGCAATTACAGAATTCTAGTTTGGTCGGGCAGATGCTCCAGAGTGAACATCCTGGGTCAGGAGGAGTGGGCCAAGCCCAGTCAGCGTGAACAGGTTCTGTAATGCATTTTTTAAAGCTTTTATTTAGTTAGTTATTTTTGGCTGTGCTGGGTCTTCACTGCTACTTGCAGGCTTTCTCTAGTTGCGAAGAGCAGGGTCTACTCTCCAGCTGTGGTACACCGGCTTCTCACTGCGGTGCCTTTTCTTGTTTCAGAGCACAGGCTCTAGGCAAATGGGCCTCAGCAGTTGCAGCGCAGGGGCTCATTAGCTGTGGCCCATGCAGGCTTCAGTAGTTGTGGCACACAGACTTAGCTGCTCTGCAGGATGTGGAATTTTCCTGGACCAGGGCTCAGACCTGTGTCCCCGGCATTGGCAGGTGGATTCTTCTCCACTGTGTCACCAGAGAAGCCCTGTAATGAACTTTTTGAACTGTTGTTCTGTGAGCAATAAATAGGACACTGTCATTTCCTGTCAGCTTCCCAGTCTTGGTGACACCCAAATAAAGAAGCATGGGCTTTACTCCCAAAGTGAGATGTCTCTGCCTCAACTTTTGCAGATTCCCAGGGAAGGCTTGAAGCTGCCTGAAAACAGCCTAAGCCTTTGCTAAGTCCTCTCAAATCCCTTATATCTGCTGTGTGCCTGGATTGCTCCAGGATGAGGACATGTCCCCAACCTTCTATTAAGGACATTCAACTTTGTACCATGCCACTAACAGCACCACTCAACCCTGTCTATAAATACGGATGCTATGCTAACAAGACGTCTTGCTAATTTAATGATAGTGGAGTACAGGCTTACGTGCTGCTCACATACACAGAGAATGGTATTGAAAAACGGGAAAGATAATTAGAGTTTAATAAATGGTAATTGGCTTCTTGCTACTGCATGTGTCGGGGGTTGGAGAAGGCTAAAATAGAGTGGGGCCCTTCCAGAAAGTGAAATGGAGAGAGTTAGTCTGCCATGACCACTTTAATTCTAATATTGTCCAGGATTGACGTTAATTCTCATTTATCTATGGATCCTCTTTCCTGAAAATACCCCCTGTGCAACATGAATGGAGGAAACAATTAAATCATAAATATTTATCACTGGGACCAAATTTAACTAGAGTCACAGGACAAAAAGGCCAGGGGTCCAGAAACAAAGTGAAACTGAGAATTAAAACAATGATCCACAACATTCAAGAGAAATACAATCATCATATTCGCTTGAAGGAGTATCTGAATTATCTAAATAATTGTTCCCACCGTCTTTTTGGTCTAGTAGTAAAGACTTGGCTAATAGATCCAGTAGTAAAGACTGGAAGTGATGAGGATGCAGACAGAATTGACAGGAAGCCCGGTTCAGCCTGAATCCTCCTCAACCTCCCAGAGACTGGCTCAGTCAGGAGCTGGGGACTTTTAGGAGCTGGTGTCCAGAAAACAGGCAAAGCTTCAAAGTTGCCAAGTCCAACAAACCAGAAATGCAGCCTGACGGGAACTAGGAAAGTTGTATGTGTAAAGCCAGGAAGCTGGAAGAGCAGGAAAAACAGAATTAAGAGGTGTATGTGTGTATAAATAAGTAAATGGGTAAAACAATTGCCTACACCAAGGGTTCCCAAACATGACTGCACTTGACATTCACCTTTGAAGAGGTTCTAAACTTGGATTCTTGGGCCCCACAATAGACCAAGAGAGTAGGATTTCCTGGAGCAGCGGCAGCCTGCTGGGGTGCACATGGTAGGGATGATGTAATTTTCCAGGCCCTGGAAGTCTCTACAAGGCAGCAACTTAGAAGAAAAGCTATGACTAACCTAGACAGCATATTAAAAAGCAGAGCTGTTACTTTGCCAACAAATGCCAGTCTAGTCAAAGCTATGGTTTTTCCAGTAGTCATGTATGGTTGTGAGAATTGGAACATAAAGAAAGCTGAGTGCCAAATAATTGATGCTTTTGAACTATGGTGTTGGAGAAAACTTGAGAGTCCCTTTGACTGCAAGGAGATCCAACCAGTCCATCCTAAAGGAAATCAGTCCTGAATATTCATTGAAGGACTGATGCTGAAGCTGAAACTCCGATACTTTGGCCTCCTGATGCGAAGAACTTACTCATGGAAAAAGACCCTGATGCTGGAAAAAATTGAAGGCAGAAGGAGAAAGGGACGACAGAGGATGAGATGGTTGGATGGCATCACCAACCTGATGCACATGAGTTTGAGCAAGCTCCAGGAGTTGCTGAAGGACAGGGAAGCCCGGGGTGCTGCCATCCATGGGGTCTCAAAGAGTTGGACACAACTGAGTGGCTGAACTCAGCTGAACTTTACTTAGATGCCTGAATGATCCATCACTTGAGATTCATTTGTTGCCCATTTGTGTGTTCATTTGTCAAACAGATTTCCCTTGGCAGGCAACACAGTTGTTCCCAAGCTTGCTATAGAAATTAGGAATAGCTAATTGAGGTGGATATGAAATCCCGTACATTATTTGATACTCTTCCCTTCCAGAGGTGGAACTCAACTCCCTTCTCCTTGGAGTATGTGTTGGACTTAGTGACTCACTTCTTTTTTAAGATTTTTTTTAATGTGGACCATTTTTTAAAGTCTTTATTGAATTTGTTACAATATGGTTTCTGTTCTATGTTGTTGGTTTTTTAACAGCTGAGGAAGAGTCCAGGAAGTTTTATTTGTCCAAGATCCTACATGGGATACTAGAGCCCAGATTCTGGGTCTCTAGATTCCAAATGTGACCGCTTTGGTCCACAGGAGGAGACTGGTAGGAACACAGGGACACTAGGAAGTCTCCCTATTCATTGTTGAGAATCCTTCACTTTGAAATATAGATACTTGGGGTATGGGTGAGGGTTGAGGACAGCACAGTTGTGGCATCAAGCTGACCACCCTCTGCCTTGCTCAGAATTGCAATAGAATTCTGAGAGCAAATACTATCTCCCATAAACTACAGCAGCAAAGTCTAACAAATATTTAAGTGACCCCTTCAGATCTTTAACGATGCTATAAATGCAATCCTGGTGTGATTTACAAAGCTATTAAAATACATGCTTCCCCTAAAATAAACACTGCTACCTCTCAGCATATGTTAGCTTGCATAATATAAGCACAAACTTACCTAAATCAAAGATGAAAAAGGTGGGAATGAGGGCGTATACACGAATGACTTGGGTGTGTGTGTGCCTGGAGGACATCTAAGGAGAGGTGGTATTGTGGTCTTGAAGCCCAGGCCCTGCTCCTCATTTGCAGAAATGCCTCCATGACCCGATGCCCGGCTGTGACACTCCATCCATGAATCGCACCTCATGCACAGAAAAGCACTTCTCCAAATGTTAGCCCCAACCTTTCCCCATGGTTCAGCTCACACAGAGATCCCCGCTTGGGTTTTTACCATTTCTCATGTCACAGTGATGTCTGCAAGGCCCTGGATGACAGGAGGCTTTGGAGCAGGGGAAGGCATGATCAGATCTGTTAATCACACCTCTCAAGTATGGACTTTGGGGGTGAGATGGGAAGAAGTATGATCTCAAGGCCTGAATTTAATTCATCTTCAAATCACAGCCCTTTGATCTGCTACATCTGTTCATTATGTGGGAGAGAACATTTGAGAAGACATCCAACAGATTTGAGACAATGCCCAGGGGTCATCAGACTCAATGAAAGAGCAATGGGAAAGAGTTTGCACATGTCCATCTTACTCTCTGTGACATCCTTAGGGTCTACCTTGGGTGCCTGACACACGCAGTATGCTAGAAATAAGTGTAGAAGGAAAGGAGACATAGGCAAAAGGAGGGAGGAAAGAAGAGGAAGAGAAATGGAATTTTGAATAATCTAAGCTACTAGATTACGAGTCTTACAAAATAGAACTCATATAAAGATACCTAGAAAGCGCCTGGCACAGATTAGGTCCTCCATTCCATAAGTGTTTGAAGAAAGAGAGAAAGAGGAAGGAAGGAAGCAAGGAAAACAGGGAGTGAGGGAGGAAGCAAGAGAAAGAAGCAAAGAGGAAGGAAGGAAAGAAAGGGCGAAAGTTTGGTTATTCCCCTGAGGATGAATGGCCCTGGAGCTTGGGCGCATTGAGCACGGTACGCAGGGACAGCGGGACGCTGCCTGAATCATTCTTTATGTCCCAGGTTTTCATCATTTACCATCTCCACTTAGGGGATTAATTCCCTGGGAAGTGCACCCAGTAACACACCAGCTAGTCAGACAACACAGATCACAGCAGCTAAAGTTGTAATTCCTCCCCCATCGATAGCGCTTCAACAAAAAGAGGAAGAATGGAGCAACTGAAAACTTCCATTCAAAGTCAGTAACAGTAAGTTACAAATGACTTAGGGCGTGCAGAGCAAGTGAGAGGTAGGCAGAAGGAAGATGGGAAGCCATCCCATGCTCTTTATGCCGGAAGAGCCAATCAAGGTGTCCACCATGAACTCACTTAGATTTTAGGCAAATGATTTGAATTTTCCAATTTAGAAAACAAAAGTTTTTTAAAACCAAAAAAAAATGTCTTTGGGGACTGTGCATGGCATGTCAGGATTCTGTCTCCTCCACTGGAATGGCAGAGTCTTAACCAATGAACCAGGAATCTGCTGTTACCAAGCTCACCAGGGGCTGTGGACGTGCAGGTGGTTGATGGAGATGGGTATGGTTCGGCCTGTGGTTTTTTAGCCTTTCCTGAGCACCCAGGCCTCCTGCCTTCAGCATGGTTGGCCTCCTGGGGTCTTCTCAGAGCTGGGGACTCATTAGCTCCTTGGCCTTCAGTTTTCCTCCTCAGATACTTGTCTACTCTCAGCCACCAACCTCCCTCAGACCATCTCCCCTGCTCCTCTGGGGATCTGGATCCCAGGGATGCTGACCACAGTGGCCTGCTAGGCCCAAAGCTCCTCAGGGTCAAGCCTCACTCTGGCTGTTGGCTTCTCCCAGGGCAGTCTCAAGGGTTAGCATCTTGGAGACTAGATCTCTACAATCGAATGGAATTCTCACATTTTCTCTCTTGCTACCCAGCGACTGAGAGACCAACTCAGAAAAAGCTGATTAATAAATCAGAATGTTACTGTGTTTCAAAAATACCTACCATTCATTGGGCCCCTAACTGAGTGCCAGGTACTGGGTTAGGCCTTTCTTACAACACCTCCTCAGAGTAGAACTTATTAAACCCCATATTACAGATAAGGATGGAAACTGAAGCTTAGAGAGGAATTCACAAACTAATGAGTGAAGGAGACAGTCTTACTCTAAAATCCTTACTCTTTCCTCTACCCCACTCTGCCACACAATCCAAAAGCTGTCAGAGTGGAAGCTGGCCCTACCAGGAGGAGGACCACGTACATTTGCACCCAGGACACCTCTTCCTATTAGCAAGACCCCTGGGAACTAAGGGCTTCCCAGCTGGCTCAGTGGTAAAGAAGCCACCTGCCGGTGCAGGAGACGCAAGAGACATGAGTGCAATCCCTGGGTGGGGAAGACCGCCTGGAGTAGGAAGTAGCAACCCACTCCAATATTCTTGCCTGGAAAATTCACTGGACAGAGGAGCCTGTCAGGCTATAGCCCATGGGGTCGAAAAGAGTCAGATGCGATTTAGTAACTGCGCACTACACGCATGCACTTGGAAGTAAATTATAATTTGATGATCAGCACAAAACCCAAGTCAGGGGATGGTGATCTGGAGGCATTGTCCACAAAGCCATGAGCACACTAACCTTGACCCAGAACAGAACTCTGCTCTTTAGTGACCTGAACGTTGGCCTCTCCCTAACACAGCGCACTCTCCCCTCGCAGAATGTCTGATAAACCTCGGTAGATTTGTTGTGTCTCTGCTCCGTGATCTGCACAGTCAGTGGAGAAAACAGGCTCTGGACACCAACCCAGGTTCAAATCCAGGCTCCACTGTTCATTAGCCATGTGACCTCAGACAAATCACTTCCGCTCAAGCTCCAGGGTTTTCACCCAAAGTGAATGTATGTAAAACTCAGAGCCCCGAGCCCAGTGATGGCCGCTTCCCCTCCGCCTCCTACAGACGCAGCATTTCTCCAGGCTCTTTTCTCTAGTCACATTCCAGTCCTGAGGGCTGTCTCTGCTCATGTTTACAGGACTTGGGTAATTGTTAATCCTCCCTCCCCGCCCTCTGTCCCCTTTGCCCTTAATCCAAACAGGCATATGATCAGGTCCTGGCCCAGACACAGGGTAGATATAAAAAGGACATTGTATCTGAAACTGGGAGCCCAGAGTTACTTGGGGCGGGGGGTGGGGGGGGTGGATTTCTACCTCCCACGGTTGACTAATCAGGCTCTGATAGTCACATGGGGACCCATGACCCCTACCCTACCTCCAACCCTGATGGCCTCCCAGCTCACCGCAGCCTGGACCAGCTCCTTGAGGCAAAGCGGCTTCCCCCTGCCTGGATCTCGGTCAGCGTCATGGCAACCTTGCTCTGTTCAAGAGCCATCTTCCTAAAAAGTTAGGGAGGATGTAAATTCCTAAATCAAACCCTCTTTACTTCTAATGATTGTCATTGTTTCAGAGGACCTTATATTGGTTTATATTCACCAGACTGTGTTCCTTTAAGTTGTGAGGGCAAAACTAACATCTATTGAGTTTTTACCACATACCAAGTGAATTATTTCATCATACATGTATTATGGCATATGCCCAATCATGCCTTAGAACGAGATCCAGTGTGAGAGGCTAATACAGTGTGGGAGGGCTAATATACCTGGATTGTTTCATTTCATCCTCCTAACAATCTTGGAAGGTGGGTATGGTTTCTACCCCCAGTCCAAAGATAAAAATTAGCATTTATAAAGCACTATGAGCAGGTGGTATTTCCCATGTTTTAAGTTCATCAGCTTATTGCAGATACTCCAGTCAACTCCTTTTACTGAGACTCAGAGAGGTAAAGCAAGTGGCCTGGGTCACACAGGCAGCTGCCATTCATTTAAGGAGGTTCTGGCTTCCGAGGCTCCTGGCCACTCGGCTACACAGCCTCCTGTTTTTCTCAAAGCAGGTTCCACACGTCATTTCAGCAGCCCACAGATACCATTACAAATCAATGCGGCGTGAGCCAGATGAGACCTGGCTCAGCCACACAGGTTCCCCGGGGCGCTGAAGGACAGACCACGCTGATTGATTTCCAGGCTGGGTCTTTAAATGTCAGCATGAGCGTGACCACCTCAGACCTTGGGCTCAGAAATAAAATGCAGAAGGAAAGGGCGCCCTGCTGTGTGCAATGAGAGGGAGCAGAAGAAAAGCAATGGCCCAGAGAAACCACCACCTGTGGGCTAGGTTGGCCTCTCGGAGCTGGGAAAGGGGCCCCTGGAGGCAGTCGGGGCTGGGAGTGGGGTGGAGCTGTGCCCTTGCCCTTGAGTTGCTGGGAAGCCATTTATGGCCTGACACCCACCCAGGAGAGCTGGGTCTTAACCTGATTTAGCTCTTTTCTCTCGGTATCAATTGGTCACCATTACGAGCTGCTCACTCAGACCCGCCTGGCCGCTTCAGTACTGCTCATCCTCACAAAGGGGTGGAGAAGAGCGAAAACAGCTCACCGGAATTCCCACCCCCCCAGAATTCACCCAGACCCCTTCCTGTCCCCCGGCTCTGCCGCATGGGCCTCTGGGCCCACCCAGCTCAATCAGTCACTAGAGCTGAGGGGACAGATACACGTGACAGAGACAGTCCTACCTGCTCTCGTGCAGCTTCAAGGGGGAGACTGACAAGACAAGGGAGGAAACAGAAAGAGATCAAAGATGAATTTCAGATGAGTGGTCCAGTGGCTAAGACTCTGCGCTCCCAATGCAGGGGGCCCAGGTTTGATCCCCGGTCAGGGAACTAGATCCCACATGCTGCAACTAAAGACCCCACATGCCCCAACTAAGACCCAGGGCAGCCAAACAAAAACTAAATAAATACATTATAAAAAGTGAAGTGATACGACAGAGACTCGGGGAGAAAAGATACGAGATGATAGTCCAGAAGGACTTCCTCTCCAAGGAAGCGTTGTTTGAGCTGAATTCTGCTTGATGGGGAAAAGAGATGACTCTGAGATCTGAAGAAAGAGCTCCAAGGCAGAGGGAACACCAGAAACAAAGGCCCTGCAGCAGGGGCAGACTCGACCTTTTGGACCGCAAGGAGGCTAGTGCTGTAAGGGGCAGAGAAACGGGTGGGGAGAGCAGAGAACAGGGTGAGATCAGGGGGACCCTGGACCCCTGGTGCTTTGTGCCCACGGGGATGTGCGCCTTTCATCAGTGTCACCGTCAGGACTTGACATGGTCCCTGGCACGTTGTGCCCCTGGCATGAGTGCCCTTCATCAGGTTCACCGTCAGGACTTCACATCCCTGGACCTCTTTCTCCCCTCCCTACTCACATCCCCCAGTATGCCTTTAGTTGGCCCCTTGCCCTCACAGACTTATAAAAGATAACAGAGAGAAGACTCTTGCCCAACCATGCCTTAGAAGGAGGTCCGGTGTGGGAGGCTAAAGAAATATCCTGGGGGCTGGGAGACGAGAGGATCTTCCTGCTCTTCAGGGACTGCCTAAGCCCACCGCCTGCCTCCTCCAGCCCTAGCTCACACTACATGCCTGCTGCCCACTCACCATCCAAATCCGCCCTGAGCCTCTGTTCGTCTCGGCCCAACACTGGCGATGACCTTGCCCACATTCCACTTAGAGAAACCCCTCTTATTTGCCTAATATAAATGATTCAACTCCGGGGAGCCTCTCCAAACCCTCAGTAACATTTAATTGCTTGTTTGGATTTTTTTTTTTTTTTAATGTTCCTTTGGCCTTTGTTTGAAGATCTATTTGATCTTTCGTGTCTTTTTTCTTATAGTTTTCTAAATACCTGTCTCTTCCCTCATACCACAAAGTCTGTGGAGAGTGGGAATTTAAATGTTGCCTCTGCCATGAAGCTTTTGGTAAGACACTTAGCCATGTCAGATCTCAGCTTCAAGTGCCACAGGAGAAGATCCTAAAGCCAGGATTCAATATAAAAAATATATTGGGGGACTTCCCTGGTGGTCCAGTGGTTAAGAATCCTTCTGCCAATACAGCGGATGTGGGTGCAGTCCCTGGTCGGGTAACTAAGATCCCACTTGCCTTGGGGTAACTAAGCCCATGTGCTGCTTTTTTAGCTCATGACTACTTAGCCCATAGGACTACTGAGCTCGCGCGCTCTAG
This sequence comes from Ovis aries, assembly GCF_016772045.2. Classification (NCBI taxonomy): domain Eukaryota; kingdom Metazoa; phylum Chordata; class Mammalia; order Artiodactyla; family Bovidae; genus Ovis; species Ovis aries. Next base: position 19,499,046 of record NC_056064.1, read on the forward strand.
AGCCCGTGCTGCGCAACAAGAAAAGCCAGGGGATTGCAACAACAGCTTGCACGCCACAATGAAGACCCAGTGCAGGCAAAATGAATAAATCAAATATTTTTTTAAAAGAAGAGTATTGGGAGGCAATGCCAGGATGTTCCAGGAGACAAATGGGGATGTTAGACAGGGAACAGGAAGGCACAAGTAGGGTACATTATTATTAAGCAAGTCACAACACTGGGCACTGGACTTCAGAACTGATGGAAAACTCTGGGAGACATGTAGACGGTAGGTTCACCACTTGGCTGAACATTACAATCACCTGGGAGCTTTAAAAAATACAGGTGCCTGAATCCTCCAACAGAGACATGAATTTAATTGGTCTGGGATGATGTCTGGGCATCAAAAAAATTTTTATATTCCCTAGATGATCTAACATGCAACAAAGTTTGAGTTACTGGTATATAAAATACCCTCCAAGAGATGAAAAAACTGGGGTGTTTATTCACCAAGGCTTCATCCATCTTTGCTTGACAATGCTCCCTTGGCCACAGCAAAAGAGAATGCTCAGGTCTCTTGAGCAGAAAAAACAAACAAACAAACAAAAAAATCTCCTAAACCAAACTCATAGATGTTTACAATAAGCAACCTTGGTTGTATGAAAGTGAAATTCAACAGTATGTTGACAGCATCCATACAGCCTTCATCTCTATGGGAATTAAAATTGTGTGAATTTTGGTGAGGATTAGTCAATGTTATTAAGTGCCTGGCACATAATAAGCACTTAATAAATGTTGTTATTATGATCTTTGCTGTGAGTTACTGGCGTATTCCCTTGGGATCCAGACAGGGACTCTGTGCAAAGTGGATGCCCAGTGAGCATCAGTGAGTCTCTTCATCTCCCCTCTAAGACAGCAAGGCTGGAAACCTGAGTCAATGCGGCTGCTAAGACACATCACCCAATCCTGCGATCCCTGAGACTCTGAAACAGTGTCTCTCCCCAAACGATCTGATATTTTTAACCTTGGCTGCACAGTGGAATCACCTGAGGACTTCACGAGAAAATATGCACGCCTGGGTTCCTCCGCCGGGGATTTCTGATTTAATTGGTCTGGGGTGAGGCCTGGGCATTCTGGATTAACAGCTCCCAGGAAGATTTTAACGTTGCAGACTTGGTGATTAACCAAAGGGTGGGGGGTCGGGTAGAGGGTTAAGGGATGAGCAGGGATGGGAATGTAGTTGCCTCATTTCCCCTGCTGTTCCAGTCCTGCTCTCTCCTCCGCTGTGTCCCCAGGGTTTCAAGAGAATCCAGTGTCTGGGAAAGAGGCAGTCTCAGGGTCTGGGTGGGTGTGAGCACTGCTGCTCCCCACTTATACGGCAGCTACTCGCCGACACAGGTAGCTTCTCATTCATTCTTCCGTGTGCCTTCCCCCTGATCCGGCTAACAGGACCCTTGAGCCCACACCAGCTCACCCCAAAAGCACCCCCCTGAGTGCCTCTCACACATCAGGTTGCTAGGTGGGGGGAGGGTGGTGCTGAGATGCCCCAGTCCTTACACTCCCTGCTCTCTAGAGGAGAATAACCCCCAACACCCACATGTACCAGGGCTGGGATGGAAGTCTGCATCCTTGCTGGGGGTGTCGGGAAAGATCACTTCCTCCTGGGGTGGGAGGAGAGGGCTTAGTACAGGTTTTCTGGAGGAGCCTTACAGACATCCTTTGAGATAGGTAGGAGATCTATTAAAAAAAAAAGAGGAATTTAAGTCATCAGGAAGGAGGATGGGACAGTTTCAGATTCTTCAGGATGTTCCTTCCAGGCAGAGTTCTGGGTCCTCTACACACATCATCAATAAAAGTAATAACAGTGGAACATCCTGGAGGGCCAGTGTGGCCAAAAAAACAAAACATTAAAAAAAAAAAAAAAAAACCAGAAGCAATATTGTAACAAATTCAATACTTTTAAAAAATGGTCCTCATCAAAAAAAAAAAAAACTTAAAAAAAAAAAAGTAATAAAAGCTCACATGTGTTGTGCACCAGGACTCTTCAAAGTGCTCGTTTCATCCCCACAACACGCCTCTGAGCAGATCTTATTGTTCTCACCTTTCACAGATGAGGACACCGAGGCTTAGAGTGGGGCAGTGACTTATCCAAGGCCACACAGTGGTGGTGTCAGGATTGTAACCCAGGCAGTCTGGCGGCTGAGTCTCCTCTCTTTAACTATCACATCAAAGGCCTCGCATTACCCTCTTTCATTCTCACCAGCCAATGAATGAGGTATCGTTCTCTTGCCCTTAATCAAAGACTTTAAAGATCAAGGAGGCCACAGTCACATGCTGGGTAAAGAAGGTACGGATATAGGTCCAGTCCTGACCTGCCCGACCCAGAAACCCTGCCTGGCCTTTTGCCCCAGCCTGCTCCCAGAACCCAGCTTTCTTTCCACAGTCCCTCCCTGTCTGGGCAGATCCTAGTTCTCTTCAGCATTTCCTCCCTACCAGAGATCAGGCTCCTAAAAATGGGATTTCCCTCCTGGTTCTAGGGGCTAAGATTCCACATTACCAATGCAGGGGGTCTGGAGTTGGATCCCTGGGCAGGGAACCAAGATCCCACTTGCCGCAACTGAGTTCATTGGCCACAACTAAAGAATCACGTGTGCCGCAACTCAGACCCAGTGCAGCCAAATAAGTAAACTAATTTAAAAAAAAAAAAAGATCTTTCCCCTAAAATAGTCCCTGCCAGCTGCCTGCTTAGCTCTGCTGGGTCTTGGCCACAGCCAGGGCCTCCTTTCCCATAAGCCCTTGTGGGAACTCCCACAGTCATCAAGTTGGGCCCACTCAGCACAGAACTGACATCTCTAGCCCTGCAAGGATGGCGCCTATTGGCAGGCCCCGAGGGTGGCCTGATGTTCCTGCTGGGGTGTCTTGCCACGTCCCCATTTCCAATCATATTTTTAACCAGGGCTGTGGGGGCACAGGGAAGGATGTATTTTGCTAGTGTGAGCCCAGCCCAGCCCAGTCGTCTCAGGCACCCACCATCTCCCTGGTATCCACCCGGGCAGATAAAGCAGGACTCTGCCCTCTCTCCCCTCTCCCAGTCTCAGAGCCTTGTGGCCTCTTTGAGAAACTCCAGGAAGGCTGCACTCGGAGAAAACACTGTTACCAGTCTAAGGGCTTGTAATGAACCAAATTATCCTGAATTAATTGGATGTTGTTAGCCGTGTGCCGTGTCGGGGAGGGGGTTGGGGAGCAGCAGCAGCAGCCAGCGAGCCTGGGGAAGGGAAAGGCGGGGGCCGGACAGCCCACAATACAAAATGCTCTGCACAGCTTGTGCGAGAGAAGAATCCCTTAGTGTCAGCTCTCGCCGAAATAGCCAAGGCACCCACTCTCGCCTCCTGATAGGACCTCTACTCTGAAACCAGACTCCCGGCCCCCCGGCTTTGGACACTGGGACTCCAGGGGCATGGGTCCGCCTTCCCAGGAGCCATCATACAGCCTGGATGATAAGAATGAGCCTGTACCAGCCCCCTACCCCCCAACCCCACCCCCGCGCCGAGCTTCAGGCTCAAATTACAAAGGAATCGAGAGGCCCCATCTCTTGGCTGTGCATCCCACTTCCTGCCTTGATGGGACTGGTGAGCAAGGCGTCGCTGAGCTGGGAATTGCTTCTAATTAAGTATTTGCAGGAAACGGAAGGCGGAGGCTCTGAAGAGCACACGTGGTCTTCAGCTGGTGCACAACAGAGGTGGTGCAGAGATCAGAGCACCTGCCAGAGGGACCTAAGCCCAGAGGTTTTATCTTGGCTCTGCTCCCAACGGGCTGTGTGACCCTGGACAAGTTACTTCCCTCTCTGAGCCAGGGTGTCTTCAACTGCGGGGTTGCTGGAATGAGCAGTTGATCTCAATCCCTGGCTCTCAGCCACTGGGAGGAGGCAGGGGTCCTGCAGGTTTTGCCAAGGTCGAGGAGCCTTTGTGTGTACCCTGCCCTGTCTGCTGGGGGACAGAATAGCCCTTATGCTCACATGTACTATTGTTTTTCAAATGAACATAAACTCAGTGGTTATTTATAAAAATATGTTTTAAAACAGTCACTGAATTTATGGGAATTTGGTTCATTATTTTCTATATTTAATGATACTTTATGGGAGTTCCCTGGCAGTCCAATGGTTAAGACTCCACACTTCCACTGCAGAGGGCACAGGTTCAATCCCTGGTCAGGGAACTAGGATTCCACATGCTTCATGGCTTGGAAAAAAATAATTTTTTAATGCTACTTTATCTTTTTTATTTTTTTATTGTGGTAAAATACACAAATGTATTTTATAATATGTTATAATATTTACAACATATACCATCTTAACCATTTATAACTACAATTCAGTGGGAGTGAGTGCATTCATACTGCTGTACAACCAACACCATCATCCATCTCCAGAACTTTTTCATCATCCCAAAATAAACTCTAGCCACGAAACACTAAGTTCCCACTCTTCCTCCTCTTTCAGCCCCTGGAAGCCCCCGGTTGTTATTTTCTTAATCAAAAAGACACTAAAAAGGCAACCGTTCTTCTCATTTGGGAATCTGTGGAATAAACAGATGTTGAGAAGGAATTCTACTTCCGGAAAAGGTGAGGAGCTCTTGACCTCCAGACACCAACCCCCTGCCTGAGCTGACATTTACTGATTTTCTAATGTCAGGAAGGAAACATCAACTTGTTAATTTTTTCCCTAGATTGAAGACAGATTTACCTTTCTTTCTTTTTTTTTTTTTTTTTTTCTTTTCATGAAGGGTGGGAATATGGAGGTAGAATCTACAGAAAGAATTAGCAAAGATGTCAGAAAAGCGATTTCCTCTGCAGGGCGTGAAGGAGCCTTGCAGGGAGCAGGAAATATTCTCTATCTTGATCTGTGGGTGGTTTTTCTTGATCTGGTGTGGATATATGTAAAAATTCACTGAGCTGCTCAGTTAAGAAATACATGCTTTGCTGTATATTTTTACATCCAGAATATATCCAGAATAGCATCATTTTAAAAAGGGAGTGATGGGTGTCATTTGTAGTGATGTGGATGGACCTGGAGTCTGCCAGGCAGAGTGAAGTCAGAAAAACAAATATTGTATATTAACATATATAGATGAAATCTAGAAAAATGGTACCAGTGAACCTATTTGCAGGGCAGAAATAGAGACACAGATGGAGAATGGATTTGTGGACACAGGTGGGGAAGGAGAAGATGGGACAAGTTGAGAAAGTAGCAATGCCATATACCCTCCCATGTGTAAAATAGATAGCTAGTGAGAAGCTGCTGAATAGCACAGGTTGCTCAGCTTGGTGCTCTGTGATGACCTAGAGGGGTGGGAGGTAGGGGGGAGGGTGGGAGGTAGGGGGGAGGGTGGGAGGGAGGCTCAGGAAGGAGAGAATATATGTATACGAACAGCTGATTCACCGTGTTGTATGGCAGAAACTAACACAACATTGTAAAGCAATTACACTCTAAAAAAAACAGGGAGTGAGCCGTCCATTCAAATGGGTATAAAATAACAACATCAAAAGCAGGGAAGGGCAACCGACATTGCTCTCCTGCCAGGTAAGTGTCTACCTTCCTTGAACAAGCAGGCCGGGATCTGCTCTATCCTGAAATAACATCAGGTAACAGATCATTTGTTTATTCATTTGTTAAAGAAAAATGGCCCTTTCTTTGAGCCAGGCCCCATGCAAGGCCCTGGAGATACAGAGAAGCTCAGCGACCTCATGGAACCGTGTCAGCTGTGGCCATCTCCCTCGTCCACCTACAAAATGCACAGTCAAGTTCTGGTTTACTTCACCTAAATAGCTCCTGCCACAATCTCAGCTTCTTCCCTCTTCTACTTTCTCAGCAGAGGTCATTTTAAAGACTCTCTGAGGACGCCTTGTGAAGCTCTGGCCAGATGATCATTAGTAGGGAATAATCCTCTTTGTCAGACAAAACAATCTCTGTTCCTTTACAGACCTATCCATCTTCAAACCCTCTAGTCAAAGCACTTTGGTTTAATACTAACAAGAGGATTTTGCAACTTATCTGTTTATGTTTCTATGACATGGAACTTCTTGAAGACAAGCATTTGCTATATTCATCTTTGTGCGGATTCTATTTCTTAAGCAGCAAATATGTGCATATAGCCCAGTGTCTGGCACATACTATGAGCTCATGAAGTTAACTGAATATATAAGTGAATCAAGGAAGGGACAGACAGATGGAACAGCAAAATGCCCAGAGTGGCCAACTGAGGGTTGACAGGCTGCGGATCACCCAGCAATGGCTGGATTGCAAATAACACTGTCCCCAGAAGTCAGCATCCCCTTGTTCATTGGCAGGCTACAGCCACACCATAAAACTTCCTGTCTATCCCTTTGAAGAGGTGGGTTTGATTTACATCAGCCATCAAGCAACAAAAATATGGCCTTCAAACTTTTACTGCCTTTTTATTATTCCCGGTGATGCACAGAAACATCATCCAAAACATTAGCAATTACTTTGAAGGTGCATGTTCCAAAAGCTTGGGGCTGAGGGGATTTTCTAATTTGATAAGTCAGGGTATTTCTGCCAGGCAGGCCCAGGGACATCAGCAGAACTGGAGCTGAGTCAAAAGCAGAATTGATCTTTCAAGCCTCATTCTCATTTCCATCAGCACCCCACCAGACACCTTATGCCGCGGCCTGTTCCCATCCATGTATAATTTATACATTTGATTTCAGTAGATCCATCTCTGCTTCATTCACAGGGAGGTGGAACAGGGAGAGCTCCTTCTACTTTCCATGGAGAGGGATCATGTATATTTCCATAGACTGCATTTCTATTTCTGCCTGGAGAATTATTTTTTTAAAGAGTAATTCCAAACTCACTCTCATATTTATTTAGTCTTTAGAAGCAGGTGGAATGGTGTGGACTTGTGTGGTTATTTCTGTTTATGCAGGTGGGAGGCTTGTCCCAGGCCTATCAGAGAGGAGACCAACCTAATATCTCCCAATGCTGAGGAGTAGCTAGGAGAAGGCTGAAGCCACCTTATCTGGAGCCAGAGTCAGTGCCCACTGAACTCTGACCCCAGTATAGCTCTCCATCAGGCGAGTCCCCAAGGCCTTCCTCAAGTAGCTTAAGTAGCGTCCCCTGGAGGAAGATCAGGCCATCAACAGGAAAACATGAGATGCTCTTTCCTAAACCTAAGTCCTAACATCAGGCTCTGTTGTTCTTCCTTTCCTCCTTTTCTGCTCCACTGCCCTTTGGGAAAATCTGATCCAATTCTGGAATCCCAGAGTTTCAAGAATTGCCTTGGTAGTAACTAAACCGCTCCCCCCCCCAACCCCCGCTGATGTTATACTCAAAACCTCAAGGGACCTGTGCCTCTCTGTGCACAAGCAACTTCACCCCTGGGAGCCCAGCCACCAGCCTTCCTTCTGAACACCCTTCCTGGTTGGGCAGTGCTGCAGACTGTATCTCCAAGATGACTGCCACAAGATCTCCCATCCCACATTTCTTACAACTTGACAGCTGATCGTTCCCCTACTGAGAGACAGGGTCTCTATTTCCTCCACTAGAATCTAGGCGGACTTGTGACTATGGCAGAAGTAACACTGTTGCACCCCCCTGGTTCTCCTGGAACCCCGCTGCCATGCTGTGAGGAAGCCCAGACCACATGGAGAGGCAACATTGTAGGTGCCTGGGTGACAGCCCCCGCTGAGATCCTAGCCAACAGCCAGGATCAATGCCAGTCATGAGAGTGAGAAAGCCCTTGAAACGACTCCTGATCCTGCTACTATCTGACTGCAGTTGTCCAAGGGATCCTGAGTGAGAACCACCTTTCCAAATCTAGTTCATCTGTAGAACCATGAGAGGTAATAATAAAATGACTGTTGTTTTAAGCCACTGCTTTGGGGGATGATTCATTTTGCAGCGATAAACAACTGAAGCAGGGACTTCCCTGGTGGTCCAGCAGTTAAGAAAAGCCTTGCAATACAGAAGACACAGGTTTGATCCCTGGTTGGGGAACTAAGATCCCACATGCCAGGAAGCAAGTAAGCTGATGCACAACTAGAGAGTCCACGCGCCACCACGAAGGATCCCGAGTGCCACAGCTAGGACCCGACAGAGCCAAAAAAATAAATTTAAAAAAAAAAAAAAAGGTAACTGAAACAGACATGGTTAGCAGAGGAAGTGAAGGCAAAAGTGGGCCTCTGGCAGCGGTTCCACCGCCCCAGCTAGAAGACACCCCAGATTTATACAAAATCACATGTAAATAAGTGCTGACAGTCTTGGGTGCTCCCTCCCTCAACAGACATTTGGGAAGGAAGAGGGGGGTGGAGGGAGAAAGAGAGACAATATTCATTGAGTACCTGCCATGTACCAGGTAGGTGTCTTCTTACCCATCACACAGCTGAAAAAAACCTGATGTCCAGAGAAGTTAAGTGACTTGGTGAAGGCCACGCTGTTTGTGAAGTGAGGCTTCTGTAAGTAGCCTTATGGCCTGAGACACGTATGGAGGAAAGAGGTGCTTCATAAATGTTAGTGGAAGGAGTGACTGGATGAATGCATTCCATCTGCCTTCTCTGTGCAGCCTTTTTCTTCCCTGGTGGCTCAGGGTACAAGTTGAACATCTATGGGATAACGTCACTGACTTGTTTTTTTCCAGGGAAGGAAAGAGAAGGTAGGGTGTGGGCTGAGCCCAGGACCCCACTGCTGGCTGGTGCCCAGGGAACAGGCTGGCCATCCTGCCAGGTGGGGGTCACCATCCCGTCCTCCTCTGGTCTCAGCCCTCTTGAAGGTGCCCAGGGTCCCAGCTGTTCTTCAGGCCCATCTCAGCGCCATTCTGACTGTGTGTAGTCTCTGGTGTCAGGCCTTGGGGCAAAATCCATGCCACAGTGGTCTTGACCACCGAAAGGCAGCCAGGCGGGGCCCACGGGTTTCTCTTTGTACTCTGGTCCTCCCCAAGCACAACTAGGAGCAGAAATCATTTTCTCCTTTGCCACAGGCATCTTTTAAAAAATTATTCATTTATGTATGTATGTATGTATTTGGCTGTGTTGGGTCTTAGTTGCGGCAAGCAGGATCTTTCCTTGTGGTTCGCAGGCTTCTCTAGTTCCAGCAGGAGGGCTTTTCTCTAGTAGCTTACAAGCTCAGTAGGTGCAGCCGGTGGGCTTAGTGGCCCCGCCACACACGGGATCTTAGTTCCCTGACCAGAGATTGAACCTGAGTCCCCTCCATTGGAAAGCGATTCTTAACCTTGGCCCACCAGGGAAGTTCTGCCATAGGCATTTGAGGAAGACCGCAGGCCCTGCAGCTGCACTGCCCTTTTCTGGCCCCCCCCCCTTTTTTTTTTCAACCACAAAGAACCATATTTTTCCAGGAAAGAGGGAGAAAGAAGAAAGCAAGTGTCAGGGTTGGGGGGTACTTACTGAGCGCCTACCATCAGGCTTATATAATGTGCATTCATCATCTCATTTAATCTTCATAATAATGCTATGAATAGTTAATCAACTACGCTTCCATTTAAAAAATAACACTATGAGGTACATATTACTACCCCTGTTTTACAGATGAGGCTCAGAGAGCTTAAATAACTTTGCCAAAGTCACACACTTACTACAGTTCAGAGTTGGATTTCAAGCCCAGCCAAGCTGGTATAGCTTTAAAGCCAGGGCTCTTTTCCTCCTTCCCGGGAACTAGAATCCTCTTACCCATGAAGTGCCTGAGAGCAGGTACAGGACCAGGAGAAAAACTTATCTCCATCCCCCAAATATCATCCATGAAGCTGGGGCAAAACCAGAGGCAACTTAATCAGTAACATGTATCTGAGCTGCTTCTGTGGTTCTTGGCTTCAGTCTGTAAGACCATAGAGCTTAAGGTACCCAGCTCTGGCCTGATCTCATTCGTGAGCCAGCTGCCCACCACAACCCTGCCTCCCAGAGCTCAGACCAAGCCAGATGAGGAGAGCATACTTTTTTCCATGCGTCTCAGCTCACCAACCACTGAATTCCATTTCTGCTGAATCCTATGGGAGTGCGGGGCTTCAGCACCTAAACTCTGGAGCTATACTGGTTGGGTTCACCAACAGGACCTCTAACAAGCGACTCAAACTTGGCTCAGTTTCTCCATTTGTAAAATCGGGATTATGAGAAAACCTACCATGTAGGGTTATGAGGATTCAGTGAGTCAGTATGTGGAAAGGTTAGTAAATGATAGGTTGGCTATTGATGCTATTTCTGGTTTGATTTAAGCACTGCCTGACCCATATACCGCAACCCAAAAAGAACCCCTTCGAGTATGCCACTATGGAGACCAGACTAAACAGCCCAGCCAGCCCCCTAACCTCACCTATCGCCCCTCAGAGAACCAGGCAGGGATTGGCCAGGAAGCCTTTCTACATCAAGGAGGATGCTCTTAGAAATGGGCTGGGTGCGGCCTTAATCACTCACTGCCCAGCTCCTCCCCTGATTCCCGTCCTGCAGCTCAAGCAGCTTCACCACGTTCAGGCCTCACCTGAACCCTCAGATCATTTCCTCAAATTGCCTGTGCCTGGCCTGGAGGTGATGCCACACACAGAGAGGAGGAGAAGCAGCTGCTCGTCACCTCCCCTCCTCCCCATATTAGGATGTGAGTCACCTCTGGAGATGGGACTAAACAGCCAGAGGGTGAGTGGCTGACCTCATGGTTCGGGTCACTAAGTTCCAGGCATCCCAAAATGCCACTGACATTTTCTTTCCCTCTGATGAGTTGATGCCAGCCCTCCAGTGACAGGGACCTCACCCCTCATTCCCCAGCCCAGCTGCAGAACCACCCTAGCAAGTCAAGGGATTCTAGACTCCAAATGGCACAGGTCAGAGTGGACTATGTATGTGGATGATTTTCTCCCATCTGTACACTGACCAGTGAGAGCAAAGCCAAGTTGAAGCCAGGTCAGTGCAAGTTGCAGAAGCAGAAAGCTAATTCTATACACCTCTCTCCTTCAACTCACCCATCCTGAGTGCACCAAGGTAACTCCATCCATTCACCCACCCATCAACACTATTCTCTGCCTGCCTCAGTGTACAGCACTGCACATCCGTTCCCTTGGTCCCTTATGTCAGCGGACTTATTTGTTCCTCTATCCGAATTTTGTATTTATTTATTTTTTGGCTATGGTGGGTCTTCTTTGCCGCACACAGGCTTTCTTTAGCTGTGGCAAGTGGGGGATACTCTCTGTTGCAGTGGGCGGGCTTCTCAATGCAATGGTTTCTCTTGTTGCAGAGTATAGTCTCTAGTCGAAAGGGCTTCAGTACTTGCATCGCGTTGTGGATCGCGGGCCTTAGAGTGCAGGCTCAGTAGATGTGGCCCACTGGCTTAGATGCTTCATGGCCTGTGGGGTCTTCCAGGACCGGCAGTCTAACCAGTGTCCCTTACATTGCAAAGCGGATTCTTAATCGCTGGACCACCAGGGAAGCCCAGAACTTTTTAAAAAGACATTAGTTGAGCTCCTGATTTGTAGCTGGTCAGATATTGGTCAGGTACTGTTTCATTTATTCCTCACAAATACCCTGGAAGGTAGATCCATTATTAAACCCGTTTCCCTAGTGGTTCAGTTGGTAAAGAATCTGCCTGCAATGCAGGAGACCCAGGTTCAATCCCTGGATCAAGAAAATCCCCTGGAGAAGGAAGTGGCAACCCACTCCAGTATTCTTGACTGGAGAATTCCATGGACAGAGAAGAGGGTCAGGCTACAGTCCATGGGATTGCAAAGAGTCGGACACGACTGTGTGACTAAAAAAAAAAAGATATGAAAACAGGCTCAGAATGGTTAAGAAACTTGCATGGATTTCACATCCAATGAAGATTTGAGCCAGGGTCTGAATGAGGTCTTGCCAACTGTAGAGCCTGGTTTGTTATAGCTACACCACCTTGCTCTGACTCTGGCCTGTGACAGTGACTTTGACCTCTCTGCAGGCTCATCTCCACACTGATTCTGCCCTCTCTACTATTTAGGTCAGAGGATATCGCCACAAAGGCATCCACCGCAAACACAGGCAGGCACCTCTTAGCTACTCCTGCCGCATGACCTCACCTTCCCAATTCTGAGCTAAGCAGCTTAAGATCTTCAGTCTTGGGGGCAGGGGCAACAATTGCTGTTGTTTTAATGTTTACTTATCTATTTGGCTGCACCTGGTCTTAGCTGCGGCCTGCGGGCTCTTTAGTTGTGGCATGCGAACTCAGTTGTGGCATGTGGGATCCAGCTCCCTGACCAAGGATCATGTCAAACCTGGGCCCCCTGCATCAGGAGTGCAGAGACTTAGCCACTGGACCACCAGGAAGTCCCTCTTTAGTCTATTTTTAATGTCAAGAGGCCTGGGTTCCCAAGAGACCCTCTCAGACACATTGATTAAACTGATATTGCAAGAAAAACCAAAGTTAAAGGCCTAGAGTAGCCCCACGAATAGCTGGATTCAAAATCCACCACCCTGGTACCAGGATCTGAGCAGCCAGCCTGGTCACAGAAACTCAGTATGCAAGGAAAGGATAGGCAGGGTTTCCCAAAGCATGATCTAGGGAACCCTCCCCACCAAGAGATGCTACAAGAGAATTCCACAGTCAATCATTTTATAGCCTAATCCCTGCCTAAAGGTTTACTCTACTCTTCAGTAAATTATAAGTTTGAGCAGTTTTTCAGTAAAGAGAGTTCCCTTTAACTCAGTGTTTCTTCAATTTATATAATCTCAGAATGCTTTCATCTTTTTCAGGTTCAGTGAATGTCCAGTGGAATGGGCTTTGGGAACTGATGGTCTGGTAGGTACCTCCACCCTCATCTGAATCAGATCAGGTTCAGCGGCAGACCACCAGCCTTCCAGCAAGGCCAGTGAGGCAGGGCACGTGGTCTTGGCCCATGGAGCAGAGTTCACACTCCTGCTGCTGGCAGGCCCCTCCAATCCCCTCTCTGAGCCCTGGACTCTGGGGCCCGCTGCCAGCCCAGCCCAGAGTTGATCTCCTGTGACTTGATCCCTCAATTCAGGCACTTCTGCATCCCTGGCTCCTGGTGCCAGCGCTATCAGAACAGCCCCGGCCGTCTGCATGCCTGCTCCCTGCCAGAAAGTGCATGCTGGAGAGAGAGCCCCTGGGGGACCAAGCCTGGCTGCAAGGGGCGCACTTCCTAAGGCAGCACTTGAGCAGAGCCACATGCTGGGGAATTGGCCTCGGTTGGAGCAGAGTCATCCAACAGCTTGCAAGGCGAAGACACAAACAGCTCCCAAGCACAAAACGCCTTCACAAAAGCTCAGCGTGCGAAAGAGCCCACCTGTCTCTCCACCACCCCACCCACCAGGAACACCCGCACCAGCGGCGGCAGCAGCAGCCACTTCCGCCCCCGCCCAGCAGCCCAAGTCATGTGAAGGCTGCCAGCCTTTGCCTGCCAGCTCCTAAGAACAGGGCCGACATCACTGATACATTCCGTCCATTTCAAAACTCAGGACAAGAGATTAAGCAATAGTAACCACAACAGCAATCCCGGTACAGAGTGGGGCGGGGGTGTGGGGTGTATGAAATCAATAGTTATCTGCTTCCTCCTGAAATTTGCTTCTTCAAGCCAGGTGTCCTCTTTTTCTTTTTCTTTTATTCATTTATTTTTTAACTTTTAATTTTGAATTGGGGTATAGCCAGTTAGGGCTTTCCTGGTAGCTTAACTGGTAAAGAATCTGCCCGCAATGCAGGAGATCCTGGGTTCGATCCCTGGGTCGGAAAGATCCCTGGAGGAGGGCATGGCAACCCACTCCAGTATTCTTGACTGGAGAATCCCCATGGACAGAGGAACTTGGTGGGCTATAACCCAAGGAGTTGCCAACAGTCAGACACGACTGAGCAATTAAGCACAGCACAGCACATAGCCAATTAACAATATTGTCATAGTTTCAGATGAACAGCAAAGGGACTCAGCCATACATATACATGTATCCATTCTTGCCAAACTCCCCTCCCTTCCAGGCTCAGGCAACTTCTTTATAGGACTTGGACTAATAAGGTCCATGTCTACAGACCCTGCGTGCATACAAGCATCTGAAACAATAGCCAGCCCAAGGTTTTGTAGAATGGGTCCCCCTGTGTGTAAGCTGGCTGATGGGTGCATGTGACTACGTGCAAAGGGAACTGAGCACAGAGGAAGAAACCAAAATGGAAGGAAGGGTGCCGTTAGACAGCACTGCCTAAAAAAGTGCATATTTTCCATGATTGATGATTAACCTTGGCACCAATAACTGCTTGCCTTTCCTGCCTCAACCCCACCTCAATATAGGTTCTCCCCACCCCCTCCTGTTATGAAATTTACAGCCCCTTTCTTGGAAGGCTACCCTCTGCAGTAAGCATAGGATGGAAACAATAACTAGAGGGCAAAGCAATTAACCATTTCCCCAGACTGAAGTTTCAGCCTCTTATTGCCTTGATAATTTACTCTGTAAAGTGGCAGGCACCTTGGCTCAGAGCCGCTTTCCAAATATATTTAAAAGTCCCTGAATTCTGCTGAGTCTGATTTTACTCTATGAACAGGACCAAAAGCATTAAGGTCTTCAACACCTCATTGTTTGGTGCTAAATATCACCCATGATGCTTATTGAAAAGCCCATAATTATAATACAACTTGGTTTTCTTGCAAAGCTTCCATTTCCTGGTGTACTAGGAGACAGAATTAGTGGTTGTATTGTTTTAGTGAGTCTTTGGAGCAGCGAACCAAAATTATATCACTGAGTGTCATCCCTTCTCCAACTAGATCTTCCTATTTCTACAAAGATCTTGGGGCTTTCAGCATCATGGTTCTCGTGGAAAAGTCATGGAGGTTTCAAGCTTTCAGGGAAAGTACAAGAATAGGGAATGCCAAGACCAAAAGGAGCCAAAATTATATCACAATCTGTCCAATTCTGAACCTATGATCTCATCATCTACTCTGACCTCTGCTTGCCCCCAACTACACTTCCGCCTGTCTCCTGTTCAGTGAATGGTTCCACCATCCACCATTGGCTCAGGTCACAAAAGTGGGGGTCACCTGAGTCTTGTCTATTTCCCTCACCACCACCCTCAGCCCACGAGCAACCAGCCTCCTATGGCCTGTGAGGGCCATTCATCCTTCTCCAGCCCCACCAGTTCCACTTTTGTTCAGACCACTGTCTCTCCTCTCTGATTTAACAACAGGCTCCTAAGTGGACTCTCTGCCTCCAGCCTTTCTCCCTTATATCTGTTCTATCTATAATCAGAATGAGTTCGCAAGAAGAAAAACAAAATAAGATCATGTCACTGCTCTGTTTAAAGTTCCTCAGACATGACCTGCCTTCTCCAGGACAGAATTCTAACCCCAGCCTTGGCACACAATGCCCTTCGTGTTGGTGCCCACTCCGTCTCACCAGCTTCTTTTCTTGCCATTCCCTTTCTTATCAGATATTGAAGACTTCTAGTTCCCAGAACACAACATGCCTTCTCATGTCTCCAGCCTGTGTGCATACTATTTCCACATTCTGGAATAATTTTCCATCTACCTCCTGGCCAAATCTTATTCATTCTCTAAGACTCAGCATATGCATGCCTTCCTCTGGAAACTTTCTGGAAAGGGAAAAAAGCCCATCTTGCTAAATGTTCTTTTTATCTTAGTCTTATCCTTCTGATATGCAGCAGAGAGCAATGAAGATCTGAGATACACCTGACCCACAGCACCTGAGGGACTATCCAGCATCCATTCTCCCCTCCCTCTTTCCTATCAGAGCCCAGATTTGTCCTCATATCCAGTCTGCTCCAAGTAGCTCCATGCCTCAGGGAAAGCTGACCACGGGCTCTGACCAAGAATAGACCTGACTGATCCAAGGTAGTTGGAAGAGGGTGTTTGCTATGACCAGTGCATTTTCTTGGCAAAACTCTGTTAGTCTTTGCCCTGCTTCATTCCGCACTCCAAGGCCAAATTTGCCTGTTACTCCAGGTGCTTCTTGACTTCCTACTTTTGCATTCCAGTCCCCTATAATGAAAAGGATATCTTTTTGGGGTGTTAGTTCTAAAAGGTCTTATAGGTCTTCATAGAACCGTTCAACTTCAGCTTCTTCACCATTACTGGTTGGGGCATAGACTTGGATAACTGTGATATTGAAGGGTTTGCCTTCGAGACGAACAGAGATCATTCTGTCATTTTTGAGGTTGCATCCAAGTACTGCATTTCAGACTCTTTTGTTGACCATGATGGCTACTCCATTTCTTCTGAGGGATTCCTGACCGCAGTAGTAGATATAATGGTCATCTGAGTTAAATTCACCCATTCCAGTCCATTTTAGTTCGCTGATTCCTAGAATGTCAACGTTCACTCCTGCCATCTCTTGTTTGACCATTTCCAGTTTGCCTTGATTCATGGACCTGACATTCCAGGTTCCTATGCAATAATGCTCTTTACAGCATCGGACCTTGCTTTTATCACGTCACATCCACAGCTGGATATTGTTTTTGCTTTGGCTCCATCCCTTCATTCTTTCTGGAGTTATTTCTCCACTGATCTCCAGTAGCATATTGGGCACCTACTGACCTGGGGAGTTCCTCTTTCAGTATCCTATCATTTTGCTTTTTCATACTGTTCATGGGGTTCTCAAGGCAAGAATACTGAAGTGGTTTGCCATTCCCTTCTCCAGTGGACCAAATGCGGAATGAAGCAGGGCAAAGACTAATAGAGTTTTGCCAAGAAAATGCACTGGTCATAGTAAACACCCTCTTCCAACAACACAAGAGAAGACTCTACACATGGACATCACCAGATGGTCAACACCGAAATCAGATTGATTATAGTCTATGCAGCCAAAGATGGAGACGCTCTATACAGTCAACAAAAACAAGACCAGGAGCTGACTGCGGCTCAGATCATGAACTCCTTATTACCAAATTCAGACTGAAATTGAAGAAAGCAGGGAAAACCACTAGACCATTCAGGTATGACCTAAATCAAATCCCTTATGATTATATAGTGGAAGTGAGAAATAGATTTAAGGGCCTAGATCTGATAGATAGAGTGCCTGATGAACTATGGAATGAGGTTCGTGACATTGTACAGGAGACAGGGATCAAGACCATCCCCATGGAAAAGAAGTGCAAAAAAGCAAAATGGCTGTCTGGGGAGGCCTTACAAATAGCTGTGAGAAGAAGAGAAGCGAAAAGCAAAGGAGAAAAAGAAAGATATAAGCATCTGAATGCAGAGTTCCAAAGAATAGCAAGAAGAGATAAGAAAGCCTCCTTCAGCGATCAATGCTAAGAAATAGAGGAAAACAACAGAATGGGAAAGACTAGAGATCTCTTCAAGAAAATTAGAGATACCAAGGGAACATTTCATGCAAGGATGGGCTCGATAAAGGACAGAAATGGTATGGACCTAACGGAAGCAGAAGATATTAAGAAGAGGTGGCAAGAATACACGAAAGAGCTATACAAAATAGATCTTCATGACCCAGATAATCATGATGATGTGATCACTCATCTAGAGCCAGACATCTTGGAAAGTGAAGTCAAGTGGGCCTTGGAAAACATCACTAGGAACAAAGCTAGTGGAGGTGATGGAATTCCAGTTGAGCTGTTTCAAATCCTGAAAGATGATGCTGTGAAAGTGCTGCACTCAATATGCCAGCAAATTTGGAAAACTCAGCAGTGGCCACAGGACCGGAAAAGGTCAGTTTTCATTTCAATTCCAAAGAAAGGCAATGCAAAAGAATGCTGAAACTGCCGCACAATTGCACTCATCTCACACGCTAGTAAAGTAATGCTCAAAATTCTCCAAGCCAGGCTTCAGCAATACATGAACCGTGAACTCCCTGATGTCCAAGCTGGTTTTAGAAAAGGCCGAGGAACCAGAGATCAAATTGCCAACATTTGCTGGATCATGGAAAAAGCAAGAGAGTTCCAAAAAAACATCTATTTCTGCTTTATTGACTATGCCAAAGCCTTTGACTGTGTGGATCACAATAAACTGTGGAAAATTCTGAAAGAGATGGGAATACCAGACAACCTAACCTGCCTCTTGAGAAATCTGTATGCAGGTCAGGAAGCAACAGTTAGAACTGGACATGGAACAACAGACTGGTTCCAGATAGGAAAAGGAGTACGTCAAAGCTGTATATTGTCACCCTGCTTATTTGACTTATATGCAGAGTACATCATGAGAAACACTGGACTGGAAGAAGTACAAGCTGGAATCAAGATTGCCAGGAGAAATATCAATAACCTCAGATATGCAGATGACACCACCCTTATGGCAGAAAGTGAAGAGGAGCTAAAAAGCCTCTTGAGGAAAGTGAAAGAGGAGAGTGAAAAAGTTGGCTTAAAGCTCAACATTCCGAAAATGAAGATCATGGCATCTGGTCCCATCACTTCATGGGAAATAGATGGGGAAACAGTGGAAACAGTGTCAGACTTTATATTTTGGGGCTCCAAAATCACTGCAGATGGTGATTGCAGCCATGAAGTTAAAAGATGCTTACTCCTTGGAAGAAAAGTTATGACCCACCTAGATAGTATATTCAAAAGCAGAGACATTACTTTGCCAACAAAGGTCCATCTAGTCAAGGCTATGGTTTTTCCAGTAGTCATGTATGGATGTGAGAGTTGGACTGTGAAGAAAGCTGAGCGCCGAAGAATTGATGCTTTTGAACTGTGGTGTTGGAGAAGACTCTTGAGAGTCCCTTGGACTGCAAGGAGATCCAACCAGTCCATTCTGAAGCAGATCAACCCTGGGATTTCTTTTGGAAGGAATGATGCTAAAGCTGAAACTCCAGTACTTTGGCCACCTCATGCAAAGAGCTGACTCATTGGAAAAGACTCTGATGCTGGGAGGGATTGGGGGCAGGAGGAGAAGGGGACGACAGAGGATGAGATGGCTGGATGGCATCACGGACTCGATGGACATGAGTTTGAGTGAACTCCAGGAGATGGTGATGAACAGGGAGGTCTGGCGTGCTGCGATTCAAGGGGTCGCAAAGAGTCAGACACGACTGAGCGACTGAACTGAACTGATCCAAGGTTATTCCATTTCCCTTCACAATAATTGGCTCAAGGATGTCATGTGGCCCAGTTCCAGCCAATGAAATGTGCTATTTCTTGAGAGAAACACCAGAAAGATGGGAGGAGATGGTCTCATTTCTTCTTCCACAGTAGGGATTCTCAAACTTTAAAAAAAAATTTGGCAGCCAAGTGAATTTTTTGGACCCCTAAAAAATATTATTTTAAACATTATTCTAAAAAAGAATAATATTCTTAAATACATAAAATCAAGCACATGCAAACAATTATAATGTAATGTTATTAAAGTATTAAAACAAAAGTTGTATGTGATATTTTATTAATATATTCAATATCAAGATCTAGTGATGGGTCTGATAACTACTATAACTTCAAAGTGGGGTTAAAATAAATAACATTTCACATTATATTCACAACTATATGTGAAAATACATGTGATTTCTATTGATGGCAAAGCCACAGTACACTATGCTACTATAGTTTGTTGCCTACACTCATAATTGAAGGAAACATCAAATTTCAGTTAGACGTTAGTGGTATGATTCTTTTCCCACTCAGGTTCATGGCTCCCTGAGTTTGTCCATAGAGCCCAGTCAGTAACCCCTGCTCTGGAATTTGTACTCTCGAACCACTGCAGCCATCTCCAAACAACCTAAAGGTGGAGCAATGTGGAGAATGGCCTGGCAGAGAGAGAAAAAGAACTTGGGTCCATGATGCTGATCCTGAGCCTCTAAACCAACCAGTTCCAAAGCCCATGGACTTCAGTTATGAAAAGTAAAATTATTTCTTGTTTATGTCCATTTGACCCTGGATTTCTGTCCCTTCAGCTAATGTACAGGAAAGGAGGAATGTTTAATTTTATATCAGAGTCACTGTCATGGGACAGCACAAACGGGGCATCTACATTAAGTCCCCAGTCAAAGCAGGAAGCCCTGCTCCTGACTAAAAGCAATTTTAAGTGCCCGGGCTTGGGACTTCCCTGGTGGCCCAAAGGTTAAGAATCTGCCTTCCAATGCAGAGGACAGGGATTCAATCAATCCCTGGTTGGGGAACTAAGACCCCACAAGTGGCGGGGCAACTAAGCCCTGCTGTACAACTAGAGAAAAGCCCATGTGCTGTGTCCAAGGGCCGGTGCACCGTAATGAAGACTCAGCACAGCCATAAATAAACTGATTAATCAAATGAAAATAAACTGCCCCTGCTGCGTTCACAGCACCAGAGAATACCGATCGCAGAGGTCGTGTAAGCACTGAGCCCTGGGGTACAGAAGCTAGGAAACACCTGTCCCATTGCACCATTTTACAAAGCATATTGGATGGAGGTGTAACCTTGCGTGGGAACCAAGTGACGGTAACTCTTTTCATAACCACTTTGCTTTGAGCACACCAAGAAATAACAAAGGTTCTGAATTGAAAAGCTGACCCTCCATCATCAACAATATGGGGCAAGAATAATGTGGGACACACCAAAGAGCAAGACTCCTCAAACCATAGTCCCCATTTCCCCTCCAAGGGATCTTCCCAACCCAGGAATCGAACCCAAAGCTCTTGTGTCCCCGGCATTGACAGGTGGATTCTTACCACTGTGCCCCCTGGGATTCCCATTGTCCCCAGGAAAGAACATCAAATTGAGGGTACATCAGAAACACCTGGAACTTGCATCTGACACTTCGGGAACAGGTAGCAGGGCAATATCCCCAGAAGCTCTGAGGATAGTTCAGTTCGGTAGGTTGGCAAGGGCCCTGAAAATTTGCATTTCCAGAATGCTTGGGGTTATGCTGATGCAGGGCTGGAAGCACTGGCTTGGAGGATCTACAGCTACCCAGCATGACCCCTTCAGCCGCATAGCTAATAATATCACACAGGAAAGCAGAACCAGCCTTAAAAGTTCATCTGGTGTTAGTATGCTGAGCAATTGATCTAGTTCTCTTAACCAAATGTAGTTTGAGCCAGGAGAGCGATCTGCCACTCTCCTTGGCAGTGGAGTGACAGAACCAGGTTGTATTGGTTCATAAGAGCCAATTGTTAAATTTTCAGGAATTTTGCAAGCTGGTTATTAAATATAGCCATTATTAAAAACTAAATTATAGGGGACTTCCCTAGCAGTCCAGCAGTTAGGACTCTGCACTCCCACTCCAGGGGGCACGGATGTGATTCCTGGTTGGGGAACTAAGATCCTGCATACCACGTGCTGTGGCCAAAAAAATTTTTTTTAATTATATATATAGATAGATAGATATTAAAACAAATTACATAAAAACAAAGGTAATATATACTCGAAACTCACCACTTTCTAATTATTTTACTACATTTTATAAGCATCTATGCTCTTGAGGTTACTCATGTCTCTTGAGTCTGTTTGGTGGGAATATTATATGTAATGTTTTCCTATCTTGCATCCCTTCCCATTCAGTGACTTAACATTGGTAAATTGAAATCAGCCATGGTAGGAGGATTTATACCATGGAAAATGTTGATTGTATAGACAAGAATATGATGGAGAAAATGTTAATAATGCAGATTCAACTGAAACCCATGTTGTATTTATAATCGTGACATTGTGATGAGTACAAAAAGTTGAGGACATACTCTTCCAGCATTCAAACACTACTACCTGATTCAGCAAAGAAGTCTCTATATCACTGATGAACAGATGAAGTTCTGATATATGTCTTTGTTGTTTCTCTCTTGTCTTACTCCTTAACATAAGTGAAAATATCAACCAACATTCAGAGTGGAATTATACTCACTTGTTTAGAGACATGAGTGCCTTCTTTGCTGAACTGGATAATAACCAAGCATTTATACGTAGTCTGATTTTGTCAAATCATGATTGAATTGCAACCATAGTTGGACTATGGACTATGGATACAAGAGTTCAACAAAGGTCAATAAAAGCATTGTGAGATTCAACAGACTATACGGAATTTACAAAGAAGCATTGTGTATTTTATTATTTATGAATAGTGTGCTACACACCCTTTCTAGCAATAACATTTTAGAATAAACTTATACATCATTTATACTAAATTATACCAAATTTATAAGAAGCATATATTTTTTTTTTCTGGAGAGCCAGTTTTTAAATATGTACCAGCACCATCTTTGAATCACCTTTGTATCCTGAATGGGGTGGGCCTACCTCATTATTAGAACTGTGAGGGACTTCCCTGGTTGTTCAGTGGTTAAGACTCCATGCTTCCACTGCAGGGGGCACAGATTTGATCCCTGGGAGGGGGAGCTAAGATCCCACATGCCACTCAGTGTTGGAAACAAAAAAGCAAAGGAATGTGATTTCACTGCCCAGAGTGTCAAAACTGGGTGAGCATCTCCCTGGCAGAATTTTGTCTTACCAGGCTTATTTCTTTTGAATGTGCTGCCTACAACAAAGCCTCTTTCACACTTGCTGAAGCTGTCCTGGAGTGGGGACATGGCTCTTTCGTCCTCCTTTGTGTAGCCTGGTGCATGTCCCTAGGCAGGGAGGTGCAAGGAAAGTGATAAAACGTGCATAACCAGGGCCTCATCGAGCCTCCCAATAGTTCACAGCCTGGCTCTCTTTTCCTATAGGTTTTCCATGACCTGAAAAGCACACAACTCCCTGGAAAGTCTCTCTATAAGAAACAGGAGCAGGGGACTTCCCTGGTGGTGTAGGGGCTAAGACTGCACTCCCAAAGCAGGGGGCCGGGGGTTTTTTCAGGAAACTAGATCCTAACTGTCTCAGCTAAGAGTTGAAATGCCACAGCTAAAGATCACACTGCAACTAAGACCCAGCGCAGCCAATTATTTTTTTTTTTTAAGACATGGAGAAAGGACTTCCCTTCCTCATCAAAGGTGCAAAGCAGTGGGGCAGTACACACCACAGACTGAGGGAGCTCTAGGCAACACGATGCCCTGATCTGGGGGAGCAGAGGGTCTTTCCAGGAAGCTGGAGATGGTGTAAGACTGGGCTTATTCACAAACACCCTCGAGGACTCCCAGATACACCAGCGAGACAGGCCCAGTTCTGCAGTTATCTGGGTGGGGCTACCCAGAAGTAACCTTCAGGCTTAATGATTTATGAGATCTCATTTGTACCTCATTTGCCAAGCTTCACTGTGCAGATGAGAAAGCCCATCTCAGGAGGGAGATGACTCAACCAGAAAGGTCACATGGGGAGTCGGAGTCCAGCGCTATGGATATATCTCTGACTGTTTCATCCAGCCTCAGCTCTAGGCAAGATTTTACCTTTACATAAGCAGGGAAAGAAAGCATCAGCTCCTTGTGTAGAAACACACAGAGCCAGCTGGCACGTCTGTGAAGCAGCATTTGTGCTTCTCCCAGATCATTTACAGATTCTGGGGAGGAGAGTGTGGAGGGAAAGTGCTCCAGAAGCCCTTGCCCACAGTTTTTACACAATGGCTAAGCTGTCCCCCCATGGCACATTGTCCACCTATTTCATCTGTCTCTGTCTTGTTCCCACCTACATGCAAGTTCCTGTCTCAGGGAACATGATATACATGGCCTTTGGGGCCAGAAACAGGCCCAAACACTGTCACAGTGTCAAATACCGTAACACTGGGCAAGTCTGTTCGATGGAAAAAGAAAAGGAACAAAATGTTACTGAATGCCTTAATAAATTAGGGTCATTTTAGTTGTAAGTGAAACCCAACTCAAACAGGTTTAAATTTAAAAAAAAAAAAAAAAAAAGGAATTTATCAGTAAAGCAAGCAAACTACTCTGGAACAGATCAAATGGGCTTCAGGTGTAGCTTGGCCCAGGGGAATAATATCTTCAGGACCCATTTCACTCTCTCCATCTCTGTGTGCATGCATGCTAAGTCTGTTCAGTCGTGCCCAACTCTTTGTGACCCATAGACTGTAGCCCACTGGGCTCCTCTGTCTACGGGATTCTCCAGGCAAAGATACTGGAGTGGGTTACCATTTCCTTCTCTAGGGGAATCTTCCTGAACCAGGGATCAAACCCACATCTCTTGTGTCTCCTGCATTGAGGGTTCTTTACCACTAGCACCACCTGGAAAGCCTAGACTCCGCATTCTCTTGTTGGCTCCATTATCAAACGGACTCTCCACTCAGAGAAGGAAGAAGTATGACTGCCCACACTCCAATCATACACATGGTCAGACTCTGGGCCTAGCAATAAGAAAAATAATGGCCTTATCAATAATGCCCATACAAATCCTACGATCACCTTAATTGGACCAATCAGAGTCACATGGTATAGTCTTGAACCAATTACTGGTGTTAGGTAAATTCAAAGCACTGATTGGCCATGCTTGAGTCACATGCTCCTTCCCTGGAGTGAGAAATAAATCCTGGCACAGAGCACATGAACTACAAATGCGTTAGGGAATAGAGTTCCCCCCAAAGAAATAAAAAGGTAGTCCTTGGTGGCTCAGATGGTAAAGAATCTGCCTACACTGCAGGAGACCCAGTTTCAATCCCTGGATTGGGAAGATCCCCTGGAGAAGGGAATAGCTACCCACTCCAGTATTTTTGCCTGGAGAATTGACTCCTCTGTCCATGGGGTCACAAAGAGTCAGACACAAGTGAGCAAGCAACACTTTCACTAACATTTTACTAAAAGAAATGAAAATGGATTCTGGGTCGCCCAAAAGACCTCAAATGCCTGCTATACCTATATCTACCAGGCTCTTGGTTCATTATTTTCATGAAACTCTCACAACAATGTAATTTAATCTTTCAGAACTACAGTCTCCTCTTTTAAAATGAGAATAATGATACCAAATAAGAAGAATAGCTGCCACTTATTTAGAACTTACTGTACCAGGCACTGGGCTCAGTGCTTTCATGTATTCCTACTCATTTAATTATTTATGTCATAAGATTGCTGTTGAACATAAATTGAAACAGATGACATGAACGGTCCCAGGCATAGTACCTGGCATATAATAGGTGATAAATCTTTAAGTGTATTTTATTTGTATCTGCCCCTCATCTCCTATAGTATTAAGCCTCTAACAGGTGCTGATTTTAAAGGTTGAATTAATTAATGAAAGCACGAATTATTTCTGCTTTTAATTATTTATCCTCTACCTAGTTGTACAAAGGATTTGCTATAACAAACAGGATATCCATTCGGCAACACAGTGCAGTTTAGATAGGAAAACAAAAATGGGATAAAGGAAATATGTAAATCAGAATAGAATAACAAGCTGCTGCTGCTGCTGCTGCTAAGTTGCTTCAGTCAAGTCCGACTCTGTGCGACCCCATAGACAGCAGCCCACCAGGCTCCCCCATCCCTGGGATTCTCCAGGCAAGAACACTGGAGTGGGTTGCCATTTCCTTCTCCAATGCATGAAAGTGAAAAGTGAAAGTGAAGTTGCTCGGTCATATCAGACTCTTCACAACCCCAGGGACTGCAGCCTACCAGGCGCCTCCATCCATGGGATTTTCCAGGCAAGAGTACTGGAGTGGGGTGCCATCGCCTTCTCCGAGAATAACAAGCTAGGTGGAAAAATAAAATGCATTCACAGAGACTGGGGAATTACTTTGCGAATTTGGCTTTGAGCTTCCTGGCCAACAAAGAGAAAAAGGAAATCCCATTCATTACAGTTCTACTATTCGAGTGCAAGGGAGGAAATATCCTTCCTCAAGGAATAGCATTTAATAATACATTGGCTTTTGAGGCAAAGGAATTATTGCTAGGGGCGGCGCAGATACCTCTAGATCCTATATCGGGAAAGAACTGGAGTGTCTCTAGCGCCGAAAGTAATTGGCGAGGCAGCACTTTGTCTGTCGTGAGGCAAATACCTGAGGTACTTTTTAAATTATTATCTATTGATTTGGCTGCACCAGGTCTCAGTTGTGGCATGTGGAATCTAGTTTCCTGACCAAGGATGGAATCCAGGCCCCCTGCATTGGGAGGGCGGAGTCTTAGCCCCTAGACCACCAGGGAAGTACCCCTGAGATACTTTTGATAACAGGATGAGGTGCCTCTGTGGGGCACTGGTAAGAACTCAATTTCTTGAGGCACAAATCCTCCCCCAGCCTTAGGAGGGACTCCCTCCGACAGAGCCCACACTCAGAGGGGAAGTAGGAGCCTTGTCCTTTGGAAGAGGATGACCTTGAAGGCCTGGGCTCCCTCTGCAAGGAAAAACCTAGGAGATGATCTCCAGGGGGCTCAGGAAGGAGAAACCCAGGGGTTCTCACCTAGCTCCTCCCTGAGGCAGGACACCGCCTCTTGACTCTGAATCTCCAGCCTACAGTCCAGAAAGAGTTAATTTGTGGTGACCCAAATCTGCAGTCCCATTTTGGGCACGCTGAAAATTACTTTTTAATCCTGGCTTTCAAGGCTTGCCTGGGGAGCCATCTGCTCTGCCCTCCCCCACCTCGGGCACATGGGATTACTCCCACCTGCCCCGCCTAACTTGCTTCTGTGGGGACTAATTCCACTCCTGCCCATCCAGAGAATAATTTGTAGGATGATGGTTTCATGTGTGGGGTGGGAAGAAATCCTAGATTAAAAAAAAAAACAAACAAGGTTTTCAGATTAAATAGAAAACAATCTGAAAGGTCAGAATCCATAAACAACTTGTAGGTCTAAGATAATCAGACGTCCCAGCCTCAGTGATACAAGGCCATCTGTTGCAGGCTCCTGGGCTGGACAATGTGGAGCTTGGGTGGTTTTCTGGGCTTTAATATTTGGGTGTCAGAGGGTTATGAAAGCAGATTTGCACCCATGACTCTGGGTTTGTTCCACCCAAGGAAACAGCAGAAGTCCCTGAACTCCCACCAGAATAAGACCCAGAGATTATACCCTAAACTTTCAATCCTTCTCAATGGACCAATTCACGTAGACCACCTACTGTGTGCCTGGGACTACACCCTCAAGGACCTCACTAACGGTGGAGGAGAGAGATGAGTCAGTAATGAGCACCCAGTATGAAGTGTGATGTGTGTTGTGAAAAGGGGATTTCTGGGAGCACAGGGTGAGCGCCAACCCAAAACCCTGGTAGGGAACTAAGCTTAGTCGTGAAGAACAGGAGTTCATCAGATGGACAAAGTGAGATGGGACATCCACAGACATCCACAGAAAAGGCAATTGCACAGACAGAGGTCTGAGAGGATGGTGCTTCTGAGAAGGGGACAGAGAAAGTGTTCTCAGCCACATGGCTGGTAGAAGTATCCACTGCGTGGGTACCACCTCCATCAAGGATGATCCACCAGTAATCTTTGCAGTTACTAATACATATATCCTTTCACCCCAAAATTCCACTTCCAAGAATTTATCTTGCAAACATACTCCCACATGTGCAAAGTGACCTGCTTACAAGGTTATTCAATACAGCATTGTTGCGCTCGCTTTGGCAGCACATGTACTAAAATTGGAACGATACAGAGAAGATTAGCATGGCCCCTGCACAAGGATGACATGCAAATTCGTGAAGCATTCCATAAAAAAAAAAAAAAAAAAAAAGCAGCCTTGTTTATTAATATAATGGCAAAAGGTTTGGAGTGATCTAAATGTCCACTATCTGGAAATTGGTTAAATGAATTATACTACAGCCCTACAAAGAATACCCTGCAATGGAAAAAAGAACAAAGCCATTCTTTATGTTCTGGCATGAAATGCTCTCCAAGAGTATTGTCAGGTGATAAAAAGCAAGGGGTCAACCAAATATGTAGACCTTCTCTGAGTTTAGATTTGAACAAACAGAGAGAGACAGAGACCATTAGGGAAACCTGAATACTGATAGTTTGTATTTTTTTACATGAGATAGATATTATATTTTAAGTCATTTTCCTTTAGTGATATATGCTGAAGTATTTACGGGTGAAATTATATGATGTCAGAGATTTGCTTTAAAATAATCAAGGGGAGAGGGGACAAGGCTGGCACGTGCAATAACTGTTGAAGGGAGCTGACAGCTAAATGGGAGTTCACACTACTTTCTCTACTTTTATATCTGTGTGAAAAGTTTCTATGAAACTTTTTTCTGAAAAAGTTTTCAGAAAGCAAGAAATAGAATACTGTATTCAAAATACTGACACTTAAATAAAAAGATCTGAACTTCACCCTTATAGATAGATAGATTAGATAGATGGTAGGTAAATAGACAGACAGACACATAGGTAGATGAATGTTTCCTGAGACCTACTGGGCTATTTGAGAATATAATAGCTTATTTTAAATTTTTTTATAATAGCTCATTTAAAAAAATAATTATAAAAAAGTGTGGGAAATGTGAGGATAAAAGGAAATGAATAAACTTCAGTGGGGAGAGGGGGTAGTTGAGGAAGGTTTCTCAAGAGATGACGTCTATGCTGCATCCTGAGAGATGCCCAGGAGCTTGCCAGATAAGGAGCATGAGTGAGGAGTCACACATTTGCACTGCAGGAAAAGCAAGAGCAGAGGCAGGGAAATGGAAAGAATATAGCATGTTTAACTAAAAATACTACTTGGCATTAATATGAGCAAAATCAATACAGTACTGTTGTCATATATATATATGTATATAACCTTAACAATAGTTCTTCCAAAACAAAACAAAAGGATTTATGCA
Organism: Ovis aries; assembly: GCF_016772045.2. NCBI lineage: Eukaryota > Metazoa > Chordata > Mammalia > Artiodactyla > Bovidae > Ovis > Ovis aries. Next base: position 19,527,549 of record NC_056064.1, read on the forward strand.
CTCACAAAAAGAAAAAACCAGGAACAACAGACTTACCTCTTTGCTTGTATATATATGTGTATATATATAACAAGTCTCTGTAAGACAACACATGGAGCTGGTAACATTTATTGCCTCCGGGAAGGTGGACTTGCTAGCTGGAAGAAAGGGTAAGAAAGAGACTTTTCAGTTTTCCTTTTTTATATCTTTTGAATTTTGAGCCAAGTGATGCATTATCTATTTTTCCTGAAGTTTTATATATATATATATATATGTTTGGACTCAAGAAACAAGCCTGTCTAGCTTGGATAAGTTATTTAGCCTTTACCTCTATGGATCTGTTTTCCTCTAGTTGGAACAGGAACAATAATATTAGAAATCTGCCTCATGGCAGTGTTGCAAAATTGAGTAAAATAATGGACTAAATGAAATAGTGTAATAAATTAGATTCTGGATGGAGAATCCCCTTATGAACACCGGCAGACATTGATGGCAAGGCTAGGGCTCAACCCAAGAGTATTTGATTTAGTGGTCCACGTTCTTTCCACTACAAAGTCAATCACCAAGTCAAGTTGAAGAGGGGCTATCCATAGAGGGGACTGGCCTCCAGGCTGAAGCTAGGAATGGGGTCAGTGGGACCTCTCTGAAGCTTGGACACTATGGCCTCATAGGTCTTTATGGTTCGTGATCAGTCCTTCCAGGAAGCACACACAAGTGCTCATCACCTACTCTTAGCTATTTTCACTGCCTTGTCTCCCCCACGGAGGGTCACTGAAGATCAAATGGATGAAAGATGTAGTCTTATCTGTGTGACCAAGACCAGGTCTTCTTCTGGGAGAGAAGTCGTTCTTCTCAGAGTTGCTCACAAATGTCTTAGCCCAACGGCAGAGACCTTCGGAAAGAAGTCTTGAGACCCAGGGTTGGGAGTCAAAGGGTCTTGGACACTATTGAGAAAGCATATAAACTAAATCATATTCCTTCACCTCACTGAGTCTCTGTTTTCTCATCTGTAAAGGGGGCGGGGTAGGTAGGAAATACCTGCCCTAGCTACCTCTTAGGGTTGATATGGATAGTTAATGAAAAGAGATATGAGAAGACTTCCCTGGTGATCCAGTGGTAAAATATCTGTCTGCCATTGCAGGGGACATGGGTTTGACCCCTGGTCCTGGGAGATTCCACATGTCACAGGGCAACTAAGCCCGCAACTACTGAAGCCCACGTGCTCTATAGCCCGTGCTCTGCAACAAGAGAAGCCACCACAATGAGAAGCCCATGCACCGCACTTAGAGAAAGCCCACGCTCATGAACGAAGCCCCAGCACAGCCCCCCAATTTTTTTAAATTACATTTTAAAAGTTTTTTTTTAAAGAAAAGAGATGAGAAATTATGTCTTTTAAATCAGACACTAAACTATTAGGATCTTCTTCAAGCCTGTTTACCCTGGCAGATTCTGTGGCTCCATAGATATTTTCTACATAAGTTAAAAAGATGATCAAAGGCAAGTTGAAAGGCTGACCCTGAATTAGCAAGCCAGAGCTGTCACCTTGAACTTCCTAAACCGTCCTTCTTCCCTGTGTCAAAGAGATTACAACACACTCACAGGTGGGTGGGAAGGGTACTATGCCCCATAAATACACGTGGGCAGTAACCATCCACTTCAGATGTTTATCCTTGATGACAGCAGCAGCTGTCTCGATGTGGCTAAACAAAGTCGGGAAAAATCAGAAAAATGCAAATAAGATTCTTATTTTAGGCAAATCAGTCTCAGCAAGGCTCATATCTGATCGTGCTTATCTTTAGGATGATCGTTAGGATAATGGATTAATGCAAATGTTTATTTTTGCCCTGTCTGCTTTCATCACTTTAAAAGCCCTCAGATCCCATCTTGACTGTGCCAGGCACCCCCAGACCTGTTACCGATCAGTCTGGAGACAGAATCCCCAGCATGAGTGCTGGACGAGAACTGGGTAATCACAGAATCCAGCTCACCACAAGGTCCCCAGCACCACACTGCCCCCACCTCTCATTACATGACACAAGCCACCTGCAGCCATCCTCAGATGGTGGAGGTTTCCCTTAGGAAGCCCCAGAAAGGGAGGAGGAAGACATAGGCGACTTTCTTTATGAGAAGGTCTTTGAGGGAAGGTGCAATGAGGAGGTTAAGAGCAGGAGCTTTGAAGTCAGGCAGTCCTGGTTGAACCCAAGCTCTTACGTGCTGTGTGACCCGACTTCCATGAGCCTCAGTTTCCTCATCTGTAAAATGGGGATAAAATGACTTCTACTTCACAGGGCTGTGGTGTGATCCAAATGAGAACTGTGTGTGTAAAGCATCTTGTGAAGTCTCTGATGTGGGGTAAAAATGAGAGCAACTGAGCACTGAGTATATATTTGGCACTGTGCTGAGTCCTTCGTGTGTATTGATTAATACCAGCAACAACCCTAAAGGGTTTCTCCAGTGGCTCAGTGCCACTTGCAATACAGGAGTTACAGGAGATGTGGGTTCGATCCGTGGGTCAAGAAGATCCCTGGAGGAGGGCATGCCAACCCACTGCAGTAATCTTGCCTGGAGAATCCAAGGAACAGAGGAGGCTGGCGGGCTACAGTCCATAGAGTCGAAAAGAGTCGGACATGACCAAAGCGACTTAGCACACGCATGCACATCTAAAATATAGATGTTATTAGCTCTTTCTTTAAAAAAAAAAAAAAAGAAAGTAAAAGAAGGAAACTGAAGTCCATAAGAGGTCAAGTGACAGGGCACGTGGCAGAACCAAGGTTTGAACCCATGGCAGCAGAGCCCAGTTCTTACTGCTACCCTTCATCCATTGCCAGCTCACTGTTTGTGTGTTTAATATTTATTTATTTTTGGCCACAGCCTCTCTAGTTGTGGCACCCAGGCCCCGTGGCATATGGGATCTTAGTTCCCCGACCAGGGACCGAACCCTCGTCCCCTGCATTGGAAGTTGGATTCTTAACCACTGTACTGTCAGGAAATTCCTATCAACTCACTGTTTGAACTGGAAAGATGGAGAAGGGGTCTCCCAGCCTGGCAAGGAGCTAGGCCTGTAGTGAACCTTTCTAGAATTCTGTATAATGAAGATAAGAGGGCACTGGTTAAAAATGAAGAAGTAGCAAAAGGAGAAGGCACAGAGGTTTCCAATGCAGTGTGGAGAGACAGAAACAGCAACCTCCCATCCACAGGTAGACACCTTCTGGTGTGAGGGGGGCAGTCACCCAGCCAGTGACCCGCACTCCGACCCTGAGCCTGAGGCCCTAGCTGAGGCTCTCTCTCCCCTGGGTGTTGGGGACACAGCTGGAAAAACATCCTAGTCTCTGCGGAGGTGAATTTCACAGCACATTCCCAAAGCCTTTCTGGCTTCTTGCCTTAGATCGCTTTGAGTCAGAACCCATGATGGACTGGAAGCGGGGAGTCAGCCCTGGGGGAAATGGTGTTTGGAAATATCCTCCCTCTGAGTCCAAAAACATCTAGCTATGATAAACCCTGAGACCCTGATGCTCGGAAAGATTGAAGGCAGAAGGAGAAGAGGGGAAAGCCTAGCATGCTGCAGGCCATGGGGTATCAGAGAGTCAGGCATGACTTGGTGACTGAACAACATGAAAAACCTCAGATTCTTAGAAACACCACAATGATTAAGACTAAAGACTCAGAATTCAGGTCTATTTCAGAGAGCTCTAACACTCACTTGGCCCATGACCTTGGGAGATCTTCTTAACCTGGGGTCTCAGTTTTCTAGTCTGTAAAATGGGACTAATAATATCTACCTTATAGCATTTTGAGAATGAAACAAGAGATCCTAGATAGGGTCCGGCAATGGGTAAGTTGTTAACAAGCAGTAACTAGTTGTTATATGTGGTGGGTTTAAATTCCTAAAAGATAAAAATACATATATTTAGTAAATTGTATGTCTACAATTGGAGATGTGTAGACATATATTTAAACATGCATTGATACATGTTTCCCTACACAGGTCACTGAAAAACCAGTACATGTTTGAATCAACATGAAGTATCTTTCACCTTCTCCTCAGTCCGGTAAGGTGTGGTTATTATCCCCATTTTAGAGATCACGGAACAAAGGGACTTAGCAGGATCTAAGTAGCTTGCTCAAGGATTCCAGGCTAATCCAACGTCCTTCCTACCCTTCTCTTAACCTTCATGACAGTTTGTGCTGGCCCTTCCCCTCCCACACAAATTCTCTGTCAAGCTACAAGATTATGGATGTCTCCCCAAACACAACCTGACTATAGGAAGGAAAGGCCTGAGAAGAGGTGAGAGGGAAAAGAAAGGACAGGAGGAAAATGGAGGGGAAGAGATGAAGGGATGGGAGCTCCTTGCACCCGCCCACTCTGCCTGCGCCGCCCTCAGCCTTGTCTCCGCCCACATTTTCCTGCCTGGTCTTCTGAGTGTTGCTGCTGCTGCTGTTGCCGCTAAGTCGCTTCAGTCGTGTCCGACTCTGCACGACCCCATAGACGGCAGCCCACCAGGCTCCCCCGTCCCTGGGATTCTCCAGGCATGAACACTGGAGTGGGTTGCCATTTCCTTCTCCAATGCATGAAAGTCAAAAGTGAAAGTGAAGTTGCTTAGTCGTGTCGGACTCTTAGCGACCCCATGGACTGAGGCCTACCAGGCTCCTCCATCCATGGGATTTCCCAGGCAAGAGTACTGGAGTGGGATGCCATTGCCTTCTCCCGAGCGTTGCTGGGATCCTCCAAATGTTCCCATTACAACGGGGTCCTTGTGCTCCTGGACTCCTGAGCCCCTGGGACCCCTAAGAGCTTCTGTCCCACCCTGATGCTGGCTCCATGCATGCTTGCCTCCGGGCTGTGGAGTGAATTTCCAGGAGGGAAGCAGCCCTCTGAGAGCTCACCTTGGCTGGCTTCTGCAGCACCTCTCTCTTTAATACCCACAGGGGCTTTGGCAGGAAGTGTCCTCTGTTGGGTTTGATTTTCCACCTGAAGGAGTGTGCAGAAGCTGCACTCTGACAGTAAAAGCAAAAGGGAAGGCACTAGATCGGACTTCCCTGGCAGTCCAGTGGTTAAAACTCCCCCTTCCAATGCAGGGGTACAGGGAGGTAAGATCCCACATACCTTAGGACCAAAAAACCAAAACTTAAAAAAAGAAGACAGAAGCAATGTTGTAACAAATTCAATAAAGACTTCAAAAATGGTCCACGATCAAAAAAAAAATCTTTAAAAAAAAGTGCAGGTGCTGGAGCAGAAAGGTCAGTGTGAGGATTTTAAGAGATTGCATGGTGCAAGGGGCCCAGCACAGTGCCTGGCACACAGCAGGGCTCTGCAAGCAAGGACTGTCCTCCCTGACCCTGAGGAGTTCTCAGAGGTACCTCCTACCCCCCCCCCCACCTACCCCCTACCCAAAGCCGCATTTCAATCTGTATCCTACACTCAGGCTTCACTCCATTACACAGGGAAATTTAGCTTCATTGATATGAAGGGGCTAATTACTACATGAGACATAATTACAAGATGGGAAATGGATTTATAGATGCTGTCAGTGGGAGGGGAAGCTGCTACGGCTGCACTGTGCTCCTACAGGGCTCAAAGCTCCCCAGAGTCTTGCCCTGGGAATACTTGCCTTACCAGAGAGATGTCTTCCTAGAGAGGTCAGTGGTGGTACAGATTTCTGGACATTAAATCCATGTTTCCCTCTGAATTTGTTCCACCAACAGTGATATGCTCCACAGGGTCCCTCAACACAATAAAAATCACACTTAAGAATGTAGTTAGTCTGAAAGGAAACATATGATGAGATGATCTATCTTAAAACTAGTGGAGATTTCTGACTCCGCTGTCACCACGGCGACTGTGAGAAAGCTTGTGGCGAAGCTGGGGCAAAAAAAGGAAGCAGGTCCTGAAGTTAACCCTAGACTGTGCTTATCTGTAAAAGATGGAATCATGGATAGCACCAATTTTGAGCCGTTTCTTCAGGAGAGGACCAAGGTGCGTGGAAAAGCTGGCAACATGGGTGGTGGTGTCCTAACCGTCAAAAGAAACGAGCGTAAGATCGCTGTAACTTCCGAGGTGCCCTTTTCCAAAAGGCATTTGAAATACCTTACCAAAAAATATTTGAAGAATAATCTACGTGATTGGTTAGCTGTAGTCACTAACAGCAAAGAAAGTTATGAATTGTGTTACTTCCAGATTAATCAAGATGAAAGAGGAGGAAGATGAGGATTAAAAATTCAATCTGGAATATTTGTATAAGTTCTTAAATAAAATTTATCAGCCAAAAAAAAAAAAAAAAGAGTGGAAAGGAGAGATGCTGTCTAGACACTCTAGGGTGCTAGTGCCTGCCTTTCTTTGGGATTAGATGAATCTTGACAGAGTTATCTGTCCAGGGGCTTGCCTGATAAATATGCACTCTTAGAGTCCCTTATGGCTTAGTTTTCTTTGATCCAAAATAACATATCTTGATGGGAAGGAGGCTCAAGAGAGATGGGATATGTGTATGTGTATAGATGATTGATGATGTTATACAGCAGAAGCTAACACAACATTATAAAGCAATTATTCTTCAATAAAAAGTAGATAAATAAAATAAAATATGTATCTTGGGAATTCCCTGGTGCCCCAGTGGTTAAGACTCTGTGCTTCCAACGCAGAGGTTATGGGTTTGATCCCCAGAGAATTAAGACCCCAAATTCTGTGCAGTGTGGCCCCCCAAATTTTTTAAATAAAATAATCAAATACTATATTTTAATGCATACACATACACACACACATACACAGAAATATAAACAGATAATGAGCATATGTGGAAATTTCCATCCTTGTTGATAAGCAAAGTTAACAAATTAATTGTTGCTAGTATCTATGGAGGGATTTCCCAGGTGACAGTAGTGGTTAAAAAAAAAAACAAAAAAAACTGCCTGCCTATAAGACTCAGGTTCGATCTCTGGTTTGGGAAGATCCCCTGGAGGAGGGCATGGCAACCCACCCCAGTATTCCTGCCTGGAGAATCCCATGGACAGAGGAGACTGGCGGGCTACAGCCCATAGGGTCGAAAAGAGTCAGACTCAACTGAAGAGATTTAGCACACGCGCACACACACAGTATCTATGGAACACACTCCATGCCAAGTACTGAGCTTTGCATATATTACTGTTCATCTTCACATAACCCATGAATACATTGCAATCATCCCTAATTTACAGCTAGGAAATCAAGACTTGAAAAGGTCAACCTAGGTACCCAAGTTCACACTGGTTAATGCCAGAGCAAGGATTTGTACTCAGCCTGTCTGAGCCTAGATCCTCAGAAAAAAAGAGGAAATCCCCCAAATTAGCAATGATATAGACTCAAGACTCTCAGGAGTGTCAGGAATCTCTCTGGGATCTAGTATTCAATTCCTGATCCCCTAGTTAAGGAAATTATCTTCACTATGGTATAGGTTTAATGCACAAAGATCTTCTTTGCAGAATTACTTACTTATAATAAGGAAAAAATTGGAAATTAATTGATCAACAATAGAGGAACCATTGCATAAATTCTGGTACATCCATAAAATGGAGTATAAGTCAACCACTGAAAGTGAAAGTGAAAGTTGCTGTCGTGTCTGACTCTTTGTGACCCCATGGACTATAAAGTCCATGGAATTCTCCAGGCCAGAATCCTGGAGTGGGTAACCTTTCCTTCTCCAGGGGATCTTCCCAACCCAGGGATTGAACCCAGGTCACTCGCATTGCAAAAACTGATATGTATAGAATTTATAACAACTCAGAGAAAAGTTTATGTTATGTGGGATAAAAAGTAGCAAGATTCAAAAAATAAATATGCATTACAATCACTCCAAGAAAGAAATACGTGAAGAAAGATAAATGGAATTTCAGTTCAGTTCAGTTGCTCAGTTGTGTCTGATTCTTTGAGACCCCATGGACTGCAGCACGCCAGGCTTCCCTGTCCATCACCAATTCCTGGAGCTTGCTCAAACCATGTCCATTGAGTCGGTGATGCCATTCAACCATCTCATCCTCTGTTGTCCCTTTCTCCTCTTGCCTTCAATCTTTCCCAGCGTCAGGGTCTTTTCAAATGAGGCAGTTCTTTGCATCAGGTGACCAAAGCATTAGAGCTTCAGCTTCAGCATCATTCCTTCAAAAGAATATTCAGGACTGATTTCCTTGAGGATTGACTGGTTTGATCTCCTTGCTTTCCAAGGGACTCTCGAGTCTTCTCTAACACCACAGTTCAAAAGCATCAGTTCTTCCGTGCTCAGCTTTCTTTGTAGTCCATCTCTCACATCCATACCTGACTACTGGAAAAAGCATAGCTTTGACTAAGCGGACCTTTGTCAGTAAAGTAACGTCTCCGCTTTTTAATATGCTGTCTAGGTTTGTCATAGCTTTCTTCCAAGGAGCAAGCATCTTTTAATTTCATGGCTTCAGCCACCATCTGCAATGATTTTGGAGCCCAAGAAAATAAAGCCTGTCCCTGTTTCCATTGTTTCTTCATCTATTTGCCGTGAAGTGATGGGACTAGATGCCGTGATCTTTGTTTTTTGAAAGTTGAGTTTTAACTGAAAGGAAACACACTAAAATGTTTTGTTTTTTTTTTTTTAGCATAATTATGACTGTCAGAAACAATTTTCTGTCTTTTGTGACAGTCCTGCACTGTTTGGATTCTTAAAAGCCTTTTGAAGGCTCTGCCCACAATTGTAAGGCCTTTATTTTGAGGTCTTGCTTATCTTTCCTCACAGATGTCTGGAAAGAACCAACCATCATCACAATTTATTATTCTTATAGCTGTAAGTTTTCATACCGGGGGCTTCCCTTAAGAAGGAGGTATATGTGCCAAAGTTTCCTCATCTGTCCTGACTGATGACATCAGGTGCAGAGTAAGGCAATTTTTCTTTTTAAATAATTTTATTTATTTATTTACTTTTGACTGTGCTGAGCCATCGTTGCTGCTCAGACTTTTTAGTTGTGGTACTTGGGGCCCCTGTCTAGCTGTGTACCTGGGCTGCTTTTTGCAGTGGCTTCTCTTGTGGAGCACTGGCTCCAGGGCACACTGTGGCACAGGGGCTCAGTGGTGGCAGCTCCTGGGCTCTCAAGCACAGGCTCAATTGTTGCGGTGCACAGGCTTAGTTGTTCTCCAGCATGCGGAGCTTCCCGGATCAGGAATCGAACCCCGTGTCTCTTGCATTGGCAGGCAGATTCTTTACCACTGAGCCACCTGGGAAGCCTCAAGGGAACTTTTTAAGACTAGAAAGGGGGATGCCCAAGGGGGCAGAACTGCAGATGCATGAGTTTCCTCCACACCTGGTCACTGGTTCATTCATTCAGGCTATCAGTGAACTTTCCCTGGATGCCTACTGTGTGTCAGGCATCACACTAGGTTCTGGGAAATCAAAAATAGAAATAAAAAAGATCTAAAGTTTACATCATGTTGGCTTGTGAAGCATCCCTGCTGATCACATAAGAAAATGGGAAGAATCTAAGGCCAAAAGAAAGAGCTATCTGGCCAGTGGGTTGCCTGAAAAATGTGCCCTGTTAGAGTCCTTATGGCTTAGTAACTGAGGCTGTAACAAGTCATGGGCCGGAGAAAGAACTAGAAACCAAATCATCCAGCACTTTGCATTTACTCCTTTCTTAGTATTAATAGAAGGAGGAGAGTTGTGCAACATGAATTCTCCTTGCTGGTCTGGGATGGCAGCCTGTTTGTGATAATTTTCTATTCAGTTGGTAGTTTCATGCGCCTGCTAGGATGAATGGCTTGTCTTCTGTGGGCCAGGCTTATGTTACTACCTAAGTACTCACAGACTGGGGCAACTTATGCCCCTGACATGTTTCCTAAGACAGATGCCTATGGCCGCCCAAGGTGGTTGATAGGCTTGTCTCTCTGTTGGTGCCATACTGCTCCTGTACTTTCAGTCTAGTAGGACATTCACACCCCCTCTATGCAAGCATTTTCATACTCAAGTGAGGATCAGACAGACCTGAGCTCTGTTCCCTACTCTACCACTTACTACCTGTGACCTTGGGCAAGTTGCCTTTTCTGCTATTCAGCATATTCAAGATAAGATTTAAGGAAAGTTCAGCCTGCCTATGGGTTCCAGGGCTTTTGCGCAAGCCTAGTGAATCAAATCTGTAGGGAGGGGCTCAGAATCTGTATTTAAATGAGCATCCCAACATAGTTCTTATGACCTCAGGGTAAGTATTCAAAAAATGATAGCTTTATACACTGCAATTTACATTATCAATATCTACAGTCAGTTTAACAATGAATGACATCACCATTGCCTACAAGAGCGATAAGTATAACATTACACATCTAGATAATTAAAGGGCTATTCTGAGATTTTTCTTGAAGCAGCAGTCTTCCCCAAAGGTGAATTAAGGTCTCTAAATCTAAAACACAAAATGATGAACTATAAATTGCAAATGAGCACTTTTTCTTCTTCTACCTACTAATGTTTCAAAAATTTCAGAGTCTGGTCATATTTAAGCAACTCTATCAAGTCATGTACACTGTAGGACTTTGTATATATTATTTCACCTTCAGAATTATGTTAAATTCACACATGCAACTTCAACACAGGTATACCTTTCTAAATGTAATAGACTCAGGAACATGACCCCTGCAAACCTCAGGAAGTGATAACATATGTTTTCATCACTCAATTTATTCATCCTTTTAAATATTTATATCCAACTGTGATCAATCATGTCTATTTTATATTATGAGTTTTGTATAATCTTTTTCACAAATACTTTGGCGTCATTTCTGAAGCATCACTTCTCTTCTAATATCTGTTTTTCCAACTCATTAAACTGATACTTTCTCCTTAGTATAAAATTGCCAACATCAATGAGGTGTGAATTCATCCTCCTGGGTTTTGCTGCTGTATGAATTCTCTGGAGCACCATGAGTCATGACTTGTAGATGAGAAACTTTCCCCATTTTTGTTCATTGATGTCTTAGAACAAGCTGTCCTTAAGAGTTTCTCCATGTCAAATGAGGGTTGTGCCCCATCTGAAGGTGTGTCCATGTTCAGTAGACTGCTGGGCTTTTCCGTATGAATTGTCCTGTGTTTTGGTTCCTTTTTGAGGTGGCCTCTTTGTATTGCCATTGGTCTTTTATCCATGCATTTATTTTTCAGGGAGAGACTCATCAAATGGCCTTCCACAACCTTGCTTTGGAAGATCCTGCTTGTCCCTACCATGACCCCAGGCTCCAGCAGAAACAATCCAGGCAGGACCCCCAAAGTGGGCCCCTTCCAAAGGAATAATAACAATATCAACTATTCACCTGCATTATGTTAAACACTTTGTGTACTTTAACTCATTTAATCTTCAAAAGAACCTTTCAAAGTGGATTATTATAATCTCTATTTTAAACATTTGGTTCAGAGAGGTGAAACAGTTTGTTCAATGTTACAAACCTTTGGAGACTAATGACAGTGCATCCAATTTCTATACCCCTGCCGCCATTCCCTGTCACTTTTCATCCTGTTCCTTATGACCTGATGGGAGCCCAAACCTTGCCATGGGGACATCCACAGTTACTTTCAACCCAGGCTTAGCCCTAAGGCTGTCTCCAGCCCAGCTGGACTTGCACCACAGAGCGGCTTTATTCTCCAGCCTCTCTGTTCCTCCATAACCATTCTCTGAGAGATGAGATAATCATGAAGTTACTTTCTGCTGCTCCAGGCATCTCCTGCAACTCCAGTGCCCTCAACACACTACAGTCTCCCAGTTCTAATTATCACCAGGCTGAGCGGGGCTTTGGAAAAATCCCAAGGCAAAAGATAACTAAATTAAAAGCCATGATAGTAAAGACATATTATCTCTCTGTATAAAAAAAAAAAATGCCCAAAGTTTACAAGTTTAAAATAAAAACACTTATTCTATCACAGTTCCTAAGGGTCAGAAATCTGAATGTGGCTTAGCTGAGGGCTTCTGGTTCGAGTTCTTTCATGAGGTTGTAGTCAAGCTGTTGTCCAGGCATGTGGTCTCATAGGCTTGACTAGAACTGGAGGCTCCAATTCCAAGCTCGTGCACGTGGTTATGAGACTAAAGACCTTAGTTTCTTGCCCTGACACGTGGGTCTCATGGCATCTTGCAACCCTCATTGCAAGCGACCCAAGAGAAAGAGGAAGAGAGAGTGCACATAAGGTGCAAAACAGTCTTTTTATACCCTAACCTCGAAAGTGCCCTCATATCACTTCTGCTGGATTATTTGCTAGAAATGAATCACTAGTCACTCAAAGAGAGGAAATTACACCAGGGCATGGACACGAGGCGATAGCAAACACTGGTGGCCATCTGTGAGGTGCACTGGACAGAATCAGTTACTGCCACCAGCCCCCATAAAATCATACACACTGGGACTTCTCAGTGGTCCAGTGGTTAAAAATCTGTCTTGCAATGCAGGAGACATGAGTTCGATTCCTGTTCAGGAAACTAAGAGGGGCATGCCGAGGAGCAGCTAAGCCAATACACAACTACTGAGTCCACGCTTGGCGTGCCTTCAAATAAGACCACATCCCTGGCTAACAGCTTGACTGCAATCTCATGAGAGAAAGCCCACACCACAATGATGACTCAGCACAACAGAAAAAGCCCATACACGCTAACTTTGTTCTCTTCCTGAAGTTTAATTTCCTTCTGGGCAATAACTCTTACTATATCTCCTGATTGATTTTTGGAGTCCCTTACCAACAGGATAGTATAATAGTTGACATCCATCAGTTGCTTGAAGAAGCGAAGTGAAGTTGCTCACTTGTGTCCGACTCTTTGCAACCCCATGGACTGTAGTCTACCAGGCTCCTCAGTCCATGAGATTTTTCCAGGCAAGAGTACTGGAGTGGGTTGCCATTTCCTTCTCCAGGGGATCTTCCTGACCCAGGGATCGAACCTGGGTCTCCCGCATTGTAGGCAGACACTTTACCGTCTGAGCTAGTTCCTTAGCCCCTTCTAAATGCTGGGTCAAACACCTCACTAAACTTGAAAGATGCAGAAACTGAAGCTTAGAGAGGAAAAGTAACTTGCCCAAGATCTCATAGCTAATAACAAGCAGGGGTGTGATTTAAAGCCAAACCATCTGACTCCAGAACCTGGTTCTCTTTAGCATGTTGACGTGTGCACACTCCTGGTTTCTGTCTCAGCTGTGTCCCATTTTGCAACGACCATGACTCCTATGACTTGGGAGTGGTGGCAAATGCTTTGGACAAAAGGAAAATCTGTTTCATTTTAGGGATTCTCTCCACCTGCTGTGTAAATTGGAGGGAAGACATTACTGGGGAGTAGATAAGTGGGTGCCTAAACTAGCAGGAAGTTCCACAAAAATTCTAAGTATAAAAACAAATTGAAGATGGAAAAGGAAATAGTCTGTCAAGATCCCTTGCTCCTTCACTTCACTCCTAGCCAGCTGTGGTCAGGCTGGCTCACCTGTCTCCTGGGCTCCTGAACTATGCTTCCTACAAGCTAGATGTACTTGAGATTCCCAGAGCCAATGCTGAACAAATTGATGGATTGCTCCCTACTATCTCAGACACCTTGCAAAAAGCTTTACCTACACTGAGTCATTTAATTCCTACATATTTTTCTGCTCATGTGCACACATCATCTTGAGGTGGCTCACTGGGAATAATCACTGTAACAAGGGCAACAGGGCTCCTGGAATGACCTTGGTAAAAGCTAGAGGGTCTCATTCTTCTCCCCCAGAGAACACACACAAGATTGACCACAAGGCAAAAGAGGACAAATGGGTCAGGGAAAATCCATCTTGGACCTCATTCAAGTAAACTCAGGCATATAGTGAGCTGAGGCCACAGTCACATGACTGGCAAGGAGCTGGCAGAATGTGAGCAGGCAGGGACCAAGCTGAGGGAGCTGAATCCCTGGAGCATTCCCTGGAACAACCACGTGGCTGGCTGGATGCAAAATGATCAGCTCATGCTCATGGTGGTTTAGCTGGTGCAGGCATCAAATCTTCCCAATCTACAGATGAGATCATGGCGGAAGGAATCCAAGTGGGTTCAGCCTTCTTGGCTTCAGATAACTGGTCTCTTCACAGCAAAACTCAAGCCAGAAGGACCAAGTATCTCTTTTTACTATGCCAGAAGAGCAAAAGAGTTGCTAATAATTAAATAAGGTGTTAGGACCTCAGTCACTTAAGCTGGATTTAGGGCAGTGCTTGAATTCCCACAGAGAGCTAGAGTCCTCTGTGGGCCCCCCAGGCAGAAGCCTAATCATCAGAATGGTACCAGCATAGTGGGGTTGGGAGTGGGAAAAGGGAGGGGAAAGAAAAAGAAGGGAAGAAAAGGGGACTGAAAATGTGTCTTTCTGAGAATTCAGATTTACCCCCAAGCATGCCATATCCAAGTCTAAAGAAGCAAGACTAATCCCAGGCCCCACTGGTCTGAGACTGCAGATGGAGGAAACCTTGACCAGCAGGATTGGTTTGAGAGTTTGGAGGAACTGAGACTCCACATAGAAAGCATCAGTGAGTCTAATTCAGAGGAGCAAGGGTGGAGGGGAGTAGTCAGAATCTGTTGACCCCACTGTAGGAAAAGCCCTTGTCCCTGTACATGTATCTCAAGATATCAAGCTAAGAGATCATGAGCTCAGTAACCAAGCTGTATAGACAAAAATGAAAAGGGATCTTGGTTTCCAATTGTGCAATTGCCACTACTTGCTCTACAGCTCCTGGCAGATCACTTGGCTTCTCTGATCCTTGGTTTACCTGTGAGGGACAAGCCCCTAGACTGCAAGGGTTTTGTCTGATGTACTCATTCTCTTTATATCAAAGACCTAGCAGAGGGACGTCCCTGGTGGTCCAGTGGTTAAGAATCCACCTTGCAATGCAGGTGACAGGGATTCAATCTCTGGTCAGGGAACTAAGATCCCACATGCTGCGGAGCAACTAAGCCCACGTGCTGTAACTACCAAGCCTGTGTGCCACAACTACCGAAGCCCACGTGCTCTGAAGCCCACATACCGCAACTAGAGAGTCTTTATACTGCAATGAAAGATCTGCACGATGCAATGATGATCCCGCGGGATGCAACAAAGACCCGAAGCAGTCAAATAAATAATACATAAAAAAAAAAAGACCTAGCACACAGTAAGAGCTTAATAAATATTTGGTGAATTAACTAATTAATTACACTCCTTGGAAGGCTATGAGAATCAAACATTAGACTTGAATGTTATGTCACAGAGATTTTAGTTAAGATAATGCTACAGAATCTTAACCACATGGAGGTCTGATCATCAAACTGAAATGGACTAAAGCCTGCTAATGGGCAGGAAGCTACCGTCCTGCCTTCTCTCTGTGTCTGAAGCAAGGGATTTGCCTTCCTTCCCCGAGGTGGACATGGCCCTAAATTACCTGTTGTTTAGTTGTTCAGTCATGTCTAACTCTTTGCAATCCACCAGGCTCCTCTGTCCGTGGGATTTCGCAGACAAGGATACTGGAGCGAGTTGCCATTTCCTTCTCCAGGGGATCTTCCCAACCCAGGGATCAAACTCGGGTCTCCTGCATTGGCAGGCAAATTCTTTACCACTGAGCCACCTGAAACATAGTGAAGAACTTAAGGGTGGTGAAAACCTCTGGAACTGAGAGTAAGCTTAGTGGTGCTCTCTATTGAGGGGAATCAGAAAGAACATAAGGGCCAATAAGGGCGCCATTGGATGTCTTTTTTATTACTTTTCATTATGGATTAGAGATTTCTATGCAACAGAAGAGACTGATAAGAGGTGGGAAAGATAATAACAATTTCTTATCTATAGTGTCTTTGTTAAATCTCTTAATCAATGAACTTGAGATGTCACCTCACTTGCTCTTGTGGGGCTACTTGGCTTCATGAGGGTAATAAATTTCCCAAGTCTCTGCAAGCTGAATTAATTTCTCTATATGACCTAGAAGTCCATGTCTAAAGGCAAAAGGATCACAACTGCCCTGGAGTTCCAATGGTTAAGACTCCAGGCTCCCAGTGCAGGGGGCACAAGTTTGATACCTGGCTAGGGAAATTAGGTTCCACATGCCATGCGTGCCATGCCAGCCAAAAATAATAAACATTTTAAAAACAAAGGGAAGGGGATCCTTTGACAAGTAACAGAGATAAGGGAGAGAACATCCATGGAAGAACATCCACCTGCACCAGATCACCCCAGCTGCTCATGAACATGTTGATGGTAAGTCTTCACCCCAGCTCCACTAAATCACGCTGTCCAGGGAGAGGATGAAGAAAGAGCAGGAAGGATGTCCAGTGCCCCCTTGGTAGAAAGTTAGAAAAGGGTCCAGAAAGACCTGTGCATAAGGAAGTTCCAGCCAAATAGAGTGCTATCTAAAACAGACTAACTAGAGATGCAAGCCTCTTTTGAGCCCACTCTAGGTCAAGCGGAGGTACTGAAAGGAAGTGAACTGAAGTGAAAGTCACTCAGTCGTGTCCGACTCTTTGCGACCCCACGGACTATAGTCTGCCAGGTTCCTCTGTCCATGGAATTCTCCAGGTAAGAATACTGAAGTGGGTTGCTTTGCCCTCCTCCAGGGAATCTTCCCAACCCAGGGATCAAACCCACATCTCTTATGTCTCCTGCTAGTGGTTCTTTACGACAAGCACCGCCTGGGAAGCCCACTGGTAGCAGAAAGAGGCTTCTTATTTGCCATGTTGATGGGGTCCATGGGTGGGTCTGCATAGTCTTAAGGTTTTTCTTCAATTGATACAAACTCAAGAGGAATGCTGCTCTGGGCAAGCTTTCCCCTGCTGTCACTTCCCACAACTCTAACTCAGATTTGCTGAGACTGACAGAGTTGCCAGAGGAGCCAGCCCAGCTGTCTGGTACCTGTAGTTTAAAATAATCTTCAGCGTTTTCCAGGCTGACTTCTGAATATCTGCAGCTCTAATTGATGAGTAATCTTCATGTTGTTACATGAATGTAAAAACAGCTACCTCAAGGATGCAGTGGGTCTGGGACTTCCCTGGTTTCCCAGTGGATAAAAATCTGCCTGCCAGTGAAGGGGACACAGGTTCAATCCTTGGTCTGTGACGATCCAGGAACTAAGCTCCTATGCCACAACTACTGAAGCCTGGAGCCTGTGCTCCAGAACAAGAGAAGCCATCGCAACAAGAAGCCTGAGCACTGTGACTAGAGAGCAAACCCTGCTTGCCGCAACTAAAGAAAGCCTGAGCACAGCAATGAAGACCCAGCACAGCCAAAAATAAATTTAAAAAAAGAATATGTTTGGCCTTCCCTGGTAGTCCAGGGGTTAAGACTCTGCACTTCCACTGCAGGGGGCTCGGGTTCCATCTCTGGTCAGGGAACTAAGATCCCTGCAGGCCAAGAGGCATAGTCAAAAAATTAAATTAAAAAAGAAAGAAGATTATTGCCCCGGCTGCTGTCTGCAAAGCGTGCTCATATTGTTCTTGTCACCTGCTGACCCCAGCTCATCCAATCTCTCCCCTCCAGGGGCCACAACCTACCTGTGCTTTGAGCCACTAAGTACCACATCTTTGTCTATTTACTAAAAGATACCCTAAAAAACAGTTTGAACCTAGAGAATAACAAGGGGATTTCATCACAGCTGCTTATTTTCTTTATTTCTTTTTCTTGGGGATTTCTCTGCTTCAGCCACCTCAGGGGGCAGGTACGACAAAACAACAGAAATGAAAACACTGAGCCACATTAAAATGCTCTACCAGCACCTGCCAAATCCTCAGCCTTTGGAGAATAAGCTGATGGAAAGTACACCTGTCCCTCTGCTAGCGACACAGAGTGTAGGCTCAGACTGATGGTTCTGGGCTTAAGCCCAGGAGTTTAATGACAATGATGATGATAATTATTATAATAACTAACTTTTATTGAGTGCTTTCTATGTGCCAGACACAGGACCGTGCATCATATATGTATATCTATACCTATAAAACCTCATTTAATTCTTTCTGAAGTCCTGTGATACAGTAATATTATTACCTCCATCTTATAGAGGAGGAAATTGAGGAACAGAGGGTTTCAATAACTTGAAGAGAAACCCAACTCAAACTCGCTTCCTCCAAGGAGATGTGTTGGCTCATAGAACTCAGAAGATGGGGTGGAGTCATGTTAGAGATGGTTTCAAGCACATCTGGAATCAGGGGCTCAAGTGATGTCTCTGAGGAACTTTGTCAACCTCTCTGTCTCTAAGTTCTACTTCCCTCTCAGTATTGACTTCATTCTTTGTCCCTACGGTGGGGCTTCCAGATAAACACGTTGAACTCCAGGTTTACCTAATCCAGCACCGTTGAAGCTATGCCTGACAATAGGCAAAGTACTGACAAACTTAGAAGAACCCTTTAATCCTTGCTCTCAAGTCAGCCAGACCCACACACCCAACCATGTCACTTACTCCCTTCCTTAAAACTCACCCTGCCCTTTGTTGTCACCCACAGGATAAAATCGAATCTCTTTAGCAGCCTCACCCCCACCTCCCGACCTGGTCTTGTGGGTCTCTCACTTCACTCTCCATGACCCTCCAGCAGATGCTCTGTGTTCCTGGCAGGCAGTAGTATTGACACCTCCTGGATGTTATCTTTGTTGTGGGGGGCAGCTATGCTAGGCCTTCCTTGCAGAGGGCAGGTTCTCTAGTTTCAGAGCACAAACTCTAGAGCACGTGCGCTCAGTAGCGGCGGCACTCGGGCTTAGCCGTCCCGCAGCAGGTGGGATCTTCGTTCCCTGACTAGGGATGGAATCTGTGTCCCCTGCTTTGGAAGGCAGATTTTTAACCACTGGACCACCAGGGAAGTCCCTGGATGTCCTTTTACACCTCCATGCCTTTGTTCCTGTCGTTTCATTGACCTGCAGAACCATATGAAAGCGTTAGTTGCTCAGTCATGTCCAACTCTTTGTGACCCCATGGAGTGTAGTCCGTCAGGCTCCTCTGTCCATGGAATTTCCCAGGCAAGAATAGTGGAGTAGGTTGCCATTTCCTTCTCCAGAATCATATACCTACTTCTGATTCCTCCTGGAAAATACTTATTCATCTTTAGAAATTCAAATCAAGTCTTTCTTCCTCCATAAAGCTTTTCCTGGAACCCAAGGTATGGGTGATCCCTTCCTTCATAGCTCCCTCATTCCCCTTGTTTGTACCATTTTATAGCTGAACTTGTTTAATTGCATTGAAAATGATCTCCTGTTTTTTTTTTCTATCAGATTAGAGCCCCTCAAAGGCAGGAATCATGTCCTCCTTATTTACAGAACCCTAGTACCTAGTACACAGCCAGCACACACCATGGTAACATTCAATGAATGTTTGTTGAATTATTGGACGGGTGGGGTAGACAATTAACACGATATGAGTATCAGGGTAACTGCTCTTGTGATATAAGGAGGTTAAATCCTGATCTAAGGGTACAACCCCTCCCAAAAGAAAAGGAAGGAAGGTTAACACATTAGTTAAGAGCATGGGTTTTGGAATAAAAATCTGGATTTGAATTCTGTGTCTGCTGCTTGCTGTGCCTCAGTATTTACATACATGTGTGCTAAGTCCCATCGATTACATCCGACTCTTTGTGACCCCATGGGCAATAGTCCGCCAGGCTCCTCTGTCCATGGGATTCCCCAGGCAAGAATACTGCAGTAGATTGCCGCGCCCTCCTTCAGGGGATCTTCCCCACCCAGGTATCAGACCCACATCTCTTACACCTTCTGCATTGACAGGTGGGTTCTTTACCACCAGCACCACCTGGGAAGCCCGTACTCAACCGCAGTGAATCTCAGTTTCCAAATTTGGACACTAAGAGTAGGAATATCTGCCTCATGGGTCACTGTGTAGGTTAAGTAAGATAATATACACTTGAAGGAAAGCAGAGGAAGTTGTGCTATTTAGTTGGCACTAGAAATTCTGTTAAGATGAGAATTGTGTTTGCTCAGAAGCTCCCCTGACAAGGAGCTTAGGGTAGGAGATGGGACCATGAGAAGTGAAAGTTGCTCAGTCGTGTCCGGCTCTTTGCAGCCCCATGGGATTCTCTAGGCCAGAATACTGGAGTGGGTAGCCTTTCCCTTCTCAAGGGGATCTTCCCAACCCAGGGATCAAACCCAGGTCTCCCTCATTGCAGGTGGATTCTTTACCAGCTGAGCCACAAGGGAAGCCCAAGAATACTGGGGTGGGTAGCCTATCCCTTCTCCAGCAGATCTTTCCAACCCAGGAATCGAACTGGGGTCTCCCACATTGCAGGCGGATTCTTTACCAACTGAGCTATAGGGGAAGCCCAGGGACCGTGAGAGGTGTTGCTGAAATATCAGCAAGGAAAAGGAAAATGTTTTTCAAATGAAACTGTGTATTTTGGAATAACTTTAGATTTAGAGAAAAATTGTAAAGAGAGTCCAGAGAATCCCCATACACCCTTCACCCAGTTTCCCCCAATGTTTACATCTTACATGAGACATTTGCCAAAACTGAGAAATTAACACAGTACAGTGCTATTCACTAAACTTTGGATTTTACTCAGATTTCACCAGTTTTCTACTAATGGCCTTTTTCTGTTCCAGGATCCAGTCCAGGCTACCAGATTGCATTTGGAAATTACTTTTCATTCATAGAGGAGAGGAAAATTATGGCAGTTTCAAAGCAAGCCAGGATGGGTTGGGGAGGAGAAAGAGAGAGAGGAATGGGAGTGAGAGATGGAGAAGGAAAGAAGAAAAGGGGAGGGAGAGGAGAGAGAGAGAGCTTCTCCAATCGCGCTGTGTGGGCCGCTCGCTTTGAGTCCCTCTGCATCCTACACTCTGACTGTGTGAAGGCTGACATGAGAAGTCACAGCTGTGGAAAGGGAGGAAGTGCCCTGAATTTCAGGTCTGGGACGATCTAGTGCAAAAGGAAGGACAGAGAAGTCTGAAAGCAGGTTTGACCTTGGAAGCACACATCTCCAGATTCTGCAGGAGGAGTTCAGATTTCTAGAGGCTGCAGAGTAGGCTGGGTGGGGAGAAACCAATTTTATCGATATCTAGAGGGACAGGAAGACCCCCTCCCTGTTGGCATCTGCCTGATATGGTAGTAACTCAAAATGCTCATTATTGGTATTATTCATCTAATCCTCACATCCCTTCTTTTTTTACTTTTTAATTTTTGGCCACGCAGCACGTGGAATCTTAGTTCCCCAGGGATCGAACCCATTCCCCCTGTATTGGAAGTACAGAGTCTTTACCACTGGATCGACAGGGAAATCCCTCAGATCCCTTCTTAAGGAGTGAACCTTAGCTATCAACTCAACCCCCCAAAGCAGACTCTATTAGGTAGAGTCTGCTCCACTCTATCTCCACTCTTGATTCAGGCTCTTCCACTTAACATCACCTACTAGAGACTTCATGCAGACCACAATGGATTCACCACCAAGAGAGCCCACTTCAAGTGTTGAACCATGTCCAGGTTACTGATAATGACCATGAGGATAACTTGTGGGTCCCCAGGGCCCAGCAACAGTGGGAAGGATGAGCTAGTGATGTGGGTAGGGTAACCAAGAACCATGATAAAAACCACAGAACCTGAACTTTCACAGGAAGATCCTGAGTTCCCCTGCCTCCTTCCTCCTCCTAAAAGACATTTTCCCCCTCCCTTCCTGCATCCCAAGGTCTTCCCTGATAGCTCAGTTGGTAAAGAATCCATCTGCAATGCAGGAGACCCTGGTTCGATTCCTAGGTCGGGAAGATCTGCTGGAGAGGGATAGGCTACCCACTCCAGTATTCTTGGGCTTCCCTTGTGATTCAGATGGTAAAGAATCCACCTGCAATGCAGGAGACCCTGGTCCAACCCCTGGGTTGGGAAGATCCCCTGAAGAAGTGAAAGGCTACCCACTCCAGTGTTCTCTCCTGGAGAATTCCATGGGCTGTATAGTCCATAGGGTTGCAAAGAGTTGGACACAACTGAGAAACTTTCACTTCCACTTTCCTACATCCCCACTTTGCCCCGGGACCAGGTCCAGGAGTAACCTGAAGACCTGGCTGACTCTCTTCACTAGAGCGATGCGAGTGAGGGGTAGGCAGAGGACGCTGCCAAAGAGGCCAGTGTCACAGACTGAATTCCAAGAGCAGGAGCCAAGGGCACCAGCTCTAAATCAGTCATTCTTTTTTCTTTCACTGAATTGATCAGTATCCTTTGTATCATGTAAGAATATTAATAATCTTTTGCATTCTAAAGTGCTTTTACATCCATTATTCAAAGAAGTATGTAGGGTGTGCCCATTTTACAGATGGAGAATCCATGTCTCAAAAGGGTAAGGGGGGGACTTCCCTGGTGGTCCACTGGTTAAGACTCTGCACTTCCACTGAAGGGGGCTTGGGTTTGAATCCCAGTCAGGGGGAACTATTAATAGATCCCACACGTGAAAACTAAGAGTTCACATGCTAAAACCAAAATGATCCTGCATGACTCAATGAAGCTGGAAGATCTTAAGTGTCACAATTAAGACTCAGCACAGCCAAATAAATAAGAATTTTTAAAAAGACTGCATTTCGAAAAGACTGCATTTCCATTGCAGCCACTGTAAGGGGATGGGCTCAATCCCTGGCTGGGGAAGTTCTGCATGCCAAATGGTAAGGTCACAACATTTTTTAAAAAGGTTAAGAGATTGCTCAAAGATCGCCCAGTTAACCAGAGGATTTGAGACCTTCTAGAAGTTGGTCGCTCCCTCTTGGACCCAGGTGCCCCTGTGAGCTGCCATCACTGATGATTCCCTGAAAAGAGTGACTCCTAGTCCCTCAGCAAAAAGCAGGAGAGCTCAGAATCAGAACATAGAGACATTCACAAATGTCAACATTTTAGCTTTAACAAATTTATCTGAAAGCACATTTCTCCAAAACAATTTATTCCTAAACAGTTAAAGCAACGAAGTGGTGGGGAGAGACAGTTGTCAAAAAATGAATTGAACAGACAGGATAACAGACAGGTTAAGGGGAATAATTAGAGGCTTTTTTCCTTGTTATTCAACAGCTTCTTTTTCAGGCCTGTCAATCACTGTTTATCACACTTGAACCAAAACAATGATTTTTTTTTTTTCCTTCTCTGAGGCCAAGAGGACCTACTGGGGAGATAGTCACTAACACTGAGGCAGAACCAGCATGACATATAGGCTGGAGCTGGGCAGCTTAAAAGTTTTCACAGCAACATGGAAACAAGGAGGCCTATGCCAGTGGGAATGGCCCATGCCAGTCGCCAATAATACACCTGGCAGAAGGGGAAGCAGACATTTTCCAAGCTCCTACTATGGGCTGGCATTCTTCATTAAAACTTCTCAGCAACCCTGCCAGATAGACATTCTTATTCCCACTTCAAAGATAAAAATGCTGAGGCTCAGTGATGTTAAAAAGCACACACACAAAATAAACTGCACAAAGCTAAATCAAGAAAGTGCAATGCCAATGAAACTGCATGCCCATTTTTGCAACTTAAGATGAGTGTCAGAATCCCAATAGTAGGCTGTGGGTCAAGCAAGTCCCTGTCCTACCAGGACTCTGGGGACTAAGGCAGAGTAATCAACCTGGTTCCAGATAAGGGATGAGGCAGAGGAAGAGCAACTATTGGACTCAGGGGCTGGGGGCTGGGAAGGGGGCTCACTCTTAGCAAACTAGGTACCTAACTCAGGTGACAACACAGCCACATGCAAATCCTGCCAAATGAAGCCCTGGACCTTTGGATGGAGCTTAGCTATTGACCCATCTTGGAAGAACTGAGCATAATAGAGGAAGAGAATGGAGTGTTAAGGGAGCACAGAGGGGAAGAATGTGATCCAAGATGAGCAGAGAAGACTCTCCAGAGGAAGGGATAACTGAGTTGAGTGGTAGCCATGTGAAAGTGGAGAGAGGAAAAGAGAAGAGAATTCCCAGCAGGGAAGACAATAAGCAAAGACACATGCGCCAGTAACAGCATGAGGGAGGGAGAAAACTATAGTTGGATGTAACCTGAGTGAAAAACTAGAAGAAAGAAATGATCACTCATAGGCAATAGCTTCTCACTGTTAACTTCAACGGGATGCTTACCACATGCCTGGTATGTCTAAGATCTTTACATATATTATCCATTCATTTGTTCCACAGATATTTATTGAACACGACAAGGGTGGGCTATATGACATGCAGGGCTCAGTACAGGGTGAAAATGTGGGGGCCCTTGTTCAAAAGCAAGAAGATTTTTACTTTCCTCTGTGGCTTCTCTCTCCACCGTCATGGTATCTTTTTTACTTGCTGTTTAATGTTGCATTCTTGAAGCAAAGACGTACTAGCAGCGCAAGCACAGACCATCGCAAGTGCCCCATGCCCCATCCTGATGTAATAGAGGCAGTGCGAGCATGCAGCCATTATAGCGCTGCCGTTATCGCGAGGTTGGAGGTCCCGCTCTGCCAACAGTGAGCCTGGAAGAGGTCCTCTTGGCAGAGAGTGGGGTGAGAGGTGGATCTCAGCCTTCTCCCCTGAGCCCTTCAGGCCCTCTGGTGTCGGGCCAGCAGGTGAACTTCAGGGGCCAGTTACAGGCTAAGGGCTATATCCTGCAGAGATCCAGAGCTCTCACCACAGCTGCCCCTGGGCAGGCACAGGCCTTGAAGTAACAGTGAACCTCTCCCCCATCCCCAGCTCCAAGACATAATGGTAGCAGCAGTAGCGGTCTCCACGGTTTGCCGTCCATGGAGGCCTCAGCAACTGGAGTATATGGACACTGCTATTAAGGCAAAGCTTCAACCAGCTTCAGTCTCACTGTACAAGTTTCAAAAATTGACCCAACTTAGATCAGCTGTGGCCAAGTGCTAAAGAATCCGCCTGCCAATACAGGAGACTCAGAAGACGTGGGTTTGATCCCCGGGTAGGGAAGATCCCCTGGAGTAGGAAATGGCAGCCCACTCCAGTATTCTTGCCTGGAAAATTCCATGGACAGAGAAGCCTGGCGGGCTACAGTCCATAGGGTCACAAAGAGTTGGACGCAAGTTATGAGCACATGAACTCAAGCACTTAAAGTTCAATATTGCTAGACATTAGACAGGAGGTGGCCAGAGGTCAGGGTTAAATTGCAAGGACATTACACATCATTTCTTCTGATCCGCCTCTGTGGTTGGGGCTAGTCTCAAAGAAGGGGAGCTGTTGTGAGCTGGGAATTCACCTGATTGGTATTTGTTTACAACATGTATTCCTATAGATCTCCTACGAATGATTCTCTGAAGTTTAAAAACCTGAGAGCCAGCTATATCTGGTCATCTGGCTCCCTCAAGGATGACAGCTGGGCAGGATCTGAGAATGGGCTCTGAGGATGTCACCAGCTGAGACCTGCCTCTGCAGCTGGGCCTGGGCACTGCTGAGAGGATCCAGACTGCCTGCTGAACGAACACCCTCAGGCAGGATAACCAGCCCAGGTTGGGATCTCGTTTCCCTTAGCCAGAGCCTAGACCTCAGAGGACAAAAGTTGAGCCTCTTTCTTGTCAGAACAGAGAACAACATTTGTCTTGGTGGAGATTTATAGGAATGTGGTGAACTGACTGTGACCTGAAGACTGCAACAACTAACCCTGCCCCTCTCTCCCCTTTCTTATAAGAGGGCTTTGCTTTAAGCTTTCAGGGAGTTGGGTTTTTTTTTAAGGCATGAATCGCCCATCTCCTTGCATGGTTCTGAAATAAACCTTTCTCTGCTGCAAACTCTAACATTTTGATATTGTTTGGTCTCGCTGTGTGTCAGGAACACAGACTTGCATTTGATCACACTGAGCCTTGGGCCATGGGCACATACATGTCTGACTCTGCGACCTTCTCCATGTCCATGCCAAAATCTCCTCTGGGACCCAAGGTGGCAGGGTAAGGGAGGAGGAGCAGGTAGGTAAGAAATCATTCCAAAAAAAAAAAAAAAAAAAGAAATCATTCCAAAGATGTGAGGAGCAGCAGAGGTGGGATCACATGTGAACTGGGGTTCCAGACTCCAAGAGCACGCTCCATTGTCCCATCAGACCTGACTTATAAAAAACAAAAATTATTTCAAGACTGCAACCACAGAGCACTAAACTCCAGTTGCACAGGCTCTCCCTTCTGAGAGTGGGCCCTGTGAAACTGTGCTGGTTTTAGCCTGTGAAGCCGTCCTTGAAGTATTATCATATAGCAGTGTTAGTTGTGAATCGTGTTTGACTCTTTGCAACACCATGAACTGTAGCCCACCAGGTTCCTCTGTCCATGGGATTCTCCAGGCAAGAATATTAGAGTGGATTGCCATTCCCTCCTCCAGAGGATTTTCCCAACCCAGGGATTGAACTCAGGTCTCCTGCATTGCAGGCAGATTCTTTACTGTCTGAGCTACCTATATGTTAGTTCTATTCTTGACTCTAGGATATAGCAGTGGACAGAACAGAATAGATATAAGTTCCACTGTCTTGCAACTTACATTCAAGTGTGTGTGTTGCGGGGGGTAGGGGGAGGAAACCAGCAAAATAAATGAAGCAAATAGATGGTATGTTCAATGGTGATAAATACGATGGAGGAAGTGAGGCAGGAAGACGGCATAATGGTGCTGGAGAATGTGCATTTTTTAAAAGGGAATTTATAAGCTCACGAAGAAGGTAACTTTTGAGCAAAGATTTGAAGGAAGTAAGAGAATAAAGAGCGTAGGAAAGAGAACATTCCAAGACAAAAGAGCAAATACAGAGACCTTGAATCAAAAGTATTCTTGGCTTGTTCAAGAAGGCCTGTGTGATTAGAATACGACAAATGAGGGGAAGCTGGTAGATGAGGTCAGAAAAGAAACAAAAGATGCAGATCAAGTCAGGCCTTGTAAGCAGTTAGGAAGACTTGGGCTTTGGCTTTGAGTATGATGGGAACCTTGGGAGCGTTTTGAGGAGAGAAGTAATATGATCTAATGTATTTTAAAAGGCTCACTCTGGCTGCTATGTGAAGAAGAGATGACTGAGTTGACTGAGTTGAGCCTCAAATTTTGAGTTGGTAGCCATACAAGTGAAAGTGGAAGATAAGGACTAGAAAGACGGGGACTTCCATGTAGTTAAGACTCCACATTTCCAATGTAGGGGAAGTGGGTTCGATCTCTGGTCAGGGAATTAAGACCCCACATGCCTTGCAGACAAAAAATTAAACTAAAAAATAAAGAGGGCTAGAAAGACAGCATGAACCAGGGACTATTGCAATAATCCAAGGGAAAGATGATGGTATCTTGGACCAGAGTGGTAGCAGTGAAAAATTATCTGATCCTGGATATATTTTGAAAGGAGAATCAACATTATTGTTGTTATTTAGTTGTTGAGTCCTGTCCAAATCTTGCAACCCCATGTACGATAGCAGGCCAGGCTCCTCTGTCCTCCACTATCTCCTGGAGTTTGCTCAGATTCATGTCTGTTTAGTCAGTGATGCTATCTAATCATCTCATCCTATGCCACCTCCTTCTTTTGCCTTCAGTCTTTCCCAGCATCAGGGTCTTTTCCAATGAGTCAACTCTTTGCATCAAGTGACCAAAGTACTGGAGCTTCAGCAACAGTCCTTCCAATGAATATTCAGAGTTGATTTCCTTTAGGATTGATGAATTTTCTCACAAATTAGATAAGGGTAATTTGTGCAAATGAGCAAAAATGAGGACTCAAAATGTACTCCAAGAATTTTGACCAGAGCAATTGAAAGAATGTTGCCATTAATCGAGATGGGGAAGAATATCGATGATGATGATTTTAAGAGAAAATTGGAAGTTCACTTTCAAACAGATTAAGTTAAAGAAGCCTATTAGGCTTCTAAGTAGAGATAACAAGTAGACAGTTCTATATAAGCCTAGAGTTTGAGGACAGTATATGGACTGGAGATATAAATGCAGGAATAGTTAGCATATAAATGGGAAGACTCTTGAGAGTCCCTTGGACTGCGAGGAGATCCAACCAGTCCATTCTAAAGGAGATCAGTCCTGGATGTTCTTTGGAAGGAATGATGCTAAAGCTGTAACTCCAGTACTTTGGCCACCTCACGCAAAGAGTTGACTCATTGGAAAAGACTCTGATGCTGGGAGGGATTGGGGGCAGGAGGAGAAGGGGACGACAGAAGATGAGATGGCTGGATGGCATCACTGACTCGATGGACGTGAGTCTGAGTGAACTCTGGGAGTTGGTGATGGACAGGGAGGCCTGGTGTGCTGCGATTCATGGGGTCGCAAAGAGTCAGACACGACTGAGCGACTGAACTGAACTGAACTGAAATGATATCTTAACATAATGAAATTAGATGGGACCTCCAAGGGAGTTGAGTGTATGTAGAGAGATGAGGTTTAAAGACAGCTCTGAGGTACAACAACTTAAAAGTTTAGGAGGAATTACCAGCAAAGGAGACTGAGAAAGGATGGCCAATGAGATGAGAAGATTACTGGGAGAGTGTGGTGTCCTCAAAGCCAGGGGAAGAAAGTGTTCCAAGAAGGAGAGCCTGATCCTCAGCGTTAGAGGCTGCTGACAGACCTATAGGAGGAATAAGAACTGGATTACTGACATAGAGTTGGATTTATCGACATAGAGTTCAGTAGTGACTTCAACAAGAGTAGATTCAGTGGTGTGGTTGGGGGTGAAATCATGAGTAGAGAAGGTTCAGAAGGAAAATGAACCAACTCAGTATTTTGAAAATTAATAAATAAAAGGGGGAAATCTAATATTTATCCTCTTTTTTCTCAGGGTAACCAAATCATTGTTGAAGAGGAGTTTCATTTTATAGAAATATTCAGCTAGCAGGTAAGGAAGGAATGGTAGAATATTATCATTTTGCAGCTCCCGATGAGTGAATGGATCTCGACAATGCTCGCCATTAGCTTTATGAAAAGATGTTTTCCTGAATAAAAAGGAACCTGAATCTGATTAAGCCTCTAGATCTAACATCAACTTGTAAAAACTACAGGGTGAGAGGAACCCACTTGGCAACACCATAGCAAAGCAATCAGGAAACTCCAGGCTATGGGAAAATCTACAGGAAAAATGGTTCATTTTATCAACAACAACAAAATCACAAAAATGGGGGGGCAGAAAGGGAGGAAACTTATAGATTGAAAGAGAGTTAAAGGTAAATTTTAAAAAATTAGTGACTGACCCTTATTTAGATCTTAATTCAAACAAACTGGAGGGAAAGAATGACATTGGAAATAATTGAAATTTTTAACATTGGTTGGATATCTGATTATATTAAAAATGACTGTTGGGACTTTCCTGGCAGTCTAGTGGTTAAGACTGTACTTCAATGCAGGGGATGTGAGTTCGATCCCTGGTTGGGGAATTAAGATCCCATATGTTGCATAGCACAGTCAAAAACTGAGGGGAAAAAAAAAAGACTGTTAACTTCATTAGATTTGACCTGGTATTGAAGTTTGGGTAAGGCGTTTCTGTTTCTTAGAGGCGTGTGTTGAAATATCTACAAGCAAAATATGCCTGGATTTGCTGCAAAATAACCCATGAAAAGAGATGGAAAAGAAAATGACACTGGACCAAAAATTAATAATTGTTGAAAATTAGGTGATAGGTACATGAAAGTGAAAGTGAAGTCGCTCAGTCGTGTCCGACTCTGCAACCCCATGGACGGTAGCCTACCAGGCTCCGCCGTCCACGGGATTTTCCAGGCAGGAATACTGGAGTGGGCTGCCATTTCTTTCTCCAGGAGATCTTCCCAAACCAGGGATCGAACCCGGGTCTCCTGCACTGCAGACAGATGCTTTACCATCTGAGCCACCAGGGAAGCCCTTGGGAATACGTTAAATAATTTTCTTTCCTGTGTATGTCTGACATTTTTTACTACAAAAAGTTTTTGGAAAACAGAAAAGATAAAGAAAAGAAACTAGTTGCAGTAAGTACAGATAATTCTTTCAAGGAGTTTTGCCATAAAGGGAACAAGAAAAATAAGCCAGTGGCCAATACTATTTTATTTGATCCTCAATAATGATTTTTTTTTTTAGTAGGTGGCATGATTATCAACCCTACTTTGCAGACACAGAAACTAAGCTATAAGAAACTAAGAAGGGTAAGTAACTTGTATAGGGATACACAACGAATGTCAGAACTAGAATTCGAATCCAAGTAGTTAGGGTCCACAGCTCTCTTAACCGCTATGCTCACTATACTAAATGCAGGGGGGGAAACAGTCAGACTCATTTTACTTCAGACTACTTTCACAGATGAGTGGCAGACAAAATAGGAGGCAAGGAAACAAGTTCAGAGGCTGCTACAAAAGCCTAGGCAGGAGATTTTGATGACTTGAACTAGAACAGTGGCAGTAGAAATGGGAGAGTAGCAAAGAGTAGCTACTGTTTTGCTAGACATGGAGAAACAACAGAAACAACTGGTAGATTTTGGTGTGGTCTGTAGATGTTTGCAAGACAGGCATAAATATGAATCACAGATTTGCAGCTTTGTTAACTAAAATAGGTGGGACAGAGAAGACAAGAGGCAAAGTAGGATAAGGTGAGACATTAGTTCATTTGGGGTGTATTAAATGCTCCAGTTCTCTCCATAGGGGGAAGGATATCAGAATTGAGACCATCTCCATTTTTTGGCAGAGTTGTTCTTACCAATGCTCCTGCTGCTGCTAAGTCGCTTCAGTTGTGTCCAACTCTGTGTGACCCCATAGACGACAGCCCACCAGATTCCCCCATCGCTGGGATTCTCCAGGCAAGAACACTGGAGTGGGTTGCCATTTCCTTCTCCAATGCATGAGAGTGAAAAGTGAAAGTCGCTCAGTCGTGTCTGACTCTTAGCAACTCCATGGACTGCAGCCCACCAGGCTCCTCCGTCCATGGGATTTTCCAGGCAAGAGTACTGGAGTAGGGTGCCATGGCCTTCTCCGGTTCTTGCCAATAAACCTCTTATTAGTAACTACAAGTGATGGATTTCTGGTTGAGGAAGAAAACAAGTATTTAGTTCAGTTCAGTTCAGTTCAGTCGCTCAGTCGTGTACGACTCTGCAACCCCATGAACTGCAGCATGCCAGGCCTCCCTGTCCATCACCAACTCCCAGAATTCACTCAGACTCACATCCATCGAATTGGTGATGCCATCCAGCTATCTCATCCTCTGTCGTCCCCTTCTCCTCCTGCCCCCAATCCCTCCCAGCATCAGAGTCTTTTCCAATGAGTCAACTCTTCGCATGAGGTGGCCAAAGTACTGGAGTTTCAGCTTCAGCATCATTCCTTCCAAAGAAACCTCAGGGCCGATCTGCTTCAGAATGGACTGGTTGGATCTCCTTGCAGTCCAAGGGACTCTCAAGAGTCTTCTCCAACACCACAGTTCAAAAGCATCAATTCTTTGGTGCTCAGCTTTCTTCACAGTCCAACTCTCACATCCATACTTGACTACTGGAAAAACCATAGCCTTGACTAGATGGGCCTTTGTTGGCAAAGTAATGTCTCTGCTTTTAAATATGCTATCTAGGTTGGTCATTTTTCACCAAATGTTCCTATCCTTCAGAAGAGGCAATGGAGTTAACATTTTGCCTTCAGGTTCTGGCTTGAATATCTGACACCTGAGTTTGACTGGCACTCGTGGTGAAGAAACCACCTGCCAACTCAGGAGACATAAGAGACTCGGGTTCGATCCCTGGGTCAGGATGATCCCTTGCAGGAAAGCATGTCAACCCACTCCGCTGTTCTTACTTGGAGAATACCATAGACAGGGGGCCTGGAGGGCTACAGTCCATGGGGTTGTAAAGAGTTGGACAGGACTGAAGTGACTTAGCACATCCATCCAAATAGGCATAATTCCACCCAGGTTCTTAACTTCAGCCCTAAGTAAATTTCATGTGGCCAAGGAATACATGTTTGAAAGTTAGACAATTTCATATACAGAGGCTGCATTTCAAAGAAAGGGACACACCACCTGATACCTATGTGACACTGGGTAAATTTACTCGGCCTTTCTGAGTCTTGGTTTCCCCAATTGAAAACGAGAGTAATGATTTTTGTCTCTTAAAATTAAGATGAGTCATTGGAAGTAAAGAACCTATCAAAGGCATTTGGATGCTCAATAAATGTCGCTTTCATTACCATTCCCCTTTGTGAAGTTCTGAGGTTGTGATATCCCCATGCTCTTGGTGGTATTTATGTGTCATTATCTATGTCTAGGAAGAGCAATGGCATCAGGCCTTGACAGTCTTATCTGACGCAAGTGCATCCCATCCTGATTTAAGAATACCTCTACCCCCATTTGGAGTGCATAAATTCACTAGGTAAGGCTCTTCTAGGATTGCAAGAATGACTCACACTGCTTCTGCCTGTTGTTCCACAATGGGTTGGTTCCCTGCTGGGGGTATCAGCACCGAGGGCCTGGACAGCTCCTTCCCTGACTTCCTTACTCTTAATTCTGGAACCTCCCTCTACCCGCGGTTCTGATCAAGGTTTCCTTGCCTTTCTTGCTCTTCTTACCACAGCTTTCTTTAACCACTTGAGTCAGAGTCCATAGGTTCGGCATTTAGCAAATCTTCAAAATTTTAGGAAATGTTGTGCTGTTATCTGTGGAGACTGATTCTGATATATAAGCTTATGCTTTGAAAAGAGTGTAACTTTAAAGTTTTTTACTAGTGGTCCCCTACTGGATTGAATGGAGAAGGCAATGGCACCCCACTCCAGTACTCTTGCCTGGAAAATCCCATGGACGGAGGAGCCTGGTAGGCTGCAATCCATGGGGTCACTAGGAGTCGGACACAACTGAGCAACTTCACTTTCACTTTTCACTTTCATGCATTGGAGAAGGAAATGGCAACCCACTCCAGTGTTCTTGCCTGGAGAATCCCAGGGACGGGGGAGCCTGGTGGGCTGCCGTCTATGGGGTCGCACAGAGTCGGACACGACTGAAGCGACCTAGCAGCAGCAGCAGCAGCAACTAGATTGAAATTAATGCCTTGTATCATTTGATTCTCTCTGTCTTTGTTTTTCATGTCTTGGGAAAATGTTTGTGTAGCTGCCTTCAGTTCCGTTCATTTCAGTCCCTCAGTTGTGTCTGACTCATTGCGACCCCATGAACCACAACACGGCAGGGCTCCCAACTCCATCACCAACTCCCGGAGTCCACCCAAACCCATGTAGCTGCCTTAGCTTTTCACAAATTACTAAGGAGTTAAGGGTGCATTCAGGGGGTCTCGATCCTCTGGACTCATACTGAGATTATATAGCTTAAGAGTATAAGCTTAAGAGAGCGTATAGCTTCTTTCTCTTTTTCCCTAGAGAGAGGCATGGACTACAGAAGAGAAGAGTAACTGTTGCTATAGGAGATAGTTTTCGTTTTGTTTTAAGAAAATTGAACTGAACCATATGTATGTTAACAACTAGAGTAGATTCCTAAACGTTGACTATAAAGTCAAAACATTAAAACCTGAATGTTATCTTCAGGCCTCCTTAAATTGGGGTCTTAAATCTCTTTACCTGAGTCCTGGGCTAACATCAGCACTCTTGTATTGGGGTGCCTGGAAAAAGAGTCCTCCCAATTAGGACTCTCTAGGAGTAATCAATTGATACCACTTCTGGAAAGTGCATCCATGTTTACTGTATAACGACTGTAACTACTCAGTCAGCTATTTTACTCATGTCATCTCATCAAGTCCTCTCAGCAGCCCTGGGAGGCAGCATTCATATCCCCTTTACAGATACAGTCAGTCAGTCAGTTCAGTAGCTCAGCTGTGTCCGATTCTTTGTGACCCCATGAATCCCAGCATGCCAGGCCTCCCTGTCCATCAGCAACTCCCGGAGTCCACCCAAACCCATGTCCATTGAGTTGGTGATGCCATCCAACCATCTCATCCTCTGTCGTCCCCTTCTCCTCCTGCCCTCAATCTTTCCCAGCATTAGGGTCTTTTCCAGTGAGTCAGCTCTTCGCATCAGGTGGCCAAAGTATTGGAGTTTCAGCTTCAATATCAGTCCTTCCAATAAACACCCAGGACTGATCTCCATTAGGATGGACTGGTTGGATCTCCTTGCAGTCCAAGGGACTCTCAAGAGTCTTCTCCAACACCACAGTTCAAAAGCATCAATTCTTCTGCACTCAGCTTTCTTCACAGTCCAACTCTCACAACTATACATGACCACTGGAAAAATCTATAACCTTGACAGATATAAATGGAAGTTAAAACTTGAGAAGAGGTTATAACTTACTCAGGACCACTCAAGGGATAGCAAGTTTTAACAGTCATCTATCTGTGGCCTCAGGTACTCCAATAAGGCAAATGGTTCTGATGGTATAATAGGGGCTGACTGTGGGACACAGGGTTGCTAGTTCCAGGATAAAAGTTCAGAGGTAGTCTTCACATTCATGAGCCAGTGTTTCTCAAAGTTTGTCCTAAAAAGCACAAGCTGATGCTAAAACAGCTGCATCAGAATCATTGGTGGGCATGTTAAGAATGCAAATACATAGACCCTGTTCCCAAATATTCTAATTCAGTAGGTATAGAACACAGCCAAGGAATCTAAATTTTTAAAGATTTCTAGGGGATTCTCGTGCACTGACAGATCTGGGAACCACTGCTCTTGGCAACCTTTATTCCCTCTTCTGCTTGTAGTTATAAAATAATCCTCAGGAATTCAGAGCCAAGGCACGATTCTGAAGGAGGAACTACAGTCCCCATGGAAATGATCACAAACAGCACTTGGAAATTGGTTAGGGGAGTCGGACACGACTGAAATGACTTAGCAGCAGCAGCAGCAGTGGTTCTCAATCAGAAAATGTGTGTCAATACCAGGAACACTTTCTCAACACCAACATACTCGCTTCAGTTGAGAATTACTGCATATTTGATGAGCCTAGAAATAAACTTGTTGGAGGTAAGAGATAACTGTTTCCTCAGGGCTTAACGTAACCTCCTCAGGACTAGAGCAGAGCAGCCACTACATTCTCCACCATCTGGTGTATCTTCTAGTAGTGTTTCTAATTTCTCTCCAGGGAACTTCCCATGTGTTCCCCCACTACAGCTTGAGGGGATTTGCACTTAAGTGGAGGTTCTTCCTGGGCTTTTCTAGATAGGGCGCTGATGCTTCCTCCTTTTGGTTTTAAGTGTCCTCGGACTTGTTGGCTGCACACTGAAGGAGGTCTAAGCTCAACTGGGTAAAAACAGCAGGCACATCCATGTCCTGTGAGAGTAGTGAGGACTAAGGTGAACTGTCTAAAGGAAGATGCTTCTTCTTAATTACAATCAATTCTTGTCATACAGAACTTCTGTTTGATTGTTTGTTTTTTTTTAAGGTCAGGAATCAGGATTCCTAAATATTGGTTCAAATTAAAACTTTAAAATATCGAGTGGACCAAACAAAAGATTTCTGGAGACTTCCCCGGTGGTCCAGTGGTTAAGAATTCATCTTGCAATGCAGAGGGCACAGGTTCAATCCCTGGTCAGAAACTAAGATCCCATATGCCTCGAAACAATTAAGCCCAGGCACTCCAGCTACCGAGCCTACGCGCCATAACTAGAGAGTCCGTGCACCGCAAGAAAAGATCCCAAGCGATGCAACTGAGATGTGGCAAATAAATAAATTTTAAACAATACTTAAAAAAAAAAAAAAGATTTCTGTAGGCCACATCTGGCCAGATTACAAACTAAACCCAGCAGAAAATAACCCCTTCCTGATTTTTGGCTGACTTGAGAGCAGACGGCGATACCTGGCCATATCTGTCAAAGGAATCAATTTTATTTTGGAAACTGCAGTTCTAAAGCACTCAGTTACCCCATGCTGGCTGCCTGTCAAGGTGAGGCTATGAGGGTGGCCTTCGGTTTTAAGGAGAAAGATTGAGGGAGAAGGGCTGGAATAGAGATTGTTACCAGACATGTTCTGGTTGATTGTGCTATAGCATCTTTTGCGTTTGTATGGTTTTTCTTTCCCTTTTAAAATCGAAATACAGTTGATTTACAATGTTGTGTTAGTTTCAGGAGTACAGCAAAGTGAATCAATTGTACACATCCATGTATCCACTTTTTTAAAGATTATTTTCCCATATAGGTCATTATAGATTACTGAGTGGAGTTCCTTGTGCTATACAGTAGATCCTTGTTTATCTGTTTTATCTACAGTACTGTGTATATTCCCCTTCATGGATCACAGCCTTGTCACGGAGAAGGGGCTCATGTAACTCACTGAAGGTGTGAGGCATACTTTGCAGGGCCATCCAAGATGGACGGGTCATATGAAGAGCTCTCACAAAACGCGGCCCACTGGAGGAAGAAATATCAACCCACTCCATTATTCTTGCCTAGAGAATCCCATAGCTGGTATGAAAGGCAAAAAGATATGATACCAGAAGATGAGTCCCCCAGGTGGGGGGCCAATTTATCCCTCCCTCTACTCAAAGGAGCTTATTGATATGCTGATAGACAAAATTCCACTGCTAAAAACCACTCATAAATTACTATTGTCTATTCCAAAAGATCAAGTAGGCAACTCAACGCTGTTAGAATGCCAGCAGTTACACTGTCTTCTTGTCTTCCTGCATATCCTCTAAATCTCCCATGGAAAAGAATCATCTCCACTCCAGTGAGTACCACCCTCTGCAATTGGAACAACCCAAAGTGGTCTTTGCATTCTGCTTGTCTCACTAATCTCAATTCCAAGGGAGTTGAGGGTATTTGACCACTTTTATAGGAGATTCATATTGAAAAGCAGAGACATTACTTTGCCAATAAAGGTCCGTCTAGTCAAGGCTATGGTTTTTCCAGTGGTCATGTATGGGTGTGAGAGTTGGACTGTGAAGAAGGCTGAGCGCTGAAGAATTGATGCTTTTGAACTGTGGTGTTGGAGAAGACTCTTGAGAGTCCCTTGGACTGCAAGGAGATCCAACCAGTCCATTCTGAAGGAGATCAGCCCTGAGATTTCTTTGGAAGGAATGATGCTAAAGCTGCAACTCCAGTACTTTGGCCACCTCATGCGAAGAGTTGACTCATTGGAAAAGACTCTGATGCTGGGAGGGATTGGGGGCAGGAGGAGAAGGGGACGACAGAGGATGAGATGGCTGGATGGCATCACTGACTCAACGGACCTGAGTTTGAGTGAACTCCGGGAGTTGGTGATGGATAGAGAGGCCTGGCGTGCTGCTGCAATTCATGGGGTCACAAAGAGTTGGACACGACAGCGACTGAACTGAACTGAAAAGAGATTCAACCTGTCTTTTTATTCTCTACCACCACAAGACAACCTGTCTTTTTTCTGCACCACAAGTGTGACTGTGCTCTCATTCTCCTTCCTTCACTTTCTAAAACCGTTTAGTCAGTCTTTCCTGATGCAAAGGAATAATTATAGGGGGTTAGGAGGAAATCAGTCATCAAGGGACAGATATTCTTTTTGCCTTGCAGCTCTCACTTCCTCCAGTCCTCATCTTTACCACTTTCTGGTGGGTGAGAACTCTGCTGGGTAAATGCCTTTCCTGAGAAAGAAAGCCTCAACTAGGTGGGTGGTTCTGAAACAAAAATAGTGGCAAAGACCTGGCTGATGGAGAAGTATCCAAGGAAGTTTTGGGGGATGGCCCTGTATTTTCAAAAGCAGCTGGGCTCCAGATTCATAGATTAAAGCCTCAGTTCCTTTTTTTAAAAAAATATTAATTTGGCTCCATTGGGCCTTTGTTGCAGCACGCACAATTTTTGTGGTGGCGCATGGACTCTCTAGTTGTGAAGCGTGGGCTCTGGAGCCCATGGGCTCAATTGCTTCGAAGCATGTGGAATCCCAGTTTTCTGACCAGGGATTGACGTTCTGTCCCAGACATTGCAAGGTGGATTCTTAACCACTGGACCACTAGGGTCCCAAAAGGCATAGTTCCTCTGACACAAGAGTCTGTGTGTTTCAAGTTTCCAGCCACAGTCAGTGGCTCGCTTGAGGTATATGAAAGTTCTCACAAGTATTTTGGAGGAGGATGAAGATTTTCAGAATCTCCTCTGCAGTTTATCCAAAATGCTCATGCTTGTCCTCTCCAGCCACTCCAGCCCTCTAGTTTATCAGAGTTGGCAGTGGAGTAAGGAGTCAACCATGCACAGTTCAGAAAAATTCCCTAGGTGATTTTTATCCTTGACTCTTTCCTCTCCCATGGTGCCCTCACCTCTAGCCCTAATTGAGAACCATTGAACTGAGAATTGCCCTGCCCCTTGGGTTACTTTGGGAGTATTGTGGATACATGAAGTCTATAGATGAGGTGCCTGTTAACACACACACACACACAACTTGAACCTAAATAAGACAATGATGGGATTAGACATATGCATAGTTACCTGAAGGAGAAGGGTGACTCCACTGTGTAGTTGAAGGTATTAACCATCCTAAGTGTATGAAGTGAAGGTCGCTCAGTCATGTCCAACTCTTTGCTACCCCATGGTCTATACAGTCCATGGAATTCTCTAGGCCAGAATACTAGAGCGGTTAGTCTTTCCCTTCTCCAGGGAATCTTCCCAACCCAAGGAGCAAGCCCAGGTCTCCCACATTGCAGGCAGATTCTTTACCAGCTGAGCCACAAGGGAAGCCCAGTCCTAAAGAATGTGTCAGATTGAATGGGGAGGTTTTGCAGAGGAAAGAGAAATTGTCAATCAAGAAAACATAGATGAAAGAAAGTTGCTGAAGCAAGGATTGGTAGTGCCCATCGCCAAGGGAGCCTCAACAATCAGACTTGGTCCATCATGGGCTATTGATAAAAGCATCTCTGTCATGAGAAGGAAGAATCAGGCCACCTAAGTCACCGTCAGCTATTAGGCCTTGCCCAGTGACTCAGTGGGTAAAGAATCTGCCAGCAGTGCAGAAGCTGCAGGAGACGTGGTTTCGATCCCTGGGTCAGGAAAACCCCCTGGAGGCGGAAATGGCAACCCACTCCAGTATTCTTGCTGGGAAAATCCCATGGACAGAGGAGCCTGGTGGGCTACAGTCCTTGGGGTTGCAAAGAGTCAGACACAGCTGAGCACACACAACAGCAACAGTCTATCACCCCCAGAGCTAATTCTTTGCTCTTTCAAGTGATTGTCTGAGCTCCTGTTTTATAGGTTGAGAAAGTTCTGGTCTGTATTTCTAGTCCTTGAGACAGTGGTTTTCATGGTAAACGGCTTTTGATTAAACACAGTGTGACATTCCACGACACTTGATTGTAAGGTCCTGCCTGATATGTCTCAAACTGACTTTTCAACCAACAGTGACATAATAGCCCTTTTAAACGGACGATTCTTTTTTCAAAAATGTGAAATTCATATAGCATAAAATGAACCATTTTGAACTGAACAATTAAGTGGCACGTAGCACACTCATAATGTTATACAACTACAATCTCTACCTTCTAAAACATTTTATCACCCCCTGTACCATTAAGCAATTGTTCCCCACTCTCCCTTCCCCCCGCCCCGGCAACTCCCAATACTCATTCAGTGTCTATGCATTGACCTATTCTGAAAATTGCATATAAACAGAATTATACAATATATGAACTTTTGGGTCTGGCTTCTATCCTTTAGCATGGTTTCAACGTTTATTTGCATTGTACCATGGATTGGTACTTCATCTCTTTCTCTGGCTGAATGCTATTACCTTGCATATACATACCACAGTTGGTTTATCCATTCACCCACTGATGGACATTTGGGTTCTTTTCCACTTTCTGGTCGTTGTGAACAGCACTGCTATGAACATGCATGTTATATGAAAACACACATGTTAAGGAAAAACAAAGAATTCAGTTTGGATAAGTTGAGTTTGAGTTGTCTATGGGTAGTAGTTATCACGTTTTGTCATTACCTATTTACTTCTTTATGTCTTTATTAGCTGCTACATCAGTTAACAATGAACAGTAGACAGTAAACTTGACAACATCAAGAACCAAATCTTTCTGGTTCAGTGTTGTATCAGTATCTGGTTCAGTGTTCATGTAGATAAACATGAAACTTGGCACTTAGTAGATGATCATCAAGTATATTTCAATAAATAAGTCAAAATGCACTCAGGTCCAGCTCATCTTTTCTATGTACTCGGTTTGTAACACTACTTTCAGATGCACATTTTTATTATACTTTACTGCAGTTCAGTTCAGTTCAATCGCTCAGTCGTGTCCGACTCTGCGACCCCATGAATCGCAGCACGCCAGGCCTCCCTGTCCATCACCAACTCCCGGAGTTTACTCAGACTCACGTCCATTGAGTCAGTGATGCCATCCAGCCATCTCATCCTCTGTCATCCCCTTCTCCTCCTGCCCCCAATCCCTCCCAACATCAGAGTCTTTTCCAATGAGTCAACTCTTTGCATGAGGTGGCCAAAGTGCTGGAGTTTCAGCTTTAACATTATTTCTTCCAAAGAAATCCCAGGGCTGATCCGCTTCAGAATGGACTGGTTGGATCTTGCAGTGCAAGGGACTCTCAAGAGTCCTCTCCAACACCACAGTTCAAAAGCATCAATTCTTCGGCGCTCAGCTTTCTTCACAGTCCAACTCTCACATCCATACATGACTACTGGAAAAACCATAGCCTTGACTAGATGTACCTTTGTTGACAAAGTAATGTCTCTGTTTTTGAATATACTATCTAGGTTGGTGATAACTTTTCTTCCAAGGAGTAAGCTTCTTTTAATTTCATGGCTGCAATCACCATCTGCAGTGATTTTGGAGCCCCCCAAAATAAAGTCTGACACTTTTTCCACTGTTTCCCCATCTATTTCCCATGAAGTGATGGGACCCGATGCCATGATCTTTGTTTTCTGAATGTTGAGCTTTAAGCCAACTTTGTCACTCTCCTCTTTCACCTTCATCAAGAGGTTTTTTAGTTCCTCTTCACTTTCTGCCATAAGGGTGTTGTAATCTGCATAACTGAGGTTATTGATATTTCTCCTGGCAATCTTGATTCCAGCTTGTGCTTCTTCCAACCCGGCGTTTCTCATGATGTACTCTGCATTTAAGTTATATAAACAGGGTGACAATATACAGCCTTGACCTACTCCTTTACCTATTTGAACCAGTCTGTTGTTCCACGTCCAGTTCTAACTGTTGCTTCCTGACCTGCATATAGGTTTCTCAAGAGGCAGGTCAGGTGGTCTGGTATTCCCATCTCTCTCAGAATTTTCCACACTTTATTGTGATCCACACGATCGAAGGCTTTGGCATAGTTAATAAAGCAGAAATAGATGTTTTTCTGGAACTCTCTTGCTTTCTCCATGATCCAGCAGATGTTGGCAGTTTGATCTCTGGTTCCTCTGCCTTTTATAAAACCAGCTTGAACATCAGAGAGTTCACGGTTCACATATTACTGAAGCCTGACTTGGAGAATTTTGAGCATGACTTTACTAGCATGTGAGATGAGTGCAATTGTGCGGTAGTTTGAGCATTCTTGGCATTGCCTTTCTTTGGGACTGGAATGAAAACTGACCTTTTCCAGTCCTGTGGCCTCTGCTGAGATTTCCAAATTTGCTGGCATATTGAGTGCAGCCCTTTCACAGCATCATCTTTCGGGATTTGAAATAGCTCAACTGGAATTCCATCACCTCCACTAGCACTGTTCGTAGTGATGCTTTCTAAGCCCAATTGACTTCACATTCCAGGATGTCTGGCTCTAGATGAGTGATCACACCATCGTGATTATCC
Source organism: Ovis aries (assembly GCF_016772045.2). Lineage (NCBI taxonomy): Eukaryota > Metazoa > Chordata > Mammalia > Artiodactyla > Bovidae > Ovis > Ovis aries. The sequence goes on from NC_056064.1 coordinate 19,569,012, forward strand.
AGGTCGTGAAGATCTTTTTTGTACAGTTCTTCTGTGTATTCTTGCCACCTCTTCTTAATATCTTCTGCTTCTGTTAGGTCCATACCGTTTCTGTCCTTTATCGAGCCCATCTTTGCATGAAATGTTCCCTTGGTATCTCTATACTTTACTTACCACTGTATTTCTAGCACTTTTTCTATTCCTGTAAGAAGTAGCATTCTTATATTCATAGTTTAATAAACCATGAAATGCCTCTCACCCCATCTCCTTACTCTCTCTTTACCTTTCCATTCATGCAGTCTCTGGCACAAATGGCATGCTTAATAAATACTGAGGGAAAAAAAAAAAGACCTGGTACTTCCCAATAGGACTTCTCTAGTGGCTCAGTGGTAAAGCATCTTCCTGCCAATGCAGGAGACATGGATTCGATCCCTGGGTCAGGAAGATTCCCTGGAGAAGGAAATAGTAACCCACTCCAGTATTCTTGCCTGGGAACATCCCATGGACAGAGGAGCCTGGCGGGCTATAGTTTATGGGGTGGCAAAAGAGTTGGACATGACTTAGCAACTAAGCAACAACTTCTCAGTAACAGAAGTAATATTTATTGAGTGCAAACTATGTACCAAGTACTGTATAAAATGGTTTTATGTCTCTTCATCTAATGCTCACAACACATGTATCAGCAAAAAGCCTAAAGCATATTTTTTTTTTCCAGTATTAGAATCACATGCTTTGGAATGGGAGCTTGTCTATATAGCCAGAAAGAACAGTTGAGATGGGTACATTAATTTATTTAAGTGAATATATGTCAATGTCATTTTTTTTAAAAGGTGCTGACTTATGTCAGCATAATGAAGCCGTGGAGAACCTTGCAATTGGGCAAATGAGTATATTAAATTAAAAAATTAATCAGGCAATAAACATTTACTGAGCCTTACTATAAAGATATTGGTTGGGGTAGGGGGAAACACAAGATAAAAGATACGAGCTTAGCTGGGGAGAGTTTGATCTAGAACAGGGACATGTCATCAGTAAGCCCTGGAAATCTGTCCATCAGTAGGCTCTCACCCCCTCTATTAATCTCAAGGGGATCACATGAGATCCTCTGCAACTGAGTAGTTTGTAAAGGCACCCTCCAAATAATTTCAATAGCCAGCCCATAAAAATCTTATAGTGGTGGCTCTAAAACTGAACGCTGTTCTGAAGTCAGGAACCTTGCTAAGGAAGGCAAGAAGCTATGTCGAAACACAATCCCCTTCCACCTTGAGTGTGGGCTGTGCTTGGTGATTTGCTCTGGAAGAATATGGCATGACAGAAGAGGCGTGGGGAGTAACTTTACCATGGTGCAGTCAGGCAAACATACCTCAGCCAGGTGTCCAAGTGAAAATCAGCAGTGCTGTGTCATCTTGATAGCACTTGCCCTTGATATGATGTGATGAGAATGACACTTCACCTCTAAGGCCTTCTTACCAAAAATCCATAGCCCCAGTCTAACGCTGAGAAAAACATCAGACACAAATCGAGGGATGTTCTACAAAACACTTGCCAGTACTCCTCAAAACCTTCAAGATGATCAAGAAAAGGAAAGTCTGAGAAACTGTTACAGACCAGAAGAGTCTAAGGAGATATGACACCGAAATATTAGTGGTAATTCTTTAGTTCAAGTGTTCACACTTCTTCAGTGAGACGTACTTCTTCAGTGTAAAAGTAAAAGCTATAGGGTCAGCTGGCCCTGGGTTTGAATACCAGCTCTCCTCACTTTTTAACTATGAGAACTTGGATCAACTTAAACCCTTGGAGACTCGGTTTACTCCCCTGAAAACACAAATACAATCAATAGTTCCAACATCATAGAATTGTCATCATGCTTGAATTAGTTAATGCTTGTGACATTCTCAGTATCAGGTCTGGCACATGCGTGCACATGTGCTAAGTCACTTCAGTCGTGTCCAACTCTTTGTGACCCCATGGACTGCAGCCTGCCATGCTCCTCTGTCCGTGGGATTCTCCAGCAAGAACAGTGGAGTCCAAATCCCCCCTTTCCTACTCCAGGGGATCTTCCCAACCCAGGGACTGAACCTGCACCTCTTACGTCCTCTGCACTAGAAGGCAGGTTCTTCCCCACTAGTGCCACCTGGGAAGCCCACTTAGGTCTGCACATAGTAAACAATAACAGGAGTTACTATTGAATTCATCTTTATTTACTTTAGTGAATGGTATGATGCAGAGATTTAAGTTTTATTTTTATTCCTGGTCTTTAACCACTTTGTTCCAGCACTTTCTGAATGATCTATCATTTTCTAGTTGATTGGAAATCACTATCTTCACAAAATAATACATCCATATTTTTGTTAGAGGCTTTCTATTCTGTTACATTAATCGGCCGACTTATTCTTAGACAATTAGCACACTGCTTTGCAATATCGTATAGGTTTTTAACATGGTTTATAATTGCAAGTATAAGTACTCTCTTTGTATTATTCTTTATTTATATATATAGATAAAAAATATATATTTTTTATTTTCTTGGCAACACTGCATGGCATATGGGATCTTTTTCTTTAACGGCTTGTGGGATCTTAGTTCCTTGACCAGGGATTGAGCCTGCACCCCTCGCTCTGGAAGCATGGTGTCTCAACCACTGGACAGCTAAGGAAGTCCCTATTCTTTATATTTCTACAGTTGTTCTTATTCAGAATTCATTGAGAAACTTCCATGCGGAGAGCTTTCATAAGTCTAGAGAAAGGGGTGCTGGAAGCAGAGGATGTAGTCCCCACACCAAGGTGTAGGGGTGTGTGCGTGTGTGGAGGGAGAGAGAGAGAGAGAGAGAGAGAGAGAGAGAGACTGATTCTTCCATTAGCCATTAAACGTCTTTTGTGAATCTTCTTCTCATGCCAGGCACAGTGTTTGGTTCTGGAAATACAGACGGAATGAGGCACGGACTCAGCTCTCAAGAAGCCTTCAGTGTAGGACCATGAACAAGTAAAACCGTAGTTCTAATGTTGAATCAGTTTAGAGGGTGCCGTGGGAACACAGAAGGAGGTCATGTCAATGAGGAAGCTATAGCTAATATGAGTTCTGAAGAATGTAAGTGAGGTGGTAGAGGAGAAGGGAAGTGAGGGCAAGAGGCAGGGGGACAGAGTGGAAGGGCCCTGTAAGACAGGGAACAGAATGTGTGGAAGTACATCATCTTATGGAAAAGGACAATCCTCTTGATGTGACTGGAAGGGATGAGGGAGATCGGGGGAAGGACCGGTGTGTATATGGATATACACCTAGAGCAACACCAGGATACTTAAGTTCTAGCTGATGTTCTTTCTTCTCCCTTAAACTCTCAGCACACCTCATTTTACAAAGATCTTATCCGTCCAGATCATCAAGAAAGAGTCATATGATATTTTGTGACCTCTCTTGTTCATTTTTATTTAGTTTTTACTCTGGCGCCTTGAAAGCAGCTACTAAGTAGATTTACTTGATAGGTATTCCTCTAGATACTAGGATATAGAAGTGAATAGAACAAAACCCCTGCCCTCGTGGAGTTTATAGTTTTAGAAGGAGACAGATAATAAATAAGCAAATGTGTGTAGTTTGTTAGATGCTGATAAAGGAGTCTATGGAGGGAAGGAGATTAGGGGAGAGGGATAAGTATGTCTACTGTAGTACTTACACTTCTCCACAAAGGTTTTGTGGAGTCAAGTCAAGGCTACGGTTTTTCCAGTAGTTATGTACAGATGTGAGAGTTGGACCATAAAGAAGGCTGAATGCCGAAGAATTGATGCTTTCAAACTGTGGTGCTGGAGAAGACTCTTAAGAGCCCCTTGGACTGCAAGGAGATCACACCAGTCAACCCCAAAGGAAATCAAGCCTGAATATTCACTGGGAGGACTGTTGCTGAAGCTGAAGCTCCAATACTTCAGCCACCTGATGCGAAGAGCCAACTCGTTGGAAAAGAACCTGATATTGGAAAGATTGAGGGCAGGAGGAGAAGGGAGTGACAGAGGATAATGGTTGGAAGGCATCACTGACTCACTGGACATGAATTTGAGCAAACTCTAGGAGATAGTAGAGTACAGGGGGGCCTGATATGCTGCAGTCCATGGGGTCTCAAAGAGTGACTGAACAGCAACCTCCCTACTAGGTTGAGTGTTTTCAAGGGCATAGATTTGTTTTTGTTAATCCCTGTAGCTTATGGTTCAGTGTCTGGAATAAAGCACATGTCAGATAAAAACAGAAGAGACCTGGAAAAGATCGCCTTGTCCAAATCCAGTCTCCATCACTAATTCAGTCATGACCTTGGGTAAGGTACTTGCTTGAGTTTCCTCATCTTGAAAATGGAGATATTGATAATACCTTCTTCATAAGTCTGTTGGGAATATTAAATGAGAATATATTGAAGAACTTAAGAGTCCCCCTAAATAGGTAGCACTTAACAAATCATAACTGTTATTAAAGAACGGACTGTAATATGAGTATATTCTAACAGCCAGATTTTGGGGCAATTAAAATAATTTATTGTTGTTTGAAAAATCTGCTCATGCTAGGTTAGGTTTTCAGATAAAATATCTTCTTAAATTACACCAGCGTATTTGTGTAGCCCAAAGGTGCTCTGAGAAGTTTATCCAGAATATGGAGGGATAGGCAGCTGACAGAGACCTTGGTGTTATTTTGTGAGCCCCAGACTCTGGTTTGCATCCAGCATCTCACCAGAGCTGAGCCTCTCTGCCTAGTTACTAGGTTTGCAAGCATGGCGTTAAAAATTTGGTTGTCCAGATTTATTTGGTGATAACACGTTCTGACAGTATTTAGCCTACAGGCCATGTACATTTCCATCATCTCTTCTCAGTAAAGCGTTTGCTTGTAGCTATGTCATATGTCTAGAAATATTGCCTTTTCAATTGTCAACAAAGTAAGAGAGAGTCATTTCTTAAATTTGTCTGGGACGTTGTAGTTTGCAAAGCACTCTCCTATCCATTATCATTCAATCCACAAGCAAACACTCCAGAGAGACAAGGCAGGGTGATCATTTCCACTTAGCAGCTATGGAAACAGAGGCTTATAAGGTTAAGCCTCAGCCAAGTTGGCTGAGCTTCTTCTTACTCGTGATTCTTCTCTCTGCCCTACAGCAGGCTCTCCATGAACTCTGGGTTCCCCCCAAACATTCAACATGTCATTGCGGGCCCTTTCTCTTGACATTTGTTCATTTTTATTTTTTTAAACTTTTCCAATATATCTACCTGTTTCGAGACACAAAATTGACAGTTACACTTTTTTCAGGTCAGGCAAGGCTGATCTCAATCCAGCAGAGCATCACAGGCCCTCTGCATCCAGTCCCTCCCAGTTTTGTCACTGGAGTGGACACTCCTGGTTAGAGGATAGAGGCTGAAATTCTAAGTGACTCCAAGCAAGTCCATAGTTTCCCTAAGTAATAATGGTGATATATGGAGAGGAACTAAAAAGTCTGTTGATGAAAGAGAAAGAGGAGAGTGACAAAGTTGGCTTAAAGCTCAACATTCAGAAAACAAAGATCATGGCATCTGGTCCCATGACTTCATGGCAAATAGATGGGGAAACAGTGGAAACAGTGACAGACTTTATTTTTAGGGGGCTCCAAAATCACTGCAGATGATGATTGCAGCCATGAAATTGAAAGACGCTTACTCCTTGGAAGGAAAGTTATGACCAACCTAGATAGCATATTGAAAAACAGAAACATTACTTTGCTAGCAAAGTTCCATCTAGTCAAGGCTATGGTTTTTCCAGTAGTCATGTGTGGATGTGAGAGTTGGATTGTGAAGAAAGCTGAGCACCGAAGAATTGATGCTTTTGAACTGTGGTGTTGGAGAAGACTCTTGAGAGTCCCTTGGACTGCAAGGAGATCCAACCAGTCCATTCTAAAGGAGATCAGTCCTGGGTGTTCTTTGGAAGGACTGATGCTAAAGCTGAAACTCCAGTGCTTTGGCCACCTGATGCGAAGAGTTGACTCATTGGAAAAGACTCTGATGCTGGGAGGGATTGGGGGCAGGAGAAGGGGACGACAGAGGATGAGATGGCTGGATGGCATCACTGACTCGATGGACGTGAGTCCGAGTGAACTCTGGGAGTTGGTGATGGACAGGGAGGCCTGGCATGCTGCAGTTCATGGGGTCGCAAAGAGTTGGACCCGACTGAGTGACTGAACTGAACTGACTGATAATCTGTTATCATGACACAATCTAGGCATACTGAGATTCTCCTGGAAAATATACTCTGTTATTTCTCAGGCAGACCAGTAACTTATGTTTTTAATTGGTGGTGTGCAATAGATTTGGAGAAGGCAATGGCACTCCACTCCAGTACTCTTGCCTGGAAAATCCCATGGATGGAGGAGCCTGGTAGGCTGCAGTCCATGGGGTCGCTAAGAGTCAGACACGGCTGAGCGACTTCGCTTTTCACTCTCATGCATTGGAGAAGGAAATGGCAACCCACTCCAGTGTTCTTGCCTGGAGAATCCCAGGGATGGGGGAGCCTTGGTGGGCTGCCGTCTATGGGGTCGCACAGAGTTGGACATGACTGAAGTGACTTAGCAGCAACAGCAGCAGTGCAATTTATTAAGATAATTTTGGTAACTTATTTTACCAAATAAGGATAATAAACAACTATCATCATAAAACAACAAATAAGAATAATAAATAGCTATCATCCTTTTCACACCAAAGAGATAGGAGAGAGAGAATATCAGAATAAGGAACAGTACATTTAGTTATATGAAGGACTCACAAATCAACCTTGTATCTCTTGTTCTACAGAGGTCTGTGTGAAACACTTCATCAGGCATTTGCTCTGGGACTGGCATTTGGAATCACAGCTCTGGGAGTTATAACACTTTTTGCCCTAGTATTCTTGGTTCGTGCTGTGTTCAGAGCAGGAGAATTCCAGGCCAGAAAGGCATGTGTATGGACTAACAGTAAAGTTTCTCTGTACATCTGAACTGGAGCCAAGACTTGTGAATCATCCTTTCTGGATATTCTATTAAAAGAAGTGAACATGATATAATTAGGTAGCATTTGCAACAGTACGTTTGTTTTTGTAGTGGTTGGGACAACATGTTAATCCCAGAAAATCTTAGCTTGGGAATAATTATGGACTCTGCAGTCAGCAGAAGGAAGCACCTGATTCGATGTCACATGTTATCGTGAACCATGAAATTGTCATTCACTGATGAGATCTTGACTTTCCTCTGTGACCAATACTCATTTTTAAAAACCCTACTGTGAAATTTGTGTAGACATCATAAATGTCATTATAAAGTCAAAAGCATATAACTAAAAGAAGGCAAGGGAATAAGAGAGGGTAATAAAGTTTTTGAGTAGCTATTTTGTGCCAGATATATGCAAAGAAACCAAACATCATTCACAATAAACTTGGAAAATTAATCAGCCATCTTTATTATACAAGTGAGGAGATTGAGATGAAGATAGAAAACTTAAATAAGGTCATGTAGCTGGAAAGTGGCAGAGTTCAAATCTATTTGATTCCAAAACCATACTCTCTACATAATACTACCAGAGAAAATAGAACCAAGACCTGGAGTTCTGACATCTTTTAGCATGGTGAAATGTAAACAATGAAATCGAAAATACTCACTGGTTAAAACTAGAGGGAAACTTCTTGGACTTAACAAAAAACACCTATTAAAAAATCTACTTATAGCATCATACTTAATGCTGAAAAATTGAATATTAGAAGATTGCTTCCTAAGGCTGAGAACAAGACAAGGAATTTTATTCTCACCACTTCTATTAAACAGTTCATTGGCGGTCCTTGCTAGTGCAATAAGGCAAGAAAAATAAACAAAAGGCTGACATATTAGAAAGGAAGAGATAAAACTGTTTTTATTTGTAGATTAATCAAATTAGAGAATCTTCAAGGATCTAGAACAAAAATCTACTACAACTAATAGATGAATTTAGCAAGGCCAAAGACTACAAAGTCACTCTAAAAAATTAACTATGTTTCTGTATAGCAGAAATGAACCAGTGGAAAATGAAATTTAAAGACCAATGCCATTTACAATAATACTGAAAATGTTGAAACACTACCAGATAAATTTAAAATAATATGTTAATGACCTATACACTGAAAAGTATAAAACATTGGTTGGGAAAATTAAAAAAAAACTAAATAGACAAAGAGATATACTGTGTTCATGAGTTGGAAGACTCAGTGTTGTTAAGATGTCAATTTTCCTCGAATTGATCTGTGAACTCAGTGAAATACCAATCAAAGTACTTGAAGGCTATATATATATATATATATATATATATATATTTTTTTTTTTTTTTGGCTAGAATTTGACAAGGTGATTTCAAAATCTACGTGAACATGCAAATGTCCAAAAACAAACAAAATAATTTTGGAAAAAAAGAACCAAATTGGAAGATTCAAATTACCTGATTTCAAGATGTAAATTTAAATCTATATTAATCAAGACAATATGGTATTGGCATAAAGACAGACACACAGTTCCATGAAACAGAATAGAGTTTTGAGAAATAGACCTATACATATTTGGTAAAATTATCTTTTAACAAAGATACTAAGGTAATTCAATGGAAAAAAGATAATCTTTTCAACAAATGATGCTGGAACGACCAGCTATCCAAAGAAGGGGGACCACTCCCCCCAAAACCCTTGACCTTTACCTCACATCACATGCAAAAATAAACTCTAAGTGAATCATAGACTTAAATGTAAATAATAAAAATATAAGAAAAAATACTATGGCCCTAAGGTAGGCAAAAATCTTAAGATTTTTGGCATCCAGAGAGGATGCCAAAACCCAAAGCATACAAGAAAAAAAAGGATGAACTGAACTTTATCAAAATTTAATACTACTATTCATCAAAAATGCTGTTAAGAAAAGTTGAAAGGAAATCTGTAGACTGGGGTAAAATATTCACAATACATATATACAACAAAAGACTTGTATACAGAATATATAAAGGATATCTACCCTCAACTTTTCAAATGGGCACTTCACCAAAAAAGCTATATACAAATAACCAATGAGAATATGAAAACATGTTTACCATCATTAGTAAGAAGGGAAATACAGATTAAGACCACTAGATGATATCACCATGCATCCATTAGAATGGCTAAAATTAAGAAGATTATGGTCCCAAGTGTTGGTGAGGATGAGCAACTGGAACTGTCATTCTTTGTTGGTGAAAAAGTAAAATGTTACAATAACTTTGAAAATAGTTGACTGTGTCTTATAAAAGTAAACATACACTTACATTATGATCCAGCAGCCCTATTTCTAGGTCTTCACTCAACAGAATGTCTACACAAAAATCTATACACAGAAACTTTTGGCAGCTTTATTTATAATTGCCCAAAGCTGAAAATAACCCCAAAGTTCATCAGTTGATGAAATAAACTGATAAGCAAATTGTGTGATCCACCAATGCAATGGAATATTCCTCAATAATAATAATAAAAGGATCTACTCATACATGCAACAACATGGGTGAATCTCAAAAACAGTTTGAGTTATATGTGAGTAAGTTCTGTATAATTCAATTTATATGAAATTGTAGAAAAGGCAAAACTAATCTACAGGGATGAGAAACAAAAAAAAAAAGTGTTTTCTTGGGTCAAGGGTGGAAGGATTGACTGCAAGGGGACACGGATAGAAGTGTTCTGTATTTTGATTGGGGTAGCGATTACATGGTGTCACTATATATGTTTGTCAAAATTCATTGAAGTTAAAATATTTATTGCATGTACACTACAGATCAATAATGGATATAAAAAGTAAAAATCTAAATTGGTTTTTGGAATTGAAACTTTTTATTAAGTCCTAAGTGTGACTTTGTGCCAGAGACTGTATAAAAAAGATTGCCTAGATGCTGTCTCAGGTTGTAAACAAGTGCTCTTTATTTGGAAATGATGGCCTGTCTAGGCAAGTAAATAGAGGAGAAGTATCAGACCAAATAGAGGCATTTACTCTAAAATTTTATTTTTATTACTAGAAGACAACTTACAATCTTAAACATACCAGAAGCAATAGGTTTTGGAGGCAGAAGACAAGAGTTAAGTCATAGGGATGCCTGTAGAGGAAAAAGGCGAGGCCACAGGAAGCCCAATCAGTGCTCTAGGAAAATCATTAGATGCCCCGATCACTTCAGTCATGGGAAAATTCATGAAAGGGCAGATTGAAAGATATGGTAGAGAGGACATTCACACTCTGGCAGCCTGGCGTTCAGAGTGGGTCACAGTAGGCTTTTTCTCACCTGGGAAAGTAAAAATAGAAACATTGTATGATGGATGGACCTACTTGCAGGCATCTATCCTAAAGAAATATTTGCATATGTGTAAGCAGCATGAATAGGAACACTTGTGGAAACCTTGTTTATAGAAGATAACAAAAGGTAACAACTTAAATGGGGAATGAGATAATAAAGTCAGGCACCCCTGCTCCACAGCAGACCTCATCAGTGCTCTATCCACCTGCGTTGTCATGTCCAGCTCTTTGTTACCCCTTGGACTGGGGCCCACCAGACTGCTCTGTCCATGGGATTTTTCAGGCAAGAATACTGGAGTGGGTTGACCATTTCCTCCTGCAGGGGATCTTTCTGACCCACGGATCGAACCCACGTCTCCTGCATTGCCAGGCAGATTCTTTACCACTGAGCCACTCTTTACCGTAGAAGCCCACTCTGTCTGTAGAACCTGGGATTTATGGTGTTTCTGTTATACCCTCAGACTTTCAACTGCTAGCACCTGCCCCAGCTGTCTAAGGACTTTGGCCGCCAGAGCACTCTCCGCCCAGGTGCATGACAAACCAAAAGTATGGAGAAATTAATCCCTATCTGAAAAGAGCCCTCAACCAATAGTAAGCGGGAAAGGGAAAGTGAAAGTGAAGTCACTCAGTCGTGTCCGACTCTTTGTGACCCCGTGGACTGTAGCCCACCAGGCTCCTCTGTCTATGGGATTACTCCAGGCAAGAGTACTGGAGTGGGTTGCCATTTCCTTCGCCAGGGGATCTTCCCAACCCAGGGATCGAACCCAGGTCTCCCTCATTGCGGGCAGATACTTTAACCTCTGAGCTACCAGGGAAGTAGCTAGTAAATGGGAGGTGATGGATAGATGCCCCAGCTCTCTTTGGTTAGAGGGTTCCACACCCAGGTCATACACCGATTCCCAGAGTTCCCCCTGGATTTGAACTCTGATTACCTACAGAGATCACTTGTTTGACACTTTTCACTGGCTTCTTTCCCTTCCTTGTCTCACTTCTCTATCCCTCTACCACTATTTTCTGAGATCACCTCTCACATAAAGTACTTGTGCTTAAATCCTTGTTTCAGGGTCTCGTTTTGAACACATGTTGAAAGAACAAAAGAGAACAATAAATAGATAATTATGAAAAGATATCCAAAACATATTGTTGAGTGAGAAAGCATGTCATAAAGACTAGATGTGTAGTATAATAGCACATATTTTTAATTTTTTTTAATTTCTTTTTTTATTTTATTATTGGGTCTTCTGGGTCTTCATTGCTACATGGGCTTTCCTCTAGCTGAGGAGAGCCAGGGCTACTCTCCAGTCACCATGTTCCGGCTTTTTATTGCAGTGGCATCTCTTGTGGAGCACGGGCTCTCGGTGTGCGCTTCAGTAGTTGCAGCACGTGGGCTCAGTAGCTGCGGCTGCTGGGCTTTAGAGCACAGGCTCAATAGTTGTGGCGCACGGACTTAGCCGCTCCTTGGATCTTCCAGATCAGAGACTGAACCTTCCTCTTCTGCATTGGCAGGCAGATTCTTTACCACTGAGCCAGCAGGGAAGCCCAGCATGTATTTTTAAGACACACAAAAATAAAACCGTATATTTCTAATTGTGTCTGTGTGTGTATGTGTGTGTGTGTGTGTGTGTAAATGTCCATAAAGTAGGCTAGTTGGCATGCACACTTAACTGAGAATAGTGGTGACCTCCGAGGAGAGTAGGACTAGACGACAGGGTTAAGGGAGAATTTTCTTAAATAGAAAACTGAAAAGTTTAAAACAAGAATCTATTTGTGAATTGCTTGTGTTTTTTAAAAATAAGATAAAAAATACTTCATAATGTGATGGATGAGTTCATTTCACTTCAGCTTAAGAACCAACTCTGGGCACTGGGGATGTGGAGAAAAATAGGAACATAGTCTCTGCCCTTAGGGAGCTCCCAGAGCATCAGACAAGTAAACATCTGTAATGCTGTGTGATAAGCACCATGATGGAAATAAGCAGAAGGGGCTATGGGAAGCCAGTGGGGCCCAGTCAGCTATCTCTAGAAGAAAACACCATTCCTGCCTTACCTCCCCTGTGGAGAGTTAGGAACACGTCAACTGAAATGACTAGGGTCCAGTCAGCACAGCTGAAAGGGAACAATTAAGAATTAAGCAAATCAAGTGCTTGCCACCCAGTCAGAATAAAGATGGTTTTAAAAGAAGATTTGTGACATCCCTGGAGGGAGAATTTCAGTGTTTCCAGCACCACTAGGAATCTCCAGTCAGACAATTACATTGGTGAAAGGACCTTGGGCCTTAGAGGGCCACCAGCCAGAGGTCCTACCAGCCTCCCCTCCACACCTCCACCCTGTGCCCTGAGACCATGCCCACTGAGCGACCTTCTGCCAATGATTTAGTTTCCTGTGGAACATTGCCTAGAGGAAGAAAATGTACTGACATGAGGAGGCAACTGTTACATTTGAGTTGTCACATTTTTTACTGAAAGATAGTCCTATGGGGTCACACAGAGTCGGACACGACTGAAATGACTTAGCAGCAGCAGCAGCAGCAGTCAAGTGGCCTATTTCTTGCCTCTGGGTCTTTATTATGGGGCCCCTTAGCCTAGTGGTTCTAAGCTTGCTGCACACACATTAAAATCTCCTGGGAAGCTTTTAAAAATACTGATACCCAGGCCAGAGCCCATATCGGTTAAATGAGAGTGAACACCAGGCAGTGGTCAGCTGCCACGTGCCTTAGGAGGCACTCTTCCCAGGTCCACCTTCAGCAAACTCATTTTGGTAGCTTGAAACCAACCATGGTGGAAGTTTTTATACCATGAAAATGGGTTAAAAAAATCACTTTTTTCCCCCTCTTCCTTTCTCAAGACCTGAGTGGTAAACATTTACCACCACACCACTGAAGCTAGGCATCAGTAATTTTTAAAGATCCTCAGATGATTCCAATTTGCAGCAAGACTTGGAAATCAGTCTTAGTCTTTGCCTACGCAGTGCTCATTGTGGTTCTTGAAGAATTTGGTTTCACCTGCTATTCTAGGACCAGAGAAGGCAATGGCACCCCACTCCAGTACTCTTGCCTGGAAATTCCCATGGACGGAGGAGCCTGGTGGGCTGCAGTCCATGGGGTCGCTGAGAGTTGGACACGACTCAGTGACTTCAGTTTCACTTTTCACTTTCATGCATTGGAGAAGGAAATGGCAACCCACTCCAGTGTTCTTGCCTGGAGAATCCCAGGGACAGCAGAGCCTGGTGAGCTGCCATCTATGGGACTGCACAGTCAGACACGACTGAAGTGACTAGCAGCAGCAGCTACTCTAGGAATGGGTATTTAAGGCTGCAGCTCTCTTTCTAACCTGGGACCACTGCTTTAAGGGTTTTTTGTTGTTGTATAGTCGCTAAGTCGTGTCTGACTCTTTGCAACCCACCAGACTCCTCTGTCCATAGGATTTCCCTTGCAAGAATACTGGAGTGGGCTGCCATTTTCTTCTCCATGGAATCTTCCTGAACCAGGGATCAAACCTGCATCTTCTGCATTGCAAGTGGATTCTTTACTGTTGAGCCATCAGGAAAGCTCAGTTAAGGGCTTTTAGGGAGAACAACTTTTATTCTATTCTGGACACTGATCTCTGCAACTTGATATCTTGGGAGTGGGAAGGTGAAAGTTTTGTACAAGGCTCATTGTTGTCCTTTTAGTGAAAAGTATCTTGTCACATTTGGAGTCCAAGCTGAAAATGAATCCATAGGATATTTCCTATACAGCATTATGAAATATGCTTTATTTTATTGTATGTCCAGTGCATGCGAGTTATACTTTCATTTATTGATTTAAGAAGTCAAAATGACAAAAGGCACCTACAACTGCTAAACACTGCAATTTTATCACATAGTTTTAAACTTTTTAATAAAACTAATTTTAAGAGAAAATGTTCATCACTTAGTAACCTGGGAAGGAGAAAATTGTTGGACATTGCCTGGTTCTCTCGGCCAAGGACATGATTCAGGGCTAAGGTATGGTTCTCAGGTTTGGAGTTGGGATGAACATTTCACCTCAGGCCTAAAAGATGGAGAGGGGTAGGCTAAGTCACTTCAGTCATGTCCAACTCTGTGCAACCCCATAGACGGCAGCCCACCAGGCTCCTCCGTCCCTGGGATTCTCCAGGCAAGAACCCTGGAGGGGGTTGCCATTTCCTTCTCCAATGCATGAAAGTGAAAAGTGAAAGTGAAGTCGCTTTGTTGTATCCGACTCTTAGAGACCCCATGGACTGCAGCCTACCAGGCTCCTCCGTCCGTGGGATTTTCCAGGCAAGAGGACTGGAGTGGGGTGCCATTGCCTTCTCCGGGAGAGGGGTAAGATGAGGCCAAAGTTCTCAGATTCGTGCAAAGGGAGCAGGAGCTCTCTTGGGGTTTAAGCTATGTTGTTGACTTGAGTGGGAGCCTGGCTTTGGGGGAAAAAGGCCCAAAGCTTCAGGGGGCCTGGACAACACATGAACTTGGATTTGTCTGGCCTTACCTAGTCCTAGCTTCTTACCATGCCCCATTTCTCTGAAAAGCCCTGGAAATGGAGACACCAGGGGGAAAAAATTGATCAGTAACCAAAACATAGAAGTGGGAAGGAAGCTACCTGATCGAGCGGGTCATCTTTGTTGGGCACTGCGCTTGGTCTTTCATATGTTAATACATGGCTCTAGTTAATGCTCTCAATATCTCTTTGAAGTAGATATTATTTTCTATTTCAAAACAGATGAAGAAAACTAAAGCTCAAAAATGTTAACTGCCCAAAGTCGCATAGCCTCCTCAGACAACTCATGAGGGGAGCCAGTTCTTGGAAGAAAGGGAAGATCACCTCCCACTTCCTGCACATTCTATTCCTGCTTATGCATTCTGATGTCCTGCTTGCTTTTTTAGGCGTTAAGTGCTATCCTGCTGAGTCACTTCCGACTTCTTGTTCATCATGCTCAGCTCCTGAAAATGGAATGGGATGGAAAGGGCTGGATATTGTACTGTCTGGTGTTGCGTTTAAGGGGAACTGAGTGTCCGTCAGGCCAGCTCTCCATGGATGGAATGCTGGGGACGTGAACTGAGCAGTGCCTGAAGTATGTTTCTCATCTGACACATAGGACACTTTGCCTTGGATTGTAATGCTAATAATAACCACTCCTCTTACTGCCATCCAAGAGGAGCCAGGCAAGCCCTGGGCTTGTGCTTTCCATGACTGTCTATTTGAATCATCACAACAGTTGGAGAAGTCAGGGTTCCTCTGTATTTTATGGGCAAGGAAATTCAGACTAAGACAGGTTAGGGAATTTGCCCTAGATCATACAGCTAGTAGGTGGCAGAGCAGGGATTCAAATTCATAATCTAGATCTGTGCTGTTTCATAAGATAACCACTAGCCACATGAGGCTGTGTGGGTGCGCTCAGTTACTCAGTCATGTCCAACTCTTTGTGACCCCATGGACTGCAGCCTGCCATGCTCCTCTGTCCATGGGATTCTCCAGCAAGAATAGTGGAGTACGTTGCCCTTTCCAGGGGATCTTCCCAATGCAGGGATCAAACCTGCGTCTCCTGCATTGGCAGGCAAATTCTTCATCTCTGCGCCACCTGGGAAGCCCCACATGAGTCTATAGAGCACTTGAAACGTGAGCAGTATGATAGAAGAAATCGAATTTTTAAATCAGTTGAGATGTGCTATTAATGCAAAATATGTACCAGATTTCAAAGACTTAGTATCTATATGAATATCTATATATACACTATCTTTTTTTACATTGATTATATATTTAACACAACAAATTTTGCATGTTATATAAAAATATTAAATTACAAATAGAATTAGTTTTTTAAACTTTTTAAAAATTAATTGTTATTGGAGTATAGTTGTTTTACAATGTTGTGCTAGTTTCTACAGTATAGCAAAGTGAATGAGCTATACGCATTATACACCCCCTTTTTTTGGATTTCCTTCCCATTTAAGTCATCACAGAGTACTGTCTTTTTAATGTGACTACTAGAACATTAAAAATTTTTTATGTTACTCTTATTATATTTCTACTGGACAGTGCTGACCTAAATGACCTAATGGTCACTAGACTAGTGATTTCCCAATACTTTTGATAAATTTTTGGAGCACAAATCTCCAATTTACATACTTTTATTTATAGATAATATACATGAACACTACTCTGTATATTATGTACATTATAAAACACTGACCAAATGGATGCTTTAAACAGATGAAATAAAAAAGAGCAGAAATAGAAGTTGTACTAATTTCTTTCTGGAGCCCAGAAAGTGGTGCATTTTGTGCACCACTGAGAGCCTGCACACATCATTTTGGAAACTCTTGCATCAGACACTGAGAGCTCCTTCCTGAAAGAGACTATTAATTTGCATCTCCCTGGGGTTCCCTGGTTGCTCAGACAGTGAAGAATCTGACTGTGGTACAGGAGACCCAGGGTAAATCCCTGGGTCGGGAAGACCCCCTGAAAATGGAATGGCTACCCACTCCAGTATTCTTGCCTGCAGAATCCCAGTGACAGAGAAGATGAGGGGGCTACAGTCCATGGGGTCACAAAGAGTCAGACACGACTGAATGATTAACACTTCGCTGTTTATTTTTGTATTGTTGAACCTAGTACAATACCTAGATATAGTTGGTGTTCAGCAAATATTTGTGGCAGGAATAAATAGCTCTTCATATGCAATAACTTTCTGGTGGTTTGGATGTATTTCTTTATTTCACATGCACTGAGCCCTTTCTAGGTGCCAGGTGCTATACTAGAGAGTGAAAAGTAAACAAAGTTTCAGTCAGTCAGTCAGTTCAGTCCCGCAGTCGTGTCCGACTCTGCGACCCCATGAATTGCAGCACGCCAGGCCTCCCTGTCCATCACCAACTCCCAGAGTTCACTCAAACTCATGTTCATCGAGTCGGTGATTTCATCGAGTTGGTGATGCCATCCAGCCATTTCATCCTCTGTCGTCCCCTTCTCCTCCTGCCCCCAATCCCTCCCAGCATCAGAGTCTTTTCAGATGAGTCAACTCTTCGCATGAGGTGGCCAAAGTGCTGGAGTTCAGCTTTAGCATCAGTCCTTCCACTGAACACCCAGGACTGGTCTCCTTTAGGATGGATTGGTTGGATCTCCTTGCAATCCAAGGGACTCTCAAGAGTCTTCTCCAGCATCTCAGTTCAAAGGCATCAATTCTTTGGCACTCAGCTTTCTTCACAGTCCAACTCTCACATCCATACATGACCACTGGAAAAACCATAGCCTTGACTAAATGGACATTTGTTGGCAAAGTAATATCTCTGCTTTTTAATATGCAGAGTATATTTTCCAGGAGAATCTCAGTATGCCTAGATTGTGTCATGATAACAGATTATCAGTCAGTTCAGTTCAGTTGCTCAGTCATGTCCAACTCTTTGCGACCCCATGAACTGCAGCATGCCAGGCCTCCCTGTCCATCACCAACTCCCGGAGTTCACTCAAACTCATGTCCATCGAGTCGGTGATACTATCCAGCCATGTCATCCTCTGTTGTCCCCTTCTCCTCCTGCCCCCAACTCCTCCCAGCATCAGTCTTTTCCAATGAGTCAGCTCTTCGCATGAAGTGGCCAAAGTACTGAAGTTTCAGCATCAGTCCTTCCAAAGAACACCTAGGACTGATCTCCTTTAGAATGGACTGGTTGGATCTCCTTGCAGTCGAAGAGACTCTCAAGAGTTTTCTCCAACACCTTAGGAAGACTCAAAAAAAAAAAAAAAAAAAGGAATATAGCCCCTTTGCTCTAGGCCAGTGCTTCTCAAACTTTAGTGTATATAAGAATCACCTGGAGTGCTTATTAAACAGATCCCTGGCGCCCCCACACCCCGAGGTTCTGATTGAAAGAGAATGAACATATATTGTCAGGAACTTTAAAGTTAGTTAAATTGCCTAAATCATACAGCTAGTAAATAGCAGAGCTTGGATTGGCACCCACTTCTGCTCTCAGAAATGCACACAAATCTTTATTGCCTTCACCTTTTAGACACGGCTCAAGGAACCAGACTCAAGGAACACTGAGTGGAACAGAGAAGCTTCCTGTCCTGGTCAAACTCAGTAAACAATGAAAATTAAAAGAGTTCTCAAAATAAATAAACAGTTCTCAGTGCTATGAGGGATGTAGTGCCATGGAAATATTTAACAGAAACACGTATTCTACCATAGGGTTAGGGAAATCTTTTCAGAAAGAGAAGTGAAGACCAGAAGTATTAGTTAGAATGGGAGTGGGGAGTGTTTGGAGCTGATGGTATGCATGGAGGCAACAAACCATTTGAGAAACTGAAAGAAATGCAGAATGTCTGGAGTATATAAGCCTGTGAAGGGAGACGGGAAGCAGATCCAGCTGGGCTATTTAGACTTATTGACCTTTTCAAGGATAGGGGTGTGGTCAGACTTGTGTTTTTAAAAGATTGCAATGCTCTCAGTGGATGATGGATTAAAGGACAGCTACCATACTCACAGAAAACTAATTAATCTAATCACACTAGGACCACAGCCTTGTCTAACTCAATGAAACTAAGCCATGTCCACGGGACAACCCAAGATGGGCAGGTCATGGTGCAGAGGTCTGACAGAATGTGGTCCACTGGAGAAGGGAATGGCAAGCCACTTCAGTATTCTTGCCTTGAGAACCCCATGAACAGTATGAAAAGGCAAAATGATAGGATACTGAAAGAGGAACTCCCCAGGTCAGTAGGTGCCCAATAAGCTACTGGAGATCAGTGGAGAAATAACTCCAGAAAGAATGAAGGGATGGAGCCAAAGCAAAAACAATACCCAGCTGTGGATGTGACTGGTGATAGAAGCAAGGTCCAATGCTGTAAAGAGCAATATTGCATAGGAACCTGGAATGTCACTTCCATGAATCAAGGCAAACTGGAAATGGTCAAACAAGAGATGGCAAGGGTGAACATCGACATTCTAGGAATCAGCGAACTAAAATGGACTGGAATGGGTGAATTTAACTCAGATGACCATTATATCTACTACTGCGGTCAGGAATCCCTCAGAAGAAATGGAGTAGCCATCATGGTCAACAAAAGAGTCTGAAATGCAGTACTTGGATGCAATCTCAAAAACGACAGAATGATCTCTGTTCGTTTCCAAGGCAAACCATTCAATATCACAGTAATCCAAGTCTATGTCCCAACCAGTAATGCTGAAGAAACTGAAGTTGAACGGTTCTATGAAGACCTACAAGACCTTTTAGAACTAACACCCAAAAAGATGTCTTTTTCATTATAGGGGACTGGAATGCAAAAGTAGGAAGTCAAGAAATACCTGGAGTAACAGGCAAATTTGGCCTTGGAATGCGGAATGAAGCAGGGCAAAGACTAATAGAGTTTTGCCAAGAAAATGCACTGGTCATAGCAAACACCCTCTTCCAACAACACAAGAGAAGACTCTACACATGGACATCACCAGATGGTCAACACCGAAATCAGATTGAGTATATTCTTTGCAGCCAAAGATGGAGAAGCTCTATACAGTCAACAAAAACAAGACCAGGAGCTGACTGTGACTCAGATCATGAACTCCTTATTATCAAATTCAGACTTAAATTAAAGAAAGCAGGGAAAACCGCTAGACCATTCAGGTATGACCTAAATCAAATCCCTTATGATTATACAGTGGAAGTGAAAAATAGATTTAAGGGCCTAGATCTGATAGACAGAGTGCCTAATGAACTATGGGATGAGGTTCATGACATTGTACAGGAGACAGGGATCAAGACCATCCCCATGGAAAACAAATGCAAAAAAGCAAAATGGCTGTCTGGGGAGGCCTTACAAATAGCTGTGAAAAGAAGAGAAGTGAAAAGCAAAGGAGAAAAAGAAAGATATAAGCATCTGAATGCAGAGTTCCAAAGAATAGCAAGAAGAGATAAGAAAGCCTTCTTCAGTGATCAATGCAAAGAAATAGAGGAAAACAACAGAATGGGAAAGACTAGAGATCTCTTCAAGAAAATTAGAGATACCAAGGGAATATTTCATGCAAAGATGGGCTTGATAAAGGACAGAAATGGTATGGATCTAACAGAAGCAGAAGATATTAAGAAGAGGTGGCAAGAATACACAGGAGAACTGTACAAAAAAGATCTTCACGACCCGGATAATCACAATGGTGTGATCACTCATCTAGAGCCAGACATCTTGGAACGTGAAGTCAAGTGGGCCTTAGAAAGCATCACTATGAACAAAGCTAGTGGAGGTGATGGAATTCCACTTGAGCTAGTCCAAATCCTGAAAGATGATGCTGTGAAAGGGCTGCACTCACTATGCCAGCAAACTTGGAAAACTCAGCAGAGGCCACAGGACTGGAAAAGGTCATTTTTCATTCCAATCCCAAAGAAAGGCAATGCCAAAGAATGCTCAAACTACCGCACAATTGCACTCATCTCACATGCTAGTAAAGTAATGCTCAAAATTCTCCAAGCCAGGCTTCAGTAATATGTGAACCGTGAACATCCTGATGTTCAAGCTGGCTTTAGAAAAGGCAGAGGAACCAGAGATCAAACTGCCAACATCTGCTGGATCATGGAAAAAGCAAGAGAGTTCCAGAAAAACATCTATTTCTGCTTTATTGACTATGCCAAAGCCTTTGACTGTGTGGATCACAATCAACTGTGGAAAATTCTGAAAGAGTTGGGAATATCAGACCACCTAACCTGCCTCTTGAGAAATCTGTATGCAGGTCAGGAAGTAACAGTTAGAACTGGACATGGAACAACAGACTGGTTCCAAATAGGAAAAGGAGTACGTCAAGGCTGTATATTGTCACCCTACTTATTTAACTTATACGCAGAGTACATCATGAGAAATGCTGGACTGGAAGAAACACAAGCTGGAATCAAGATTGCTGGGAGAAATATCAATAACCTCAGATACGCAGATGACACCACCCTTATGGCAGAAAGTGAAGAGGAACTAAAAAGCCTCTTGATGAAGGTGAAAGAGGAGAGTGACAAAGTTGGCTTAAAGCTCAACATTCAGAAAACAAAGATCATGGCATCCAATCCCATCACTTCATGGGAAATAGATGGGGAAACAGTGGAAACAGAGTCAGACTTTATTTTGGGGGGCTCCAAAATCACTGCAGATGGTGATTGCAGCCATGAAATTAAAAGGCACTTACTCCTTGGAAGAAAAGTTATGACCAACCTAGATAGCATATTCAAAAGCACAGACATTACTTTGCCGACTAAGGTCCGTCTTGTCAAGGCTATGGTTTTTCCAGTAGTCATGTATGGATGTGAGAGTTGGACTGTGAAGAAAGCTGAGTGCTGAAGAATTGATGCTTTTGAACTGTGGTGTTGGAGAAGACTCTTGAGAGTCCCTTGGACTGCAAGGAGATCCAACCAGTCCGTTCTGAAGCAGATCAGCCCTGGGATTTCTTTTGGAAGGACTGATGCTAAAGCTGAAACTCCAGTACTTTGGCCACCTCATGCGAAGAGTTGACTCATCTGATAAGACTCTGATGCTGGGAGGGATTGGGGGCAGGAGGAGAAGGGGACGACAGAGGATGAGATGGCTGGAATGGCATCACTGACTCAATGGACGCGAGTCTGAGTAAACTCTGGGAGTTGGTGATGGACAGGGAGGCCTGGCGTGCTGAGATTCATGGGGTCGCAAAGAGTTGGACACGACTGAGCGACTGAACTGACTGATCCTATAGGCAGGGAAAGTGAAAGTTGCTCCGCTGTGTCTGACTCCTTGGGACCCAGGCCAGAGAATGGAGTGGGTACCCATTCCCTTTGGAGAAGGCAGTGGCACCCCACTCCAGTACTCTTGCCTGGAAAATCCCATGGATGGAGGAGCCTGGTAGGCTGCAGTCCATGGGGTCGCTAAGAGTCGGACACGACTGAGCGACTTCACACTCACTTTTCACTTTCATGCATTGGAGAAGGAAATGGCAACCCACTCCAGCGTTCTTGCCTGGAGAATCCCAGGGACGGAGGAGCCTGGTGGGCTGCTGTGTATGGGTCGCACAGAGTCAGACACGACTGACTTAGCAGCAGCAATAGCAGCCATTCCCTTCTCCAGGGGATCTTCCCCAACCAGGGATGGAACCCAGGTTCCTGTGATCTCCCACATTGCAGGCAGAGTCTGTACTAGCTGAGCCACCTGGGAAGCCCTGTAGACAGGGAGTCATAATTAAAGATTCTAGTGGCGTGCATTTAGGTAATACCATGGTAACTGTGGGCTTCCCTGGTGGCTCAGATGGTAAAGTGTCTGCCTGCAATGCGGGAGACCTAGGTTCAATTCCTGGGTCGGGTAGATCCCCTGGAGAAGGAAATGGCAATCCACTCCAGCACTCTTGCCTGGAAAATCCCATGGCTGGAGGAGCCTGACAGGCTACAGTCTATGGGGTCGCAAAGAGTCAGACACCACTGAGCGACTTCACTTCACTTCACTTCACGGTAACTGCGGAGAAGGGTGTGTGTATGTATGTGTGTGTTTGATAGAAAGTGACACTGTTAGTCGCTCCATTGTGTCTGACTCTTTGCGACCCCATGAACTCTAGCCAGCCGGAGTTGAATTCTCAAGGCAAGAATACTGGAGTGGGTTGTCATTCCCCTCTCTAGGGGATCTTCCCGAGCCAGGGGTCAGACCTGAGTCTCCCGCATTGCGGGTACAGTCTTCACCATCTAAGCCACAAGGGAAGCCCGTGTGTTTAAGTGTTCAGAAGTGTTTAAGACTTGATGATTGATTAGAAGGGGAGGAGTGAGCAGGCAAGAGAGAAATCAATGATGATTTCCAGGGTTCTGAGTGCACAGTTTTAGTAAGGGTAAGGTTCTATAAGCTTATTATTTCCTAGTTTTAAAGAAAAGTAGATTTATGCAAGTGAGGTTATGTGAAAGTGAAAGGCTTATTTTAGTAAACTTTCAATGACTAGAATTTATTAGAAAGATGGGATAAAATTACAGTCTTTGTGGTTAGGTTTAATATTTTTGTTGTTTTAATTATATCTATAGGCCTATTGTTCCATGAGCGTGTTAGTTGTGAAAACTGGAAAAATGTCTTTTTGCCACTGAGGATTAGCCATGGAAGACCAGCTGTAGGTTATGAACCATTAGTCTGAGTTTCTTTTGTGATTGCCCTGATGAGTAACCTTGATTGAGTGTCTGAAGCTCGACATCCCCTCTTGGCGCCACCTATTTCTCCACACCTGAAGTCTCTAAAAGGGATAGTAGATGGTTCCTATCAATGGATAATTTGGACTCCGCCTTCTTTCTCTAGGTCCCGCCCCCTTCTCTGAAACCACACCCCCTATCACTTGGCCCGCCCCTTGAGGAGGTCGTCGTTGATATGACAGCGATTCTCCACAATCCTGACCTATAGGAGATCGGAAGGGTGGGACCGAAATCAATTTCCTCTTTCATTTGTCAAATGAAATGTCTATCTGGTTCCAGTCTCATCCCACTTCCTCTTCAAGCCAATGATTGGTTGCTCTGTTCTTGCTCCCCAGCTCACGATTGGTTCTTTCGTTCCAACCCTCTCCTCCAGCTTTTGCAGGCGGGATTAGCACGCAGCTTCCTGCTCCTGCCAAAAAAATAAAAGGAGAAAAAGAAAAGAGAGAGGCGAAAGAAAATGTCACGGAGATCTTTGGTGTTTAATTCGCTTTTGGCCTTGTCGGTCAGGCCCAACTCTGCCTTTTGATTGGTTTTTCTATCTGCCCATCCTGGGTCGGGGGCGGGATTTCCCCAGGAGACCCACATCTTGTCGCCACTGGCCGAACAGTGCGCCTGTCTGAAGCTGCCGGCCCAGGATTGGAGGCGGACGCGGACAGGTGGGCGTAGATTGGCTAGGGCAGCCGGTCAGTGTGAGGCGGGGGCGGGGCCTCGGCGGCTGGTTGCGCGTGTCCGCCGCTGGCTCCGCTCTATCCGGCTTTGCTAGGGGAGGTGAGTCCGGCCGCGGCGGCACCGGCGGCTGAGGAGGCGGCGGCTGAGGAGAAAGCGGCCACAGCGGCTAAGGAGAAAGCGGCCGCGGGGACGGAAGCCGGGTGGGGGGGAGGGGGGGAGACGGAGCAGCCTTGAGCCCTGCGGGGGCCGTCGCGCGGGGGGACCCACCCGCTCTCCCCCCCAACCCTCCTCAGCAGAAGCGGCCGGCGGCGGGGGCAGGAGTCAGTCCGCTTCCGACTGCACCCCGCCCGCCTCCCGGGGGTCCCATTCTTTGGCCCCGGGACCCTAACCTCCTCCCGGGGCGGTTCCCTCTGTCTCGGCGTCCGAGTGCTGCCCACCTCTCTTTCATTCCTCCCCGCACCTCCTTACCTTCACTTTGCCCCGGTTCTCTTTCTCCTCTCTGTCCTGCCCTGTCGCCTCCTCTGCTCACTCTGTCCCTCTTGCCTCCTTCCCTGGCTCTTTTCTGTTCGGGAAAGTTTAGTGCCCCCCCCCCCCCAACCTCCAATCAGGTCAACCTGACGAGGAGTAGGGGGAGATGTAGGAAGGCCTGAGAGTTCGAGGGGGGGGAAGCTGGTTTCCCTGAACATTTCCCCCCATCTTTTCACTTTGGGGTGGTGGAATTTTTTTCAGTTGCATTTTTGAGGAGGTGGTAGGTGTTTAGAAAAGGATGTTGGAATGGAAGGGGTAGATGAGTCAAGCCTCTTACAAGATTCCAAGGGTGGTGTGTTACCTGATCCTTTTCGCGTGTGGAGTTCAGGAGGTCGGGAGGTTTGGCCTTCATTCCCACATTCAAAGTTGGAACCTCCCCCGAATTAAGGATGGAGTTTTAGTATCCACTTGTGGCAGGAAACCTGGGGGGAAGGGGTCCCTTTTTCCTTTTTCTTTTTCTTTTATTTTTTTGGGGGGGAGGGCAACCCACACCCTTCCACACACGCTCACCCCCAACTTAAACACCAAGATCCTCTAACTTGTCTGGATTGACTGATGAAGACATAAAGCCAGTTCCGCTCCATGTTTTTTGGAGGTGGAGTGAGTGGTTTTTTCCTTCATTTTTAAATGGCCAAATGACAGCTTGACCCAGTTTGCTTTCCAATCAAAGGGCATTTTTTTTTTTGAATGTCTCTTTGTGGCGCAAGAGCCAACGCAAAAATGATGGCGGCTTACAATGGCGGTACATCTGCGGCAGCAGCAGGGCACCACCACCACCATCACCACCACCTTCCACACCTCCCTCCTCCTCACCTTCACCACCACCACCACCCTCAGCACCATCTTCATCCCGGGTCGGCTGCTGCGGTCCACCCCGTGCAGCAGCATACTTCCTCGGCAGCTGCGGCAGCCGCCGCCGCGGCCGCAGCTGCAGCCATGTTAAACCCTGGGCAACAGCAGCCTTACTTCCCATCACCGGCACCGGGTCAGGCTCCAGGACCAGCTGCAGCAGCCCCAGCTCAGGTACAGGCTGCCGCAGCTGCCACAGTTAAGGCGCACCATCATCAGCACTCGCATCATCCACAACAGCAGCTGGATATTGAGCCGGATAGACCTATTGGATATGGAGCCTTTGGTGTCGTCTGGTGAGTATCCAAGGAAGAGTGACGACTTCTGGTTTCTTCTCAAGGTTGCTGGGCAAGGCCTTTTCTCATGGTTTTTCTCCATGTCGACCCACGTGGAACAAGCTGCTCAACTCCACTATAGAAAGTCACCCTTCATTACCTGGTAAAAGAGGCCTGATGGCATTGGCTGTCTAGGCATTGGCTTTGAAGTCCTGGCCAGTTTTGGTGGAGCACCCTCTGTTGAGGAACTCACAGAAGTTTGTTGTCTACCAGACTTACAGCGTAGAACCTAAGGAAGCCACTGAATGGAGAATCAGTAAATAGGTGAATGCATGGAATGCTTATTCCTCCACAGACCTTGGCCATCCCTTATGTTTGATTGAGTTTGAATCAGTTGCCCAACTGGAGCATATGTCACAACTGACCCAAACTGGATTCCTTACCATAGTCTGGTCATTGGGGTATACTTTCAACAACTATTTTGCTCTTTCTCTCTTTTCATTCCGTAATTTGTGATTGCGATCCCCAAAGGAAGATAGGGTTCATACTTGAACCAGTTAAGTCGTTTCATGAGTGAGTGGTTTATTTTAAACCTATAAAGCTACAGTTGGGAAGTATGTAGCTTTAGCCTTTTGATAAGAATGCATTAAATATAGCATCACACATGAGTACCACAATTGAGGTCAGTAGACTGTAACTATGCAGTGGCCCACATTCAGTGTAATGGTTTAGTGTCATTTAGTGGCTTGTGAGTTGCTCTTATCCCTTGGTTGGTTGCTGTAGTAGGGAGTGTACTCTTAAAACATGAAACTGCTCTATTTTGCTAGTGCTAGTATATATTTTTTTAAAGTCTGAGGGCTTCTTAAATGCAACATTTTGTCATTTTGTCTATTCTTTTTAGGAAGATTAGTAGTTTATAGTAAAATGTATCTATCATTGTAGGGTCCTGTTTCTATCAAAACTAGAGTGAACTGAGTTTTTAATCCCCAAGGAGTTTAAGTATTCTGGTGTGAATAGATGAATTGATGTTTTCAGTGCTTCAAAAATAGATTCGTTCAACTATACCCTGATTTAAAAAAAGATTCTTGTTAATGTCTAGAAAAGCCCCCATCACCTAGGGAAAATGAACTCTTTGAAACTAGCCTGGTAAGCGTCTCCTTTCATCATTGCTTTTCAGGCTGTAATTGATATGAATTTCATTTTTGCATTACATCTGGCCATCTTTATTTACATTTCAGATTTTATAAACTAGGCTACTAAGTGATCCGATCCATCTTTTTTTAACCTGGTAAAGTCCAGTGTCTTCCCAGTGAGCTCTCCAAGGAGGTTGCTGCTGCAGTCCTCTGTTCTCCAAGGTGTGTGGGATTCCTGGTGGGAAAGAGGGTAGCCGGCAATGGTGCCTCTTCAGTCTCTGCTCAGGGACCTGCCTGTTCTTGCCTTCCTGTCTTCCCTTCCACATCCTATCCTCAGGGACTACACGGTGAACTGCTGTTCCTTGTCTAACCCTGGAGGATTTCAAAGCTGAGGGGAAGAAAAAGATTGCAATTTTGTCATTGATTTACTGAGAATTTGTTTGGATTTTCTTAGACCTGGATGCTCTGTCATTTTAGTGCTTTGCATACAGTGCTAGGAACTGGAGATGTGCTGACAGGGAAATGGGTTGCAGGATTCTTGACTATGTTCTAAAGGTGTTATTTTCTCTTCATTTCTATCAACTGGTGATGGGGTTTGTAGAAGTTTTAACTTTAAGTTGGTGCTAAGGGAATTTCTTTTTTCTTTTTTTTTTTTCAAGGGAAGGGAGATAAGGAACTGGAGTGCTGAAACATATCCCACCTAGTAGTGGTATTCTAAATTACCAGTACATGAAAATCCAAACGTTTGATTTGAATCCACTCTATAGAGTCTTTCCTTGATTGACCCCTTCTACCACCCATGGAGTTCATTCCATGTACTTGAAGCACCTCCATTTGTGACTCTTCCACTGTGCACCACTGGTTTTGTACTTGCCCTGTCTGATCACATTTGTAAGCCCAATGAGGGTAGTGACTGGACCTGCTAGAGTACTTTTTCTCTCCCCAGCACAGTGCTGTGGCATCTTTGCTGCTTGGTTACTTGATCTGGTCAGGTCCTTCTTTGTTCTTTAACCAAGTTTTTCTGTTTAGCTGCATTGAATGTTTTTATCAGCTGTTACAGGTGAAATACAGTTCGGTATGAAAAAAAAGGAAAAGAGTTCCAGGTGTGTGTTTTAGTATGCAAATACTTTTCTATTTTTGTATTTACATATTTATAACTTGCTGTCTGAATTGCTTATTATATTTGAAATTTAATTGCTGTATGACCCAAGTAAGATTGTTAAAACTAGAAATTTGAATGACAGACCACAGTGAATTGCGCTAGTATTTTCAAACCCAAGCTAAAGATGTTAGTGAGCTTTTTTTACTTTTTAACTAACTGTGTGAAGATTTTTCTTTTTAATTTAGAAGGCACTTAATGACTCTGAAACAACTATTTTCTAAAGTGGTTAAAATAGAACATAAAAATATTCTCCTAATGACACATCATTTAATTCAAAGCACCATATAACTACTTGGGCATTATAAGATTCACTTAGGCTCAAATATGTCTAATGCATTTTGCAAGTATTTTCCTTCTGTCATGGCATATGAGGGGAAACTGTATGCGCTCTCGTTTCTTTTTCTGGACGTGTACCCAGTGGTACTAAACTGATAGCTAAGTGTTGCTTATAATTTTGAGGGATATTGTTGTTCCTCCATGTAGACAAGGAGAGATATTTGTAGAGGTGATGCAGCATTTTACCATTCTGATTTCTCACTGAACAGTTTAGTCTACCAGGCTTGATTTATCTTTCTGCCGAATATAACTATTGGAATAACTTATCAGTATTGGACAGTTGTGTAAAAGTAGTGAATTACCTATTAGCTTGCTGGTAAAGGTGGTGCTTTGACAGTTCAATTAAGGTTTCATTAACAACTGTCTGCTGTGCTTTATCTCAAAGTAAGGATTCCAGTTTACCTAGTAATATGATCATGGGGTAGCCTGAGATACATTCATTGCCAGCGATAGAATATTGTTTATGGGTTATCAAAGCATCGTATATCATTTTACCTTCTTTATCAGATAACAAGGCTTCCAGATGCCCTTATGGATATTTTCACAATGCAAAACCAAAGCACAAAACAACTCACAGACAGAACCTCACTTTTTCTGTGAGAATAATGTCAGTACCTTTTTGTCTGTAGTTAACATTCGCCGGATGGAAAGTAAGTTAGGTTGTTCTTAAAGATGTAACACCTTTGGGACAAAGAGTGTTACAACATAAAGCCTTCAGGGGCTCATGAAGTGTATACTTTTGAGAATTGGAGGAAACTGACCACATGAGAAAGGTTTGAGAACTGCAGAACCCAAGCAGCTTTGACTGGCAGCCAAAAATATCAGACTGAATTAATGGTACACATTGCCACCTTGATGATAATCTGAGAAAGGCTTCTACTATATGAAATCAGCATTTTTTTACTTGTCTGGGATTGCATTCAGTTCCTTGCCTTTGTTCTCCAAGTTAAGTTGGAGAACTTTGAATTGTATTACTCTAATACTTTCAGCAGGTTACTTTTATATGAAGTTTGAAACTCAAGCATCACTGTAGTGATACTTAGTTACTTACTAGTTGTGTGATCGTGACATATTGTTTAACCTCTCTCTGTTTCTCATCTATAAAGTAAGGATAATAATAGCTTTCATTTCATTCCATTGGTTTGAGGAGTAAATGAAGGTAATCCTTGTAAACCATTGAGTATACTGTGTAGCACACAGTAAGCACTCAATAAATGTTAGCCGTTTTTTATTGTGGTTATTATTGGTAGGGAAATCAAACTTTGTGTAAATGTGCATAGATGTGGCTTCACATATGGTCAGGTTAATCAGGTAAATCAACATGCAGACTGTGAAATTCTCCAAGCAAGAATACTGGAGTGGGTAGCCATTCCTTTTTTCCAGGGGAGTCTTCCAGACCCAGGGATCGAACCCAGGTCTCCTGCACTGCAGGCAGGTTCTTTACCGTTTGAGCCACCAGAGAAACCCACTGTTTTTTAGAGGCATGACTTTAAATACCATAGTGTCCCCTTAGTTCTGCTGTATGCCAAGGGCTTGAATTTAGAGTTAGGGTTAAGTATTCTGTTCTCTCAATTAATTAAAAGCAACCATTTTTTTAAAGCATAATATATATGTTTACATGGACTTGGTGGATGTTCTAGCCAGATCATCTGTACTCGTTTAGGCAGGATTATAGATTTCTATACCTGGAAGGAAATTAATTTTTTTTTCTCAGAATGTAACAAATGAAGGACATCCTTGTTGTCAAAGTTCACCGTTAGTGGAAATTCATTTTACTTGAGTATGGATGAACAGGTGTGAATTGTTAAAGACGATCCCAGTGAGGTGGGGGAAATATGTGTGGTTTAATGAAAAATTATTCAGTGTAAATCCTTATGCGTGGCAGAGATTGTCTGGCTTCCTCATCTTGTGAAAATTAGAGGCATCATGTATTTTCTGATGTTTTCTCCAGTCCTCTTACTCCCCAAGTAGCAAACTAAAATTTGGAAAATTGGGGGATGCTTTGGGGATAATTTTAGGAAAATGCTGGCGTTAGTTGCATCAGAAAGAGTAGTAGACTAAAGTGTATTTTGTTATTAGCTGCCTTTTCCAGGTTAGGAATCTGTAGCTTTGAGAAGTTGCTCTATCAGCCAAGATTAACAGCCACAGCTGGATTCTTTGGGGGCGGGGGGGACCCTGCTTTGTGAAAAGAGCTTTGAAGAACCAGAGCCTGCACCATAAAAAGGAAACGGTTGCTCTTCTAGACATAACAAAGCATCCGTGTGAAACTAGAAATGTGGAAATCTATATTGTTAGTTTTAACTACAAACGAACTTACTTTTAGAAACTGCAGGTTCATGGTGATAAAGTCGAGGAGGCAGAGAGAGAATAAAAGGAACACAGTCTTAATGACAGTGAACTGGTTTCTTGGTCACTGAAAGTCCATAACCTGTAACATTGGAAGTCGTGTTATAGTTGGGCTCCTGGACAAGATTATGCAGATTTTATTCAAAAACAGGAAATGAAACAAAACCTAAACACAACAAAAGAAATTTGACTTATTCTTAGGGGAAATTTTTATGTTCTATTGACTATCAGCTTGGAAGAAAAATTTATTTTTTCCTAAAAAAAAATACATTTCAGAAGGAATTGCCTTTTCAAACAAGCTAAAACAACAGTCTCCCTCAGAACTACTTGCAACTTCTTACAGCTATCAGTTGTTACCACTGGTGTATGTCCTGAAAAAGAAATAGTGGTATATATAGTTCTCTTTTATATGCTATGCTAGGAGAATATTTGCAAAATACATTAACTGAATATTTGAGTTCTGGAATTTAACCCTCAAAGCCTAGGTAACTGTAGTGTTGTTCCTTATACAAAAGGCTGTCTTCTAATGGAATACTAGAGTATTTTATTATCTTCACAACTTGGAGCATTAGGGTTTCACTGACTTTTATATTTAGAATTGAGTGTCTATTCTTGGTGGGTTTTATTAGATTTGTTGCTGTCCTAGCATTTCAAGCATCAACTGTTTATATAATATGCCGATTTGATTTCTTTGATGCAAATTGTCAAGGCCAAAGAAACTTTTCCATTTGTCATCCAACCAAACAGAAAAAAGTCGTTGAGTAGTAGTTCTTTACATTATATTTGGGTTTTACTTGCGATTCCCTGTGCTTCCCTAATACTCAGGTGCATTATTTGTTGATTGGGTCATCTAATGCAGATCAACATTGATTTTCTAACTAAAATAGCTTGTCAGTTTGATCCTTTTGTTGCTTGGGGTTAACACACAGGGTGCCTGAGGCAACAGTTGTAATACTGTCAATAAGCCACGTGACAGACTGTCATAGACCTAGCTGATAGTTCTGAGGTACCTAGCTCAGAACTTAAGAAAAAAATCTGACACTCTGGCATTATGAAAAGATGAACTCTCTCAGGAAACTGTACTGAGTTCAGATTTAATAGTTAATTGTAGTGGTGTGAGTAGAGAGACTCTGTACAGGGATGTCTGCCTTTGATCATGATTGGTGATCTCTACCTAAACCCAGTTTCACATCTGTGTTTTGAATAAGTTTGACTAATTGAATCATACAGAAGGTTTTGGCATGGCTGGAGGTCACTGGTCTTGTCAACCTGCTACAGAGCAGCACTGTTGTAGGCTTTAATGAGGATATTTAGTTGTATAAATAATTTCACAAACTTCTTTCAAGTTTCTGCTGTGCTTGGGATATAAAGATGTTTAAGTCATGATATTGCCCTGAAGGTGTTTACAGTTAAAGAAACAGTATGAACTGATACATCCTTGCTCTCAAGAGAGTCTTGATGGAGAATTGAAACCAAATTTGAAACCGTCAAATAAAAATATAAGGATAGATTATTTTCACTTGTTCTTATAATACTCATTGACTGTGTGTTGACTGTTTGCCAGGCACTGTGCTGGATGATAAAGATTTAAAGGTGATTATGATCTAGTGGGGGAGAGAGATTTGTAAATGGTTAGTTACAATTCACTGCCGTAGGTGCAGCAATAGAGATACTCCCTAGGAATACATAGGAGGGATTTCTGTGCAAGGTATGGATGCTTCCTCGAAGAGATAAATACCTCAACAGAGTTTTAAGAATAAAAGTTTAAAAAAGAAGAGAGAGTCAACTAATGGGGAAGGGAATTATTGGTGGACGGGTCCTTATAAGGGAGACTTACAGGGCTGGGGCTGCTGAATATCCGTTGCAGTGCAGGTGACAGGAGATGAGGGTGGAGATGCAAGCTTGAGCTGAATCCTGAAGAGGTTGGAGTGTCCTGCTGAAGAGATAAGATACCATTGGTACAGGGGAGAGGGGAAAAAGAAAACTTTTTTTTTTTAATTTAAAGACCCTTTACAACATACAGTACCTAAACAGATATGCAGCATATCTGTGGTATTAAAATTTCATTGAGGGGAGAGCAATTGGAGGGGAAAATGTCTGAAAACACTCCTGGGGGCAGGAAATAATGAAAAAGGTTGAAACATTAGGAATGGCAACCACTGAAAGTTTTTGAGTGAAAGAGTGACCGTTCAGAGTGAATTTTTTTTTTTTTCCAAGGCTATGTAAGTGGAAGTAGAGATAGCTGAGATCTGGGCCAAGGGAATGTTCTCAGTTGTAGGTGAAAGAAATTATTGGAGATGGAACTCTTAAGGGTAATCAGATAGGAAATATTAGTGATTGACAACCTGCACATGGGAGAAGGTTGTTAGGAAGATGGTAGTAATCTTTGATGCAGATAAAGTCAAAGAAAATGAGGATGGAGAAAGGCCATTAAATTTTGCAAGTAGATCATAGGAGAGAATGTGTATGATTTTTTTTCCCCCCTCTGACATATATACATGTTTGATTCTAAAGAATGTCTCCAATATTAGCACTTTTATTGTTAATAAAATTCTCCCAAATTCCAAGTTGTTATTTCCAGTTTATTAAACCAGAGAATTTGATGTTTATCATGTTCCAGGTACCATTTCCTTGGCAAGATTATTTCTTTTTGATGACAAGGTGGTAAAGTACTAACTAAGGAGACAAGGTTCTGGTCCCTGCCTTGCTACCAACGGCTCTATGACATTGATTAAGTTATTTGACTTTTCTGAGTCTTGGTTTCCTTGTTTATAAAATCCTGCGTTGCCTCAATACACAGTTGATCCTTGAACAACAAGGGTTTGAACTGTATAGGTCTACTTAATATGAAGATTTTAAAAAATAAATATATTGGAAGCTTGAGATTTGTGACAGTTTGAAAAACTCCCAGAGGAAGCCTGTAGTTTAGAAATATCAAAAGAATTAAGTAAAAGGTATGTCACGAAGGTGTAAGATAGGTATAGATACTAGTCTTTCCTTATACAGGCTAAGGTGAATGATATTAATATAGAATTAATAGTGTATTAGTTTTCTTGTTGTTTTAACTTTGCTTTCAAATAATTACTGTACAGTATGCGCCACCCCCTTTCACTCATAGTTGGAGAAACAATATCAACCTAGCATCACAGGTAAGTGTCTTTTTAAAACGTGTGTTTCCAGCACTCATTTTGGTTAAACTAGTCTGCTATAAAGCTACCATTTTACTGCTTCTTTGTTATCAATGCGTGAATAGTTATTCCTGTAAATAAATGTTTCTTTTTCACATTGTCTTTTCATTTTGGATGTCTAATATTAGTGATACATATAATACCGACAGTGTTTTGTATCATATAAGACAATATTGATGAAGGTACTGACAGATGATTAATTTTGTAAATGGCACTACAAATATATTTTCTCTTCTTTATGATTTTCTTAACATTTTCTTTAATTTGCTTTGTTGTAAGAATTCAGTATATTGTATGTATAACATACAAAAAGTGCTAATCGATTTTTTAGATTATCAGTAAGGCTTCCTTTCAGTCATCCATAGGCTACTAGAAGTTAAGTCTAGGGGGAATCAGAAGTTAATACATAGATTTTTTACTGCACTGGGCAGGGATCAGCACCCTTAACCTTCACATTGTTCAAGGGCCAACTATATAATGCAAGCCACATAACACAGTGTTAAATTTTCTATGTTAAAAATGTAAAAAGAAACAAATGAAATTAATTTTAGTAATCTATTTTATTTAACTCACTATATCCAAAATATTATCATTTCAACATGTTACTACTATAAAAATCATTAGATATTTTACATTTTTTTCCATATAAAATGTACTAGACCCAGTGTGTATGTTAGCACTTAAACACTTCTCAGTTTGGACTGACCAAATTTCAAGTGTTCAGTAGCCCAGTGACTATTGACTGGCTTATTGACCAGCCCAGTTCTAGAGTGTCTTTAGCCTTTATTGAATTGTGTGCTCATCTCTGAACCCGTCACTGTCAGTATGGATAAGGTTACTTTAAAGCAGTCAGGTCCACTCCTGGACTGGAGATGGAGTCAGTTATAAGTGGGATGGATGAATTCCAGCAACGAATGCTGGGAAAATAGTCATTAAATGAGCAAGAACACATTCATCTAACTTATGTCAGACTCAGAAGAACTTGACCCAGTCTGTCTATAGAGCAAAGTGGAGTAATGTTCTTTGTAGAGGTGTCCTGCCTGCCCTGAATTATTTGGAGTAATTTCCTTTTCTGAAGCCCTGTTTGCTTAAAGTAGCAGAAGGTAGAATTGGTACCTGATCCTTGTCATGTTTGCTTTCTTTGCCAGTTAGATCAGATATCCTCCATTGATTTCTTTTCTTTCCTCTCTCAGTGTTGTGGTTTTGTTATCTAAAGTTCTCAGTCTTGTTTTCAGTTTAAGTAATATAGAGCTCAGTATTGTCAGGCAGCAAACTTCTTACAGGTGAATGGACAACACAGATACTTTTTTGTTTATCCATTCCTTGACCTAAAATTCTTGCTCTGAGCTACAGAGAAAAGGTGAAGGGAGACTTTTGAACAAATAGATAAAATTAGTCATTTGACCCAGATTGCAGCTATTTTTTTTCTGCCTGTATAGATAAAAACCATCCTCCAATTTACATAAGCAGGTGATTTTTCTTACATGCTAATTTTCTTAATCTACCATGGCAGAGAGCTACAGATTTGCAAATTGTGTAAGTAAATTGAAATAAAGGTGACTTTATTTCACTTTATTATCTTACCAGTACAGAAGTACCCAAAGGGTGCAATTATCAGGTGATTGTCAGATTGCACATCTAAGCTAACAGGCAACCCAGTGCAAAGTTTTTTTTCTCACTTCTCTTCCTTCTCTTTTTAATTTTTAAAATAGGAAACTATTGATTTCTGTATTTACTTTGACAGAGCTAGACATTTAGTAACACAGATGTGAGGAAATTTGAGCTTTTATTAAAGGTAACCCAGAAACCATAAAAATTGACAGGTGATGGTACTGGCCAGAAAAAGCATACTTGGTTTGGATTTGAATTGCCTAAGAATTAGGTGAGAACCTTCAGCTGCATTTAGTTGGTGGCTTCCTTTGTGTTCCCTGTCCCAGGTTCTGCATGTTGATAGTGTTTGAGGTTATTGTGAAGAGAACTGGGTGTGTACTAAGGCCAGTGTTCAAAATAAATATTGATGCATTCTTTTAGAAACCAAACCATGTCAATTACCACATGGTTTAAAATGGCATTTCAGTAAGACTGAAATTTTAGAAAGGTCCAACATTTGGTTTTAAGGGCTCTTTTCACAGATGATTCATGAGGACAAATTAATGTCAATCAATAGTGTCTTCTTTTATTAAGATATTCCAATTTTAACTTAGTAATTAATGCTACATATTTAATCCCTCAGATGTTATCGTATTGTTTACCTTGTGATATATGTGGAGATTAAATTATACTTCCTGTACCTT
This sequence comes from Ovis aries, assembly GCF_016772045.2. Classification (NCBI taxonomy): domain Eukaryota; kingdom Metazoa; phylum Chordata; class Mammalia; order Artiodactyla; family Bovidae; genus Ovis; species Ovis aries. Next base: position 19,605,204 of record NC_056064.1, read on the forward strand.
TGACGTAATGACTTAAAAATGAATCATAATTTTCAGCTAGCAAGTTAAAAGGTTGGCCAATCTTTTTATCCCAGTACTTAAATATTATTTCTTTGTAGGTTAAAGAAAAGTAGTTTAGATGAACTTTGAGAGCGAAAGGCCGTTAAAGAATGACCTGAGCAGAGCATTTAAGTACAAAAGGACAGGATGGTTAAATAGTTAAGAGGCTGTACTCTGATGACTGCCTGGATATAAATCTTAACTCTGCCCCTTATTAGTTGTGGGCAAATTATTTAACCTCTGGTTGTCGTGTGTAAAATGGAGATAGTAAATAATGGTATATCTGTTGCATAGGGTTGTGTGAGGATCCAGTGAATGAATGTATATGTAAAGTCTTAGAACTGTGCTTGGCACTTAGGTATACATTAGTTGTCATTATTATTACCAGTTTCAGTACGCGTGTTTATGCAGTACCTCCTTAAGTTTACTAACCTAGGGCAGGTAACCAACAGCTTTTCAATGATTATGACAGGTATCAAGTTAATGACTATACCAGAGATTTTTTTTCTGATTAACACCCAACTGTTTTCAAAAAATTCTTTCCAATTCTAGAATGCCTTCCAAAGGTAAAATTTCCTTTAGCACATAAGAGGAGGGTTTTTCCTTGCTTATCAACTCCCTCCTTTCACTCTACTATCAAAGTAATAATATGTTTGTTGTAGGAAACTTGGAGAATACAGAAAAGCTGTATTTAACCTGTAGCTCAGAGATAGCCACTAATAGTATTTTGGTATAATTTTTTTTCAATTTTTAAAATCTGGAATGTGTGCATTTATAATAATGTTAAAGTTTTAAAGTTTGAGATCATGATTATTACATGGTGTGCTTACAATTTGGTATCCTGTTTGTTTCACCAACATTACAAAGGTAGATTTTGGCCATATTTTTCCTCTTTGAGGGCTAGTTTTTCTTTCTCACAAGCCTAGAGCTCTGTCTGAACGGAATTACAGAGTTAGGAGATACTTTAGAATGCATCTAGTGTAATTGCCTCATTTTATGTGGGAAAATTGAGACGCAGAGAAGCTAAGAGGTTTGTTCAAGGTCATACAACTGGTAGGAGGCTGAGCCAGAACCTTTGCTCCTTTGCTGTTTTACCAGTAATACCTGTCCAAGTTAATGCCCATTGAAAGTGGAGGAGGTGTTCTTCTAAAAGCAAACAAACAAACAAAAAGGAAAACAAAAATCCTATAAATGAAACTAAGAACAATGCTTCTGAAAGAAAAAACGACGATATTGAGAATACTCTGTTGGGCAGTTTTTGTGTGCCAGTGACTAAGGTTTCTGGTAAAAGTTTAATGTTACGAGCTACAGGGCTTTTGAAAATAGCTCACTCTTCATGTATGTAATCATGTTCTGTATCTGCTTTGAGGCTATCATGCCTCTCCCCCTTTTATTTTTTGAAAAATTTTAAGCCTCAGAAAACTTGAAAGAATTGCACAGTGATACTCCCATAAACCTTTCTTCTAGATTAACATTTTGTGACTTTTTGCTTTATATACTTCAAGGCTGTTTTTACAGAACTTTCTGAGATTGGGTTTCGATTAAATTTAGACTTACAGTGTTAAGAAATTTATGGTCTCTGCATCAGCTCACTGTTCCATGTAATAAGTTTTGTAAGATCTCCAACTAGAGAAGGAACTGGAAGTTTTCAAGCTTGTGACTTTTTGGAATGCTATTTATTCTCTTAATACTTAAAACAAAATTCAGTGTGAATCAAATGTGCAACTGAAACATACCAGTCAAAACTAGGCTTCAGGCAGAATAGAAATATTCCATTCAGCAGAGTTTTTTCTTTTTTGTGGTATTTATCTCAAATTGAGAATTAAAGGGACATTTTCAAATTAAGAACCTAAGATCTGGTTTCACAGTTTTATGACAGGACATGATTGAGGATATTAGATTGTTGAAGCTAAATTTTAAGTTACTGTATTTTTTTTTTTAAGGAAATTACCCTAATGCAGTCACATGAGCTGATGATGTTGTGATTTGTGTCACCCAATTCACTGCTCTGTATTTTTCAGTACCAAATAATTCCTTTGTTAAACTCATTTTCAGTAAATGAGCCATTGTTTCCCAAAGGGTAATGATTATTTCTATATATAGCACAAATCCCTAAGAGATAGATTTTAAAGTTTAAAATATTAACAATTAGAAATGGTTGAAATCATCACTGTGTATATGAAAAGGGCGGCTGCTGTGTTTGCTCCTTGGGCTACAATATGAGATATTTTGTTAACCAGAAACCCCAGCTGGACAGCAAGTCTTTGAAAGTATTTTGGCTTATGTGCAAAAGTGAGTTGTTTTATTGCATCCACCCAATTTTTACATTGTATAGCTTCATAACATAAACACCTAGAAGGAGGTACTGGAGTCTAAATCTAGATGACCCGAGACAGGTAAGGAAGATACGTGCAACTGACACTGGTTTACTTGATGGCACTTGGTAGTAGTGTCTGCGGATAAACCACTGACTTCCTAAAGTACCTCAGCGGGAAGGACATTAAAATAGGGACACTGGTGTTTTAACTGGTATAAGATACTGAAGATGTTATCAACGAGCATCAGGTTGTCTCTGTAGGTGGGCAGACTTTTTTTTTTTAATTTTTATTTTCTTTTAAGTGAAACTCAATCTGTTTCTGTCTCTCTTTCCCTCTCAGTATTAATCAAAGCAAATGCTTATAATCACTTAGGACACATTCTGTACCCACTAATCCACTAAAAATGATGCGAGCTTCAAAGGCTGGGGCCATGTCTCATTTGTGTCTCCAGAACCTATTGTGGTCATTGGTGGATACTTATTACATGTTTGTTGTTGAATGTTGCTAATGCTAAGTTTGTACGTGATGGTGACTGTCAAAGAAGAGTAGTATCGCTGGCCCTTGCCATTATGTGGATCCCTATTTCCTCATGAAACGAATTTTTATGAGAAAACAGTGATGTTTAGACTGTCTGATAGTAGTGATTTTTGTATTATGTTTGGATTTTTTTTTCTTAAGAGTAAAGAGCCCTAATCTAAAAATAATATACAATAACCAACTATTTACAAAAATAGCCCTTCATTTTTATAATCTACATTAAAGTAAGAATGCTGTTAAATTGTTTAGGAAAAATAACATTCTCAGTGCAGTACTGTCATCTTATGTTGAGAAATAGAAACTGTATCTCAAGTGTCACTTAATACATCAAAACATTCCAAAGCAGTCTGATGCTAGCACCACCCCCCCAAAAAATACTAAGCTCCTTATTCTGTTCTGTAAATTTATGAATAAATTGCAGATTAGTGTGTACTAGAGATCTTCTTAAAGTTAGTGAGAAAGAGTGGCTTATTTCTGTGTTGTGCTGGTTTACGCTTAACAGCAGGGTCTCTGAAAAATTAAAAAGTTTGTAGGGCTTGCCAGTTCCTGTGGTCCTATAATGGCCGGTTTCAGGCTACCAAGCTGAAGTCACTAAATGCTGAATTGGAAAAACAGTAGCACACCATTGTGTGCTTTCACCATACAGATGAAGTCGATGTTAACCATGAGAACATAAATCATTCTGGAATAATTAGGAATTGTTATTTCTGAGTATTTATTACCTTTATTTTGATTATAACTTGTTTCCTTATTAGTTTATATAATTTAACTTTTTATAATTTTTCACAGTCAGCTTTGCAGAATTCCAGAAAATGTGACTGTCTCTCAGGAGCCAGTCTGAGCCAGCTCCAGTGAACCACTGATTTATTTCATGTGTGTGTTGGGGTGTTTAGCTGGTGGTGGGGAGTGAGGAGGTTGCATCTCTACTCATCAACAAAGTCCAAGTGGATTAAAAATTTAAATGGAAAAAAAGCCAAAAAGTGAGAAGAAAGTAATATATAATTATTTATCATATTGGAAAAGATGCATTGCCTTGATTTCAAAGCAAGAAAAAGAACATCAGGTTTGTCTGTGTAGAAATTTAAGATGTATGTTGGTAAAATACATTATTAAAAAAGTCTCAAAGAAAAGACAAAAAGACCCCCAGAAAAACGTCCCAGATTGAAAGCAACCTAAATGTCTATGAATGGTGAAGTGGTTAACTTTGAAAGATGCTCATAATTTATTACATGAAAATCAGTGTCAAAGATCATCCCCTTTAAAAAAAAATTCACTCCTATGTTCAAGGAAAGTCTGAAAAGATTTCTACCAACAATGGTCATTATAGTGAGGTGGCAGTAAAGTGGGTTTTCATTTTGGATTTTATAATAATAGGGCTTTAATGGTGGCTCAGACAGTAAAGAATCTGCCTGCAGTAGAGAAGACCTGGGCTCAATTCCTGGGTCAGGAAGATCCCCTGGAGAAGGGAATGGCAACCCACTCCAGTATTACTGCCTGGGAAATCCCATGGACAGAGTGGCCTGGCAGGCTGCAGCCCATGGGATCACAAAGAGTCAACCTTCTACTTAAAAGAAACACTAAGAATTTCTTTATTGTAAACATGAAGTACAATGATAGCATCCCTCTTTTTAGAGGAGGAAGCTATAGCTCAGAAAGGTCTAACTGACTTGTCTCGGTGTTCATAGCTAACAAAATGATAGAAAAGGCCTCACCCAGGCATGTGCTCTTTAAACAAACAAATGTAATATTGATATATATAAAAGATACATGATAGAAGTTAAAAGAATAATTAAAAAGTATACATGAACCCACAGCCTAGCCTAAGAAATAGAACATAAAATCAACCCTGTTGAGGCTGCCCTTAAAACATATCCACCCCATCGCTCTGCCTTACTTCCCCTGCCAAGGGGAAACCACTATTCTGGGTTTTGTGTTTATTATTACTTGCTTTTTTAAAAATGGCTTTCTTGAGATATAATTCACATTATGCAGTTTGCCTACTTAAACTATACAATTTAATGTTTTTCTAAAGCATATTTACAGTAAATTAGACCATTTTTATCACCACTAAAAGAAACCTCATACCTATTAGCAAATTGCTTCCATTACCCCTTCCCCTGGCAACTGTTAACCTCTCTATCTCTCTAGATTTGCCTATTCTGGACATTTGAAGTTAAGTTCTTTATGTATTCTAGATACCAGTCCTTTATCAAATAGATGATTTGTAAATATATTCTCCTATTCTTTAACTTTCTTGATGGTGTCTTTTGAAGCATAGTTGTTTTTTTTTTTTTTTTAATTTTTATGAAGTCCAATTTATCTATTTGTCTTTTGCTCTTTCGGTGTCATATTTAAGAAGGTTTTGCATAATCCAGGATCATGAAGATTTATACTTCTGTTTTCTTCTAAGAGTTTTATAGTTCTAGCTCTTAAATAGTTAGGTCTGTGATCCATTTTGAGTTAATTTCTGTATGGTGTGAGGTAGGGAGTACAGCTTCATTGTTTTGCATGTGGGTATCTACTTGTCTCATTGCCATTTGTCGAAAAGACTAATTATTTCCTAATTGAATGACCTTGGCCCTCTTGTTGAAAATTAGTTGACCATAAGACGCTCCCAACTTTGGTTGTTTTAAGATTATCTTGACTTACTCTAGGTCTCTACACTTTCATATGAATTTTAGGATCAGCTTGCCACTTGCTACAAAAGAGAGAGATGGCATTTTGTTGGGGATTACGTTGAACTGTAAATCAGTTTGGGGAATTTTGTCATTTTAGCAATATTAAGTCTTCTAATCCAGAATACAGGATATTTTTCTGTTTGTTTAGATCTTCTTTAATTTCTTCAACAATTTTGCTTTCAGAATATGTTTTTATACTTTGTTCAATTTATTCTTCAGGTTTTTTTAAATTATTGTTTTGAATGATATTGTAATTGCTTTCTTAATTTCATTTAATCTTGCCCTGCAACCTGGTTGAACAGGTTTTTGTTAGTGCTAATGGTTTATAAATGTATTTCTCATGATTTCCTATATACAGTGTCATGTCATCTGCAGAGTTTTACTTTTTCTTTCCAGTTTTGCTGCTTTATTTTCTTGCCTGATTTCTAGGGCAAGAGTAGACTTCCCTGTTTGTTCCTGATCTTAAGGAGAACTCATTCAGTCTTTCCCTGCTGAGTGTGTTAGCTGTCGGTTTTTCCAGACACTCCATATCAGATTGAGAAAGTTCTCTTTTATCCATCATTTAATTGTTTTTTATCATAAATGGATGTTAAACATTAATTAAAAAAATTTTTTTTAGAATGTAGTTGATTTACAATGTCATGTTAGTTTCTCCTGTACTGCAGAGTATATCAATTATATATATATCCACTCTTTTTTAGATTCTTTTCCCATATAGGTCATTGTTGTGCTTAGTCGCTCAGTCATGTCCAACTCTTTGCAACCCCATGGACTGTAGCCCGCCAGGCTCCTCTGTCCATGGGGATTCTCCAGGCAAATCCACTGGAGTGGATTGCCATGCCCTCCTCCAGGGGAATCTTCCCAACCCAGGGATTGAACCCAGGTCTCCCACATTGCAGGTAGATTCTTTATCTTCTGAGCCACCAGGGAAACCCATGAATACTAGAGTGAGCCTATCCCTTCTCCAGGCATTCTTCCCTACACAGGAATCGAACTGGGATCTCCTGCACTGCAGGCAGAGTCTTTACCAGCTGAGCTACCAGGAAAGCCCCATGTAGGTCATTACAGAATATTAAGAAGTGTTCCCTTGTGCTATGCAGTAGGTCCTTATTAGTTATCTATTTTATGTATAATGAACATTAATTGATTTTTAAATATTGATTCAACCTCACTTTCCTGATAAGTCCCAGTTAATCACCGTGTATAATCTGCTTTAGCTTTTTGTTTGTTTTACATAGACTTCAGTTTTTAGGTTTTAGTTTAAAACCTAAACCTTGACTTTGACTGCAAAGTTAAACAGAAAGTACAGAGAGTTCCTATAAACTCACTGATCCTGCTCATGCACAGCCTCCTCCACTAAGAACATCCTGAACCAGAGTGATAACATTTGTTACAGTCGATGAACCCACATTGACACATCATATCCCCCAAAGTGTGTATTTTTTTACATTAGGTACTACTTACTCTTGGTAAGGTACTACTCTTGGTAGTACAGTAAATGGATTTTGACAGATGTATTCAGCATTGTAGTATCATACAGAATAGTTTCACTGCCCTAAAAATCCTCTATGCTGCATGCATTCATTATCCCTCCTTCCGAACCCCCAACAACTGCTGATCTTTTATTGCCTCCATAGTTTTCCTTTTTTGTGTTATGTAGTTAGAATCATGTGATATGAAGCCTTTTCAGACTGACTTCTTTCACTTCCTCATATGCAGGTAAGGTTCTTCGATGTCTATGGCTTGATAGCTCATTTCTTTGAGTGCTAAATAATATTCTGTTTAGTCCCTGCCCAAGGAACTAAAATCTCGCATACTGCAATAAATAAAGCACTTTGAATTCCATAAAAAAGGTACGAATAGAGAATGCGATATAAGCAAATTTGGTTCCTTTTCCTAATTAAAAAATATGACAAAGAATTGAGATGAATTTGTTTTATTCTTTGTCAGTATTTTAATGAATCTTTGAGGGAACTGATGATAAAAGTTTATGCAGAATCTTTATACTTTAGAGCATGTTGTCCCATTTATTCAGGCTCCTCAAGCCAGAGGAAACTTTGAACAGGGTTTAATATAAACATGGTTCTTTGCAGTATGCTTTTAAAGTTCTTCTCTAGCTAACTTTATTGTGTCCATGATAGATTCAAAGATATTTACATAAGTTTAACCACTTTATTTACATTACCAAATACAAATGATTCTTTTCTATTAAAATAAATGTTTTTCTCTTAATTTAAACTATAATTATTCTGAACCTGAGTTTTCTGAACCTGAGTTCTGAGAAATTTCATTTTAGGGAATAACCCCTGACTTTTAATACTGAGCACCTGCTGTTATTTAAAAGCTGCATCCTCAGATAACAACTAATTCTTAATAAACATGGCCTGTAAGAGATGGTGGTAGAAATAGTTTTATATAGATTTCCCCAGTGGTTCCATCTGTTGAGAGTTGGATGTTTGAAGTACTAGTTTTTCCAGTTTTAGCATTTAACTGTTCTGTAATTCTATGGTATATTTATAGTTAGAAAATTGAAAAAAGACGTTTTAAAAATAATGGTTTTGAATGATCCCGGAGATAATATTTCTGATGCCTTAGTTTTGATGAAAGTGGCACCAGCTAATTTGTATGAAATTTCTGTATCACTTGAGTTCCTAACCTATATGCGTGCATGGTTAGTCATGTTTGACTCTTTGCAGTTCCCTGGACAGCAGCCTGCCAGGCTCCTCTGTCCATGGGTTTTTTCCAGGCAAGAGTACTGGAGTTGGGTTGCCATTTCCTCCTCCAGAGGATCTTCCCAACCCAGGGATCGAACCCAGGTCTCCTGCATTGGCAGGTGGATTCTTTACCACTGAGCCACCTGGGAGACTGTCCTAACTTAAATGAGAGTAGTTAAAGTTCAGGTGGCTTATGGGGGGTCTCTATACTTCATGTAACTATCTAATGAAGATCCATTCTTCCTCAAAACTAGAAAAGCTTCTTTCCTTAGAGGCTTTATTTTTTAGTTGTAGATGTAGAAGGGGCAGAAGGATCACTTACCCAGCACGCTCAGTTAATGCTCCAGTAGTTGATGATGCATTCTTTCAGTTTGGCTATACAGGGCATATTTTGGATTTCTCAACTTGTTTTAAAATTAATCTTTTAGAAAATAATCCCATGTAATTTAGTGGGGAAGATTTGAGGGGTAATGCCTATTGAAACTGCATAAATAAGAATAGGGTATTGAACTCCCAGAAAGAGAGAAAGAGAAAGAGATGGGGTGAGTTATTGGCATTTTTTTCTTAGAATCCCTGCAGTAATGACTCTCTAGTCTTCATTTAGTGGCTTAATTCTAAGTTTTATTGCCCTCTTGCCCTTTTGGTCAAAAGTTCTGTGTCTAATACTACTAACTTTATCTCATCTCCTTCCATTTGGTTCTCTTTCACAGAATGTAAGTATCATTGTTAAGCTTCCTATGACACTTAGATCTTGGGGGTGGAGGGGTGAGGGTGACTGGGGATTCTTTAAGTGAATAGATTTTTAAAAAATCCTTACTTATTAGAAAGTGAAAAACTTGGAATTGTATAATGTTTTAGGTAGACATTTTAAATTGTATCAAAATGAACTATGGTATCTCTGGATAATGATGAAAAGTTTAGTATTGGAGCCACATGTGTTGAATAATTAGCATAATAAACCATGGAATAAACACTTTTAGCAAAAATTGTTAAATTATGACACATTGATGACTGTTTTGTTAAGACAATAATCAATCCACCCCTTATCTTTTTTTTCTGTTACGTTGCCAGTTTTGTAACACAACTGGCACACTTTACACCCAAATAAACTTCATGGGTGAGTAATATTCGTATCTGATGCTAGCATACTTAAATTATAAAGCTTAATACAGTCTCCAAGAGAAAGTGATTTAAAATTGAAGATTTATATATGTATCCAGTTTTTTCCTGTCTAATCATTTTCTTATTTTGTTTCTCAGGGTTTGGGTTTTAAAAGCAAATCGGTTTATTGCATCTTTCTTAGTGAACTTCTTATTTTAAAACATTTCCTAAAATGCTTTCCTGAAGAGAGAATTTTACAGCCTGAAAGTCCTTTTATATTTTATCTATGTGTGTCTGTATAAAGAAAACTACTAATTCTTTTCTTCAGAGATGTTTGTAGAGTCCAACTCGTGGAAGATTTACCCCTTTACCCTCATAAAAGTTGAGTTAGTAATAGGGAACATCTTATTCCCTACTGTTTCTTCTGGAGCTTTTACGACAGAGAGGAAGTTAGCGAAAAGGAATCATGACAAAATGAAAAGCCCTGAGAAGTGCATTTGAAAACTAATATTTAATTAAGCTGAATCAAATGAGAAAAGAGTGTTCATTTACCCCTTGAAAGACTGCACCATGAGAAAGGTCAAGGCAGAATAATGTTTTAGCTCTTTGTATCTCAGTCTTCTCTTTGATATAGTAGGCATTATGATGGTACCTATCTCAGGTTCCTGCAAGAGTTTGAATGAGATAGTACATGTGAAAGGCTGAGTATAGTACTTTGCCCATAGGAAACACTCAATAAATACTAGTTGTTTTTATTGTTGTCTATCAGCACTTAGCATCTTTGTTTTATGGAGGAAAACAGTGGTTATAGTACCTAGTCCAATTTGTGAGGCCAAGGAGGCTTCCCTAACACAATTCTTACTTTGAAGAAGCTTGTACTTGAATCTTTGTAAACAAATTATGGTTAAGGTATACATACAAACAGGTCCAGGATGCTGACAGTGGGAAGATGTAGGTGGGTTACCCAGGGCCTCACTTTGTCCGATTCTAAGGGGATGGTTCTTAGAGCATTGTATTGTGAATGGTAGCTTGTGTCGTTATGCAGAGCATTTTTTGTAGTACGCCTAATTAGGGAAGTGACAACTAAGTTAAATTTTAATGGTGAAAAGTCAAAGGATGAAGGGGGAAGGAAAGCACGACAGAATTTCATGTACTAAGTCATAGGGACATAAGAGACCATAGTACTTTTGGGGACTCAGAATTAGTTTAAGTGAAAGATGAGCTAGATGAGAGAGTGATTACTAAGAAATGAGATTAAGAAGGACCTTGTTTGTATTTTAATATCTTCAGATTTTATTTGAATCTAGGAAGCTGTTGAGTAAGTTAAACTGATGATTAAAATGATCAGATTTCTTTTTATGAGGTGCAGAGGCAGTACTGAGGAGAATGGTTTGCAGTAGGAACAGAAGTTGGGAGAAGGCAATTGTAGTACGAGGTCAATACTTCTCGTGCAGACCGCAAACTTTATTACAAAACGGCAGTGATGAAAGTACCTTTCTCTTTACTTGCTTGAGGCTCATCCCTCGACATTCAGAAACTTTTATATGGCAGTTCAACATAGTACATGGTTTATAACTTTTGCTGGCCTTTCAGTGTTCTCGAGTCTTATACAGGTCAGTTTTTTCCTTCGCTTCCCACAACAGCTATTTCAAATCTCTTTCACTCTTCTTAAGTTTCTACTCCATCTCTTCCTCACTTTCCGCAGATGGCACCATTCTGTTTCACAGGGAACATAAAACCAAAGGATGGAAGACTTCCTTTTCTGCCCACAGACAAATGTGTGTCAACATTATTCAGCTTCCTTCTACTTTTCTGTCCCTGGATCCTATAGTCTCTTCCAGTTTTTCCAGGGGCTTTGTTCCATGTATTATCTTCTCTCAGATTGTCAGTCATTGTCTCTTTGTAGTACTTTTCCCCACAGCCTATAAACTTGTTCAAAACTTACCCCGAAATTCAATCCTTACCGTCTTTCTAGATTACAAACCTAATCTTGTTTCTCTTCACAGCCAAGCTCCTTGAAAGGTTGGTCTTCAATTATTTTCTCTGCTTCTTCACTTCTCATTTACTCCCAGTCAACTCTAACTGCTCTGACAAGTAAATGACCAGTGAGCTGTTAAATATTAACTAGCAGCTAGGTACCAAATCCAGTGTGTATATTTCAGTCCTTAAGATTCATGTTGCATGGGTCAATAGTTTGTTCCTTTTTTCTGTTGGATAGTATTGCACTGTATTTATATAGCACAATTTTTTAATCCATTCTCATGTTAAAGAGGGACGTTTGGGTTTCCAGTTTTTGTCTATTATAAATGAAACTGCAGTGAAAATTAGTAGGCAAATCTGTGTGGATGTATGCTTTCATTTCTCTTCAGAAAATGCTTAGGAGAAAGTACAGGGTCAAATAATAAGTGTATGTTTAACTTCATAAGAAATGCCAAACTATTTAACAAAGTGATTGCAATTCTGTGTTCCCGTAAGCAGTGTTTGAGAGTTCCAGTGGCTCCACGTGCTTATGAGCATTTGGTATTGTCTGCCACCACCCCTGTCTGGATAGACATCTTCTTTCAAATATGTGACTTACAAATATTTTCTCCTATAGTTCTTTTTTTTTTTTTTTTTTTAATTCTCAACAGTGTCTTTTGTGCTATAGACATGATTTTGATGAAGCCAGTTGATCATTTTTTTCTTTTATGGATCATACTTTTCTCCCTGTTTCTTCAAGCATATTAAAAATATTTATTTCATGTTGTGCATCTGATAAATGAATTATCTGCGGTCTTTGTTGGTCTAATTCTATAATTTGCTCTTCATTGACTGTGACTCATAAGTGCTTGTTTCTTCCTGTGATTTTTTTTTTTTTAAACTGTGAGCTCACTGTGAGCTCATGGTCTTTGAAACTTGTAATTTTTTGAGGCTATAAATCAGATTTTTTTCAGAGATAATTTGATTGTCTAAGAGTACACCTATTTCTAAGTAAATATTTTACCTTAGTTGTTCAAGCCACACAACCATTTGGAAGTCTCTAGCCCCATAGCAGTGAAGACTATGGCTAAGAATTATAGTTGAGATATATTTCCATTTAACTGTTCTTCCATGAGCCAAAGCCAGTAAAGATTTTGATTCCCATCATCTCCCTCTGCAGAACGAGTTTTCTCCTGTTTTACCCGCTAAGGATGTAGCCTTTTGGGAAGTCTTGGTGTATTTATAGATGTGCTTTTAACCCAGTCTGTCTCTATGGTAGGACCCAAGGTGGCCTCCTGTCATCTCAGCAAGTAGCCCATTAAAACCTAAGACTTTTGTCCCCCAAGGATTGGCCAGTAACGTCAGAGAAAGCTTTGGCTATAGTGTTCCTCACTCTTGTGAATTTATGCTTTCTCCTTGTTTCTGCCTTCAGGAATTCCTTTGCTTTCCCCTCAAGGTTCCATAGTCATTTTGTAGCTCTTACGTACTTGTCCTACAATAGGAAAAAATAAAGGAGTCTATTGGAGAATCTAATTTTGTGAACACATATCCCTTCTGCCTAGCATTCTTTCTCATAATTGAAGATGTTCAGATGAGGAAAAGAATTAAGTAGTAGTTGGAAAAAGAGATGGGAGAGTAGAGAGTGGAGATTAGGGAGTACAGACAGGTTGGCGAGAAGACCAGCTAGAGCAGAAGTGGGAATACAACAATTAGAGAAAGGCCCAGGTCAGAGAAGGCAAGAGGAAGTGCTGGTAACAGTGGACGGACAGCAAGCTGACTCGTGTTGCTCAAAGGAGCATGGCTCACATGTAAACATTCTTCTCATATCCACTTATACTGTAACATCTCCACAATCAGGATGTTTCTTACAGTCAGTCGTATCCCACAACTTAATAAGCAGCGTGTGTGGTTTTCCTTTTTGATGGTACATCAAATAATGGCACATTTACCATTGATGGCATCTTACAGTTAATGAAATATGGTATAATTTACATTGCTCATAAGGGGGAGTATTGGCTGTATTAGCCTGTGAGCCTACGTTATGTGATCTGGCAGATGAATCAGTTTTTTTTAAATGTTAAGAAACAGACTGAGCATTAAAGCTCATCCAGACAACTGACTCTTGATGTTGTTCCAATAGAAGTCTCCTCTTTCTAAGGTGATTTATGTGAAACTAGCAGTTCCTTTTGTAAAAGGTCTGCCACTGAACTGGTTTGCAATTGCCAGAAATTGTGAATCAAATGTTAAGTAATTACTAGAAATGAAAGTAACTTTTCCCCATTTGCGTTAGTTATGGGGCTGTTTCCATGCAGCACCTAAATACATAGGCAAGAACAACTTTTGTATGGCAGCGTCTTAGCACTGCTTAAACAACAGCGTCTCTACAGTGTGTGACTCAAGTTCATCTCTGTTTTATATTCTTGAATCTCTTTGGAACTTTAGACAGAACTATCGTGCTTACAGATTTGTTTGACGAAATTGGGCAGTTGAGCGAAAATACCTTTGGTTTTCTGATTCTTTTTCTTTTTTACTGCTCTTAAGGGTCACAGCCAAATGTACAGCCTCCTTGGTTAAGAAATGTAGACTATTTTACCTGATGTTTTATGTACACACCATCTTCTAGGCTCTCCCCATCCTTACTTCATAACTTTCCTATTTTTTTCCCCCTTTCCCAGACTCTTATTTCTTCTCTCTCTTTTTTTTTTAATCTTTTTCCTTTGATATTTCTCATTTGTTTTGGAATGGGGTGGATATAAATACAGACTAAAGCAATCAACAAACAAAATCTATCTTTTAAAAACTTTTTCTCAGGTAGCAATAACAACAAATTATTGTTATTATTTTAACTTATTTTTTAATTAAATATGTGTAGTATTTCCACATCTATATGTGGAAAGTTCATTTTTGTTTTCCTTCTTCATATGTGTCATAAATCAAGTGAGTTGTTTTGAGGAAAGAAGAATTTTGTTTTGCTGACATTTGTGATAGTTCCAGTGTTTGGGGGCTAAAAAGGATCGTGAGTCCTTTCAGGTTATTTCTGATTTAGAGACTGGGTTTTTAAAAAAAATGATAACTTAAAATTTGAATACTTTTAAAGTTAGTGTGATTCACTTAAATAATTAGGAGAGACCTATATTCTTTTCTAACAGAAAAGGGGCTTTTTTCCTTGGTATTCTGCCTGAGAATGGAAAAGATGCACAAAAATGAAGAGTACCCTCGTTTTTGTGCATCTGTGTATATGTGTTTTAAGCTGAAAGTTAAATACAGAGAACCTGTGGTTTATAGAGCAATGGAAGGAAAGAACTAGGGCTGAATAGGGTTGGTGGTCACTGCATTTTAGTTAAATATTTGTCCTGTATCTTACCAAATTGAGTCCAAAGTGGTACTTGAACTCACTCGTCATTGACATATTTTATTCTCTCTCCTTATTTCTTCTGCCTCCGAACTAAAAATGTAGCTTGAAAGAGTGAGGATTATAGTCAGAGATATACATAGAATTACACTGATTTAATGCCGTGTGTCATGCCTGCCCTTTCTCTGTTGTTTCCTCTTCTTGGTGCTTTCTTTTGTTAGCATTACACCCCCTTTCCTTCCTTTTCCTATTCTTACTTTGCTTTGCTTTGCACTTCTCTTTCTGAGATGAATTCTTTCTAACAAATAGAGTCACAGAAAATTCCAGTCTTTCTCTAGCATCTTATAATTTGGATTTATGAAACAGTTCTTACCAGGATGTTCTACCTTAAAGTGTACATTTGTTATTTAAACACTGAAAATAATAAGCAAATAAAATGGTATTAAATACAAACCTCCTTTCCCTTCCTTCCCCTGTTTGCCAGCCCTTGGGGACAAAAGTCATTCTGGTGAATTGTCTTGGAATACTTAAATTATAACTGCTTCTAAGCTTATTAGGCATCTGGCACTGTAAATTAATCTAAAACATTAATCTAGAGATTAAAATTGGGCGTCTTGATCGATTTGATGCAGAGAATACTGTTACATTAAACCTTGCATTAGTATGGAGAGGAGTAATAAGATAATGTTTGGAAACTTCACCTTCTTCTTGTCAGTGATGTGTTATTATTCATTCATACCAGAGATGATAAATGAATTCTAGATTTTCATGTTTTTTAACATTAACCTTACATTATGTTACTAGCACAGTTCTCTTCCTGTAAGCCTTGAAAGGAGATTATTTTTTAACAAATAGAGTCACAAAATTCCAGTCTTTCTCTAGCATCTTGTAATTTAGCTTTATGAAACAATTCTTACCAGGATGTTCTACCTTAAAGTGTGCATTTATTATTTAAACACTAAAAAGAATAAGCAGCTGAAGTGGTATTGAATGAAGCATATTAATACTTCTGTTCATTCAGTCAGCTAAAATTATGAAAGGAGTGCTTCAAGAGGTACTATTTTTTTTTCTCCTGTAAAACATATGTAATTATTTTTGGTGAAGATAGCTAAATGGAAGTTTACATCATTGTATACCCAACAGAAGAAAATTAAAATGTGTGTGTGTGTGACTTTTAAGAAAATGATCCATTAACTGTCATCTGATTCTGAAAGTATCCCTAATACCCCACCCCCAATCCCACAAAGCTAGGGCTGTGACCATCTGAAAGAAGTCATTATTTACGTTGAAATTTATCATTTAGTCTGGCTAGGGAAAATTATGGTTATTATCGGACCGTAGTACACTTATGAATGCAGGGTAAGTTCATGCTGCTAATGTTTTAATAGTAGAGAACCCCTGTGAGCAGCACTATGAGGAGAGTATCAAGTGTAGCATCTGCGGGTATGTTAATTCTTCTGTTAGTTTGAATTATTTCATAAACCATATTGGTAGATCAGCATAGTACATATCTTGCTCTATATTTTGGCAGTTTGTTGAAAACAGAAAACCAAGCATCCAAATGTTGGAACTAGTTTTTTTTTTTTTTTTTTTCATTTTATTTATGTTTTTAATTGTGTGCTTTTAATCAATGGACTTGATTCCTTGAAGTAATCAGTTTTAGATCTGGATTTTTAAAGAAAAAGTGGTGATTATTACACTTGCTTGCTTGGGGCAGATAATTATCATACAACATTAAATGAATTTTAAAAATTAGAATATCGACCCTTCCCCCAAAAGTAATTAATATAAACCACAGAGAACAGGTGGGAAGTCTTTTCCATTCTGGGGCAAGATTGAATAAAGCTTACCTTTGAGCTTTATCCTAAAGCCTCTCTTGTTAACCCTTCACACAGACTGATGCTGTATATATACTGTGAAAGCAAAGGCTTTTATGTTGATTTGAAAGTTTCTTGTTAACCGGGTTTAATTTGATACTGACATCTCCAAGCAAATTCTGAGTCCCTAAGCAAATTGCTTAGTCAAAGCTATGGCTTTTTCATTAGTCATATATGAATGTGAGAGTTGGACTGTGAAGAAGGCTGAGAAGAATTGATGCTTTCAAATTGTGCTGGAGAAGACTCTTGAGAGTCCCTGGGACTGCATGGAGATCAAACCAGTCAATCCTAAAGGAAATCAACCGTGGATATTCATTGGAAGGACTGATGCTGAAGCTCCAGTACTTTGGCCACCTGATGCAAAGAACTGACTCATTGGAAAAGACCCTGATGCTGAGAAGGATTGAAGACTGAAGGAGATGAGGGCAGCAGAGGAAGAGATGGTTAGATAGCATAGCATCACCAACTCATTGAACATGAATTTGAGCAAACTCCAGGAGATAGGGAAGGACAGGGAAGCCTGACATGCTGCAGTTCATGGGGTCACGAAGAGTCGGACATGACTTAATGACTGAGCAACAGCAAAGCAAATCACCATTCAAGAGCATGTGTTAGGGATGCTTTTATATCCCTCATCACTGAAAGCTTGTCAGCCACGCAAGATGAAATGTCCCCCTTCCCCCAAAATTCATACATAGTGCATCTGCAATATATTATAATTGGCTTTTTTCTGAGAGCTCAGCCAAAGAAAATAGTTCTCTAAGCAGTCTTGTATTTTTTAAACAGTATTAGGTGTTAAAGGGTGCTAGCATATCAGATTAAAATTCACTTGGATTACCTGGATCGTAAGAAGATACTTTAGCAAAATGCATCTTTACAAGGCCAGATACCTAATTGTAAGTTTCTGCTAATATGTTCATCTAATTTTTATCAGTTCCTTTTGTGTGAGACTGGGATACCTCCCTATCTTTGCGAATAGGAAGCTGGGGAAAAGTATAGGTGGGGTGAAACGGGAAGCACAGTCCCCTGGGTTTCCTGTGGCTTTTCTTATTGCAGGATCAGTTTGGATTGTGAGATGAAATTGAAGAGCAGAATTTAATGTTGACCTCTACAGTTGATGGTCCAAAGGGGTTTATTTGTCTTTCCTAAAGCCTGTCAGTTTTTGAATTGAGTAGAGTGCTTTTGGCTGTAAAAGCTTTAAAAGGTAAACATTGAGGAAACAGCATGTTTGTAATGACTAAGTAACATAACATATGCAGGTGCACATTTCAGAGTTTTCTCATTTATCCTAAAAGTTACACCTAAATAGTCATCTAGAAGGAAATTTTTAACCATTAAGATGGGTTGTACTGTGTAATTAAATGCAGTGGTTTCTGTGGTGGCCCTTCCTAAAAGGATTTTGGTTGATCATGATAACTGTATGCAGAGAACTGTTTGAAATAATAGTCACATGGTTTAGAAATAAATGGAGGAAAAGAACATCTATATGTTGTATGTTAAATCTGCTTTTCCCCATTTAGATACTATCCTTTGTATTGTTTGATAAGAAAATTGTCTTGTGTTAGTAAGTCTAACATTTGTTTTCAGAATTGTGTGTACCAGTGAAGAGGCTTGATTTCTAGAGTCAGGTCTGAAAGTCTGAGTGGTATAAGTTGGGAACAGAAAGAACTCAGCCATTTAACTGCTAATCCAGAAAGAGGGGAGTGGTGTTAAAAGTCTTTCAGGCTCTGAACTGTCTAGGCTGTGACTTGTCAACAGGACTAAATGTTCTGTATCATTG
Source organism: Ovis aries (assembly GCF_016772045.2). Lineage (NCBI taxonomy): Eukaryota > Metazoa > Chordata > Mammalia > Artiodactyla > Bovidae > Ovis > Ovis aries. The sequence continues at coordinate 19,623,559 of NC_056064.1, forward strand.
CTCTTCATATCTTTTGCAGTATTGTGACTGCTACACAAAATTGATCAGAGTTCAAAAATGACTGATCAGAAATGTGTTGCTAGGAAAATTGCTTTATTTCAACTGTTTAAAATTTTAACTTATCTGATTCAGTAAGAAGTTCATGTTTTCTGGTTTTTTTATCCTTTGGCATATCCTCTTAGCAAGTTTCTGACTGATATTCTTGGAATAAATAAAGTTAACCTCAACCTGCAAAATGGGAGTTTTGAGTACTCCCTTCCCCCACCAAAAAAGGGGTATTTTCACAGCATCATTCACAAATAAATAAATACATTTAAACTTAAACGGTAGGGGGTAGTTTTTTTTATCATGTTCTGAGCTTAGATATACTAATTTGGAATATATTTTTGTAATGTAAGATTTTTTTCACTAAACAAGTTCTTTTAATAGCTTTTAAAAGTCACTATAGTTTTTAAAAATTAATGTGGGTTTTTTTTTCAAGATATTTATGGTTTAAGATTCAAAAGCTACAAAAGGGTTTATAAGATTTTTTCTTTTATCTGTCTCCCCAGTCACTCAGTTATACCCCTCTTAGAGGCAAAGAAAAACACATTACTAGTTTGCTTTTAAGGATCCTTCCTGGAAATCACACAATTCCATCTATATTTTATTGGACAAAATCAAATCACCTGACCACAGTAGCTGCAGAAAAGAAGGGAAATGTAGTCTTTCAGGTAAATAATGCTGCGTTGACCGTAAAGAAAGCTGAGTGCCGAAGAATTGATTCCTTTGAATTGTGGTGTTGGAGTTCCTTGGGCTGCAAGGAGATAAAACCAGTCAATCCTAAAGGAAATCAGTCCTGAATATTCATTGGAAGGACTGATGCTGAAGCTCCAATACTTTGGCCACCTGATGCAAAGAACTGACTCATTAGAAAAGACCCTGATGCTGGGAAAGATTGAAGGCAGGAGGGTGAGATGATCGGATGGCATCACTGACTCAGTGGACATGAGTTTGAATAAACTCCAGGAGTTTGTGATGGACAGAGAAGCCTGGTGTGCTGCAGTCCATGGGGCCGCGAAGAGTCGGACGCAACTGAGCAACTGAACTGAATTGAATTGCTGCCTTGAAGAAAAAGTGGTATATTTCTCAGGAAAAGGAGAATTACTATTACGTAAAAGTTACTACCCCATTTCTAGCATGCCTAAAACTTATAACTTCAAAAATTATCTGATTTGATTTTTTAACCTTGAGTTAAGTATGTACCAAATGAGAGTTTGGGAAATTTGGAACAGAGCATTAACAATTGGTATTTGATTTAAACTTGGAAAGAAAGATTTGGTTATACCTTTTGTGTGTTTTATACTGTATCCTTAACATCAGTGTACTAGAGGAATGCTAATCATTCACCACTTATTGTTGTACAGAGGAATGTAAATTAGAAAAGAAAATCATTCATGGTCCCATGAATGGGACTGTTCCAGCTAATGAAAGTAGTTGGGGCTGTAGTAGGGAAACAGATGAGGTAAGGGCATGTAAACATATTTGGGGAACAGCTGTTGCCTAGTTTGGCAGTGAAAGTGAAAGTGAAGTCGCTCGGTTGTGTCTGACTCTTTGTGACCCCGTAGACTGTAACCTACCAGGCTCCTCCATCCATGGGATTCTCCAGGCAAGAATACTGGAGTGGGTTGCCATTTCCTTCTCCAAGTTTGGCAGTAGAATAGGATATTTGGAGAGAAGAGAGAAAACTGGAGACAGAGATTGGGCTTTGAATGTTAAGAAATTTGGATTTTATTCATTTTTGTTTTGTTTGCCTTAGGTGAATACTTTAGATGGTTAGACTGGATGATATCTAAGATTTTGTTTTAGTACTATAATCTGTGATGAGGCCATGTCACGTCTGTGGTGTCAGCTCTAAGAGATTTAGTCATCAGTTCTCAGGTTTATAGCTTAATACAGTGGATGAAGTCATCAAGGAGAAAAGGTTAGAATACTTTAAGAATGCCCCACATCAAGGGGGTGATTACCTCTCTGTATTTCTCTCTTTTTTCTTATTTAATTTTAAGCAGTCTAGATGGTTTTTTTCTTAGTTTACTGAGATTTACTAGTTGCATCCTTGTGGTTTAACATGTTATTCTACTGTGCTTTCTGTTCATTAGTAGTTGGATCTAGAGACTTTGATTTTTTTTTTTTCCCCCTTATTTCCATGGGTGGGCATGACTACTAGGTAATGGTTTGTACTTAAGCAGGAGGCACATAATATGGGTTGACTCTCCTCTTGTGGTATTAGTAGGCATGGATGATTAAAGCTGAGATACATTTGATTTGTTAATGTTTACAAAATGCTAATATTCTAATTCTACCATTTCCTCTTCATTTATTAGCTGAAATACTGCTGTAAAGTAAAACTTCCTCTTCTCTTTGATTACCTATTCGTAGGTATAGATGGTATAGGTTTAAATGCGTGATTTGTCCCCATTGTCTGTTTTCAGAATAATGAATTGGTTCACTGCCATCCTCCAACATTGGCCAATTAATATTATTAACTTACGGATTTATGGTAAATGAACCATGGTGATAGTGGTAAAGAACCCGCCTACAAATGTAGGATAAATTAAGAGACTTGGGTTCGATTCCTGGGTCGGGATTTCCTACCCTAAATTTGGAATCAGCCATTTATTCAAAGTCTCCTGGGCAGTAGAGATAGTCATTCTTTTTGGGTTGGTCATTGTTTCTAAGGCTTTTTGAGTGGACAGGCTTTTTAAGATAAAATAACACCAGGAGTTTATACTGATACTTCAAAATTAATTATTAAAATTCTGATCTTATACTTGTATCTCCCTTCTGACATTGACATATAATCTTCAGTGGCATATGAAATGATAGAAGTAAAACATAAGTGTACAAAGTGATGGTTTAATATACGTTTACTTCGTGGAGGGCTTCCCTGGTAGCTCAACTGGTAAAGAATCCTCCTGCAATGCAGGAGACCCCAGTTTGATTCCTGGGTTGGGAATATCCCCTGGAGAAGGGATAGGCTACCTACTCCAGTATTCTTGAGCTTCCCTCGTTGCCCAGATGGTAAAGAATTCTGCAACATGAGAGACCTGGATTTGATCCCTGGGTTGGGAAGATCCCCTGGAGAAGGGCATGGCAACCCAGTCCAGTATTCTTGCCTGGAGAATCCCCATGCACAGAGGAGCCTGGCGGGCTGCAGTCCATGGGGTTCCAAAGAGTCAAGCATGACTGGGTGACTAAGCATAGCATAGCTCATACTTTGTGGAAGGATTACGGCAATTGAATTAACACGTCTATCACCTCATATATTTACTCTTTTTTTTGCTGAAAATATTAAAGTTTTTTAGAAAATTTTAATTATATAATACAGTTTTAACAACTGTAGTCAGCATTTATATATTAGGTCCTCAGAATTATCTTACAACAGCAAGTTTGTAACTTTTTTAGAAAACAGGTTAAGATTACTGACATACAAAAAAACTACATATTTAAATTGTATAGTATGATAAGTTTGACATATGTTTACACTCAGGAAGCTATCACCTCAGTCAAGATTCTGAACATATTCATCACCACGAAAAGATTGCTTTACCTCTCTGTAATCTTTCCTGTCCATGCCTCCCTATCTCACCCACCCCACCTCCAGGCTTTTGATCACTATAAATTAGTTTGCATTTAGAAAATGTATTTACATAAAGTTGAATTTTATATAAATGAAGTCATAGAATGTACTGTATTTCATATATTTATAGTCATATATTTTACTTACACATAGACTTTTTTTGGTTTTTTTCTTTGTTTTATATAGATATTTTAAATCCTGCACCACAGTGTTCTTATTTTGTTTTATATGCTGATTATCTTTTAAGGAGATTTAAATAATACTAACAGATCTTTGTATTTACCTGTGTTATTATTCCTGTGCTCTTCATGCCTTTGAGTAGATCCAGGTTTTCATCTGGTTATCATTTTCCTTCTGCTTAAGGACTTCCTTTGTCCTTTCTTAGAGTGCAAGTCTTCTGATGATGAATTCTTTCAGCTTTTGCATGCCTGAAAATGTTTTTATTTCACCTTTGGTTTTGAAAGTTATTTTTGTTGGATGTGAAGTTCTAGGGTGACTTTTTTTCATTTAAGTACTTTTAAGATGATGTTCCAGTGTCGTCTTCATGTCGTCATTTTCACTGAGGAGTAGGCTGTAATCCTTACTTTTGTTCTTCTGTATGTAGTGTGTCTTTATTTTCTTACTGCTTTTAAGATTTTCTCTTTATCAATAGTTTTAAGCAGTTCTTCCCCCATCCCAGTTTTATTGAGATATAATTGGCATACAGGACTGTATAAGTTTAAGGTGTGCAGTGTGATAAAATTTTTTCCCCTATGATGAGAACTTTTAGGATCTCCTCTCTCAGCAGTGTTCAAACACATGATACATCAGGATTAACTGTAGTCATCATGTATGTTACATCCTCAGTATTTTATTTGTTTGCAGTTTATGCCTTTTGACCATACTTGAATCCAGTTCCCCCATGCTCCTCTGGCTTTAAACAATTTTATTATCTGTCTTGATATCATTTTCTCCTACTTGGGGTTCAGTGAATTTCTCAGTTATGTGGGCTTACAGTTTATTCATATGATAGAATACTATGCTGCACATAAAATGAGTGAACTCTAGATGGATTGACATGGATAAATTTTAAAAATAAGACTGATTATGGAGGAAAAGCAATTTGTATGTGAAAGCTTGGGCCAGTGTGATACCATTTATGTAAAATTTTAAGACAATAATTATATCTGTTTTTATGGAGATAGTCACATATATCAAAAATTTTAAGTATGAATATCAAGGATTCACAACAGAGTCAGGATGTTGGTTAACTCAGGGAGAAAGTAAGAGGCAGTCTTTTGATATATCTGTATAACATTTAATATTTTAACAAAAGTATCTGAAGCAGATGTGGCAAGCATTTTATCTGGGCAGTGAGTAGTGTCTAATTTCTGTTTATATTTGTGTCTAAAATATAAGGTCAGGATAGTTCTTACAGTTTCCGTGGCTTCCATTTTATTAAATATAAGTGCACCCATATAAATCTCATCCACATCATTAGCTACATTCTGGTAATCTACCAAATAAAATTATTCCCATAGATTTAAGACCTATTTCCAGTTAGTATTCTTTAAAAAGTAATGATCAAAGTTTTCATACCACTCTGTGAAATGAGTATTTTGTGGGACCATTCTTTTTCCTCTTAGGAGACCCTTGTTGATTATCCTTGAGGTATCCCAAAGACACATTGCAAGTTTTATGGCATTTAATCCAAGTAAAATAGATCATACAGGGCAGTGTCCTCTTCTTAACCTTTTTTTATTTTTTAAAGTAATGCACTTGTTACATATCTTCCAAAATAAAAAGCCTTTGTCGTGCTAGGATCAGATTTTTTTCTCTTTTTGACAGCTAGCCTATCTTCTGTGCCCTGAATGTCATTTTATCATCTCTTGAAATATTGCCAGGTAGATGCCCCTTGTTGAACAAGACTTAGAAGTCATTGTAACTAACAGTATACACATTTTTCTTAAATGTGCTGCCAAAGAACAAACCTCTTTGGATTGGTGACATACAGCACCTGCACAGCAGCTTTTCCTTCCTGTTTCTAAAGTACAGTATACCTCTATGAGGATCAGCTTTTTTTTTTTGCTCTTATACTTCTGGTCTTATTACATTAAGTTTGGTGTGTCGTTTATAGCTTTAAAAAAAAAAAGGAGGAGGTGGGGAAGGGGAGGATGAAGGGGAAGAGAAGGCTTTCAGCATGTTTGTCTTGAAAAAAAGAAACTTAGATAATCGAAATGCAACATTTAATATATTAATTTCAGAAAAATTTATGGATATACATGTTTCTTTACAACAAATGAAAACCACACTAGAACATTTTCTTAGTGTGTGGTAATTCTTCTGTTTTGGTGATACTTACTTTTCCTTTTGGAGGAAACCATAGTTTGCAAAGGAATTTTCTTATTCACATTAACTACATCAATATTTTGGAACAGTATTTTAGGATTTATCTTTCCGTTACTAAGGTTTTTGTATCCACAGCTCACTGAACAATATTCTATAAAGCTTCTTTTTTTCTAACCTTGTGTACATTAGTAGAGCCGTCCCTTTCAACAAACACCTACTATGTAACAAGTGGTAGAGAGATAAAGGTGAAACAGGTTGTCCTGTCCTTGTGTAGAATCAGCTAAGAAACTAAATGATTTGATTTTTGTTATAAAATTTTCCTAATCTTGATTTCTGAGAAATGCTGTCTCCCAACTAGTAATAATAACTGGCTGGGAAGGGAGTTGGGGGGAGGTGGGAACATACAATAATGAAACAAAGGACTTTGATTTCTTTGAAATATTCTTGTGACCAAATGCTGGAAAAGTATACAGTGTGTTTCTTAAATATAGTTCTGGCTCTCAAATACATACATACTTAATGAAACCAAAATTGAGCACTCTTAAAGTAGGCTGATCTATATATAATAGCATTTCCAAAAGTAGAGCTTTTGTGGGCGGTCCCCATTAACTCTCCCTCCCTGTCCTCACTGCATATTCCCTTAACTTCCTCTATAAGCATATCAAGAGTGATTTATAAAAAAAAAAATTTTTGTGAAATGTGATTGTGATCAGAGGTGTCCTTAGAAGGTGTAGAGGAACAGCTTTGGAATTGCTGCCTCATAGACCTTCAGAGTTCAGAGAAAGCAGCCTGGTGTAGAAAACAGGACACATACTGTCTGAGTTTAACAGACTTTAATCTAGTCTCAGTACTGCCATTTATTCTCTGTGACCCAAGGCAAATTTCTTAACTTCTCTGTGCATCAATTCTCCCTTTTGTAAAATGAAGGTAACAGTCTTCCCCATGAAAATTGCACATCAAAGGCTCTCACTATTCATTTATTTCATTTGTTCGGTTAATTTATTGATGTTGCACTAGACTCGTTAATGGTTCCTGCTGGTGTTAATAATTGATGAACGTTGTGCCAGGCCTTATTCAGCTGTCAGACTACCTAAGTCAGGATATGGTCTGCATTAAAACACATTAGAATTTTAACTTGACATCTCTAAAAAGAGAATGACAAGAAAGATTGAAAAAAAGTGACTATTGCTCAGTAAGAAGGATAGCAGAAAGAAGCTGTAATATTTTTACTAGAACATGATAGATTCACAAGTTTTGCCAGTAGTAGTTATATCCTCATCAGATGATACTTAATAACCTCTGAACAAGTAAAATGATTTGTTTTTATTTATATGAAGTGAAATTAAGCTCTCTGAAAAGGCTATAATTTTCCACAAGTTTCTAGGATTTGCTATATGGGGAATGGTTAGATTCTTTCTTCAGATTTCTAAACAAATAACACCAGGAAAACAAATCCAAAAGTAGTTTGCAGCCTAAATAGTTTGAAAGTTGATGTCAAATTGTTCCTGTCCTGAATCTAAGAACAAGAACACATTTCGAAAAGGCTGCTTTTCTCTTTTGCACCTTTGAAATGACTGTCATGGGTATATTTATAAATTGTGCATAATTAACCCAGCTATAGCCACTTGTCCTTTGCTAGCTGAATTCAAGGCTTACATACCAGAAATGGAAGTAGTTTGGGGAGAAATATGGGGAGTTCACAAAGAAGCTACTGATTTGCATCCATGATAGTATATAATGGGAGTCATAAGGAGATTAAATATCTGAAAAAGATTATTTTAGACAGTGACATCTAGGGGTTTGCTGGAGGGGCAAATGACAATGTTTATGATCTGTGAGGGGATGGAAAGGAGAGACAAAAGCTGATATTTTTATACAGGTGAAAATGAGCATCTAGTAAAAGTTGGTGTAAGAGCTGAGTCTTTTGGATTATAAAAGTTCAACTCAATGAAAAAGATTTGTTGGTTCACATAACCACACCTCAGGATGGATAGAAGTAGAACTAGTCTTAGATACAAATGAAATTTTAGAGTTGAAAATGATCAGGATTCTTGTCTCCTTTCTCTTTCTCTTCATATTGTGATTAGTTTCTTGATTTGGTTTCTCTGTGTGGTAGAGGAAGCTCTCAGTACACACCCTTACAGCTCTTTAATGAAAGAGGAAAAGGAACTTCTCCTAACTCTGCTTTTTCAGTTTCCTAAGTCTTTTTGGATGGTGGGGAATGTGATCTGCTATCAGAATAAGATGAGAAAGAACACTGGGAAGACACAAGTAACAGCCATCAGCCACCTCAAGTGGAAATTGTTGCTTTGTGCACCAAGAGAGGACTGTATTCATGGGAGAAGAGACTTGAGTTATATCTGGTGCTGTTAAATGTCACACTACACTGCTGTTACTGCCTCCAGGTCCTCGTTCTTCTGTTTTATCTCCCTCTCTCCCCTAGCATTACCTTCAAACTAGAAGGATAGTCAGCTCAGACACCTGGACCTTAGGAAAGAGTCTGCTGACCATTCTACATGGCAGTATATCCAATTCATTCCATTTCTAACACAGATTAGTAGCTTCTACTAGTGATGGGATTATTTAGTTTTTTCTTTCTTCCCCAGACTGTAACTCACATAGTTAAAGAGATTTTAGAGTTCTTTGGACAATGTGCATCTCTCTATCCAAGGCTCACTTCTAGAGACAAAGATCCTACTGCTATTTTGTAATTCCTTAATCTTCAAGGGCTTTATTATAAAGCAAGGTGTCCATAAAATTCACTTTATCAGGATGTTAAGTATCATATGATGCCAAATCTGCAGTTGAAATAAATATCATTGAAGTGATTATCCCGTAGGCTTTCCCTCCCCTCTACTTCCCCCTGGATTGCATCAATCCTTAAAGTTACATTTAAAAATTACATCAATAGTACAGCCAGATGGTATTCTGACACTCACTGTAAGTATTCTAGGATTTTCTAAAATAGCTGGCTCAAACAGAAAAGTCATCTCCCCTCAAGTATGTTCCTGTGCTTTTCTCTTCATTGTGTGCTGTAACTCTTGCTCTTAAAGTCATAAAACCAGAATGGAGAATTTACTTTTTGAAAATTTCCCTTGTTTCTCCATCTAAATCTCTCTCATAGATGAAACATAATTGCATATTCATGGTAATGCTTTACGTATTGCAGATATTCAAGCAGTTGTCAGCACAAGCATTCTTTTATAGGTAAGAATATATCAATACTTCTTCAGAAAAAGTTGAAAAAGAATGATAGCTGCTTAACTGGTTTCAGAAGAATCTAGTTTAAACAGCATTCTGTGACGTGAACATGCTAGCCACTGTCCTAGAAACAAGGCTCAGAGAGCATTCTGAGCTTCACACCGACTCACTGAACATAGGCATTGTTTTTGAAGAGGATCACAAAATATGTAAGTCCATGATTCTACTGTGTAAAATTATAATTTCACATATGAGAAAAAAGTACAATATATAATAGTTTGCTTTTGGCCCTACTTTACATAATCAAGCCTAAAAAATGTGCTGTCCAATAACAGAACTGTTATTATTGTGCCTTACTTGGAATAGACTTGAGTTGTTCAAATGTTCTTAAATTTTAAAAAATCCTTCTACAGTATATCCTCAGATCTCTGGACCTAAGGAGATATAATCAAAGAAGTCCTGAAGGAGAACGTCTTGTTAACCATTGCATCTGGACTGAGAGGTTGCCTTAACTTTAATGTTAGAATCCTGACACCTAGGCATCAAAAGACAAACTTTCAGTGGGCCCCTGATATGTCAGTCAAAAGCCCCTCTAGATCTTGAAGACAGTTCTCTAGTTCCACACTCCCACCTCTATTTCCAAACAGCAGAGAGAGAAAAAAAAAAGAAACATCTTTGTCTTCTTCAATAAAGAAATGAGACGCTAATTAAAATTTACTTTTACGAATCACTAATGTCAGGAAAGGGCCTCCCAAGTGGCACTAGGGGTAAAGAGCTTCCCTGCCAATGCAGGAGACTTTAGAGACTCAGGTTTGATACCTAGGTCAAGAAGATCCCCTGGAGGAGGGCATGACAACCCACTCCAGTATTCTTGCCAGGAGAATCCCCCGTGGACAGAGGACCCCGGTGGGCTACCGTCCATAGGGTTGCGAAGAGTCGGACATGACTGAAGCAACTTAGCACAGCACAATACAATGTCAGGAAAATAAGAAGTCCCTTACTATTGGCAGATAAAGAAATCATTTCCTTTTCTGTTGGAAAATAAGAGGTGCATTCTTCTCCCAGTAGTGGCCTTGCAGAATGCATGAATGAGACAGTACGGGGACTAAACAGTGTTAGGATGGCACCTTTCCCTTGTTTTATGCTTTGCTTTGTCTGGCTGTGTTATGTGTTGCAGCATGACATCCCCTCCTCACCATCCACGGCCACACTTAACGATAGTTTTATTCTTTTTCCACCTGATAGAACTTTACTTGAGCCAACTGCTTGTATTTCACTTCGGGTTGTTTTGTTTATTTTCCTTGTTTAATTTTTATTTTATGTTGGAGTATAGTTTATTTACAGTGTTACATTAGTTTCGGGTACAGTAAAGTGATTCAGTTATATCTATTCTTTTTCAGATTCCTTTCCCATATAAGTTATTCTAGAATACTGAGTAGAGTTCCCTGTGCTCTACAGTAGATCCTTATTATCCATATATAGTAGTGTGTATATGCTCATCCCAAACTCCTAATTTATCCCTCCACCCTCCACCTTTCCCCTTTGGGAACCAAAGCTTTCAAAGTCTCTGAGTCTGTTTCTGTTTTATAAATAAGTTTACTTGTATCATCTTCTTAGATTGCACATTGGGGAATTCTCTGGTGGTCCAGTGGTTAGGGCACTGCAAGGTGTGCCCCCCCCCCCAAAAAAAAAATTCCACATTGTATTTCACTTTGGTTTGGAATATATTAATAATTTAACTTAAAATTGAGGCACCAAAGTAAAAGGACCTTGCTACAAGTTATTTTTATCGCATAATTTCTGAAGGCAACTGTACATACACACAGAAATGCTTATATTGTGAAGATAGTTCAGATAGTTGGTTGATTATGGAAAAATTTAATGTGTAATATTTATACATTAGTTGTAATTATTAAGGTTTAATAAATGAGTTTCATTTCTTATGTATTTGTATATTTAAACTTGATTTGGCATTAAATGAATGAAATTCAAATCTTTCTTGACAGTCAAATTTATGTTTTCCATAGGTTATTTACTGTCTGAGTTACACTGAGTTGCAGGGCAGATTTGTTACACATGATACTATTTGTTAGGTAGAAATCCAAGCTGTGTTACCATTTTTATAAATTAATTATCCTTTCTTTGAATGCCTGAATATATACTGGAAGGTATGAACCTCATTGAATTGGGAAACATAAAGCAGACACAATAAATTATTAGGCTTTAATAACTATTAGTATATTGGTTTTTTTCTGTTTGAAATTACCTGTTAATAATAATTGAGGGACTATTAGACATCTTATTTCCTGATGCTGATGTGGTTATAATGACAGATGTTATACATTTACACTGTCTTCAAGTAAGATAATTGACTTTAAATTTTAGCAACTAGGAAACCATTGAGGATCTATCACCTGTTAGTTGTGATTCCTGCCTTTGTTACTCTCGTTGACAGATTGATAGTGAATGTTCCCTGGGTTTAAATTCACCAGGATTTAATAAGGATCTTATTGTTTCTCCCCCCTGCCCCCCGCCCCGCTTAAATGAATGTTTACATGGTATCCGCGACTAGCTGACAAAGCTTTCTTTCTTGGCACTTTGCATTTTCTGATTCTATAATTTTTTAAATCATTGACTGATTTTTAGTGTATTAGTCTTCCTTAGAACTAGAAATGACCTAATCCTGCACCTTGCAATTTTTCCTTAATAGATAAGGAACTGAGGCCCAAGTAATACAAACCTAAAAAGTGTGTACTAGAATCTTCTGCTACTCCTTTATCTTTTACAGAGCAAACTGTAAGTAAATTATTAAAATAACTAATTAAATGTGTGGATCGGAGCTCTTTTTAAATGAAATAGTTGCTCATATCAGATCTTTTGTGACAATACAGAGTAAAGTCCAAAGGTTCTTTTTTTCTTTTCATTAATCATCATAAGAATTAAATAGAAACTATAGTCTCATATGCCCACACTGGGGTAAAAGAGGACAGGAATGATTAGTTTTCTTCTAATGTCAGAAATCTGACTGTTGTGATAGTTTCTGAACCATAACTGACACAGGTAGAGGATAAACATTTTTGTGAAAGATACCAACATAGAAGCAATTAAGCGTATTTTTGTACATCAGTCAGGATATGTATATTATTGGGTACATCATTTTAATTGAATGGATGTCTTCTCATTTATCCGATCACCTGTTGTTGGACATACAAGACTTTTCCCAGTTATTTGTCGTCATTATGAAAAATTTTGTGGTACCATTCTTGTATATAGTCTTAGTTAATTTATCTGATTATTTCTTGGTTAAAAAAATTCCTGGAAATAGAATTACTGAGTCAAAAGGTCCACTTGTTTTTAAAGAATTTAGGTATACAATGCCAAATTACTCTTAGTGCTCTTCATCATAGGGTAATTTTTGCAAAGTCAGTTTCAGAAAAAATAATAGCTCCTAGTTTCAATACCAATTTTTGTACTAGTGGAGTACTGTATCTTTTGTTTTCTGATAGTGTGTTCTTAAAGTTAGTTTATGTACAATAAAATTCACTCATTTTAATGATAGAGTTTGATGAATTTTGTAATTATATTTGTGCAGCCACAATCAAGACGTTAGAATGGGTCTGTAACCTGAGGAGTTTTTCCCCGTTGCTTTGTGGTTGGTCCCCTCTCCCACGTGCAGCCTCAGGCAACCACTGGGCTTCGGCTGTCACTGTAGTCTTGTTTCTTCCAGAGTTTCAGCCAGGTGGACTCAAATAGTACATCATCTTTTGTGTTTGACTTCTTTGACTTAGCATAATGTTTTGAGATTCAACATGTTGTGTAATGTTTTGAGATTCAACATGTTGTTTATTAATATTTCATTTGTAATATTGAGTTGTATTATATATACTATGTATGTACTAAAATTTACCATTCATCACTTGATAGACATTTGGAGGGCACTGAATTTTTGGCTATTATGAATCATGCTGTTATGAATTTTTGTGTGCACGTCTTTATGTGGATATACATTTTCATTGTTCTCAGGTAAATACCTAGAAGTGGAGTTGTTCAGTCACGTGTTAAGTATACGCTTACTTGTAAGACACTGCTGTACTGCTTTTCAAAATGTCTGTATATTCTACATTCCTACCAGCGATGTATGAGAGTTCAAGTGCTCCAAGTCCTCACCACCCCTCTTGTCAGTCCCTTTTCTTTTCCCACTCCCTTATGAGCTTGCATTTTATTGGAATAGAGAAACATATCCATAATCACAGTGTGATGTGGTTAGTGCTAAAAATGTCAGTCTTGTTACACTTTCACCATTCTAGTGCGAGTGTGTAGTAGACTCTCACTGTCGCTTTAATTTGCATTTCTTTGACTACGAATGTTGAATATTTTTTCTTGTGCATATTCCCCATCTGCATATCTTCTTTTATAAAGTATGCAGATCTTTTACCCATTTTAAATTGTTAATCTTATTACTATTGAAAGAAATATATGTATTCTGCATACAGGCCTTTCGTCAGGTCCCATTTAGTAACTTGCCTTTTCATTTTCTCAGCAGTGTCTTTAGAAGAGGAGAAACTTTTTGGTTTTGGTTTGTTTGTTTTTCTTTTCCAGTATGGTTTATTATTGCGGCCATTTTTGGAAAATGCAATCTGCTACACTCTTCTTTTTCGAGAACATGGTTTATTCTGTTTGTTCAAGTTATCTTTTGTGTTTTTCAGTAAAATTTACATGTTTATCCATCTATAACCATTCATTATCTAGCCTCACCTTTATTAGATTTATTCCTGCATATCTTGAATCATTGAGGATCTTTTTTCCCTATTATATATTTTTTTCATTTTTTATATGATTTTGACATTGAAAAAGGTTTTGTCCTTGCAAAGCAGATTAGTAGAACATTTCCAGTGTTATATAAATTTATTCTACCTTCCTATGTACTATAGTACCTCTTTAGAAGACTTTAAGAACAGCCATTTGAAAAGGCAAGTAGCACTTAAGAGAATTTAGAAGTTGTCATTCTGTTCTAAACAACCATGCTGAAGTAGAAGGAAGTTTTATTTTGTATCATTCTTGCAACTTTATATACAGTGTTAAAAATGTTGTGAGAGTGACAGGTCCTGTAGCTTTCTCTCCAGAAGTTTAGACATAGAGATTATGCATTGCATGCCTTTTTCCTTGAGTTCAAATCTTTCTGCACTCACTTTTTAAGGTTATGCTTTACTCTCTTTTCGGAAGTTTGAAACTGTTTTATGAAAACTTTTGTTTGAAAGTTAATTTGTATTCAGCCATATATTAACTTATTTAAAAGTCCTAGAGATTTAATTAAGGAAATTTTTGTGTATATTTGCAGATGATGTAATAATGGATTTGGAAATATGCTTACATTTAAAATTTTGTCTGTTTGTCACAGTGGTAGCAAACTAATGTCATTGAACTTTTGAAACTAAGTTCTGAATGAATACTTTAGAAAACAGGCAAAAAAATCTACTCTCTTCCTAAACTTACTAGTGTTCCAAGGGAGATACTTTTGGTTTTTTAAATTTATTTCTTTGGCTGCATTGGGTCTTCCTTGGGGCACGCAGAATCTTTAGTTGTGGTACACAGACTCTCTAGTTGTGGCACATGGTCTCTGGAGTGTGCGGGCTCACTCGTTGCAGCTTGGGGAGCTTAGTTGTTCCAAGGCCCATGGGATGTTAGTTCCCTGACCAGGAATTGAGCCCACGTCCGTTGCATTGCAAGACAGATTCTTAACCACTGGAGTAGTTGTAAAGCTGCTTTTCTAACTTCTTTCTGAGAGTAGGCCTTGGGTAGTTCTTATATCTCTGGTTTGTTTCTCCTGGGAATTTGTGTGACCTGATAACAAACTGCTATATATAAACAATCATTTTTACTTTATCAAAGTGGGGCCAGTCATTGGAAGACGGGGGCTAGGTTTTAGTTATCATTATTAGATGTTGTAAGTGGTAGTTTTCAGATAGACTTTTTTTGGCAAACGAACTTGACATTTCTCATCCTCCTGACTTTGATGGTTAGTTTCATCTTTCCTGAAGTGAAACTGACAACAAGCAGAGCAAGGCTCTCAAGGAGCAACTCAGGATTCATGCAGAAGTAATTTGCAGTTATTTGATAGGCAACGGTAGTAATAGTTTTGAAATCTTTTTACATGGACTCTCATAGTTTTAGGAAAGCCTTTCTTTTCCCTGGGGTACCGTTTGGATATGAGTAGCAAAAGAAACTCTTTGAAAACAAACTCTCGTTGTCCTCCTTTTAAATTCATTTTACAGTTTTCTGTGGTCACCTTCTCTGACCTTCCACTACTAAAACTGTTGCACATTGAATCCCAGTTCAGTTCCACTAGCCTTCTGTTCTTCAGGTGTTGTTTTTTTTTTTAAGGTGTTCTCAGTAAAATGCCAGGCAGCAGACCATTTTCTTTTATTCAGCTACATTCTGCATGACTGTCTCTTAATTGCTATACTGAACCTTCACCTTGGTTCAAAGTTTTCTGTCTTAGCTGAATGGAAAGGAAATAGGTACCTCCTTTTACCCAATGCTGTCTTTCAAATTCATATCCCAGAGGAAGATTGAAAATCTTCCTACTATGTAATAATTTACACCTGATATTCTAGCTGTGGTGTAACAGGTGGCTTTCAAACATGGCTAATGACCTGTGGCGGAAGCAAATACATTCCTCTTTATCTGAGATTTTATAGTTTGTAATTGTATAATGTATGTATTATATATAAACTGGCAACATAAAACTTTAAAATCATTTTTTGGTCCAAAGGCTAGAATGCTTTCAGATCTAAACCTAGGATGGTGTTTTCTTCCCTTCTGCTGTCTTTTCAAGTAGGAGAAAATATGGATTACTTTTCAAAGGGTACAGATGTCATTTGCTGGTGAAAAATAGATTTGGGAAAAAGTAAGGAGTCAGTCATCAGTTACACCCCTGCCAGGTGTTTGGGCAGCCAGATCCTCCCCCTGCCCTCTCTTAAGTGAGTGATAAAGAAGACCTGGTGATTTACCGATCCATTGGCCATAGAAGAAAGCCCTTATTATCTGTTACTAGCAACATATGATTCCACCCTCATTTCCCCAGGTGGATCTGGGGTAGACATTGATAGCTAATTATGATCACCCTGCTCATCTAGAGCCGGTTTGCTCCCTGCATCATGCCAGCAGGTTTTACTGCCCAGAGCCAAGGCTGAATTTAGCACTCTATTAGAATACCAAGATAGGAAAAACGTTAGTTTGCAATGTTGATGTTTCCGTGGGGATGATTTATTTCATTTCCTTTATTGCACTGTTTATCACAGTTAAAAACAAAAAATAGAGTATATTATAGTCTTTACATCTTTTTCAAATACAATATGTTTTCTAAAAATTATCCTGCATCTAAAACATCCATATTATGGTTGAAGAAGCTAGCATAAGATATGTCAAATTATGATTTGTGTACCTCATTATATCTATTTTATTGAAAACATACCTCAAATTACTTACTTCTTAAATTGTCTTAGTTTGGGAATTCCCTAGCAGTGCAGTGGTTAGTACTCTGTTTTTACTGCCAAGGGCGTGGGTGCAACCCCTGGTCGGGGAACTAAGATCCCACAAGCCACTCTGTGCGGCACCCCAAAAAATTATCTTAGTTTTTATATTTCTGCATATTCAGAGCTTATTATCCTCAACTAAATTGTTTGTTATGCAGTGTGCTTTATATGAACAAAAGTGTTTTCATGCACATTACTGTTTTAAAATCACTTTTAATTCATATATAATGGAAATACAAAAGCGGTTGTCTCCAAATTTCCTTTGTAAAATTGGGATGTCTTACACACCATTCTTACATGCCTGCAGATGCTTTCTAGGTTACATACAGGAAACAATGGGAAACAAAATCTGATAAATGCAAGAGCTATATACCAGAGTACTCAATTAGGACACAGCATCTCACCATTAAAATTTCAAATCTAATAAATCAAAAGTTGTTCTCAGTAACAATAAGATAAATTTTTGAGAGAATGAAATGAATAGTAGGCATATGTGCTTTAGTGTACAGATTTGGATACATGACTGAGCAACTGAACTGAATTTTTTAGTAAATACTTTCAGCATAAATTTAAATACAGCATCTTCAGATTATGGTACAATAAACTAAGAAGTAGCAAAGCATAGCAGGTTTTCAGCTAGATGAAAAGGAGAAATACTTACTACAAAAGGTTATGTACTACTTGGTAAACATAAAAAAACCCCTCACCAATTATTCAGCTCATGAGACTGGCAAAGCTAAACTTATTTGTTCAATTCTACCTGTTTATTTCGATAAGAAAAAAAAATTATGTATATAATAGTTAATCTCAAAAGGATCTATGAAAACAATAGAGCAATAAGGTAGACAAAATTAAGATAACTAGGGAAATGGATGAAAATGAAAGTGAAGTCCTTTAGTCATGTCTGGCTCTTTTCGGCCCCATGGATGATAGTCTACCAGACTTCTCTGTCCATAGGATTTCCAGCAAGAGTACCCGAGTGGGTTGCCATTTCCTTCTCCAAGGGATCTTCCTGACCAAGGGATCGAACCCAGGTCTCCCACATTGCAGGCAGATGCTTTACGCTCTGAGCCACCAGGGAAATGGATAGCGTTTATAAAACTTAGAAACTAGGCTTTAAAATTTTAGAACATTATACAGCTATATATTTTGAATAGCTCAATTGTAATAGGAAATACAGGATAAGTTATTAGGATCACTAGTGAGTATTTTATAACACATAATATCTACATCATATAAATAGCTACCAAACACTGAAGGCTACTAATTTATTTTGTGAGGCAGACAGATGCGGTGCCTGATAAGGACAGAATATAAAAATGAAGGCCAGTCTTCCAACAGGAACATGAAATGATGCTCAGCATCACTAATTTTTAGACAAATGCAAATCAGAACTACAGTGAGGTACCATCTCAAGCTGGTCAGAATGGCCATCATTAAAAAAAAAAAAAAAAAAACACAAAAATCTACAAATAACGGATGCTGTAGAGAAAGGGGAATGCTCCTACATTGTTGGTGGGAAAATAAATTGATGCAGCCACTGTGGAAAACCGTACCATGATTCCTCAAAAAAACAAAAACAAAAACAAAAAAGAGTTGCCGGATGATCCAGTGGTCCCACTCCTGGGCATATATCCAGACACAACTATAGTTCAAAAAGATGCATGTACCCGCTATGTTCACAGCAGCACTATTTGCAGCAGCTAAGACATGGGCTTGTGTGTGCGTGTTCTTTCGCTTCAGTCATGTCCGACTCTTTTCAAGTCTATGGACTGTAGCCCATCAGGAGCCTCAGTCCATGGATTCTCCAGGCAAGAATACTGGATTGGGTTGCCACGTCCTCCTCCAAGGGATCTTCCCGACCCAGGAATCAAACCCACATCTCCTGCATTGCAGGTGGATTCTTTACGGCTGAGCCACCGGGGAAGCCCAGCCAAGGTATGGAAACAACCTAAGTGCCCATCAACAAATGAATGAATAAAGAAGATGTGGTCCATATATACAATGGAATACCATAGAAAGAATGAAATAATGCCATTTGCAGCAACATGAATGGACCTAGAGATTATAGTAAGTGAAGTAAGTCAGAAAGACAAATACCATATGATATCACTTATATGTGGAATCTGAAATATGACACAAATGAACATATATACAAAACAGAAACAGACCCACGGACACAGAGAACAGACTTGTGGTTGCTAAGAGGGAGGGTGGGTAAGTGAGGGATGGATTGGGAGTTCAGGATTACCTGATGCAAATTATTATATATGGAATGGATAAACAAGATCCTGCATCCAGCAGGGAATTAGGTTCAGTATTCTGTGATAAGCCATAGTGAAAAACAATATGGAAAACTGTGTGTATATACATATGTATAACTAACTCACTTGACTTTACAGCAGAAATTAACACAACATTGTAACTCTTAAAAAGCCCAGTCTTGATGAATGGAAAAAGTGTACTAAAATAATGTAAATAGAATGCATATCAAAAGGTATTCAACATTAAAAAAAATTACCAAGATTTAGTATGGAAATTCATGATTGCTTTAGTGTAAGAAAAACTGTTACCTTAGTTCATTTCATTATTGGGAGAAGTGGTAAAATCAGTTAAACCAACATTCAGGGTATAATATTCTAGGCACTGAGCAGATACACTAAAACGTTTAGTAGAATCCTTGCTCTCAAGGATTTTATAACCTGATAACTTAAAAGTGAAAATTAGTGGAAATGATTACGCCTCCAAAATATTTTTAAGAGGTTCTAAAAATATAAAAATCACTCACTTTTGACAACTCTAAAATATATAAAGGAAATGTTTTCTTTATATTAAAAAGTTTTCCCTATGTATTTTGTCACTAAAACTTGACATCAGCCCAAATGGAAAAGTAGAGGCATCTTCCATTAAAAAACAAAACAAAAATCTTGTATCAATTGTCAGCCAGTTATGTGTTAAAAAAAAATGATGTAAAGATAAACATAGGAAGGAAATTAAATGATCACAATGCACGTAATAATTACATACCTAGAAAATTTAAAGAATTCAACAGCATAGTGATTGAATTTAGTGAAGTTACAGTTTTTCAATTAATGTATATTACTGTATTTTAACAATAGATTATATAACAATAAACATACACTTATTTACAATGTTACATACTAAATACTTTTTTGGCAATGCATTTCTAGTGTTTTTAAAAAACAACATTTACATAGTTACCACTGCAGATGGTAATTGCAGCCATGAAATTAAAAGATGCCTACTCCTTGAAAGTCAAGTTATGACCAACCTAGACAGCATATTAAAAAGCAGAGACATTACTTTGCCAACAAAGGTCCGTCTAGTCAAGACTATGGTTTTTCCAGTAGTCATGTATGGATGTGAGAGTTGGACTATAAAGAAAACTGAGCACTGAAGAATTGATGCTTTTGAACTGTGGTGTTGGAGAAGACTCTTGAGAGTCCCTTGGACTGCAAGGAGATCTAACCAGTCCATCCTAAAGGAAATCAGTCCTGGGTGTTCATTGGAAGGACTGATGTTGAAGCTGAAACACTCCAATACTTTGGCCACTCAATGCAAAGAGCTGACTCATTGGAAAAGACCCTGATGCTGGGAAAGATTGAAGGCAGGAGGCGAAGGGGACGACAGAGGATGAGATGGTTGGATGGCATCACTGACTCAATAGACATGCGTCTGGGTAAACTCTGGGAGTTGGTGATGGACAGGGAGGCCTGGCGTGCTACAGTCCATGGGGTCTCAAAGAGTTGGACACGACTGAGCGACTGAACTGAACATTATCTATTTTATATATTCTCATATAAGAAGGATTATATACAGTATTCATCTTTCTTTGCAAGTTTACTTGGCCAGGTGAGGTAGAAATGTCCCCAGCAGCAGTAACAAAAATCAAAGCACTAGATGGAGTATGAGTTTCTTTCTAGATGACACCACCCATGACAGTCCCACAGGACCAGGACACAAAATCCCTTGCCCCCCCGAGTCATTTGAAACCTTCCCTATTTGGCAGTCATGAAGATCGGGGCACTAGATATGATACTTTCGCCTAGTGTGTATATGTGAACAACAAAACTTCAATGGCAAACATCAAAGAATTTAGAATAAATGAAGTCTTATACCCTGGCTCAGGGGAGGGCCAGATATACTAAGATCCCATGTTTACCTGAGGTATTTAGTTTTTAACCAAACAAGATACATATCTTATAAGATACATATACGTACCTTGCCACCAGCAACATCAGTATCACGTAGAAGCTTGTTATAATTTGCAGAACCTCATTTCACCACCCCATACATAGCAAATCAGTCTTCACTCTAAGACTTTAAGAATCATGGGTAATTCTTATGTACCTTAAGTTACAAAAGCACTGTGATTAAAGCAGTAGTTCTTGAATCTGGGTAAAAGTCAAAGTCAGCTGGTATTCTTTGAATTGACATATGAAATCTATGTGGGTAAATGGAAAAACTGTATAAATATCAAGGGGGAAAAGTATGTAGCATGAAATCACAGTGGGGCCTAAAATATTGTAAACAGTATTCTGAGTTGATGATTTGTTTTAACAGTGTTAATGAGGCATAATTTACATGCTAAAACATTCATCCATCATGAGTATATAATTCTGTAATTTTTAGTAAATTTCCACTGTTATGCAATTTTGGAACATTTTCATCACCCCCCAAAGTTAACTATTTTGTAGTCAGTCACTCATTCCATTTCCCAACCCTGAGCAACCACTGATATCCTTTCTGTCTCTCTGAAAGTCTCATCCAAAAATTTCTTATAAGTGATATTCTATATTGTGTGGTCTTTTATGTTTGGCTTCTCCCAGTAGCATAATGCTTGAGGTTTAGCCATTTGAGTAGTAGTTTATAAGGAAGTGGCAACCCGCTCCAGTATTCTTGCCTAGAGAATCCCATGGAGGGAAGAGCCTGGTAGGCTACAGTCCACAGAGTCGGACACGACTGAGCTACTTCTTTCACTTACAAGGAAGTAGTAGTTTGTTCCTTTTTATTCTGTTGTATAGATGTAGTATAGCTTGTTTATCCATTCACTAGTTGATGGATTTGACTCCAGTTTTTTAGGCTATAATACTGCTATGAATATTCACATAGAAATCTTTGTGTGAACATATATTTTCATTTCCCTTATGTAAATATATGAGTAGATTTGCTGGATCATATGGTAAGTTTATTTTATCTTTTTCAGAAACAACCAAACTGCTTTCCAAAGTGGATGCTTTCCAAAGTGGATTTTACATTTCCACCGGTCATATGTGAGGGTTCCAGTTTTGATTGGAATTACACTGAATCTGTAGATCACTATGGGAAGATTGCTATTTAACATTGAATTTCCCAATTCATGAATATGAAGTATTCTCTCTGTCTTTTTAAATCTTTTGTAATTTATTTCAGCAGTATTTTGTAGTTTGCAGTATGTACATCTTACATTTCTTTTGTCAAACTTCAAGTATTTTATTCGATTCTGTTGTGAATGGAATTGTCTTCTTAATTTCATTTTCAGACTGTTTATTGCTGTCATGTAGAAAAAAATGGGTTTTGTATAACAATCTTGTATCCTGCAACCTTGATAAACCTGTTTGTTCAAGTACTGTTTTTGTGTATTTGTGTGGTGTTGGAGAAAACTCTTTGAGAGTCCCTTGGACTGCAAGGAGATCCAGCCAGTCCATTCTAAAGGAGATCAATCCTAGGTGTTCTTTGGAAGGAATGATGCTAAAGCTGAAACTCCAGTACTTTGGCCACCTCATGTGAAGAGTTGACTCATTTGAAAAGACTCTGATGCTGGGAGGGATTGGGGGCAGGAGGAGAAGGGGATGACAGAGGATGAGATGGCTGGATGACATCACTGACTCGATGGACATGAGTTTGAGTGAACTCTGGGAGTTGATGATGGACAGGGAGGCCTGGCATGCTGCGAATCATGGGGTCGCAAAGAGTCGGACATGACTGAGCAACTGAACTGAGGATTTTTTACATAGAGGATCATGTCATCTGCAAATAAAACCAGTTTTACTTCTTCCTTTCCAATTCAGATGTTTTTGGTTTTGTTTTTTTTTTTTAAATGGAGGTGTGCTTTTTCCGCTGAGGAGAACCTCCAGTAAAATTCAGATAGACGTGGCTGGAGCAGACATCTTTGCCTTATTCCTTGACCTTAGGGTGAAGCATTCAGTCTCATTTTGAAGAAAAGTATTAGCTCTGTTTTTCATGTGCCCTTTATCAGGTTGAAGAATTTTTCTTTTTTTAGTCTGTTGAATGTTTTTATCATGAATAGAAGTTGGATTTCATGTTACTGGATTGGATTTCCTGCTTGTGGGCAAAATGATGTCTCTGCTAGGTTTGTCATAGCTTTCCTCAAAGGAGTAAGCATCACTTCTTTTAATTCTGTCTTTGAGAGTGGGTATTGAAACCTCCACTTCAGTTCAGTTGCTCAGTTGTGTCTGATTCTTTGGTACCCCATGGACTGCAGCACGCCAGGCCTCCCTGTCCATCACCAACTCCCGGAGTTTACTCAAACTCATGTCCATTGAGTCAGTGATGCCATCCAACCATCTCATCCTCTGTCGTCCCCTTCTGCTCTTGCCTTCAGTCTTTCCCAGCATCAGGGTCTTTTCCAGTGAGTCAGTTCTTTGCATCAGGTGGCCAAAGTATTGGAGTTTGAGCTTTATCATCAGTCCTTCCAATGAATATTCAGGACTGATTTCCTTTATGATGGACTGGATCTTCTTGCAGTCCAAGGGACTCTCAGGAGTCTTCTCCAACACCACAGTTCAAAAGCATCAGTTCTTTGGCACTCAGCTTTCTTTATAGCCCAACTCTCATATCCATACATGACTACTGGAAAAACCTTAGCTTTGACTAGACAGACCTTTGTTGGCAAAGTAATGTCTTTGCTTTTTAATATGCTGTCATAGTATTTCTTCAAAGAGTAAGCATCTTTTAATTTCATGACTGCAGTCACCATCTGCAGTGATTTTTGAGCCCCCCAAAATAAAGTCTATCACTGTTTCCATTGTTTCCCCATCTGTTTGTGATGGGACCTGATGCCATGATCTTAGTTTTCTGAATGCTGAGTTTTAAGCCAACTTTTTCACTCTCCTCTTTCACTTTCATGACGAAGCTCTTTAATTCCTCTGCTTTCTGCCATAAGGGTGGTGTCATCTGCATATCTGAAGTTATTGATATTTCTCACAGCAATGTTGATTCCAGCTTGTGCTTCATCCAGCCTGGCACTTTGCATGATGTACTCTGCATTAAAGTTAAATGAGCAGGGTGACAGTACAGCCTTGATGTACTCCTTTCCCGATTTGGAACCAGTCTGTTGTTCCATGTCCAGTTCTAACGGTTGCTTCTTGACCTGCATACAAATTTCTCAGGAGGCAGGTAAGGTGGTCCCATCTTTTGAAGAGTTTTCCACAGTTTGTTGTGATTCACACAGTCAAAGGCTTTGGTGTAGTCAATAAAGCAGATGTTTTTCTGGAACTCTCTTGCTTTTTTGATGATACAGCAGATGTTGCCAATTTGATTTCTGTTTCCTCTGTCTTTTCTAAATCCGGCTTGAATATCTGGAAGTTCATAGTTCACATACTGTTAAAGCCTGGTTTGGAGAATTTTGAGCATTACTTTGCTAGCACGTGAGATGAGTGTAACTGTATGGTAATTTGAGCGTTCTTTGGCATTGCCTTTCTTTGGGATTGGAATGAAAACTGACCTTTGAGATTCCTGTGGCCACTGCTGAGTTTTCCAAGTTTTCTGGCTTGTTGAGTGGAGCACTTTTACAGCATCATCTTTTAGGATTTGAAATAGCTCAACTGGAATTCCATCAGCTCCACTAACTTTGTCCATAGTGCTGCTTCCAAATATAATTGATTGATTGAATTTGTATTTGCCTTTTTGCTATAGTATTTGTTGTCTGCGTATCTCATGTTTCTTTTGTTGCTACAATCTTCCTTTATATCTTTTGTCTTAAGTTCATATTTCAAAAATGTATTGTGTTAACTGTTTTTCATTTCACTATTAACACTTGATTTTTTTTTAATCCTCTTTTGGTTTTTTAGTTATTTTTTTTATTGATTGTTCCCGGAATTGCAGTATGCATCTTAATTGATGAACTGTCTGTATCAGATTAATACCCTTTTAATTCTAGTAAAATGCAACAACTTTGCTCCAGTATAGCTCAGTTTCCTCCCCGATTGTGCTATTATTATCATAGATATATTACATCTGTGTTTATTAAAACCAGCAGTTGTTCTGTTTATGCACATATTTGCTATTTTGCTGCCCACCCCCGCCACTACTACCACTGCAGTTAGTATTCCACTGCTATCTAGTCTCTATTATATCTGATGAAAAGTCAATCATTAATGGTCTTCGTTTTCTCGTTATTTTCTTTGTATTTCAATTATTAACCTTTGTCTTTAACTTGATCTGTGGTTGACTGTGAAGTGCCTGGGTACAGAACTCTTGTGTCTCTCCTACTTGGGAGTGTTTGAGCTTTGTATATTGTTCTTCATCAGATTTGGACATTTTGAAACCATTATTTCTTCCATTTTTCTTTTCCTGCCCCTTCCTCTCCCATTTTTTCATGGTACTCCCATTAGATGTATGTTGGTACACTCACTTTTACTGCATAGGTCTCTGAGTCTGTTCATTTTTTTTCAAACTTTTTCCTCTCTTGAGACGAATAGTTCTTGAGATTGTGTAATTTCTATGGATCTGTCTTTTATGTTCACTATTTATTTTATTTTTTTCTTTCTTCTGCTATCTCAAATCTGCTTTGGGTCCATATAATAAGTTTTTCGTTCCTAATATTGTACTTTTCAACTTTTAGAGTTTGATTTTGTTTTTTGTAACTTTCTATTTTTTTATTGAGATTTTCTGTCATTGTCATCATATTTTTCTTTAATTCTTTGAACATGTTTATAATTGCTTTTGAAATTTTTCTGAATACAATATCTGGATCCACTCAGAAATAGTTTTCTTTTGGCTGCTTTTCCCTCTGAGTGGGTCACATTTTCCTCTGTGCGTGTGTGTGTGTGTGTGTGTGTGTGTGTGTGTTTTAACATGTAATTTCTTTTGTTAAAACTGGACATATTTGATAATACATTGTAACAATCCTGGCAGAGAAGGCAATGGCACCCCACTCCAGTACTCTTGCCTGGAAAATCCCATGGACGGAAGAGCCTGGAAGGCTGCAGTCCATGGGGTCGCTGAGGGTCAGACACGACTGAGCGACTTCACTTTCACTTTTCACTTTCATGCACTGGAGAAAGAAATGGCAACCCACTCCAGTGTTCTTGCCTGGAGAATCCCAGGGACAGGGCAGCCTGGTGGGCTGCCATCTATGGGGTCGCACAGAGTCGGACACGACTGAAGCAACTTAGCAGCAGCAGCAACAATCCCGGATCTGATTTCTCTTCAGCCCTCCTCCCTCCTCTCTCTGAAGATTGTCATTATTGCTGTTACTATATTTGTTTGCTTAATATCTAAGTAACTTGACTTAATACGCCAGGTCTTTTTTTATTTTTTACCCTAGCCTTCTTGGGGTCCCATAGCTTAGCAGTCAGCTAAGTTAAAAGTTGTGCTCAAAACATTGTTCCAGTAAGGCTTCTACCCTATGCTGAGCATCTGTGAGTGTCTTAGGGTGCTTATCAGGTTTTCAAGTATGCCTCAGTTTTTACTTTCTGCTGAGCTTCCATTTTCCCCTTTATATGTAGGAAGCCACCTAGTCAGCCCTCGATAGGTAGCTTAGGACCTCTGCAGTCAACCTGCAGAGTTTACGAAGCCCCCTGTGGCTCTCATTTCTAAAGTCTCATTAAATTTCTGGATTTCTGTTAGTCTGTACCTCTTCCCAACTGAGACAGCAGGCTCAGGCTAGCAGAGCTGTAAACTTTATCTGTTCTTTTCTAGCTGGGTTTAATCGTTTTACTGTCAGTGCCCCTGGGTGTGAGGTTTTGCCTTCCATTTCAGATTACTTCAGCAGTCGCAGACAGGGAAGCCGCTGGTTTCTATGGCCAGCCCTGCTCAGGTACAGCTGCTGCAGAGAGTGTCTTGGGGTGGGGGGTGGATAAGGAGTAACCCCAAACAGTAACACCTCTGATACCCTCTGTTCTTACCCAAAACTCCACATTTTTCACAACACTTTCAAATTTGTCACTTGACTTTAGTTATTTTCTGGAGCCTGGTAATGGTTGTTTCTGGCACATTTGTCCAGTTTTGTAGTAGTTTGTTAGAAGATTTGCTGATTTCTTCAGTTTGCCACAGCTGGGAATCTTGCCTCCTGTTTTGTATTTGCAGTATTTTGGGGTTTGGTTATTTTTAAAAGGCCAACTAATTAGAAACCTGAAGCACATCTATATATTGTAGCTGCTTCAGCATTTTGCTTCACAATAGAAGTTAGGAGATTGTGATTAGATTAGGGGTGGGACTGGAGCTCTGCTATAATTCTGCTGACAGCATTCTGTGGAATGCTCCTTAATAGCATATTCTTGTGTAATGATGAAGAAAACGTTTGTGTTTTTTTTTAAAGCAAGCAAATTCTTTTGGAATTCTATCAAAACATAAGGAAGATATTATGTATACTCCTCTCTTCAGAATGAACCAGTGGCACAAAGAAAGGTATGACAGAGTCTATTGGGCTAGTGTAGATGTGTATCTTTATGGGGAGGGGGAAGGAAGAATCACCCTCTTTAAAAATTACTCATTATATAGATTTCAATCTAAAATGCTTTTTTAATGCCCAGATTTAATTGGGAGGTTAGCCTTTACCTTTTTACTTATAACACACAGGAAGAATACAAAATAAAACATACAACTCAGTGATCTATCACAGAGCACACACCTCTAGCCAGCATCCATATGAGAAATAGGACATTGGCAGCACCCAGTCCTCTCTGCTCCACCCCCATCGTTAAGTAACCCCCTTCAAGATAACCATTGTACTTACTTTTTTGGTAACCGCTTCCTTTTTTAATAGTTTCTATTGCCTAAGTATGTATGCCTAAACCTTTAGAGTTTAACTTTGCTTATACTTTTTATATAGAAATCTTACTGTTCATTTGTGACTGTTTTCTTTGGCTCAGAATTGTGTTTGTGAGATTTGTCTGTGTTGCTGCATATAGCAGTAGTTCATTTCAGTTGCTGTAAAATATTCCATTATGTGAATGTACAGCAATTTGTTTATCTGTTTTACTGTGCATGGGTATTTGAGTTATTTCCAGTTTTAAGGGTATTACAAATGTGGCTGCAAACACAAACACACTTGTTTGTGTTTTAGTGTATAGGTACACACATTCCTTTTGGGTGTATGCCTAAGAGTCAAATTGCTGGGTTCCAGTGTGGATTTATTTCCTTTTTAGTATATAAAGCCAACCTGATTCCCACAGTGATTCTATAAATTTACACTTCCACTAGCAATGTATTAGGGTTGACATTGCATCACATCTTCACCGAACGTTTGGTATTATCAGGCTTTTAAACATCAGCCATTTGGGTGGTTAAGTCACACTTTCTCTTTGGTTTTAATTTTCATTTCCCAAATGACTAATGAGGTTAAGCTCCTTTTCATGTTTATTGGCCATTTGAATTAATCCAGGGTTCTGTATGTAACTGGATAAGAGCCCTTTGTTCCTTTTTTGCTACCCTAGCCTTGCTCCTATGGAGGAGACAATGGCACCGCACCCCAGTACTCTTGCCTGGAAAATCCCATGGACAGAGGAGCCTGGTAGGCTGCAGTCCATGGGGTCGCTAAGAGTCGGACACGACTGAGCGACTTCACTTTGACTTTTCACTTTCATGCATTGGAGAAGGAAATGGCAACCCACTCCAGTGTTCTTGCCTGGAGAATCCCAAGGACAGGGGAGCCTGGTGGGCTGCCGTCTGTGGGATCTCAAAGAGTCAGACACGACTAAAGCAACTTAGCAGCAACTTAAAGCCCTTTATTAGCGGAGTCTTAACATGGATCTAGTTGGAAAAACCAAAACATGGTTTGCAGACTCTGAGCCTCAGTATTATAGAGCAATGTTTAGTTTTGAAGCTGAGAAGAACTTGCTTAAGACGGCTGTTCTGTCTGCATAGCCAGCTTTATGATAAGCCAAATGTCTATATATGGGAGAATCTGTTTCTGCGCCATATTTCTGTTTCATTGGACTATTAGACTGGCTAAATTACCATGGCTTTATAGTAAATCTTCATGTCTGGGAGAGCAATTTTCCCTTCTCATTCTTTTCAAGAGTGTCTTTCCTTTTAGCTTTCCTTGGCATATTTTCATTTCCATAAAAACTTTTATACTAATTTGTCTAGTTTTACAAAATGAAAACCATTTTATGTTTTGAATTTCAACTTGAGTCTATAAATCAATTTGGGGAGAATTGAAATTTTCACAGTATTAAATAGCTTTCTAATTCATGAATATGGTATATCTCTTCATTATTTATGTCTTTAATTTCTCTCAGTGATGTGTTTTCAGTACTTTTATGTAGAAATCTTGCATAACTTTTCTTTAATCCCAGTTTTGGCTATTTCTAGCATTATTATAAAATTTAAATATTTTTTCATTTTAATTTTTTATTTGGCAATTTTGCAAACATACTTTTTCTTTACTTATGAATAATTAGATCCCATTAACCAGGCTTCCAAGGTGGCTCAGTGGTAAAGAAACTGCCTGCCAGTGTAGGAGACACAGATTCGATCCCTGGGTCAGGAAGATCCCCTGGAAAAGGAAATGGCAACCCACTCCAATATTCTTGCCTGGGAAATCCCATGGGCAGAGAAGCTTGGTGGGTTACAGTCCACAGGGTCCTAAAAGAGTAGAACTTGACACAGCGACTAAACAATGACAACTTACCACTCAGGTTCAGTAACTCTTATGATTTGCTTCATTTCAACAGTCTTTATTGCTGAAGTATTTTAAAACAAATCTTAGATCTCATATCATTTCACTTATGTATATATAAGAATATGTGTCTCTAGAAGATAGGGAAATTTAATTTATAATCGTAATTTTAAACCATATTCAGAATTTCCCTTTTATTCCAAAAAAGACTTTATTGTTGGTGTGTTCAGTTTGCTTTTAACTAATAGCACATTGAGACTTATAGTTTATGTTATTAAAATATTAGCTTAACCACTAAATGGTAAAGCATTCTCTTTGGCAATTAAAAACCAAACTTTTTCTGATGTGCACAATTTATTACAGTTTTTGACATTAGTAAAGCCATAATCCTATAAACATACCATATGAATAGAACTGTCCTTTTCTTTCATTTTACATCTTCTACACTTATAAAACTAATGTGTAACAAAAATTGCCATTCTTTAATTAAAAAATCTTTATATTCATCATTGATCCTGTTACTGAATACATATCTTTCATGAAGTCATCAATGGGATTAAAAGTAAGTACATTTTTGTATGACGTAGTTTTAGTTTTGGTTACCCTTTGTGACCTCCTCTTGCCCGAAGTTGTTAAAATGCAAGCAGGAGTTGCAGTTGTGAATTATTTTCCTTTGTGGCTTTGTACAGATACCTTTCCCTCATTGCAACTGGTTTCCTCCCCATACGATATTCACAGGTCTGTTTCTAGGAGAAATGGTAGCTAGTGGACCCTGAAAATTTCCTAGACTTGGCAGACTAGGATGTGTCATGATCACCCTCTAACATTGGAAAGACAATGTGGCAGCTTTTGTGCAGGCAGGTCAGACTCTTACAGAGATATTTGACAGTGACTGAGAGGGAAAGAGTCTCTATGTCTTTTAGCATCTACAGTAAGGATGGAACTAATTCATGATCTCAGGCACCATAAAATATTCCCAAGACAATAATTTGCATTAGATAATTTTTCACCTATAGTTTAACTTATTCAGTGACTATTGGAATGGGGAGTTGATGAGGCCTTAAAGTTAGATCTTACAATAACAAGTATTTGAAAGTAAATATGACTGCTTGGTATTGGGTGGCTTCAGTTCAGTTCAGTTCAGTCGCTCAGTCATGTCCGACTCTTTGCGACCCCATGAATTGCAGCAGCACACCAGGCCTCCGTGTCCATCACCAACTCCTGGAGTTCACTCAAACTCATGTCCATCGAGTTGGTGATGCCATCCAGCCGTCTCATCCTCTGTCGTCCCCTTCTCCTCCTGCCCCCAATCCCTCCCAGCATCAGAGTCTTTTCCAATGAGTCAACTCTTCACATGAGGTGGCCAAAGTATTGGAGTTTCAGCTTTAGCATCAGTCCTTCCAAAGAACACCCAGGACTGATCTCCTTTAGAATGGACTGGTTGGATCTTCTTGCAGTCCAAGGGACTCTCAAGAGTCTTCTCCAACACCACAGTTCAAAAGCATCAATTCTTCAGCGCTCAGCTTTCTTCACAGTCCAACTCTCACATCCATACATGACCCCTGGAAAAACCATAGCCTTGACTAGATGGACCTTTGTTGGCAAAGTAGTGTCTCTGCTTGGATGGCTTGCCTATTCTTTATTCTTCCTCCCTTATTAGCACCCCTGGGTGTCTCACTATAGATCAGAATGGCTCAGCGCTCGCTCTCATCTGCTGGGATCATTGCTGTTTATACTTACTTAAGCACAGAGTTAGAGGATGTTTAAGTTCCCCTTTAACTCTTTCTGTTAAATGTAGCTATTTTGCTTCTCCCAATCAGTAATATTAGGATATGAGAAAAAAAAAAATGAACTGTTTGGTTTGGCTACTGTATAATACCTTTTTTCCTTGTAATTTTCAGATTAAAAAATTGGAGGATCGTTTATTTTATAAATATTTTGAATAAAATGAAAAAGTTGCTTTCTCATGTATAGAGCTAACTCAGCAAATACTAAATTTGGATAAACATTTTAAAAGAAAAACCAACAGCAGAAAAACCCAACTGATGGAACAGATTATCTAAATATGAAAGATGAGAAACCTTTTTAATGTGTTTTTGGGTGGGGGTCAGGAAAGCTTAGGAGATTTGTTCTTCTAAATACTATAGTTTTCAACTCTGTAAATTATGTCAGAGTGCACACAGACTAGAGCTTGTTGAAGATCTGGTTAGAAAAACGAAAGAGTCATATAAATAATATTCCATATTCTTTAACCTGTAGTGTCCATGAACATATAATAAGTACTGAGGACAACTAAACATTTTCTAGACTTATTTGTTGTCAAAAATTTTGTCTCATAGTTTTTGCTATTGTTTTCTCAACAGACTTCATCTAAATACAAGTAAAAATAACTTTTAAGGAAGTGAATCCCGTGAATGTGAAGGCAATAATGTAAACATTTAGAGTGTAGTTAGGAAGTTCTCCTGAAGAGAAGGGTTGGCTACCCACTCCAGTATTCTTGCCTAGAGAATTCCATAGACAGAGTAGCCTGGTGGGCTGGAGTGTAGGGGGTTGCAAAGAGTCGAACACGGCTGAGTGACTAACACTTAGGAGGTTCTGTTACTGAGATGTGTATTGTATTGGTACAGTTGACATAGTAATTTTAGTATATAACAAAAAAATAGAGGATTGCTGATTACAAGTTAATGTGGCCAGAATTAGAAGAAAAATTTCTTAACCAAATTGAAGCATTCTCATTAAAAATTATTATTATTTTTGTTGGAGAGTTAAAAACCTGTATCAGAGCCATGAACTTTAAAACTGCTAAAATATATAGAGGGGAAAGATTCTTCACATAAAGTGAATGAGGAGCATTAATTTCTAGGAGATTCTTGCTGATTAGTTATACAATTAAAAGATGTTGTAACGTAACATTCTAGTACCTGAAAAGTATCCCCAGTAGTAACTTTTACTCTTTCTGCTTGTCAGTAATACAAGCAGATTTGTGGCACTGGTCTCAGCTTCCTGGGATTAAGAAAACTCTACAACAAAACAACCACACCAGATCTAAAAGGCTTCCTGTTTTGGTAGTGGACTCTTTTGACTGACTGTATCTCTCTGAAGAATGGCTCATGGATTCTTCTGGCTGTTTAAAAAACAGTTGAACTTATATTCTAAGTTCAGAGAAGGATTGATGAACCCGAGAAGATATAAGAAAGGATTCTTTCTCACAACCCTTAAAACTTTGTTTTTCTTTTTCTCTTTTGAAAACTTCTAAGTGTTTACAGAATCAAACGTTAATTTAAAACTGAGGAAGTGCCTGTTAGTATAACTGGAATGCCTGTGAAGGTAAGCAGATGAAAGGACAGATGCACTGTTTTATTTAGAGCATGTAGTATTTTAGAGAAAGTAACTGGTCATAACTGAATTGTAGGGCGAAGGATAACTTCCTTTTTCTGAAAGGAGGAAAGTTGCCTACATATTGTTCATTATCTCTATAGCAGGAGCTCCATTAACAAGTGCAGTCGAAATAACCAGGGTATTGCAGCAGCAGAGAAACTAAGCACAGCAAGCCATTCAGTAACAAAGAAAATAAAAGAATTCCTGTATAACAGGCTTCCACACTTATCTGTGTTCTGTGCTACTGTTTGTGCTGAACTAAAGCATCTGCTACCTCAAGTTAAGAGAGAACAAACTCAACGTGGCGTGAAATTACTGCACTGCCATTCACATTCATTAGAGTTATATTGTTACCAGCCACAGGCATGACTGGCTTTTGCATGAATAATAAAATAAAATGCTGCTTTTGAATTTTACCTTAAAATATCACCAGGAATGGTACTAACCTTGAGCCAAGAATGGGTTTATCTTAGAACAGCTTTCCTCACCATGGTAGGGTCAAGAAGTCAGTGAAGTCAGAAGTTGCAAAGAATTTTTGCTGCATGAGGCCTTTGGAAAGGGTATTGTGTTAAATCAATTTACTCATTTTTTAAAATTAATATTGTGCAGGCTAGCTATTATTAGACATTAAAAATTACTATTGATTGAGGCAATAAAGCCGTCAATGGATGCTAAATGTAGTGGGCCAGAGTTTGATGAGGAGTATTTACAGTTAGACAGAAAGAAAAAATAACTTTACAATGTAGAAGCCTGAAAGAACACTTCATCCGAATCATCACAGTTATCATCAGTCATGGGAAAAACTGACTTCATGTGCCTACTAAAGTTATGCACTGAGAAGACATCTGGGTCATTCCCGTTAAAAAATACATTCCCTAGTGGCTCAGATGGTAAAGAATCTGCCTGTAATGCAGGAGACCCCAGTTAGATCCCAGAGTCAGGAAGATCCCCTGGAGAAGGGAATGGCTTCCCACTCCAGTATTCTTGCCTGGAGAATGCCATGGACAGAGGAGCCTGGCGACCTACAGCCCATGGGCTTGCAGAGTCGACACAACAGCAGCCAACAGCATCAACTTGAATCTGATCTTAAGAAAATGTCAGACCCAAATTGAGGAGTGGTCTACAGAATATGGCCTGTGCTCTTCCAAAATAGCAATGTCATAAGAGACAAATGCTCATTTATTGTCCTCTATTAAAGAAGACTCAAGAGGCAGTGACTACTATGCAGTGTGTGACCCAGAATTTCCTTTCCTTGCTGTTTCATTGACTTTTTATCTTCTGGTATCTAGGTACCAGATATTTAAATAAAAAAAAAAATGTAATAGTCAATATAATATTATATTTGGTTTCCTTCGTATTTTGCTTTCCTGGATTATGTGGATTCTAAGCAGTGTTGTGGATTTTGCTTGGTGTTTTTTTAAACAACAGTCAAAAATGTTAGGTCTCTTAGTGTAGTTGACTTACATTTCAAGGTATTGAAGGGTTAAAAATGATAATACTTGTTTTACCAAATTTTCTGTCAGTGGGAGAAAGTAGAGTCCTCATGCTGTTTTAAAAATACTAGGATGCACCATTTAAGAGTAACGAGAACTCAGGATATGAAGTAGCAATCACTAAGATAAATTTGTAAAGAAGTGATGATATTCATAAAGAAGTTTGGTATGATTTTTAGACAGTTAAATGAAAGGAATGCTTTATTTTCAGAAAAATAATTTGATGAGTGTCTTATTTCTTCCTGGACAAGAGGAAGAAATAAACTGAGTGATTGTAGTTAAGTAAATAATTAATTGAATAAAGATGGCTTCTAGTATTATATCTGTTGAAGAGCTTTGTCCTCAGTCCTGTTCTAAACTTTAATTAATAACTTAGATAAAGGCATTGGTGACATACAGACCAGATTTCAAAACGATAGAAATATGGGAAGAAGAACCACATCATTGAATGACTGAAAGAGAAAATGAAAGATAACAGTAGCCGAGAGTGATAATTATCTAGCAAAATAAATCTGACAGGAATGAATTCTACAAAGACAACCAGTCATCCATGATGGATAGAAGGCAAAAAAGCTTTAGATTAATTCATGGAAGCTCAGTTAGCCAAATGGCCAATTGGCCGTAATTACCAAAAACTTTAACTTAATATGTATCAGTTGGGTCCAGTCAGAAAAATAGAAAACATGTTAGTACTTCAAACACAGGGAACTGTAATGTGAGGAATTGGCGATTTAGATGTTAGAAGGCAGAGAGAAAAGGCAGACACTGAGACACGGAGTTATTAAAGAGAGAGTAACTGCAGGAGGCAGCTATCATACCAAGAACTGAGAAACAAAAGGACAGACGTTATCATAACCAAGATGCCACACCCCTAAACTCCCACTCAGACTTAGGAGGGGACACGCTTGTGTCCTGAAATGTCCTAGAAACCGTATTGCTAAAAGGTGTTCCTTTACATAAGAAATACTGCAGTTGTAGTCTCTACACTGAATTAAAAGTGACCACGTTTGGTTCTGAAAATAAAGCATAACACTAATTTGACTCCAGTCACGTTACTGTTCTATACTTTTCCCCTCATGTTTAAAATAGCTTTACCATTAATAGCCCTGCTACCTCAGATGTGTCACTAAATGACCTCTCCGGAAGATTAAAGTTTTTATAGAAATTTAGGGATTTAAAAAAAGGAGCAGCATGGCAAATGAGTTGGGTGAGCTAAACATTCTGTTTGGTTATACTTTTTTTAATCTTTCTCACTGATACCTTAAGCATTATTAAGTGGATTTAATATTGAGTGTTTCAATATATAGGTATCTGTCATAGGATGAAACGTTGAAGAGCAAAGTTTGGAATTGATTTCTCTGTCTTTTTTTCCTCTCCCCCTAAATATTGTGTCTTTAGGTCAGTAACAGATCCAAGAGATGGAAAGAGAGTAGCACTCAAAAAGATGCCCAACGTCTTCCAGAATCTGGTCTCTTGCAAAAGGGTCTTCCGGGAATTGAAGATGTTGTGTTTTTTTAAACAT
The DNA here is from genome assembly GCF_016772045.2 of Ovis aries. Lineage (NCBI taxonomy): Eukaryota > Metazoa > Chordata > Mammalia > Artiodactyla > Bovidae > Ovis > Ovis aries. Next base: position 19,659,503 of record NC_056064.1, read on the forward strand.
GATAATGTAAGTGAAGTTGGTGTTTGGGATAACTGTTAAGCATGTTTAATTATGTTAGTAAAGAGCACTTAAAAAGGGTACATTAAAATGGGTACGTTACCATATTAAGGGATTTGGAAACCTGAGACAAAATAGACCTTTTTTGTGAATGAGCAAATTTAAATGAATTCTAGGATTTATTGATTGACAGAAATATTAATTGATATAAAGCAAATGTTAAAACTTAGCTTGGGAACAGTACTAATACTCGATGTAAAAATAGAGTATAATATGTAGTCTGAGTGATTTAAATAGAAGTGACTGGCCCCTGGTTTTAAATGCCTTATTTTTATCTTTTAGTATTTTAAATCAGAGTTAAGTTAAAGATATAAGAAAACAGTTTTTCCTCTGGAAAAAAAAAATACAGCTCTTAAAGATAATATGAGTTATCTTATTTATTGCTCTGCTTAGAGATGTCAGGATTCATGGGGAAAGAGAATCATAGTGGTTTGAGAGAGCTTCTCTTCAACTAATCCTGAATTAAAAGTCTGATATATGTAAAATTTACCTGGCAGATGTTAGTGTTAGACTGTTAATTTCATATGAAAAGAAAAACTGCCTGAAATTCTGCATTTGGTTCTCAACCTGTGCTGTTTTAATTGCTGAAATAAAAGTCAGGAAAATAATAATTGCTTGTGAATCTGACTGCTGGTTTGCACAGGAACTTTAAGAACTTTGGCCAAAGTATGAATCACACTTTAAGAGAAAAATTTATAGAAGTTTGAAGTATTTGGTAAAACTGGGAATATCAGACTTACAATGTGTTTTTATTTGAAGCTCCTTGGTTTGACATATTTCATTTTACTGATTCCCCCGCCCCCAATCCATTTTCCTTAAACTTTTTTAGAAAGTTATTGTTTTGTCGTTTATTCAGTTGGAACTGCTTAACAATGTGTGTGTTTGTTTCAGTAACTTTCAAAACATCATTCCGGTCGCTATTTCATGACTAGTTCCTGAAATTTTGGAAGTGATTTCAGATTGATGTCTAGTGCTTGCTTTGTTATTTATTTCTCAAATTTGCATTGTGAATACCAACCCATGTTGTATACACTTGTCAGAGACTCAAGTAAAGGGATCCATGGGAAAGAAATATTTTGCAGGTGGCATCAGAAATTCACTTACTATAGGTTTCAATGGTTTATTATATTCAGACCTATCTTGGCTTCTTTCATAAAGGAGGGATGGTGTAATAGGCCACTGTCTGTATATATTACTATCTTTGCTCATGACTCATTCCTATGGAGCAGCTAATTAAGTTACAGAGATAGTGTCAGAGTGAGTAATGTGAGAAAAGAAACTGCGTTTTTGAAAATCACACATATTAACACACAGCAACAACTGTTCAGAAAAAAGTGCGTAGACTTCTTTGGGAATGTTCGAAAGTGAGGCAGATAGTTGGAGCTGAAGACATCATGGCACCACTATTTTATACATAATGAATTTATGCCGTGCTCTGAAATCTACAGAAGTATCTCTGGGCCAGCATACCTGGTATGTGTGGAATGCCAATCTAAGAGGCAACTGGTATTTGATGTAGTTAAGGCAACAGATGTTTATTAATTGTGTCCTGTGTACAGAGTGTAGTGCTAGGTCATATGGAGAATACCAAAAAAAAAAAAAACAAAGAAAAGTTTGAAATATGGTCCTTTTTTAAAGGAAGTAGACCAGATGCTTGAGCATTTGTTACTGAGTGTCAGGAAGTATGTAGACACTTTACGTATATTAATATGTAAAAATCTTGTCAGATAGGGCTTGCTGTCCCTACTCTGCCGAGAAGGAAACCAAAGCTTAGAGTTAAGTAACTTGCCCAAGGTCAAGGTGGCACAAGATTGGAATTTAAATCTGTCTTGCTTCAGAGCCCATATTCATTACTTTAGTAAACATTTATTGTGCGCATCCTATATCCCTAAACTCCATCAGCTCCTAGGGGTTGCTACCCTCAGGGAGTTTAGTAATGTGATAAATACTCTGATAACAGTGCTGGGGGAGGACTACCTGCATGGTTAAACATTAACACAGGACACTCTGCTCTGTGCAGAGTGAAAAGCTGGGCAACCAAACCTCAAAGTATATTTGAATCACCAGGTAAATCTTAAAAAATGCAAATTCATAGGTTTCATCCTAGACCTACTAAATTGTAATCTCTGGGGTTGAGATTACAGGTAGCAGTACTTTTTTTTTAAAGCTTCTCAGGTGAAAGATGACACATAAGTATTGTACTATTAAGAAAAAGAGAGTAATTGTCCTGGTCTTAGACTCTCAAAGATGCTTTTAACAGGGAGAAGGTAAACCTTAAGATGAGCCTTTTGAGATTAATATTTGATTGACTAGAAGAAGCAGAAAGGAATGTCATGATGAAAATGGCATTTAGAAAGATTCACCTGGCCGTTGCCGGAAGGTGGGGTTTTAATTTGAATGACTTTGTATGTGTCAGAGAATAGCTGCAGAGGCCTGGAAGACTTGGATTTTCTTTTGAACAGAACCTTCAAAGTCAATGTATCATATTCATTGATTTCAGGTGATTTGACTGATTGAGATACACACACACACATTGTTTTTCCATTAAAGTGTTCGTCTTATAGGATAAATTCACTGTGATATAGTAACTTAGTGTGCCAGAAATGGGTTTAACTTTCTAAAGATCGATGTTGTTTAGCAGTTTAGTAGCATCTCAGTAGTATCTAGTTAGAATTTGAGCTGTGCCTGTATATTCTCTACTTCACAGACATGGTTGTCATTTTAACAGCATGGAAGAGGGGTGAGTGAGGGTTTTTTCAGTCTTTGAGAACCTGATGAATGCTAGATACCCTCTTTTGGAAAAATACATATGCACACAATTTTTATTTCATTTTAGACATTAGCTAGTCCTCTAAAGCCCATCCAGAGCCTCCTTAAGACCCACTGGTTCCTGCCATGAGCCCTTGTTATACAGTTCTTAGGTTTTTTTTGTCCTTAGGTAATAACACTAAGCACACAGTAGGTAGACAGTCTATTGAAGAGTAAGTGAGTAAGTGAAAGTGACAGGAAAAAGATACGAAATCTTGAAGTCTAGAATGATAGCCTCAGTGATCTTTCTTGGAGTTACTTCTTCCCAACCTTTTAGTTCTGGAGTAGAGGAGGCCAAAGAGGAGGTAGAGAAAGCAAAGAAGAATCATTTGTTTTCCTTTGTATAGTCTGGCTAAACTCAAACAAGGCCTTTCTGGGTTCATAAGTAGGAAAAAGAATCATACCAATAGGACCCTTCTCTGAATGCCAACAAGCTGTTTGGCTACAGACATTATTAATGCTAATGGTTCTGCTGCTAAGGAGTATGAAAGGGCAAAGGATAATTAGAATAGGTTACTTATCAGTGGATTTGGTTTTGTTTGTTCTGTGCCTGAATCTTGTGGTACTCTTGATGCATTTATAATAATACAGTAGCTTGTATTCATGGACTGAAATACTCACTGTGGTTAATATGCATGCTTTACCCAAGTTGAGCTATATATTCAAGGTAATCCCAGTGAGCATCCCAGCAAGGTTTTGTGTGTGTGTGTGTGTTTGGAAATTGACAAACACTCTAAAGTTTATGGAAATGGAAAAGACCTAAACTAGTCAAGACAATCCTGAAGAAGTTAAACAAATTTGGAGATTCAGACATCCAGGTATTGAAACATATGAAGCTATAATAATCAAGGCAGTACAAGGATAGACAGATAAATGGAATAGAGTCTATAAACTGACATACACATATGTGTATACCTGATTTATAAGATAGGTGCCACTGCAATCCAGAGGGGAGTGGATGGCAATTTCAGTATATCAAAATCAATCAGATACCCATTTGGAAAAATCTGGGTTTCCCTGGTGGGTCAGTGGTAAAGAATCCACCTGCCAATGTAGGAGACAAGGGTTTGATCCTTGGGTGGGGAAGATCCCCTGGAGAAGGAAATGGCAACCCACTCCAGTATTCTGGCCCGGAAAATCCCATGGACAAAGAAGCCTGATGGGCTATAGTCCATAGGGTCGCAAAAGATTCAGACACGACCTAACAACTGAACCCTAACAACAAGAACAATGAAAGAGGTCTACTTCATGACATATACATAAGTTAATTCAAAATGGATCAGAGACTTAAATGTGAAAGGTAAAATAACAAAGCTTCTGGAATGAAACACAGGAAAATGTCTTCATGACTTTGAGATAAGCAAAGATTTCTTAACTAGACAAGTAAAGCATTGACCATTTTTTTAAAAAATGTTCACTAGGACGCCATTGACATTAAAAATTGATGCTCATCAGAAGTTTAAGGGACTTCCCTGGTGGCTCAGATGGTAAAGAATCTGCCTGCAGTGCAGGAAACCTGCGTTCGATCCCTGGGTTGGGAAGATTCCCTGGAGGAGGGCATGGCAACTCACTCCAGTATTCTTGGACAGAATTCCATGGACAGAGGAGCCTGGCGGGCAAGGATCGCAAAGAGTTGGATGACTGAAGTGACTGTATGTGCAACACAGAAGTTTAAGAGAAAGAAAAGGACAGACCTCAGACATCATCCAGCAAAAAACTTGCTTCCAGAATTTATTATGTAATGGAACAATTTTTAAAATAAATGTTTAGCATTTGAGGGAAACCATTAGAAATAAATATTTTACTTGATGTTTTTTCAGACTGTAAATTCTGTATCCAAACATCATACATCTTATAAAGAGCTCCTCCAAATCAAAAATTTTTGCCCATCAGTAAAAGACTTAAGAATTTCACCAATAATAGGATAACCAAATGGCTAATAAGCCTGTGACAAATTGCTCAAAGTTATTAGTCATCAGGGAAATGTAAATTAAGATTAGTGAAATGTAAATTAAGATTAGTGAGATACTACTATATACCCACCAGAATGGCTGAAGTGAAAGACTGACAATACCCAGTGTGGACGAGAATGTGAATCAACTGAAGCTTATTGTTGCTGGTAAGAATGTAGATTTGTAAAACCACTTAGGAAAACTGGTTATTTGTTACCGAGTCCAAGCTTGCTCTGCTCCTCGCACTACAGATCAATGAATCAGAGACAAGGTGCTGAGGCAAGGAATATGAGTTTGTTAAGCCGACTGACCGAAAAGATGGCAAACTAATATCTCAAAGTAACCATCTTGTTGGGATCTAGATGCCAGATTCTTTTATAGAACCAGAGAGAAAAGTGCTGAGGAACTAAAGTCAAAAGGCAGAACAGAGAGGGAGAGCCAGTGAGGGAGTAAAGTAAAAAAGACCATCAGTCTTGTAAAACATCTGCTGGAATGGCCTGCCTGTGGAAGAGATGTGTTAATCTCTTGCAACCATTCACAGTGGGCAGAGTCAGATTATCTCTGTGAGCTGAACAAAGGCACTTTAGTTTAACAGTCAGGCAGAAGGCCAGGGTCCTCTGAGACAGGTCGTTGATGTATGATTATAACAACAACAGCAACGAACAACAAGTCAAAGAAACAGTCAACACGGAGTCAGAATTGGTTGCTCTCTGCCACAGTTTCTGCTAAAGCTGAATATACACCTGCCCAGTGACCCAGCAATTCTCCTCTTTGGTATACCCAAGGCAAATGATCGCACATATCTACCAAAGGACATGTACAGAAATGTTCATAGCAGCTTTATTCGTAATAACATGTAGAAACAACCACCAAGTTTGCCAGCAGTACTCTGGATAAATACTTTGTGTTATATTCCATTGATATGTTGGTATCCTACACAAAAATGAAAAGGATGAAGATTCATACATGGGTGAATCTCACAGGCATAACAGTAAATGGGAGAAACCATATACAAAGACTTGATTTTTTATGATTCAATTTATGTAAAGTTCAAGGACAGGCAAAAGGAATCCATGGTGATGGAAGTGAGAATAGTGGTAACCTCTGAGCAGGTATGGGCTTTGACTAGAAAGGAGTAAGGGGACCTTCTGGGATGTTGAAAAATCCTTAATTTCTTAATCTAGCTTTTAACCATGGAATAAAAATTTATTGTTATATACTTTATGTGTATAAAAATTATTCAGATTATACACTGCAATCTGTATATTTTACTATATGTTACAGCTCAAAAAAATAACATTCTCTACCTTAAACAACTTAAAATCTATTGGGGGTAAGGGTAGGTGAGAAAATGGAGAGGTGGTGGGAGCTCCTTTGCTTAAATTTGGGATTAAATTAATTAAATTTGAATTCCACAAACAGTTACATTTTAGGACAGATTATTTACAGCAATTGTTTTATTGATAAAGGGTTAACTTAAACCCCACTAAGCCATTTACTAATGTAACCAATTTTAGTGAATCTTCTAACATCACAGAGGTTAAAATTCTGAAAAGCAGCCACCACAATGAGCTTTTGTCCAACTCTTAAAAGATTTGAGAAATGTGCTGAGACACTGGTAATGACCACTATTTCAGGACGGAGCTTTAGTTCATTTTTTAATTAGACAAATCAGCTTGCTTTTTGTGTGTTTGAGATCCTCAGAGTCTTGAGTCTGGTATTTTGGGATACTTTGACTCTTTACAAGTGACCTCCTATTTACATCATAAGGCTAATCTCACATACTTTATTCCCATAAATAATAGAGGGGTTATAGAAGGACTTGGACTATTTAAATAGTGAGTCAGGCATTAAGTCTGGGGTTTGAAACTCTGCTAATGTTCCTTCTCACTTAACTCATTTACATCACTTCTGAGATTCCTGAATCATCTCTAAGCACTGTTTTTGCCACCTGGAAACACTGAATGCTGTCATCTGATAAACATTTTGACGTAGAAAGAACAGGAATATAAGATACTGGGCATTTAAAAAATTCTAGACAGAGTTTAAAGTAGTATACCTTCAAAGCCAAGAATCACAGCTAAATGCTTTGGTACAAATGTCTAACCCTATTTTATGGCTGTTGTACAGAAAGCCTCGTAAAATTTAGAGTAAGAAAGCCTCATTCTTCTCTATCAAGGTTTAAAATGTATGGTTGTCACTTTCCTTTAGATAACCTCTAATTATAGCAGATAGATTTGAAGTGTAAAATAGCTTTGTCTAATGGACGCTGTCACTCACTGCATTCTGTTTCCCCCCAAGACAGGATGTATGTTGTTCAGATACAGAGCTTAGAGTCCAAAAGATGTCAAGTAAAACACTAATTTCTAACTGCCTTCCTCAAAGCATCAAATATTCATGTTAAAAATTGTTCTGTCACATAATGAGAAATGAATTTATGTGAATTTGTGACACCAGCTAATTATAGGTGTTTAAAAATATAGAAATGGAGTAATTTATCTTTCATATGGTAAAAATTATTCTTTGAAGAAACTAGAAAATCTGTTATTTTCCATTTATACCAAGATTTCCAAGTATAAACATTTTAATTCAGAAAGGAAATACAGATATTCTTTATAAACTAAAGATACTCTTTATAAACATCTAAACTATTTTAAAACCTTTATACTTAACTGGTATTAAAGTGAGTAAAAGTGAAAGTCACTCAGTCGTGTCCAACTCTTTGGGACCCCATGGACAGTCCATGGAATTCTCCAGGCCAGAATACTGGAGTGGGTAAGCCTTTCCCTTCTCCAGAGGATCTTCCCAACCCAGGGATCGAACCCAGGTCTTCTGCATTGCAGGTGGTTCTTTACCAGCTGAGCCACAAAGGAAGCCCAAGAATACTGGAGTGGGTAGCCTATCCCTTCTCCAGCAGATCTTCCCGACCCAGGAATCAAACCGGGGTCTCCTGCGTTGCAGGCAGATTCTTTACCAACTGAGCTATGAGGGAAGCCCTAAGTGAGTGAAGGCTTTTTCAGTAAAGGAGGTTTCATTTAATGAAAAACTTAATAAAGTAACAAATTATTGGCTAAAAAATTAATAATAACCTTTAAAATGAACAAGGGACTTCCCTGGTGGCCCAGTGGCTAAGATTCTGTGCTCCCAATGCAGAAGGCCTGGCTCAATTCCTGGTCAGGGAACTAGAGCCCACATGCCACTGCTTGGAGTTCACATGCTAAAGATCGAAGATCCTGTGTACCACAACTAAGAGCCGACATAGCCAAATAAATAAAAATAGTAAAATAAAATGAACAAAATTTCTTCCATACATAAATCGCAAGGGGAAAAGAGAAAGAAATAGAGGAGAAATTTATAGGTAAAACTTGCTAGATATGCATCAACCATAATATGTAAATCCTCTTTAGCTCCTAATTTAGGTTAACACTTTTTTTTTCCCAAAAAAAAATAAGAAACTTAGAAATTTGAGCACTGGGTATTTAATGGTGTTGAAAAACATTAAATTTTCAGATTTGTTCATTGTACTTTTTAAAAGTTTTTAGCTTTTAGAGATGCTTACTGATGTACAGCTGATAATTTCTTCAAAATTATACAGGGAGATTAGAGGGTATAGATGAATGGAGAAAGGTCACATGTAGATAACTACTAAGGCCAAGTCTTGATTACATGAGTATTCTTTTATATCATTCTACCCACTTTTATATATTTGAAGTTCTCCATAATAAATTTTTTCTTGAAAAACTAAGCTAAAGATCAGGAGATATGAACTTGTACTACTAAATAAACTTGTACTAAATAAATAACAATTTATTTTCTGTTAAATACCTTATTCTGTATCCTTTGAGCTTGATATTTCTCATTAGCAAGATAGGTTTGAATTCTTAGGTGTGACATCATAGGTGGGGCTTAAAGGAGTTGGTAGACAGTTGGTAGGGGAAGAAGGCCTATTTGTTACATTTCTATGGCAGAAGTCACATTGGTAGTGTGCAGCTTTTATAAAGGACTTGAATTTTAGATACCTTAAAGTCTTTCTTTTTTCCACCCTAGTGACTTTTTCTGTAACTTGGAATAAAATCCAAAACCCTTACCGTAATTTAGAGATTTTGTGATCTAACTCCTGCCTTTGTCTTCTGTTTTATCCCAGTCTGTTTTCCTCCCACCCTCTGTGTTCCATAAGCACTGGCATTTCTGTTTCTAGAATCCTCCAGGTTCTTTCTTGCCTCAGTGCTTTCACACTGCCTGACCAAGTCCTATTCACCCTGCCATTCTTAGTGTTCCTTCAGGGAAGCTTTTTCTTCCACAGCTCTGTACTTTTTCCCTTCATGATAATAAATCAGCTCCGTTTTTGTTAACTATTTAATGCCTTCCTCTTCCCTGGTCAAGAGAGTGGGGTGGTTATTTTTATTCATCAGTTTTACTGAAGAGCCTCCCAAAGTGCCTACCAGATAAAATACACACAGTAAACATTTTTGAGCAGAGGAATAAAGGACGAATGGTAGATAGAGCTCTCAGGCTCTTAGAGCAAATCCTGTTTCTTTCCCGCATTCTTCTGTGCAGGTGTTCTGGTGGCATGTAGTATATCCCAGTTGCCTCTCTCCTATTGGTGTAGCTAAAGTTGTCTTTGATGGTAATTTTACAAAGCCTGTCTTAATGTTTCTGTGTTTCTTGATTGATAAATTTAGTTCATCTTAGTGGGCAATTATAATGAAGCCTGAAATCATTAATGAGTTAAGAGTACTTTTTTGCATTTATGTCATATTTTGGTTCTTTTTTTTTTTTCCTCTAAATTTTGCTTTTTTTTTTTTTTCCTTTCCCCAGGTACTCTCTGCCCTTGACATACTCCAACCTCCACACATTGACTATTTTGAAGAAATGTATCCTAACCAGGGAATGTGAAAGAAGGGAACAACTTTTTAATTAATTTGTTCCTCTAGCACCTTCTGGGGTTCATGCCTTGAAGTATATTAAATCTCATCCTTGCAGAAGTGGTTGAGTACCTAGAACCAGGTAATTTTGAAATCCCAAGTATCTGAAAAAGCTCAGCGTTATCAATATATCCTGAGTGGTGATACCACAAAACAAGACTTCTGAATAGATGTTTCACTTCATCCCCACATCCTTTTGAGATAGGTTATTGCTATTCCTTTTTTGCTGATGAAACCATTGAGGCAGCTTTGTTGTAACAGAATTTGGTAAAGTCCTTTGTCACTGTACAACTGCCAGTCAAGAAGATAATACTGATCTTTTTTTTTAACCACTTGGGTAAGGTGAAAATTAAAGAGAGCTCTTGAATACTATAATTCTTGGTGATACTTCAACCTACTAGTCCTTTATGGAACTCATCCCTCTGTGCAGTAAAGGGTTAACTCAGCGAATTTGGGGCGCCCTACTCCTACACATTCTCGAGAAATGACTGACCTTTGACCAGCTCCTGGCTGATAGAGTGTCTTTGTAAACCTCTTAGTATTCAGAAATGAGATCTTGGGCCAGGCAAGATGGTTCTGACATACTTTTTCTTTAAACGTATATAAACAATTAGGGGTTTCTCTGGTGGTCCATTGGTTAAAAGACAATGCAGGGGACACCGGTTCAGTCCGACATGCTGCAAGAAATCTTAAGGAGAAAGCTACATGAGGCAGAGTCCAAGAGAAACCAGACACAAAGTTCCAGTTGTGCTCTGCTAGTGAGACTGCACAGATAGTGCTTAATTCTCCCAGCGGAAGTGTGTGGCAACAGGAGTGAAGTGTCACCTATCGACCAGCAAAGCTCACCTCCGCGTTGGTGTCCAGGGTTGTTGCTGGAGGTCAGGGAGCCTTCAGGACTGACCTTAGCTACTCAGTCTCTAGCCCTCCTCCTTTCTCACCCAGAGGTTGAACTAATACAGCTGGCCCAGGGGCCCAGGTGAACGAAAACAGGTGTTCACCATAAATCACATTGTTAGCATAAGCCATCTGGTGTGGCCAAAGCATCAGGTATGCTAAGACATTCTTATGAGGCAGGATATTGCAAGAGTTCAAAGGTTATTTCTCAGGGGCCAGTCAGTCCTAAAGACTTATGGAATGTGTAAGTTTGGGGCAACCCAGAGCTGCTGTTAACCCTTTATTGCACTTAGGCCATCTGTGGGGAAAGAATGTTTTCATATAATTGGTGAATATGGGTATTTTTAATAAATATCAAGTATTTGCAGATTTTCTTCACTGAAAACGTAGCTAATTCATTATATTCTTGTCTGTTTTGTCTTATAGTTCAAGCATCAGTTCTTTATATCAGGCATTAATTTTTTATACTTGGGTTTGTTATTCCTTTAAAATGTTTATTATTATAAGGTAGGAATTCTCAATGCTTATTGTTCATAATTTGAGTCTGGGAGATCCTAGATTCATTATTATTTCAAATACTTTAAGAGCAATGGAAATTTAGCACCGTTACGGTTTAAAACCATGGGTGGCATAGGTGATATAATAGCTGTTGGTAGCTGATTTCAGCCATTTCATTAGCTAGCAGAATGTTTCTATGAAATTCCTTTCCCTAAAATTGTTCATGAATGTTTGTATTAAAAGCCTTTGTCATGAAATATTTGTGGAACCCTCTAGTACACCATTTACTTAAATGTTTTACTTTATTTACCTTTAGGTTAAAAGATTGACACCTGTGCTTTCACAGTTACTAGCTGGCTACAGATGGAAAAACCTTCAAACCTAAAACCTCGGCATTCTTTTTTCTGTTGTACAATTTTTAGCTATATGTAGAAGGATGCACAGTAAAAAAGGTGCTTTTCAGTGGTTGTGCCATTTGGAAAAAAAAAAAAAAAATCCTGTTAACATAAAAAGAGTTAAACCAAAGCTGCCACAGGATTATAAAGACTTTTTTTTAATAAAGAAGACATGGTGAAGTTTGGGGTACAAAAATACTGAAATTACTTGTTTTAGAACAGCTAAATGGAAACATTTAGCTGCTAAATGGAAACGTAAGAAATGCGTTAGTTGCATTTGTGCTCTGCCTGATTTTTCTAATATCCTAAATAGAACATTTTCTATGTCCAGTGCTTTTTAATACAAATAAATTTGTTGTAGCCAAAGCAAAAAAAAAAAAAAGATTTCCCTCTGAAAAATAAGAAAACTTCTGCCTAAAACACAAAAGTATTGAATGGTTAATAGGATCTCAAGTTCCTATTTGATTTCAATGTAATACATTATCCATCTGTGCCAGCAGCTCCCTCTGTAGTAGCTCAGAATCATGGCATATACATTAAACATGGTTTTAGACAGTGCCTTTTTTTTTTTTAAGTTAAAGGCTTTTGGAATATATATTTTGAATTTTAAATATGTGATCTTGGAATTGTGCTTTGAAGAAACTATTTTGGAGGCTCTGTTGTTTTAGGTAAGTTCTAAATACATATATTGCTAGGCATCTAATGGATGTCTGATATTTCATCGATGAAAGAGCCCATTTATGGAGTCAAAAATATGTATAAAGGGAAAGAAATAATCTTTAGTAATCTTAAACATAGAGTACCATATCATTACACTTTTTTCTAAGACTAGAAAATTGGGATGTTATAGTACATATGTAAGTTTCAGCAGGCAATATTTTAAACCAGAAGATCTTTTTAAAGCTAATAGAATAGTTAACATCATTTTAGAATATCTGAGGTCTGTGAACATTTTGATGTAATCAAGTGTACAATAAGTGTCAACGTGTATATCATGCAGTTGCTGCTGCTGCTAAGTTGCTTCAGTCATGTCCGACTCTGTGCGACCCCATAGGCAGCAGCCCACCAGGCTCCCCCGTCCCTGGGATTCTCCAGGCAAGAACACTGCAGTTAATCATCCGTTTTTCACTAAAACTGTAATAAAATGACTATATCAGTGCCCACCAAAAATTTAGCTTGGGTTTTGAAAGACCATGCTTCTTTAAATAACTCCTTATGCAACTTTTAAAAAGACAGTATCTAGATTATAACTGTTTACAAACCTTCCTACAGAGTTCAGCAGATGAATCAGGTATGGAAAGAGCAATAAGTTCTACCCTGACCTCTGTATCTTTTAGCTTTTGTGTTTTCACAGTTTTAAAGTCTAATGTATCCACCAAAAAATATATTCTCTAATAATTAAGGAAAAATTATTTTTTAACTTGAAACACAGTCTTAACATTTTATGGAGAAGAATATGCATGGTATAAGTCTTCCGTGCTAGACAGTTACAGCCTAAAACCAGTAGAAATGAGAAGTCTAATGGGATGACAGTGTGCTGCAGTTTGCCAGGACTCCTGGATTTTACCTGATGTCCTGGTATTAATAAGTTTTTCCTTTTACTTTCTGGAGTGTCCCTATTTGAATAATAGGTTTGGCTTGTGCAGGCAGTGTTTACACAGGAATTTCTTGTCATAAACCTACATATCCACTTCAGCCAGTTAAAGTCTTTGGTAGGCAGTAATGTAATACTGTCGAATAAACTACTCCCAGATGCAGTGGTTTAATTGATAGTATTAGTAGACTGTATTTTATATACACAATATGTAATTCCCTAGTGCTATGAAAGAGCTCTGTAACCCTCAGGGAACCTTAGGAGCCAGTGAAAAGCTAAGAACAAGCAAAATAAAATGTGTAAATGCAGATATAAGTGCACTCTTCCTGCAGCAAAAGTACCAGCGAGGACCGGAAATCTACATCTTAAGAATTTTGAAGATTTCCATATTGTTAAAATTTCCTCTTCATTTATTCTATAAACATAAGCATCAACTATGTTCCTAGAACCAGGAATTTTTTTTTTCTGTTTTGCTCACTGTGGTGTTCCCAGCACTTAGAACAGTACCTAACATATAGTAGGTGCTAAATAGATATTTGTTGAATAAGATAGTGTCTGACTTAACAGGTTTGTAATCTAGTGGATGATACAATCATATAAATAATATAGATTGTAAAGTACAGTGATAGAAAAAAATCTGCATATCCTGAGAGCACTGAGGATCTGATTTTCACTCTTTCCCATTTTAGTTTCCAAGCTGATTACTTGAAAAGCATTTGATGTTTTTAAACAAAAACTTTCATTTACCCACCATCACCAGTTCTGGCTCCTTAGCACTGAAGCCTAAGACAGACACTTAGAAAGGCAAAACAGAGGAAAAGTTAGGTAGAACAATCCAAGAACAGCAAAATTCTTAACTTTAACCACCTTAGTCAATATCTCCTCAGCTTTATTTATTCATGTGGCCAAACATTAGCACTGTTATATATTTAACATTGTATTAATACTAATCCCTGTGGAGGTTATAGAGATAAATTGATGAATTGTTTAATTTTTTAAAATTTAGTGTGTCAGAAATTATTCTCAATACTTCACTCTCATTTTAAAGATGAAGAAACTATAGCTCAGAGAGGTAGATAACTTGATCAAGGGATTTGAATCCATGTTGACTGGTCTGGTGGGTCAAGAATGCTCTTAACTCACTACTGCCTCTTAATGTTTTCCCTCAAGAAAAATGTTCTCCTTCCAGTCAGTGGGGTGAGATAAGAACTAAAGAAATAACTATTATGTATGGTAGATTGTGTCAGAAGATTTAAAAGAAGAGATTGCCTCACACAGAAAAAAACATAAGAAGATTTCATGTAGGAAAAGACATTTTAGTTGAGTATTGATGGATGAGAAGGATTTGGATCTGTAACATTGAGGAGGATGGATATTCCAAATGGATGGAGTAAGTATAAGCATGTTCTAGGGAATGACTAGAGTTTAGAATGTGTGGATAGTGAGAAATTAAGCTAGTTGGAGCCAAGTCATGGAGGGCCTTGAAAGCTGAACTAAGGAAATTCATCTTTATTCAGTAGGCACTTTAGAATCCAGTGAAGGATTTTTGTGGTGAGGAATGACAGAATCAGAAGTGTATTCTGTAAACTTAACAAAGAGTTTCTGTTGGGGTGTTGAGAAAGTTCTAGAATCAGAAGTGGTGATAGTTGCATAACATTGTGAATGTGCTTAATACCACTGAATTAAGAGGTTTCTGAGCATAGCAGTGGGACCAGCCATAGTCTAGAGAAGGTAGGAGAAAAGGCAGCTTACTCCTCCACTTACCAGCTCTTTAAATGGAGACCATGTTACCCAAATCATGTTGATGCTGTTCATATAAATCCATTATACATGTTTTTTGATGGCCAAATTAACTAAATCTTTAAAATGTCAACACCTAATTCATTTGCTGTTAAACTTTAGAAAATGAGAATATATATTTTTTTAGGTCTCAAATTCCAATGTTATTTTCATGCTGACGCATAAGCAGTGGAAAAAGCAGAATTCAAAGTCAGGTGTGAGAAGTTTAAAGATATTTTCCTTTGACTCTGCCTTGAGCTAATCACCCAAAATCTCTGCATCACTCATTCTCTGTACAGTGAGTTTTTAAACTTACGGTGGAGTCACAGTCCTGCATTTGAACTGAAACATATGCAACACAGTTTTTTAAATTTAACATGGTTAAAAGAGAGAGAATGTAGTTTGTGCCCAATTCCACTCTTTTACCTTCTTTTCCAGAATGAGTATGAGACAGAAACCAAGATGTACTGTACCCTCAGTTAGTTTCAGCTCCCATATGCTTCCCACAGTGAGAGCATTTCACCAAACTGAGTGTGACACTGGTGTTAAGAGAGGTGCTTTTATGTGGCATGACCCCTTAACACAAGCCGTCTGTTTCATACGGGGTTCAATCAAAGAAAACAGCACTCTGTTCCAATGCCAGAGAATACAATACTGTTGAATTAATGAGAGTTTGATATGTTGGTCTCCAACATGGTATCTTCCCAGGTGACTTTTTTTGTGTGTGTGATACTTGGTGTTCATTTTATGCCTTAACTTTAGAACTTTACCCTCAGGAAAGAGGTACCAGCAGGTAGTATCAAGTATAGTGGCAATTGCTGTTACCCTTAAGGAGTTCATGGTTCAAAAGAGATGATTGACGATAGTGAAATAATTATAATACCAGAGAAATCAAGTTTACAATAGAGATGTTAACCACATTTTCTTATGTATGAAAACTTCCCTGCCCTCCATCCCTCTCCCACAAAAGAAGAGTTTGGAGGACTTACCTGGAACTTAAAATTTTCATAGAATAAAACATTTTCCTACATCAATTCATATGAGATCAATTGCATATTAGTAGGATAGATATGGGGCTTTCCTGATAGCTCAGCTGATAAAAAAATCTGCCTGCAGTGTGGGAGACCTGGATTCAATCCCTGGGTTGGAAAGACCGTCTGGAGAAGGGAATAGCTACCCACTCCAGTATTCTGGCCTAGAGAATTCCATGGACTGTATACTCCATGGGGTCACGAAGAGTCGGACATGACAGCAACTTTCACTTCTCTTCAGGATAGATATATTTTCCATATTTTTTCACAGAATTTTGGGCGGTTTCTGGTTTCTATTTGTGGGTCCATATAACCCTTTTTGTATAGCTATTCTAATGAAATAGCAGTATGGAACAGTGCTGAAGGTGGTACATCTAATTGCATGATAGAGTATTTGTTCCATAAATGTTAGAAAGTAAGTACTCTGAACAAGTGGATAAGGTACTCGTATCTTTTTTCCCAAAATTCATTAAAATATAATTTGATACATAGCAGATCTTATATCTTGACAGAGGAGGCAAATCCCTTTAAATGGACCATTGTTTTAGTTTTTGTCTCTTCCCAGTTGCCATAGAAAATACTCAGAAACAGACTTTTGATATACCTCTCAGATTATTCTAGATTTTTGTTCTCTGTGTATTTTGAATCCTCTCTGCCCTATTCCTTTTAATAACTTAGCTTTTTAAAATCTTCAACCAAAAATGAATTTCACTGTGATGGGTGGCACTGGGCAGGTGTATTAAGGAAGCATCTGTAGCTTGGCATATTGAGAGGCTTGTCCTCCCTTCAGAATGCTGTTTGTGGTGGTTTATACTGCTGATAGCAATCTACTCAGGTTTTAATGACATCATTCTTGCACCTTTTCAATAGATCAGACTGGAGTAAGTTGCTCTCCAAGTCTGTTGGGTGAAGGACATTAGAAACCAGATCGTCTGGACATAGAAGTAAGGTTTTCAGACCCATTGCGAAAGGGTATGTGTGCTTAGTTGCTCAGTCGTGTCCGACTCTTTGCAACCCATGGACTGCAGCCCACCAGGCTTCTCTGTCCATGGGGATTCTCCAGGCAAAAATACTGGAGTGGATTGCCATGCCCTCTTCCAGAAGATCTTCTCAACCCAGGGATCGAAGCCAGGTCTCCTGCATTGTGGGTGGATTCTTTACCATCTGAGCCACCAGGGAAGCCTTCAGAAAGGGTGGCTAGGTCTAATTTGAGGAC
Source organism: Ovis aries (assembly GCF_016772045.2). Classification (NCBI taxonomy): domain Eukaryota; kingdom Metazoa; phylum Chordata; class Mammalia; order Artiodactyla; family Bovidae; genus Ovis; species Ovis aries. The sequence goes on from NC_056064.1 coordinate 19,676,652, forward strand.
CCATTGGCAATAAGAAGCATGAGGCAGTTTATACGACTGATAATGTGCATCTTTATCCTCTGAAGGGGTTAAGTGGGGATTGAAGAATTTGTCCCTTCTCTTCATTAATTAAAAAAAAAAAAAAAATTTGGAAAAGTAAAATGTTTCTCATTTTGGGGAGAGACTCTTCTCTCAAATATATATATTATGTCCAGAAAAAGTAGTGACTATTTCGGTCATTAATTCTGCTTCTGTTCCTTGCTCTTAATGTCTGGGTTTGTGTGTGTCTGCATTTATTTACTTTGGGGGGCTATGATGACAAAAGATTAATAACCCCAGACTCTACTACCAACATTTGACAGATACAGAAACTTGCCTTTGCCTTCTGTAGGGCACTTTGAAAAGACAAGACTGAGGTTTGAAATAATATCACATATTCTAGGATGCTTTTTCTGTCATTGCATATGTGGTTATAGCTTGTGACAAGGACTCAGTGAACAGGATATAGAATGACAGCTTTCCAGTTTTCTTTTTTTGTTTTTTCTTTTTTCATATGGTAGAATTGATTCTTTTTTTTTAGTCAATTTAAAATTGCGAGTTAAAGGTGGTTTTAATTTTTTTGATTTTTGACGTTCTATACAACAAATTAGTTACCTTGAAAAGAAGAGGAATTTGCCTTAGCCTGGGAAAGAGATTGTTATATTCAAGCATTTTAACACCATGACCTTTTATTCCATTGATTTCTGTAGAGAAGCACAGGCATGCTTCAGAAAAGGTCAGTGATTCTAATTGAAGCACACACCAATTTTTTTCTAGTTGCAAAGGCGCCCATGCTTTTTGTTGCAAAAAAGATGATGAGATTTAGAGCTGACCATTTGTTACGAGAAAGCAATTTTCTCTGTGATGCATTGCTGTTTTTCTTTCACTTGGAAGGCATTGTTTGAAATCAACAATATCCAAAAACCAGATTTTTCCTTATTCATGCTATTTAATACCCCTCATTTTTATTTCTGAGGCCATTACATATCTGAGATCTCAATTGAAATTTCGCTCTGTGGACCTGATTTTTTTTTTTTTTTTTTTTAGCTCTTATAACTTTTATTTTTTATTTTTATTTATTTATTTATTTTTATTTTTACTTTATTTTACTTTACAATACTGTATTGCTTTTGCCATACATTGACATGAATCTGCCACAGGTCCTGATTTTGAAAGAAAAAAATGTGAGGAAAATGATACCTATTAAGTCTCACATATTTATGGTTAAAAGATTTTCCTTCCAACAAGAATGGCAGGATTTCAGAATTAGTGCTTAACATGAGTTTAAACATGTTTTAACTGTCATTCTTGGACTTTTCATAGAGAATCTTTGGCTTTAGGAACCAAACTTGAGTATCTACATACTATAGTTTGTTAAACCAAAAATTCACTGTGTCCTTTTGGAAAAGTCACCTGATCTTCATATTTGTTCTAACTTATATTGCATGAAGATGGAAGACTTTTCTTTTTTAAATGGTTGTTAAATTGTTGGCCAACTTAATATTTAATATTGCAAGAGTTCTTTTTTATAATCTGGTTTAGTGTTGGTCTTTGTCCAGTATGAAGTGGAAGAAAGAATTGCCCACGTTTTAATATCTGAAGTCAGGGATTAAAATTGTGTTTTCAAAGCTTTCTGTCTATATTCATTCTGGAGGAAATAATTTGTGTTCTCCATTTTATTCTCCCAACTCAGCTAAACCAGCTAAATACCTTTACTTTGCTTTCGGAAAGCTTTTAACACATCATTAATAGTTTCTCACACAACCTCAGTTGCTCATTGCACATAGAACATTAAATGTGTTCTCAGACTTCAGTTAAGCAGGCATTTCAACCCACTGTAGTTCTGAACTTTAGATGGTGAGAGTTTTTGAAACCTGATAGGGTAGTTTTTAACATAAGACCACATCACAGATTTTCACACGTATGCACACCTTGAGCTGTCCAGAATGATTAACTCTCTATTATTAAAGTGCTTATATAGTAGTGCTTTCTTATGACATTTGCATAACCTTTATCTATAGCAGTCATTTATTTGTAATAGTTTATAAACTCCCCTGGTTCTTACTGACTCTAGGAACTGTGTAATGAGTTTATTCTTACCTTTATTCTCTTTTGTCTGAGAGGTGGAAACAATCTAAGTCATAGACTGATTGGCAGGCTCAAACATGGGATTATGGAAAATTGACCATCATTGCAGGATTATTATATTAGGAAATTGACAAGCAAGTATCTCCCTTTCTTCTCCTTCAAAGCCTTGATGGCTCCTCCAATATCTGTTCTCGGTTAGAGCCTAAATAACAGCACTCTAAAATCAGTCCCATTCTCTGCTCCTTCTCCTTACCATGCTCTCATCATCTGTTAGTTCTGCCTGACAAGAGCGATCTTGACCTCAGTGACTGTCATGTCATAAAATGGGAACAAGCTCCCTATCTTCTGTTTATTTCAAAATCTTTTGATCAGTCCAGGGCCAACCTTGTCAGCATTCTTGCTAGCTTGAGGTAATAGAAAATCTATCATAGTGGCAAAGAGCATGGAACCAGACAACCTAGATTTGAATCCCAGCTTTGCCTTTTACTTGTGTTTTCTTGGACAAGTTACTTAACCTCTCTGTGCCTCAATTTCCTGGTTAATAAAATGAAAATATTTAGTAGTGCCATAAAGAAGGCTGAGTGCCGAAGAATTGATGCTTTTGAGCTGTGGTATTGGAGAAGACTCTTCAGAGTCCCTTGAACTGCAAGATCAAACCAGTCAATCCTAAAGGAAATCAATATTGAATGTTCATTTGAAGGATTGATACTGAAGCTCCAATACTTTGGCCACCTGATGTGAAGAGCCAACTCATTGGAAAAGACCCTGATGCTGGGAAAGATTGAAAGCAGGAGGAGAAGGGGACGACAGAGGATGAGATGGTTGGATGGCATCACTTGACTCAATTGACATGAGTTTGAGCAAGCTCCAGGAGATGCAGAAGGACAGGGAAGCCTGGTGTGCTGCAATCCATGGGGTTGCAAAGAGTTGGGCATGACTGAGCAAATGAGCAACAACCACCCCATAGAGTTATTTTGAGGAATAAATTGGGAAAGATAGTTAGAACAGTACTTAACAAGTGCAAAAAAATAGTAAGGAAAGGCCTTATAGATGAAGTAGAACTTAGTGAAGTTGGAAGACAATAGAAACTCCTATGGACTTTGTGATGCAAAGTGCGCCAAGCCAGCTGTGAACAGATGGTATTAGCAAGTCCTCATCACAAATGGACTTTCGTAATGGCTGATCAGTAACTACCTAGCCCATTTATAGAGAGGTGTGTTTTTTTTAATGTTAACTGTTAATGAAGTGTGGGTTGTCAACCTCAGTACCTCGTATTCTCTTACCTGGTCTCTTCTAGCTTTAGTTTTTTTTGCCATTTAGTTTTTTTTCAGATCTTTGAAACACTGTTTCAGGATGTATACAGAAAATCTATTCTGTATACATCTCGCCGGCACCTCCAAGCCTTCCATCCAGACTGCATCTACATTATAGCTTTCTTACTACTTTTTCCATTACCTTAACCAAACTCTTCTTACTAATTAGAAAGACATAATTTCCTCCTTCAACCTATCATCCCACAACCACTCACCTTGGGTCTTCCTGGTGGTGCAGTGACTAATACTCTGCACAAAGACCACTCCCCTGTGATGCCCTGAAGTAGGAGTCACATCTCCTGGTAGTAGCCCCCTCATGGCTACAGAAAGATTACTTTGGCCTTATGTATTTTAGGGCTTCCCCCATGGCTCAGTGGTAAAGAATCCACCTGCAATGCAGGAGCTGTGGGTTCAATTCCTGAGTGGGGAAGATCCCCTGGAGGAGGAAATGGAAACCCACTCCAGTATTCTTGCCTGGGAAATTCCACAGACAGAGGAGCCTTGTGGGCTACAATCCATAGGGTCACAAAGCGTCGGACACAACTCAGATGACTTAGCAGCAGTAGTATATGTGCAAATCCTGAGATTGTTTTAAAAGAACTGTTTCAAGTTCCAACTCACAGTTGGAATTTTTTTCCCTCTGCTTTGAAGAGAGTTGCTATAGTAGGAACAACTTACTCACACCAGCTCTTTGAAACACCTGTGTGTTTGAAACACCTGTGTTTCAGGTGACGCCAAAAAACTAAAGCTAGAATCTAGTCTTTCCACCTCTATTACAAAATAAATATACCTCTAAAACTTCCCAGCTGGTGGGGAATGAAATGCTGCCAGCCTTCCCAACTATTTGAGGGTAATAATGAATAACAACAAAGCCATACCTCATTTGAGCCCCTGAAAAGCCTCATAACCCCATTATCATTCTCTTGAACTGCTTAACCTTCTGGTTAACCTTCTGATTATTAGCCTCTTTAATCCAGGTGTGAGGATTTGGGGACGCTCTTAGGGCTATTTATTTGATCTTTTTGTCCTATTCCACTGTTCTGACTTTATTTTTTAAGGTTGGTAGACACCAGGGAGACATGTGTTACATAGAGACCCAGAGGTTTCAGAAGTCACTAAATTTATCAGACCTGCCTTAATTGGAGGATATAGGGAAGCAGTGGGGCTTTTAGCCACTTCATAGACCAGCTGAGTCTCCTGCTACCAGCTCAATTTATTTGAGAGCAATACTTCAGGGAACTTAATAAACCTGTAGCACACTGGCATGAATCTGAATTTTAACCAGAGTACAATTTATGTACTACTTATTAATACATCAGTTTGCTCTGTGTATAATATATAATGCCATTATTAAAAGTTAAGTGCACTGAATTGTTGGTCTAGGTTTAATAATTACATGTTTAATTAACAGTTTTCCTCTTACTGATACATCACTCAGAGGTGGCAAGAGAACCCAGATGGTTCAGTTCAGCTCAGTCGTGTCCAACTATGCGACCCCATGAATCGCAGCACGCCAGGCCTCCCCGTCCATCACCAACTTCCAGAGTTCACTCAGACTCATGTCCATCGAGTCACTGATGCCATCCAGCCATCTCATCCTCTGTCGTCCCCTTCTCCTCCTGCCCCCAATCCCTCCCAGTATCAGAGTCTTTTCCAATGAGTCAACTCTTCGCATGAGGTGGCCAAAGTACTAGAGTTTCAGCTTCAGCATCATTCCTTCCAAAGAAATCCCAAGGCTGATCTCCTTCAGAATGGACTGGTTGGATCTCCTTGCAGTCCAAGGGACTCTCAAGAGTCTTCTCCAACACCACAGTTCAAAAGCATCAATTCTTCAGTGCTCAGCTTCTTTCACAGTCCAACTCTCACATCCATACATAACCACTGGAAAAACCAGAACCTTGACTAGGCGGACCTTAGTTGGCAAAGGAATGTCTCTGCTTTTGAATATGCTATCTAAGTTGGTCATAAATTTTCTTCCAAGGAGTAAGCGTCTTAATTTCATGGCTGCAGTCACCATCTGCAGTGATTTTGGAGCCCCCCAAAATAAAGTCTGACACTGTTTTCACTGTTTCCCCATCTATTTCCCATGAAGTGATGGGACCAGATGCCATGATCTTCATTTTCGGAATGTTGAGCTTTAAGCCAACTTTTTCACTCTCCACTTTCACTTTCATCAAGAGGCTTTTTAGTTCCTCTTCACTTTCTGCCATAAGGGTTGGTGTCCTCTGCATATCCGAAGTTACTGATATTTCTCCCGGCAATCTTGATTCCAGCTTGTGCTTCTTCCAGCCCAGCGTTTCTCATGATGTACTCTGCATAGAAGTTAAATAAGCAGGGTGACAATATACAGCCTTGACGTACTCCTTTTCCTATTTGGAACCAGTCTGTTGTTCCATGTCCAGTTCTAACTGTTTCTTCCTGACCTGCATACAGATTTCTCAAGAGGCAGGTCAGGTGGTCTGTATTCCCATCTCTTTCAGAATTTTCCACAGTTTATTGTGATCCACACAGTCAAAGGCTTTGCCATAGTCAATAAAGCAGAAATAGATGTTTTTCTGGAACTCTCTTGCTTTTTCCATGATCCAGCGGATGTTGGCAATTTGATCTCTGGTTCCTCTGCCTTTTCTAAAACCAGCTTGAACATCTGGAAGTTCACGGTTCACGTATTGCTGAAGCCTGGCTTGAAGAATTTTGAGCATTACTTTACTAGTGTGTGAGATGAGTATAATTGTGCGGTAGTTTGAACATTCTTTGGCATTGCCTTTCTTTGGGATTGCAATGAAAACTGACCTTTTCTGATCCTGTGGCCACTGCTGAGTTTTCTAAATTTGCTGGCATATTGAGTGCAGCACTTGCACAGCATCATCTTTCAGGATTTGAACTAGCTCAAGTGGAATTCCATCACCTCCACTAGCTTTGTTCGTAGTGATGCTTCCTAAGGCCCACTTGACTTCACATTCCAGGATGTCTGTCTCTAGGTGAGTGATCACACCATCGTGATTATCTGGGTCGTGAAGATCTTTTTTGTACAGTTCTTCTGTGTATTCTTGCCACCTCCTCTTAATATCTTTTGCTTCAGTTAGGTCCATACCATTTCTGTCCAGATGATAGATAATAGAATTAGGTTGAGGTGGCGTTTTTCCAAAGGAAATCTGATATGCACAAGCCTAGCAGAGTTTTGTTTCGTGTGTGTTGTTCTGGATATGTGGTATACTCATCGGTTAGGAGATGCCGATCTAATAGTTAATTTTTGCCACCCTGAGTTCAAGTCTGAGAAACTCCAGGTGACTAGAAGTTCTTTACCAAAACCAGGAGTCCCACGGGTAGAGGTCTCACAGCAATTAACACTTTTAATTGCTCCCTTGAGTTTCCAGTCCTTCCAGAACCAACCCTCTCTCAAAAGTAGTATGCAGTATGCCAAGAAAACTGCATGAGACCTGTTAATAAGAAGTGAATATAATTTTCCTTTTCAGCAGTGATATCCTTTTAGGATTCTGATCTTAAGATCAGTACCTTAAAGGAACTTCTTTAATTGGTTGCCTGTTTTGTTTTTTTCTTTTTTTCTTAACTTAGGTTCTTTTGGCTTTCCCTTGGGTAGGGACAGGGAAATGTTAGGAGGAGATAAGAATAAAGTTACATGTTCTTCCCATAACAGTGATGATGGTAGCAGCAGCTATGTGTCAGACATTTATATGTGATTCACATACAGCATCTGGACCCAGCAGTGTAGTAGATGTCATTATGTTTCTTTTATAAATGCAAAAACAAACTCAAGAGAGGTTATTTAACTTGTCGGATGTTACCAAGCCAGTAAGTGACCAAGTCGAGATTCTAACCTGGTCTTTAATTCCAAAGCCTACACCACACTGTCTCCAACTACCAAATTCTGTTTTAAAACTACTCATTCTAAAAAATCTCCCCTCTTCTCAAGTAGAATTATTTTGTTCACCTTTTTTGATGTTTCATCTATTGAAAGACAAAGCACAGGTTAAGAGCAAAAGCTGGGGTTTAGCACCAACTCTGCTGTGTACAAGCTATGACTTCTGGCTGCTTTCTTCACCTTTCTAACCCTCTTTGCTTATTTGTATAATGGGAATGTTAATAGGACTTAGAGTAATTATGAATAGATGAGACAAATTAACTTTAAGCTGGAGGTCTGACACATAGAAAACTAAACAGCAATTTTTTAAAATCAAGTTCCTGTGGCCATGTACATTAAAATCTTTTTGCTTCCTTCTTACTTTTTCTACCTGATTTTTACTTGTCAGTCTTAACACTTTTTCTAATCTCTTGAATGTTGCTTTGCATTCATTCATCTTTTTCCTCTGTTTTGTCATTGAGTTAGCGTGCTCTCTACACCCCTTGGTACCCAGTCAGTATTTATTGATGCTAATGATAATGGTTAAACAGTGATGGTGTTGGCACCAGTCCTGCAGCCTCTGAGACTGCCTGAGTAATCATGACTTCCTAAAAACAGAGACAGACTCAATCATCTTTCTCATAATTGAAGGTCAGAATTTGATGTCAGCATTTGTTTCTGTGGTGACTGTGTAGCTTTTTCTGTGGAATTACCTTTGACAGTTGGAGTAGCCGGGCTTTCTGGCGTGAGACTGATTGTCATGCATTCTTAAATTACTTTCTAAAGTAGATGCAGCATCATAAAGGTAGGTAAACAAATACTGATCGTGGTACAGATTTGTTTTTCTTGAAGCGTGAGGTCAGGGGAGGCCTACCATTGAGGGGCAGTTGACAACCAGACTCTATCTACATTAGTTGCCTAGTTTTCTTCCCATAATCCTTTCTGGCATCAAAGAACATTGTACAAAACTGTGTTCAATCCTAAACATGCCCCTCTTTTCTCCAACTTCTGGTATCTCTAATATCTTCCTACCTCATTTCTTTGATTCTCAGAAGATTTCTTATGTTTGCTTTTTCTGCTTCAAACTCTGTCCTCATAAACACGTTTTATTCCGCAGCAACCCTTTGTGGGTGTCCAGCAGGGTGTCCTGCATGTTATATTGATACTTGGGCCCTATGCACTAACAACTCAGCTGCTAACACTGATGGCCATTATTCTAAAGAATATCATGTTATTAAGGCTGAATTTTATAATTCATTAATGACAACATGCTTCCATAATTTAGAAATCCAGATTTTTTTTAAGAACAAAAGGAAAGAAATAGAAAAAAAACTTAATTAAAAAAAGAAAAACTTTGTACAAGAAAAAGAAGATTGTAAGCAGAAGCAAAATTAATGCCCTGTCTGTGGCAGATTTCATTTAGTAGTAATTACATGTTACTATGTCTAATGTAATATAATATATAAACTTATATTTTTAGTTTAATCTCCCACTAAAACCTGTCCTATATTTCCAGCAATCTATAGTTCAGACTTGTTTTCTTCCTCATTTTCTTCTCAAGGAATACCACTACACAAAGTTAGCTGGGCTTCTTTTATACACACACACACACACACACACACACACACACACACACACACACACGTTAATGTGCATATGCTAATTTTTTTGTGTTTTCCTTGTCCATTTAAAGAAATAGAGAATATGAAGCTATTCAAGTAAGTGTGTATGGTTCGTTGGTATAGGAAAGTGTTAATTGAATTGTCAATTTTAGTTGTGTAGCTTAAGAAAGGTGAAATAAGAAGTTCCCTGACAGTCCAGTGGTTAGGACTCTGCTCTTCCAATGCAGGGGGCAAGGGTTCAATCCCCACTCAGGGAACTAAGATCCCACGTGCCACATGGCATGGCCAAAATACAAATTTTTTAAAAAAGGGAAAAAGAAGTGTGAAAGGAATAAAATTTGAATGAAGTAACAGGGGAGAGAGAGTATGAGGTAGAAAAACTTGTGTCCATCATTTTTTTTTAACCTTTGTATTATTTTTCAGTTGCTGGCAAAAGGAGTATCATTATTTAGCTTGTCAACCTGACATTCGTTCACCCCCAACGTAGATCTGTTGCATGGGAGTGGTACGAGGTTGTTATGAGGATTAAATGAGGTGATCTGTATTAAGAGTAGCACATAGTAGGCTCAAGGGTGCTTTATTTGAGGTCTGACCTGTTAGTAACAGAACCAAGGTTACAGTTCAGGTACTAGAGGAAATGAGTAAGAGCGTGGCAGTTACTTCAGACACCTTTGGATTCAGTTCCTCCAGAACGAAAGCCTAAAACTCAAATAGAGAACAGTTCTTTAGAATAACCTAACTTGTGCTGTGAGAAATCAAGGAGATAATTCATAGCAAGTGCTTCCAAAGTGCCTCACATATAGAGGGAACTCAATAAATGTTCATTGCTTTTATTTTTGTTATTTCTTGGTGTTTTTTTTTTAATTCTTAAGGTAAACCATTTTAGGAAACCTAATGCATGACTTCCCTGGTGGCTCAGTGGCAAAGAATCCACCTGCCAATGCAGGAGTTGCAAGAGACACAGGTTCCATCCCTGGGTTGGGAAGATCCCTTGGAGTAGGAAATGGCAACCCACTCCAGTATTCTTGCCTGAAAAATCCCATGGACAGAGGAGCCTGGGGGCTACAGTCCATGGGGTCTCAAAGAGTTGGACGCAACTGAGCACAATGCATGTTTGTGTGTTTTTATAGATATAGGTAAATTGCCAATTAGAATGTGCATCTAATGAGAAGTTCAGTATGAGCCAAGGAAACCTGGATGGTTTCTCACATGTTTCACTGATGGTGTAAATCTCTGCAGTTACTGGCATTTAGCAATTCTAATAATTTAGAGGTTTATCTTTTTAGAAGCATGTGTCTTGGTTGTGCTGCTTTGCTTCTCTTAACTCCTCTTGGCCCTGTGATGGCAGATCTGCCTTATTCAGTCCCAGAGCAGTGCCTAAGGGGCTTTACGAGATCAACAGCCATGACATTGTTGTGATCTTTGAGTGAATCTGTTGTAATTGCTTGTTTGATTGTCCACTTGCCTTGGTGGGCTATGAACTCAATCTTGGCAGTGACGCTCTTACACTCCATCACATTTTCAGTGCCCAGAACGGAGCCCATGTCTGGCACATGCTGCTATTCTGGGTATTTGTTGGAGAACGAGGAGAGTGACTTCTCATTTTAAGACACATAGTGAGGGAGGGATTCTAAAAGCTCCACCGTGTAACCCAGTCCAGAATTTGATGTTTTTTGGAATCTGGTTTTTTCGAGGTGCAAAGTAGATCCGTCTTAGGAATTTCATTTTCTCTCTTGACAGTAAACAGAGTGAGGCAGAATTTCACAGAAAGGGTCCGACTTAGGGATCATTACAATCTAGGTGTGAATCCAAGCTCTGTGTCGGCAGCTGAACCTCTCCCAGCCTCGATGTGCTCATATCTTAATAGAAATAGTTACAAATTAGATATTGTATACAGGGATTAAATGAGGTGATAAAGTGGCACATAAGTAGCTTCAACAGGAAGTTAGCTTCCTTTCTTCTTTTCTTCTCATAGCACTTAATTAAAAGTAATTCAGCTTTTCTTTATTGCAAAGTAGTGTGCATGCTGTGTGACATGTGGTTAAGAAATGGGAATAGTAGGCAAGCAGGAAGTGGCTTTGTGGGATAGAGCATGCGCTGGGCTGGGAGTTGGGAAGCATAAGGTAGTAAGGATTTTTGCAAACTTGGAATGTGACCTTGGGTAAATCCCATAACCTCTCTGTGACTAAGTTTGTGTTTCTGTTAACTGATGTTCTCCATTGACTAGTAATATTTGAGAAAGCAGTGAAGGGACTGTTTTCTACCCCAGTATATATAAAGAAGTTTCTGAAATGTCAGTATTACAAAAAAAAAAAAAAAAAACACCTACACAAAATTAACTCTTTAAAACAACACAGATACACTTGTGCCTCTTGGGCACCTTCAGGTATCAAGAGCTGCTACCGTCCCCTGCCTTGCATTTCTAATTGTTAATTTGCATCATTCGTTTTTCTGAAGCAAATCAGTACATTTTGAAATCCATATTTCATGGAGCTACTTAACTAATTGCTGCAATCAGCAGCAATTTATTTTATAGCAGGGCTGTTCAAATCACTGTGAGGTTGGCATAGCATGCACAGTGTGTTTTTTACAACCGTATTTTTAATGATGAGTTTTAATAAGGGAGAATGGTTAATCTGCTAATATTCTCCTGTAAGTCCTAACTTTGGTCCTGTGATTTACCTTTACCCAATGCTAACTTTAAAGGCCATAGCAGAGTCACTGACCCAGTGGGCACACCAGCTGTTGGAGAGGCTGTCCCATTTAGAAGGACAGAGAGAGGGAAAGAGCACCCTGTTTTTCTTACTTGGAGACCCTCATTAAATTACTCAGAAACAATAATCAGATAGCTGCTGTTCAAGTTAATGGCACCTCTGAGTCCCTGTCAAGAGAGCTTTATTTAATGTGTGACAGACCTGGAGTGGTGCAGGTGCCTTTTCAGGCCCTCATTTAATTTAAGCTGCTTTAGTTGGCATGGCAACTAGTTGAGACATCTGGGAGACATTATGTTGGGGATTGAGACTTTAGAGGATTTCTGCTAGAGCAAAGCAGAAACCTTATCATAAAGTGGTGTGTGTTGCTTCTAAATTTCTGCAGCTCTGTTGTTCAATCGCCAATTCAGGAATTGTATTTTTCCAGAGAAGTAAAATTTTTAAAGGTTGGCCTGGCCATTGGCTTGTTTTCTGAGAAGAAAAAATTTGCTTTATCCCTGAGGTGAAACATATTTATTTCAACCCTGAAGACTTTATTTTGCTAAACTAAAGCTTGACAAAACTTATTCTATGCAGAGTGGTTGTTGTGATTACTTTGTAAAAAGTATATATATATATATATTTTTAAGATTATTATTTTATTTTTATTTTTTTTTTTTTTTTAATTTTAGTTTTTTATTTTTTAAATTTTAAAATCTTTAATTCTTACATGCATTCCCAAACATGAACCCCCCTCCCACCTCCCTCCCCATAATATCTTCTGGGTCATCCCCATGCACCATCCCCAAGCATGCTGCATCCTGCGTCAGACATAGACTGGCAATTCAATTCACATGATAGTATACATGTTAGAATGTCATTCTCCCAAATCATCCCACCCTCTCCCTCTCCCTCTGAGTCCAAAAGTCCGTTATACACATCTGTGTCTCTTTCCCTGTCTTGCATACAGGGTCGTCATTGCCATCTTCCTAAATTCCATATATATGTGTTAGTATACTGTATTGGTGTTTTTCTTTCTGGCTTACTTCACTCTGTATAATCGGCTCCAGTTTCATCCATCTCATCAGAACTGATTCAAATGAATTCTTTTTAACAGCTGAGTAATACTCCATTGTGTATATGTACCACAGCTTTCTTATCCATTCATCTGCTGATGGACATCTAGGTTGTTTCCATGTCCTGGCTATTATAAACAGTGCTGCGATGAACATTGGGGTACATGTGTCTCTTTCAATTCTGGTTTCCTCAGTGTGTATGCCCAGCAGTGGGATTGCTGGGTCATAAGGTAGTTCTATTTGCAATTTTTTAAGGAATCTCCACACTGTTCTCCATAGTGGCTGTACTAGTTTGCATTCCCACCAACAGTGTAGGAGGGTTCCTTTTCTCCACACCCTCTCCAGCATTTATTGCTTGCAGATTTTTGGATCGCAGCCATTCTGACTGGTGTGAAGTGGTACCTCATTGTGGTTTTGATTTGCATTTCTCTAATAATGAGTGATGTTGAGCATCTTTTCATGTGTTTGTTAGCCATCCGTATGTCTTCTTTGGAGAAATGTCTATTTAGTTCTTTGGCCCATTTTTTGATTGGGTCATTTATTTTTCTGGAATTGAGCTGCATAAGTTGCTTGTATATTTTTGAGATGAGTTGTTTGTCAGTTGCTTCATTTGCTATTATTTTCTCCCATTCAGAAGGCTGTCTTTTCACCTTGCTTATATTTTCCTTTGTTGTGCAGAAGCTTTTAATTTTAATTAGATCCCATTTGTTTATTTTTGCTTTTATTTCCAGCATTCTGGGAGGTGGATCATAGAGGATCCTGCTGTGATTTAAGTCTGAGAGTGTTTTGCCTATGTTCTCCTCTAGGAGTTTTATAGTTTCTGGTCTTACATTTAGATCTTTAATCCATTTTGAGTTTATTTTTGTGTACGGTGTTAGAAAGTGATCTAGTTTCATTCTTTTACAAGTGGTTGACCAGTTTTCCCAGCACCACTTGTTAAAGAGATTGTCTTTACTCCATTGTATATTCTTGCCTCCTTTGTCAAAGATAAGGTGTCCGTATGTGTGTGGATTTATCTCTGGGCTTTCTATTTTGTTCCATTGATCTATATGTCTGTCTTTGTGCCAGTACCATACTGTCTTGATGACTGTGGCTTTGTAGTAGAGCCTGAAGTCAGGCAAGTTGATTCCTCCAGTTCCATTCTTCTTTCTCAAGATTGCTTTGGCTATTCGAGGTTTTTTGTATTTCCATACAAATCTTGAAATTATTTGTTCTAGTTCTGTGAAAAATGTGGCTGGTAGCTTGATAGGGATTGCATTGAATTTGTAAAATTGCTTTGGGTAGTATACTCATTTTCACTATATTGATTCTTCCAATCCATGAACATGGTATATTTCTCCATCTATTAGTGTCCTCTTTGATTTCTTTCATCAGTGTTTTATAGTTTTCTATATATAGGTCTTTAGTTTCTTTAGGTAGATATATTCCTAAGTATTTTATTCTTTTCGTTGCAATGGTGGATGGAATTGTTTCCTTAATTTCTTTTTCTACTTTCTCATTATTCGTGTATAGGAATGCAAGGGATTTCTGTGTGTTGATTTTATATCCTGCAACTTTACTATATTCATTGATGAGCTCTAGTAATTTTCTTAAAATTTCTCAGACTTTTATATTTAAAAGATATTAGAGGAAGGGAAATATCTCTGTACAAAGGTAAATGAAATTGTCAAGGTAGACTGGGCTATATGTGGTTTTCCCTGGACTTTCTGATTAAATTAAGAGATTATTAAACACTACCCTCATTTTTTTTTAACGCTGACTGTCATCTTCTCAAGAAGCAGAGACATGAAAGTAACACTCGTTTAAACTCTCTTAAATATTATAACAGGAGATTAAATGAAAGGTTTTTTAAATTCACAGATCCTGAAGACAAGTAACATGATAATCTGGTCATTTGTGTTTAGCAGAGGGAGTACCTGCTGGTTTATATTTTGTAAGAAATTATGCACATAATGTGCTCTTAGTATAGAAGAGTTGACTTACTATTTGAAGTCATCCTTTATATTCATTTTGAATACCTTGTCTTTCAGGTTCATTTTGGTTTTGGGGGGCTTGTTTGTTTTTGCTGTCTGTTAATACCTTGCTCTGTATTAGGTTGAACCATGTGAAATAATCATTTTTGTTGGTCAAAATGGTTGAACATTATCAGTTCAAATCCAGTAGGTCTAAGGTGGGAACAACACCCTGATCTGGAAGTACTTGTTTCATAATACTAGGTTAAATATAAGAGTGTTTTCTGAAATTAGTAATTATTTGTAAAATATCTGGTTAGAATAGTACCCATTCCAGCCAGACAATGTTTTCCTTTTCCCTTTTCTTTGAAAATGTAGTCACTGTTAGAAGAAAGCATATGATATTATTTCATGCTTATTCTCTGTTTTTGGCTTTTGTATCAGTTTTTTTCCTTTTATAAGTCAAAGCAAGATCTTTCAAGTGCCAGCACCATGAATTCAATCAACCCGATAACTTGAAAATTAAGATGTTTTCTCTCTGCTGTTTGTATGCATACCAGCTGTCACCAGTCACAGTAAAGATTCTGGCATTACAGCTTGGCACCTGTTTTGTAGATATGTGAAACAGAATAGAATGTAACCTGCTCTTCACTTCCATGCAAGAACTTTTCAATCCTGGCAGGAAGAAGAAAATTGTCAGTAAACTCAGAAGACATGACTGACATCCCATACAGATAAGTACTCTGTTTAGGAGTTTTCTTTTCCTGAGTAAAACCAGAAGATGACAATACGGGGATGTCAGTTGTGAAGTTTTTCTGTGTTTGCTCTGTAGTTCTGTTTTTCCCTGTGTAATGTTCCTTTGTTTTCATCCCTTGAGATTTCTGGAACCAACTCAAGAATATTAGAACCTCTGATTAAAGCTTAATGGTGCAAATAGAAAATTTTTTCCCCTATCTCTATCCTATGATTAAGATTTCCCAGTGGGGGAAAAAAACTTTTTAGTATATGTAAGAGGGTTAATATCCTTAATATGTAAGGCACTTCTATAAATAAAATTATCACCCCAGTAGAAAACTGAGTTAAAGAAAGAATTCTCTCTTCACTCCTCCTCTCTTTTTTCTCCTCTCATACTCACACATATATGTGGCCAATAAACATGTAAACAGTTTCCATCTGAAAACACGTTTGATAAAACACAGATCTTTATTGCTAAAATCCTTCCTACAGTCCCCAAGAATTCATACTAGAAGAGGCAGAAACCTCTACTGGCAGTAATGAGAACCCAGAAGCAGGTTACTTTTTGCTCAGAACATAAAAGCAGCTAAGGAATTGGAGCCATCAGGTATCTTAGAAAGTAGGGATGCACGTAGGTCTAAACCCAGAATTGCTTTCAGGCCTTCGTTAGAAGTAGTAAAGATGTTCAGGTGTCTTTTCCTGTCCCACAGGAGACCAAATAAAGCCTTATTCCCCAGTGACAGCAGGAGCTAAGCTATGGTGTCTTTGGCTCTTCCCCTGCTCTTACAGACTATCTTGGACATGTTATTTTGAGCCGTCAGTGAGTCATCCATTGGAGATGATGAGTAGACAGTTAAATATACAAGGCTGGAATTGAGGCAAGAAAATTACTAGAGATGTAAAGTTGGGAGTCGTCAGCATGGATGTTTATTTAAAGTCATGGGACTCTCTTCGATTACCCTAGAGAGTGAGTATCTGAAGAGAAGAGGACCAAGCCCTGGGGCATTTCAACAGTAAGTGGTTGGGAAGGATCACCAACAAAGGGAATGAGAGGAAACAAACAGAAAGGGAGAAGGAAAGTCAGAGCTGAATGTTCCACTAGCCATTTGGAGAAAATATCTCACAAAGGAAGGGTTGTCCAACTATGTATGTCAGCTGTTACCAATATTTCATTCTCCCTATGCCCAAGTTGTCCCTTTTCCTACTTGTTTGTGCTGAAACATTAAATTCAAAGTGTTTTTAAGTCC
This sequence comes from Ovis aries, assembly GCF_016772045.2. NCBI lineage: Eukaryota > Metazoa > Chordata > Mammalia > Artiodactyla > Bovidae > Ovis > Ovis aries. Next base: position 19,693,252 of record NC_056064.1, read on the forward strand.
CCAAATAATCACTTACTACAAGAGACTTTTTAAAGCTCAGAAAGGTAAGATACAAAACCTGTCACTCTTTGAAAATGTAAGTTGTGTCCAGCACTTACCCTTCCAATGAGCATGCCAGTTTTGAAACAAGAGCCCCTGCCCCGGATCCTTTTAGTTTTTTATAGCTAATGGTGAGCACCCAAAGACTCCAGCCTCCATAATATCTTTCTCATAGAAAAATTTTAGGATCTGAGGAAATATGTAAGAAAGCAAACTAACTCTGCTGTTTTTTGTCTTGCCTTTCCCTGCTTTCAGGTGCACAGGGCTGGGGAAGAAGCCTTAGTGTTTTACTCAGAATGTGAAACTAACTTTTACAAGGTGTCAAAAGAATTTGTTTGGGTTATTTTTCTTGTTTATTCATTTGTCTTTATTAAGTTTTATTGGAATACAGTTGATTTACAGTGTTGTGTTAATTTCTGCTGTATAGTAAAGTGAATCATTCACAATATACCCACCCTTTTTAAGATTCTTTTCACATATAGAATGTGTCAAAAGAATTTAAATCATGTAAGAGCCTCCTAAACTCAAAGGCCCTCTTCTCTTGTCTGAAGAAAGCTTTTATATCATAAAACTTGCCTAAAATTTTAAGGAGTTGTTACTGAAGGCAGGGGTAAGTCACAAATCTGTCCTTTTCTAAATAAGCAAAAGACTGTGTCTTTACCAAGAGAGTTCCACATCTCCGTTATTCCCTGGGCCCTAGCCTTCGGTCATCTGCCTCATGTTAATTGTGCAAAACCCTGAGGATATACTGAGTACAAAGCACAGGAAGCTTAAAATTAAGTACGGGAGGTATACATGTATAAGAAGTTAAATAATAAAAGTTCAGTTGTGAAGACTGTAGAGACTGAGATACGAACTAACCATTGTGCGTGTCTTTCGGAGTACCATGCTTTACAAGGTAATTGAAGCCACTGTTAATGGATGGATTACACCTTTTGCTTTGGTGCCATGGTGGCCTAGCATGAGACCAGCACTCTTTCTTGTTCGGATTCAGAGGACACTCCAGGAACATGTCTGAATAGACCCTGAGACTGCTGGTCTTCACATTTCTCCTGATCTGACTGTCTTTGAAAATATTTTCCCTTATTTTTCTCTTTTATAGTGCTAATTGTAGTCACTTGATTGTTAACTTCTAACTTTTTAAAATTTTGTTTTGGCAGTGTTTTCATCTTAGGAGGGCTGGAACCTATCACCTCTCTTCCTGCTGTCCTGAACCTTTCTTTCCTTAAAGCTTTTTCCAGCCTTAAAAAGAGAAGTTATTTATTTAGAGTTGGTACCTAATTTATAGGGCTTCGGGGCTGAATTCTCTGAACTCTCCTTAACTAAAAACCTCAAGATATGTTGTCACAGAACTGATGCAGAGTGACCTGCATAAAATTATCGTCTCTCCTCAACCACTCAGCTCAGATCATGTCAAAGTTTTTCTTTATCAGATTTTGCGAGGTAAGACTTTCTCTGTGAAGAAAAAGGTAGTGTCACTGTATAAATGAAATGTTTTGCTTTTCATTTGAACTAATCTGACCTTCCAAGGCTAACTTCTTACCCACAACTGTTTTTCTTCTGACCAAAGTATATTTAATACTCTCTATACTTGATGTTAAATAAGAAGCTTTTAAGGGTAGCCGAATGGTTCTTATTTTCAGTGATGGAAGAGAAGGTCCTATCTAATTCATTAGGTAGTCAAGGGGGTTAATCTCGGGGGGTACATAAGCAGGATGTTTTGCCACAAAGCTTCCACTGAATAGCCTTTAGTAGGAGTATGTGGCTGGCATCAGATGATTAACTGAAAAGGAACTGTGTTTCCTATGGATGACATACATTCTTTAAGCCGGCAGTAGGTGGGCCTAGTCTGAGAGTTGGCAGGCATGCCTGAGTTCCACTCTAGAAAAGCAAAATGAGTTTTAAAGTCAAAGCATGGAGAAGACTGACAGAAACAGCCAGCTCACTCACCCTCATTAAGGAGCTCTGATGTGATGGAGAAACAGTTTGGGCTGACATTGTTGGGGCTTCCTCCGGCCATCTGGTGTCCTTCAGAATTTTGGCGTTACACCTGTTTAAAGCTGAAACAGTTTTCTTACCTAGTAAAATGTTTTCTCCCATAGGATTCAAAGAATTAAGACATTCCTTATAAAAATTGAAAAGCATCTGCCAAAGGAACTAAAACACATACACAGTGTCAAAACTAGAAAGTTCACCTTCTGTAGATTTGTTGATATTTGGGAGTGGGGGAGGTGGCAGAGGGAAGATACTGGATAGAGGATCTTTAACATTGTAGAAAATGTGATTTGCTTTCTTTTATTCAGAAGACTCAGCCTTTTATTCAGAAGCTGTGCCTTTTATCTAGCACTGCTAAAGCCCACAGACTTTATAAAGATATCAAAAATATTTTTAAAGTAATTAATTACCTTCCTGATTCTCAGTGGTAGAGAATACTACCAACAGACCTGGGCAAGTTTCTGAATTTTGTCTCATCAGTGAAAATCTGTCCTGGAAAAGGCTTGCTGTTGGTTAATGGGAACTATTTTGTGGCAGCAGCTCACAATAAGCTTGAGAGTATCCAGAATATCCAGAGCTCCAGGAGCCACACTTAGAAACTGTTCAAGGTTATTGGTCTGGTCAGCCTTAACTCCAGGGCTTGGAATGCTTATCTATACTTAAACCTAAATAATCTTTCAAATTATAGACATTATCTCTAGACTGTGCAAACCTTTGATGACATTTTATTTTACTGTAGCGAAATTACAGTTTTTTGAGGTAGGACTAAGTCAAGCTTTTAATAATGTTCATTATGCAGTTATTTAGAGAACAATTTAAAATCCTTTACTCTTGTTTCTATGGTTTTCCCCAAAATCATTGGTTGAGTAAAGGAATTAAATATCTGCAGTTAAATCTGTTTGTTATTTCAGGTTTGAAATATCTCCATTCAGCTGGCATTTTACATCGAGACATTAAGCCAGGGAATCTCCTTGTGAACAGCAACTGTGTTCTAAAGGTAGCTTTTCATTTTATTTAAACATCTAGGAAACAAGTGGAATGTCAGAGTGTGTTTAAGAACACATTTTTGTGAAAGAAATGGTTAAATGTATTCTCATCACTTTACCAGAAATAAAAGAACCCAGTGTTCTCCACCAATATCACTAGTCATGGACAAAACAGTAACTTAATTTGTAGTTTTGGCTCATGGTTTCTTCATGATATTTTGCACATATTTTGGAAACATTGGAATCGGAATTGCAGTGTGACTAGAAAGAAGACTAGAGAAGGTGATTTCTTTTCAGCTTGTTCCATTACAGAGAAAGTATATATCAGAAAAAAGATTGGAAGACCAGTAAGCATCTACTTACATGACAATCAAGTGTGGCTTTTAAGAAGACTGTATGTTTTTGCACAGCTGATGTTTTTATGTGCTGTTTGCCTGAGGCAGCAAAGTAGGGAAATAGAAGCATTTAAAAGTGAAAATACTAAGCCAGAAAAGGGTCAAAGGTACTTCCACAGTATGTAGTGGCCAATCCTCAGTTACCCCTCTGAAGGGGTATTGATTTCAGGGTTTATTATGGTTAGCAGCCCCCATATCTCAAGACATCAATTTCAGTTTTACTCTCGCCGCAGTACCACCCCCATAGTCTTTTCTTAGAGTGCCTCACAAATAGCAAAATCCACATGTGTGCATTGCCCTCTCCCTAACAGAAATCTTTTAACAGACCTCCTAAATAGTGAAGGGCCCACCATCTTTCCCCATTATAGAAATTAGAGGTAAGGGCCTTCCTAGAGCTGAGTCATCTCTGTGAAGGCAAATTAAAATTCCACTTATTTTATGAGCGGCTGCAGTATTATATGGTGCTTCAGTCTACAGTAAATATTCTTAACATTTCAATTGATATATTTGAAAAAGAAAAGAACTGTTTATAAACGTTGCCTACTATAAATGTAATCAACTGTCATTAGTACTTATCCTGTTGGCAGTTAAACTAAACCTTAAAACCAAGTATATAAATGAATTTCATTTTTTATTTTAAATGCTTTCTTTAAACTGTGGGCCAGTTTTCTTTAAAACTAGTGTGTTAAACTGCTTTTGAATAAAAAAGAAAAAACTCCCTTCACTCTATATGTAAAGAACTCTGATCCTGTTTTAAGTCTAGAAAGATTAAAAACACCTATTTTTCATATTTTCCTTGAAAACATCTAATATTATACTTAATTCTTTTTGTTTCCACAGATAATTAATTGTCCCAAAAACCATTAAGTAAAAACTACCAAAGTAAATTTTCCTTTTATAGGTCATTGAGTTCACTGCTTTTCACTGTGAGACTTCCCTGGTGGTCCAGTGGCTAAGACTGAACTTTCAGTGCAGGGGGCCCAGGTTCAATCTGTAGTCAGGAAACTAGATTCCATTTGCCACAGCTAAGACCGACTACAGCCCAATAAATTAATTAAAAAATAAATAAATAAAAAGAGTTGTGATCAGGCTTCCCGGGTGGCTCAGTGGTAAAGAATCCACCTGCCAATGCAGAAGACACGGGTTTGATCCCTGCTCTGGGAAGATCCCACGTGCGATGGAGCAACTCAGACCGTATGCCACAACTGTTGAGCCTATACTCTAGAGCCCCGGAGCCACAACTTCTGAGCCCATGTGCCGCAACTGCTAAACCCCACACACCCTAGAGCCCGTGCTCTGCAACAAGAGAAACCAACGTAATGAAACCCATGCACCACAGCTAGAGAGTAGCCCCTGGTCACCTCAACTAGAGAAAAGCCCACACAGCAACGAAGTCCCCGCACAGCCAAAAATAAATAAATAGAGTAGTGGCAAGCTATTAAAACACAGTGTGATAAACATCTTCAGAGCTTATCTCCATAACCCATTTTAATTCTTTTTTAAAAATAATCAAAAACCTTAGAGTCAGAAATTCTTTGACTTATGCAGACCAAGTCACTTATATGACAGTTTAAACCAGTTTCTGCTTATTTCAGTTTCTGGTTGGAAAACTTCACAAAGCATTTGTGTAGAGCCTGTCATGCTTGATGCCGTTAACTACTTGCAGTCCATTTTCTAAATTGTCTTTCATGGTATTGTAACCTCCACCTACATGAGAGAGTAACAAAGAAAATGTCATTTATGAATAAACAACATACAGATCAGAACAAATTGAAATTTTGCTCTGCTCCTTTAACTTGTCTTAGCAGCCTACTTTTAAAAGCCAGAGTAGATTGCCAATCTACTGATGCTAATTCTCTCTTCTCAAATGTAAAAATTTGTAGAAAATAATTATGACAAAACATTTTTAAAAATCATTTTGTTTACTGTTAGGCACAAAGCAGATAATTTTGCTGGAAATTGCAATATCTTTAGTTACCTGATCATGTAAGCTTCTTACTTTGGATTTAGCGTGTCTTCCAGATAAATTGCCAAAAAATGAATCCAGATCTTTTTTTTTTTTTTTTTTTTAAACAAAAGGCCTGCTTTATAAGAGAAAACATTTTCTGTTGGTTAAGGTGGTGTTTTCTTTTGGTTTAATACCAGAGAAATAAAGTGGATTTTTAGTTTTCTTTGTTTTGTTTTAAAAGATAGCCTAAAAATTTTTGGTCAAGTAATAGAGTTTTAAAATATTATGTGTTATTTGAACACTGGTCTTTGGGAGGATTTGATAAACAACATATGCCTGTTTTCCTTTTTGGTATAGTTTTTCTGTGTGGTCGGAAAATGTACTTTCATTTTAAGTTTCAAAGATGTTGGTTTCATTCTGATTTGTCCCCACATACAGACATGCATTCATTTGATGTGACCAGACATAGTAGATTCAAGATAAAAAGATAAGATTGCCAAAAATTAGGGGTAAAATATGTTTTCTTTAAAGCAGTAGTTTTCCATTGCTTTTTTAAGCTACGAGATCCTTTTTTCAAATAAAATATGTTAGGACCTCAACTTAGAAGGCAGATAAGTATTATTTTGTCAGTTATATTAATAATATTGACTCAGACTTAATCAGTGAGAACACTGGAGCTTAGATGGTCATTCCTCTCTTATCTGTTCCTCAGTGCTCCCAGTTTCTGTTTTGGTTGCCTAGTATCAAGAAAGCCTCAATTCCTGAAAATAAGCAAAATTTGCTGGTGGTGGCACTGCTGCCGTTTACTAACAGCTCACCTTGCAGCCTCCAAAAACTTTTCACTTAAACAGAAAGGGCAAGACTTCGCTGGTGGTCCAGTGGTTAAGAATCTGCCTGCCAATGCAGGCATGGCTTCGATCCCTGGTCCCTGGTCCCGGAACTAAGATACCACGTGCTGCAGGGGAACCAAGCCCATGAGCTATAACTAGAGGAGAGAAAAAAGCCTGTGTGATGCAGCAGAGACCCAGCACAGCCAAAAATAAACAGAAAGCATAAGATTCATTCCTAGGTTTGTAGGTGAATTAACCAGTCTTTCTCATTTACCGTCATGTTCTAGCATACTGCGTAAAATATAATAGGCATTCAGTTAATTAAATGTTTATGGCATGAAGAATTGAAGGGACCTGTTAGCATTAGTATTCTACAGTGTGCTACTTTTTGACAAATTCACATATTGGAATGTGGATTAATATTTTAAATATTTATAGATTCATATGAAATTTAGGTAAAATGTTCATGGAACTCCTGAAGTACCTCAGGATTCAGCAGGACTCTGAAACCCATAGCTTTGAAGAAATTTTACTGTGTATATTCCATAAAGATAGTGAACATATGGGAATTCCCTGGTGGTGTAAGTGGCTGGGGCTTGATGGCTTCACTGCCAAGGCCTGGGGTTCATCTCTGATCAGGGAGCAAAGATCCCACGAGCCATGCAGTGCAGCCAAAAACAAACAAAAAAATAGTGAACATAGTTAGCTCAGGAGGTCGTTTTCTTCCCTTATAATATCTTCCTCCATAAGCAGCCTTGAAAATAAATTAGCTTGGTTTCTTCATTAAACCTAAAAGTATACATTCAACTGCTTTTTGTTTGTTTCATTAATTACCAGTTAAAAACAAATGAAAGTGAAAAGCTTGTCTTTAAGATAATTCTGTATAGAAATAAGGAAGTTTGAGACTTTCTTCCCTCTCATCCAAATAATATCAAAATATACTGACACAATGTACTCCACCTGTATCATTGAAAACTTTGCAAAGTTCAGAGGTCTGTCAAGGTTTTAGTTTTTTATTATTTTGTTCTACTATTCCACTTGTAAATATATTTGTCTATTTGACAACATTTTGATAATCTCTTCTGTTTAGATTTGTGATTTTGGATTGGCCAGAGTGGAAGAATTAGATGAATCCCGTCATATGACTCAGGAAGTTGTTACTCAGTATTATCGGGCTCCAGAAATCCTGATGGGCAGCCGCCATTACAGCAATGCTATTGACATCTGGTCTGTCGGATGTATCTTTGCAGAACTACTAGGACGAAGAATACTGTTTCAGGCACAGAGTCCCATTCAGCAGGTATGATTTCACTCTAGGCTTTAGGAACTTTCCATTCTATTACAGATTTAAAGGAAAGACCATCTTGTGCACACCTTGGGCTTATTCACTGTACTGTCTACATTGCTTTTAGCAAATTCAAGTTCTCTTAAAATTCAAAAAGTTAGGAAGATTACAGAGAGATTGATTTTGCAGCTTACGAGCCTATTAGAGGGAATGTTGGCTTTATTACACGCACTGATGCATGGCAGCAGACTCCGCTGTAACAGTTTGCACAGGTGTAATCTTCAGTGGTTCAAGAGCCTCTGTTCTTTCTAACTGAATGGATCTGACTTGAAAATGTATTTGGTGACTTAATGTACTTACACTTTGTGCTTAGAATATAAATTTTGAGTGTTGACTTCTTTAAATGTGAACATTTAGAACCCTTTCCAACCTTTATTGGACTAAATTATTTAAATATGGCAGAGAATATCAGAAGCTGATTAAAATGTTGGAAACCATTTGTGGTACTTTAACTGTCTGCCTTTATAAACTAATTCGTTACCCACATTTTCTTTGGTCTAATTCTTAAGTATTTTTTATTCATAAAAATTTTAACAGTCTTGTTTGCATGAGAAGAATGTATCAATGGTGAGTCAGGCTGTACAATCCAATTGGTGGATTCAAATCCTCCTCTGCCACTTGCTATCAGTCAAATTCTGGGCAAGTTAAACTGCTCTGAGGATTGTTGTGCAGAACAAATGAGGTAGCAGAGCCAACACTAAGGCCTGGAGTCTGGTAAGCACTCCATAAATGTTAGCACTTATGGTGGTGGTGGTGGCAGTGTGCCAGGGTATGAGGGGTACAGCTATAAATAAGACAAAGCTTTGTGAAACTTTCATGTGAGACAGAAAATAAATAAGTATGGGGGCTTCCCTGATGGTCCAGTGGTTAAGGCTCTGCACTTCCAGTGCAAGGGACATGGATTCGATCCTTGGCCGGGGAACTGAGATCCACATGCCTCAGAGCATCTAAGCCTGTGAGCCACAGCTGCTGAGCTCATGACCCACAACTAGAGAGCTTGTGCGCCACAGTGGAAGATCCCAGATGATACAAACTAAGACCTGACGTGTTCAAACAAATTTCTTTTCAAAGAAAATAAATATAATCCCAAGTAATGATAAGTACTATCAAAAAGAATTAAACCAGGTTAGGGAGAGAGAATGATGATGGAGCCAGAGCAGTGCTAAAAAGCCGTCTGAGGGAGTAACATTTGAGGAGGGACTCAAGTGAAATGAGGGAGCCAGATATCGGGAACAGATATTCCAGGCACAGGGACAGCCGGAAGGTGCCTGGATGCAGGCAACACCGGGAGCACGCCTGGGACAAAAGGGACAACCAGCATCAGAGAACCCTCTGAGGCAGGAAGAAGCGTGGGTGTATTGGAGTGATGGCTTGATTAAGGAAGAGTATATAGGAGATGAGGTCACAGAAAAAGAGCCTGCCTGACTTTGGCAACCTGATAAGGACTTTGGGTTCTATTCGGTCCAAAGTGTGATGGAGAGCTGTCTGTTTTTGAGCAAGAGAGTGTTAAGATTTGATTGATCACATTTGAAAAGATCACCCTACCTACTGTGTATCTTTGTAAATAATTCATGCACTTGACGAAAAATGAAGCCATCTCCTTTATGCTCTGTCTACCAAGAGTTGTTAACTGATACATTAGAAACTGTATATGCTCTGATCAACATTTAAATTTATTTCTCTGCTAGACATCCAGTCATTTTTGTTTAAGTCTACATCTTTTAAAATTGATGGTGGTGATAAAATTATCATATATAAATCTAATGTTGGGTTGTATGGATAATATCCACTTTATTACTCAATTTCTTTAGAAAGTAGAGTTTAACAGCCTTACCTATAAGATGACATGTCATATATGGACATAAGCTGCCATACAGAAGAGCTTAAGTAGGGACTTCCCTGGTGGCAGAGAGGGTAAGAATCCGCCTGCTAATGCAGGGGCCTCAAGTTTGATCACTGATCTGATCCAGGAAGACTCCACAGGCCTCGGAGCAACAGAGTCCACGCACCACGACTACTGAGCCCACAGTCTAGAACCCGAGAGCTATAGCTGCTAAAGCCCGTGCACCTAGAGCCTGTGCTCTGCAACAAGGGAAGCCCGAGCCAGGGAGTAGCCCCGCTCTCCACGGCGGAGGAAAGCCCCCTGCACAGTGACAAAGACCCAGTGCTGAAAAGAACGTACAGAGGAGAATGTGAAGCAACCAGAACGGGATTCAAACACCTCATTTGCTTGAGAAATAACAGAGGTCTTGAGTTTTTCAGTCTGATGTAGCCACTGAAGGAGAACTCACATCTGTCAGTCACCGTTGTATTTTGGAGTGAGAAATCAAGATCTATAACGAAAACAGAGTCTAACTTATAAATGGAAGTATTAATAGATATTTGCTGAAGCATTTTCTCTTTGAGAAATAAATATCCTATGTGCTGTAGTATCAGCAGACTTCATTAAAATGTTTCTTATCCAAAGATCTGAGCCATTTTAATAATTTTATTTATTTTTGGCTGTGCTGGGTCTTCATTGCTGCCTGGGCTTTTTTCTAGTTTTGGCAAGCAGGGGCTTCTCTTTGGGGTGGCTTCTCTTGTTACAGAGCCCAGGCTCTAGGGCACAGACTCAACAGTTGTGGCACACAAACTTAGGTGTTTCAAGACATGTGGGATTTTCCCGAATCAGGGATAAAACCTGTGTCTCATGCATTAGCAGGCAGATTCTTTACCACTGAGCCATCAGGGAAGCCTGGATCTGACCCATTTTGGACAACTTTCTCAGTATTTCCACTTGTCTTCATGAATTGCTCGTTTCCTTTTGTGTTTATTAGAGGTCCAAACGTATCGCCAAGTCACTTTTCCCAGAAAGCTTTTGCACAGAGATATTTAATTCTGTGCAAAACAAGCCACTTGACAAACTCCATTATCCTGGAGGGCAGTGATACTGAGGGCCACCCCATGGTTTAGTTAAGTGCAGGAAATAGTGCTTTATATTTGGAAATCCCAGAACCAGGAGAAGTATTCTCTAGGTAAGAATTTTCCATCCTGGAAGAATTAGAATGAGATGTCATTGCTAATTGGGTTAGAATAATCATAGCACTTACAGAAAATTGTTAAGGCAGTTTGCTATCTACAAGGGCTTGTTTGTGAGAAGACCGTTTTTTGGTCTCTTTTATTGGGCCCAGCTGACTAGACGTGGCCTTACACAGTGTCACAGTTTCCTGGGCACCACAGCTTTCACCAGTGTAAAAGATTGTGTATGGCGTGAAGACACACAGCAGGCACATGCAGACTTAAAAATTACTGTCACCTTGGAATGCCACGGTGGCCAAAACCATTTTCTTTATTTCTGTCATATACATCCCAAGTGAACATTTTCCTGTTTTGTTTCGTTTTGTTTTGTTTTTTATAGTCCACAAAGTGAAAATAGAGGCTCCTACCAGTTAATCTGGAACTTTCCTTAAGTTTTCTGCTCCCCTCCATATTTGGTCCTCATCTTTCAGGCTATGACACAAGAGTAATGAAAGGTTGTTTCCATGAGCTTACTAACCATCTGTATTTCCTGTTTGTTCATAGTTGGATTTGATCACAGATCTCTTGGGCACACCATCACTGGAAGCAATGAGGACGGCTTGTGAAGGCGCTAAGGCACACATACTCAGGGGTCCTCATAAACAGGTGAGAGGAGTCAGGGGGGCCTTGTATTTGGTCACCATCTGTTTGGGCAGAGTTTCCCTCCCACAGAATAGCAAGATGAGAATTTTTAAACAAAAACATTACATGTAGGTTTTATTAATTTTTTTTTTTTAATAATGTCATGGCCGTAGGTAAAATGTTAAAATATTTGTCAAACCCAATAGGATATAGTAATTCCCGGTGCTGTAGGAGAAAGTATTTTTGTAGCACCTTTGCTAGTAAATGACCTCTGGCTTTGGTCTCCTGGTTTTTGCCTTGTTGGAGATAAGTTACCGGGGATGGAGCCTTGACCTCCGTACCATAACCTCGTATATGTGTATCAAGCTGTCATTTTCACATACTAAGCTGAAATACCCAGTATCTCTTATTCCAGCGAGGAATGTGAAGCTATTTCTATTGCACTCTTTCCACTAACACAGAATTAGATGTGAATGTTATTAGAAAAGAAGTATGAAGAGAGATTGCCAGATTTGCACTGATCAATATTACTTGCAGCCAGCCAAGTCACTGCTGAGAAAGATGAGATGGTTATTATCTCCACCCTGTTGATTGAGCAGCATTTTTTAGAAGCACTTTCCTAATCTCCATGGGAAAACAGCTTAATGATGTGAAGAGTGAGTAAGGGGAATACTTTTCCTAGGAACAACAAACCGAGACAGAAGGGAGAAGGCTTGACCAGGGAGCCTCGGCAACTCTTCCCTGGGCCTTCACCTTGCTTTCTTTTACGATGGGCATTGAGATGATCTGATTGATCGTTAGACGATCTGGTTGATGTAATTGATAGACCAAGTGACAGACCGAGTTTGGCAGTCCTCAGATTACCTGCCAGACATTTGATCAAGGCATTGCCTTTTCTTTGGAGTTCCCTGTCTATGATTCTGGTGTGAATCTGGAGCTTCCATTTTTACAGGCAAAAAAGGCAATGGGTAAAGCGTGTTATATTCTAAAACCAGCCTGAATTGTAGATTTACTACTGGAGATGGTGTTTTAAACAGCCTCCTGCTGGTCACATCTTTCTGAAATGATGGCGCTGACTCCCTTAGAAGAGCACAGTCTCAACCTAGAGGAAGGTGTATATTCAAAGAAAGATCTAACAAGATCTGTTATATTCAATTTACTGGCCAGTATCAGGGATATTAAACTAGTTTATCAATACCTGGCATATATACCTACAAAGCAGATTTTTGAAACATTTTGTTTGTATATTTGCAAGTAAATACGGGTACATGTAAAATAAAAATTGTACAGACTTAGTCATTTTCAGCTACCTCCACATCATCCTAGTCTCCTCTGGATTAATTTGAGAATATCTTTCCAGACATTTTTCTATGCATTTACATATATTTGTACAAACAAATATATCCTATTGTTTGTTGGGATTTTTTTAAAAATACACATATACAGAAGGAAAACCTAATTGGCTATCTTCTTAAAGTCACAGATTACTGCCTCAAATTAATATTCTTGTGTTGGTTGATTAATATACATCCTTCCAGGTGGTTTATCAGTCAGGATTCTTTCCACTGAAACTCAGTTAAAGTTGACTGAAGCCAAAAAGGATACTTAACTTAGGGCTCATGTAACTGAAAAGTCTTGAGCTACCACTGACTTTGGGCTCTGCTGGATTCAGGTAGTCAGATGATATTTCATACCAGAACTTTGCCTCTCTTCTGTTCTGTTTTCCTATATTTTGGCTTCATTTTCAGAACAGGCTTTCCCTCATGAGTTGGCCAAAATGGAGCCAACAGTCTAGGCCTACATTCTATTAGCATATCAATCCTTCAGGAAAGAGCTTTCACAACTAGATTCATAAAAATATTCGGAGGGTCTCTGATTCTGTTAGGAATGTACTTGGTCATGAGGAATGGAAAACCTTGCTTGTGTGTTAGTCGCTTAGTCGTGTCCAACTCTGTGCGACCCCATAGACTATAGCCTACTAGGCTCCTCTGTCTGTGGGATTCTCCAGGCAAGAATACTGGAGTGGGTTGCTGTTTTCTTCTCCAGGGGATCTTCTGACCCAGGGATTGAACCTGAGTCTCCTGCATTGCAGACAGATTCCTTACTATCTGAGCTACAGGGAAATCCCAAAAACCTTGCTTATAGTGGTTTAAAGAAATAGAAGTTTATTTTTTCCTCATATCAAAAAGTCCCAGAGATAGGCAGTCTGGTGATGGCATCGCAGCTCAATTATGTCATCGAGGATCTATTTTTTTTCTTTTTTCACCTTTGGCATGTGACTTCATACTCTCTTTCCTATTGCCTCGTAGTCACAAAATGACAATAGCTTGTCCACAACCATATCCATATTCAACACAAGAAAACGGAGCAAAGAGGGAGCACTAGCAGTATCTGCTCCTTTTCTCAGGAAAGCAAACGTTTACCCAGAAGCCTGCCTAGCAAACCTCTGCTTATGTGTTATTGTCCAGAACTGTATGGCATGTGGCCTCTCAGAAGGCAAGAAAGGCTTTAAAAAAAAAAAAGAAAGAAAAAAGTGTCTTTTCTATCCCAGTTAATAAAGGGTAGAGATAAAGGATAAAAGGGTTGGGAGGGTGCGTTAGGTTAGCCAGCCATTAACTGTTCCAACCTGTTTTACTGTGTACATCATCCTGGTAGCAGAGGTGGTGCTCAGGACATCATTTGATTGGCCAAGCCCTCTGCTCATCTTTGCAGTTGGGAGACTGAAATCAAGCCCCACTGAATCACTTGACCTGAGAGTGAGAAAGGAAGTTGGGTCCCTTAAGGTCAGGAAATAATGGGCAGACAAGAACACTGGTATTTTCTATATATTGACTCTTTTCTACAACTCATGACGTGAGTTTGAGTAGGCTCCGGGAGTTGGTGATGGATAGGGAAGTCTGGCATGCTGCAGTCCATGGGGTCACAAAGAGTCGGATGGACTGAATTGAACTACAACTCAAGATCTTGGATGAAGGGAATCTTAGCTGCCATGGCCCCGGAATCTTATTAAGGCAGATACTTGTTGAGGCTCTGCCGTGTTGATGGGATTGAGAAGTCTCCTACCAGCCCTTAGTCCCTTTGTTCATCTCATAAGGTTTAGAGCTTCATTTTTCCCCAGATTGTTCTCAGCTAATTGTGTCAGGTACAGGTGAAATATTTCCACTGAGGTGAAAATAGCTCCATCTCCTGTCAGGGACTTTATCTTCCGGTTAAGAGAATCAGAGTACTCTAGAGAGCTCACGCAGTCCAGACTTCTTCTTTTTCGGATGGGGGTGTCTTTTGAATAACCCCAAAGTGCTTACTGTACTGCACGTGCACCGTGCAGTTCAGCTCATGCTGCCGACTGATGAGCGCGGCTTCTCTGCTGCCAGGTAAAGACTATCAGGAATCTCCAACAGGCCTTGCACAGCCTGGCTGACTGCTGCGGTGACCACAGTCTGAAGTTGGCTCTTGATAACTGGTGTCTATCACCCAGGGCCTCTCGCTCGAGCCAGAGGCTAATCCTTGCTTCATTTCACTGGCAATTACTCATAGTCGTTACTGGAGCACTCTTCATAACCCTTCCTGTGCTCGTGACTCGGCATGGCACCCGCTCACTCCTACATGGCCTGAGTGACTTATAAACCTGAAGAACAACAGAAAATGGACCCATATATAATGGATCCATATATTTCAGAGGGAGAAAAGTAATGTGTGTGAGTACTGGGGGAGTTGGCAGAACCTTTTTCCAAAGGAAATGTTTAAGGCATATTTCTAAGCATTCTGGGCTTCCTCATGGTTCAGCAGTAAAGAATCCACCCACAATGCAGGAGATGCAGGTCGAGAAGATCTCTAGAGCAGGGCATGGCCACCCACTCCAGTATTCTTGCCTGGAGAATCCCATGGACAGAGGAGCCTGTTGGGCTACACTCCGTGGGGTTGCAAAGGGTTGGACATGACTGAAGCAACTGAGCAGCAGCAGCTGAACTTCTACTTTTTCTTATTCAAATTGATTCTGTTGCACTTGAGGAGAAACATAAACTTCTTAGCATTGGCTCCACAGAGTGCAGAAAAAAAAAGAAATGCAGCATTTGTAGTATTGCATCTTTCCTGTGGAGCCAAGGCTAAGTTATTGATAGTTATCGTTTGGGAAAGATACTGGCATGACTGAACTGACTCTTCTTTTTCTCTGGGCCTCTTTTTAACATCCATTTATAAACACAGAAAAGAAGAAAGCGTACCAAATTATTGTTAAGGCTGAAATGAAACTTAGGGTTATTTTTAATATATCTGTTGGGGTGTACTTCTATAAAGAAAAGTAATATTGGGGGAGGGTGGATTTGTAATATTTCAGGTAGCCTTAAACATCCACTCTCGATTTTCACAAATTCCCCATCCCATATGCATTTGTCCTCCAGTCATAAATTTTGCTTTCTAATTTATCTAAGATCCTCTATTCAGTGGCCTCTAGAACTGCTTGTTCATGTTTTCCTTGCCCACCAGAGAGGTGTTAATCATCTCTGTTGTCTCAGCATCTAGCCCAGGACCTGGCACTTCGTGGATGTCAGGATTAGCAGCGATGTTGGTAGGTAGGCAGGTCTGTACTGGAGTAGTCTAATGGATGAGAGAGCCAAAGCAAGTCACTTACCTGAGTCTAGTGATGGCAGAGTTCGAATTTGAAGCCACATTTTCTAGTACTTATTCCAGTATTTAGTATTCCCTTCCTTAAGCTATAACCTGCCTCCACCACAAAAATGGGATGAGGGGTAGATTCACTTTGAGAGTGGAAGGAAAAGAATTACTTATGGGAAGACATTTTGGTCAGTAAAAACTGACTGGAATTTGGCTGTCAGCCTACACAAATCAGTGAAAAAGAGGACAACTATTCAGTTAAACCAAGAATCAGAGTCTTTCAAGATTATCAAATGACTTCATTTTATACAATAAAAAAACTCTTATAGAAAATATGTGTAAGTTAAATCATAGGTTAAAACCTTTTCCCTACACTCTCCACAATCCCCCCTCCTTCTCTTGACTAACACAAATAATTTTAGAGCTGCCATAGGCTTGCATATTTACTCCTTGGTAAATGCACCCAGGAGTAGTAAACTGGTCTACAAATATCTGAATGCCAACTATATATGAGTTCTGTGAGCATAGTGCTTTTTATCTGTAGTAATCCTATCAAGTATTGTACAGTTAGAGCAAAACTTCAGAGATTGTTTAGTCCAGCCTCCTCTTTTTAGGGAACTGAGATTCAGACATGTTGATCTAGTTAGTGAAGTAGAACTCCCATCTCCTTTTATCTCCTGTTAACTCGTGATCCTAAAGAAACCATCTGTAAGGTGAATAATTACCCCCTGATGATTCTGAGGTGTCTTCTTGTTCTTGTTGGATTTTCCTATACGGCTTAACTGTTGCAAGAAGGCAGATGCATAGAATACTTGATGCTAGTAGTTGTCATAGCAGGATTCTAAGGCTGTGGTCAAGATACAAGGGGACCTTTCAGTGTTACTTGAGTGAGAGAGCAGTGACACCATTCATCTGCCAAGCAGCAAAATAACAGCTTTATAAGCTCTGTGGCTTCCAGGCTCATTAGAATCATCTCCCTGCCTCAGTGCAAAAGGGTTAGATATGGGTGTGTGGATATGCCTGCCACTTATTAATACAAAAGACAATAATTGAGTGAGTAATCAGTGCTAAAGGCAGTATGGCTGGAACCAGCAAAAGCAGTGTCATGCTTTCTTAGAAGACTGTAAATTCCTAAGTGTCCTAAAGCTCCTTCAGCGTTTTGGCAACTTTATGGTAATATTGACATAAGACATCGTTCACATGCTTACTTGCGCAGTTTACTTGCAAGTGGCTGAGGCTGTAAATCTTTTCTCCCATCCCTTGGCATGTTTGGTCTTCCCTTGCCAAAGCGTGTATAATATAAGGCTAATAGGGGTTTCGTATTTGCAGGATTACCTTTCAGTTTTCATAGGCTCTTTTGTGCTCTGACCTTCAATGGGTAATCATGCAATATAAAATATGCACTGAAAGTCAGTTGTTGCTTTTGAAGACTGGTTAATGAGGGGAAGACTCATCTCCTTTGAGTTGAGATTTCTCTGCACACATCTTTAGAGCTGGGTACTTAACTTGTCATAAATTGGCTGTATTCCACATCTACTTACACAAAGACTCGTTCACATATTTGAATTCTTTATTTTTTTGCAGCCATCTCTTCCTGTACTTTATACCCTGTCTAGCCAGGCTACACATGAAGCTGTTCATCTCCTTTGTAGGATGTTGGTCTTTGATCCAGTAAGTAGTGTTTGTTTTTATGTTATTTTAATGAATTAAAAATGTGTTCTAAGAAAAATATCCTGGCTTTGAATAGATGGGCAATGTAAATAATGACTTTTTAAAAGATAACTCATGTAATTGGGGCCTGAAGTTTATCATGCTCCCCCATGACAAAGAAGTTCCAGTAGTAACACACAATACTACGTGAAGAGAGATAAGGAAGGGCATCATCCTTATTTATCTCAATATTTGTAAAAGGAGTTTGACACCAGGCTAAATTAGGGGAAATTTTTTTAACATTATTTGAAAAAAAGTCTGCCTGTTGTATTGCATAAGGAAGTATTTACTCTGGGTTTTCAGTTCAGTCGCTCAGTTGTGTCCAGTTCTTTGCAACCCTGTGGACAGCATGCCAGGCTTCCCTGTCCTTCACCAACTCCCGGAGCTTGCTCAAACTCATGTCCTTCGAGTTGGTGATGCCATCCAGTCATCTTATCCTCTGTCATCCCCTTCTCCTCCTGCCTTCAGTCTTTCCCAGCATCAGGGTCTTTTCCAGTGAGTCAGTTCTTTGCATCAGGAGGCCAACGTATTGAAGCTTCAGCTTCAGCATCAGTCCTTCCAGTGAATATTCAGGGCCAATTTCCTTTAGGATGGACTGGTTGGATCTCCTTGCAGTCCAGGGGACTTTCAGGAGTCTTCTCCAACACCACAGTTCAGAAGCATCAATTCTCTGGCGCTCAGCTTTCTTTATGGTCCAGCTGTCATGTCCATACATGACTACTGGAAAAACCATAGCTTTGACTAGACAGACCTTTGTTGGTAAAGTAGTATCTCTGCACCTGAATATGCTGTCTAGGTTTATCATAACATTTCAAATGGTGGCTTTTCTAAATGCCATTTCTAGACTTGACTCCTCCGGGGCAAAGTTCAGTTCTTCATTTATTCATTCATCTGAAGAATGTTTATCACATCTGTGCCAGTAACTATTGTCAAAGAAGATTTTTTTTAATGAAAGCATTTAGAAAATTTTACTTACCAAGAGTACATGGAAGTCACCAAATACAAAACACAACAGATATTTAAAGGGAAAAAATACCCACAAAATTACCAGTTAGGTTTACACTGGTTTGTTCACAGTGAGAAACAGCAACTTTGTCACCTGATTATTAAATCTGCAAAGGTTAGAACAAAGATTAGGGATAAAAATGATTTGTTAGGGAGTCCAGGTCTATAGGAAACAGGGTTTTTTTATTTGAGGGACCAGAATGCTAGCAAGGTCATGCTCAAAATCCTCCAAGCCAGGCTTCAATAGTATGTGAACGAAGAACTTCCAGATGTCCAAGCTGGATTTAGAAAAGGCAGAGGAACCAGAGCTCAAATTGCCAACTTCTGCTGGATCATAGAAAAAGCATGAGAATTCCAAAAAAACATCTACTTTGCTTCGCTGACTACACTAAAGCCTTTGACTATGTGGATCACAACAAACTGGAAAATTCTTCAAGTGATGAGAATAGCAGACCACCTTACCTGCCTCCTGAGAAACCTGTATGCAGGCCAAGAAGCATCAGTTAGAACTGGACATGGAAGAGCAGACTGATTCCAGATTGGGAAAGGAGTACATAAAGGCTGTATATTGTCACCCTGCTTATTTAATTTACATGCAGAGTACATCATGCAAAATGCTGGACTGGATGAAGCACAAGCTGGAGTCAAGATTGCTGGGAGAGATATCAACAGCCTCAGATATGCAGATGACATGACCCTTACAGCAGAAAGTGAAGAGAAACTAAAAGAGCCTCTTGATGAAGGTGAAAGAGGAGGAGAGTGAAAAAGCTGCCTCAAAACTCAACATTCAAAAAACAAAGATCATGCCATCTGGTCCCATCACTTCATGGCAAATGCATGGGGAAACAATGGAAACAGTAAAAGACTTTTATTTTCTTGGGCTCCAAAATCACTGCAGATGGTGACTGGAGCCATGAAATTAAAAGATCCTTACTCCTTGGAAGGAAAGCTAAGACAAACGTGGACAGTGTACTAAAAAGCAGAGACATCATTTTACCAACAAAAGTCTGTCTAGTCAAAGCTATGTGTTTTCCAGTAGTCATGAATGGATTTAAGAGTTGGTCCATAAAGAAGGCTGAGCACCAGAGAACTGATACCTTTGATCCATGGTGTTGGAGAAGACTCTTGAGAGTCCCTTGGACTGCAAGGAAATCCAACCAGTCTCCTAAAGGAAATCAGTCCTGAATAATTATTGAAGGACTGATGCTGAAACTCCCAATACTTTGGCCACCTGATGTGAAGAACTGACTCATTGGAAAAGACCCTGATGCTGGGGAAGATTGAAGGCAGGAGGAGATGGGGACAACAGAGGATGAGATGGTTGGATAGCATCACCAATTCAATAGGCATGAATTTGAGCAAATTCTGGGAGATGGTGAAGGACAGGGAAGCCTGGCGTGCTGCAGTCCATGTGGTCGCAGAGAGTCAGGCACAACTAAGTGGCTGAACAAGAAGCAATCAGAGTGATCAAGTTACTTCTATGACATCTCCTGGTACAAAGTGGGTGTTTTGTCTGGTGTTTTCCTTTTGTTTGTTTACTTTGGTATATGAGGTTCTTAGTGATCAGGGAGCAAGACAAAGTGGCAGTTCTTTTGCACAGTCCCTCCTTGTGGTCAAGTTCCTGCCATTAAGGACAGTTTCAGCCACATAACTTGCTGAATGAGCTGGTGATTTAGTGTCATTAGTTTGATATTTTATTTGGCAAGTTTATCTGTATAGCTTTCACAGGAGATTTTGATTAATACATAAAGACCTTTTGTATGGTTAACAAAACAAGAGGCACATGAATTTCAGGTTTCAAAGGTAATTTCTGTCTGCCCATAGAGGATTTTCTAAAGGCCCTGAGGTTAAATTTATTTGTCAAGCATATGTTACTCTCTTTATTAGTTCTGCTTAGATTAGGAATGAGGAACCATGTAATTCACCTGTCCCAGGTTTTACCTGCAGTTCTTGTAGCTGTAAAGTATCCTCTTTCTCTGAGCTCCCACGTTTATTAATGACCATGACCTGCTGAGAGCTCATAGTCTTTACAGCTCTAGGACCCTTTTCCTAAGCCACAGAGTGGATGCCACGCTCATCTCCCCAGAGGCCTTTTGGATATCAGTTCTTCATGTGAAATGTAGTCCTTATTCTTCAACAGTGGGATTGTCACACTTAATTAAATGAAACTTCTGGTGTGGTCATAGTTACAAATTAGATTTATGTACAAAAAGGAGGTTTGATTTATCTAGTAAGGAGGATAGGGTCTTACTGAATTTAGTTTATGAATGATTTATTAGGGATTCTTTTCTTTCTAGTTACAAGAGCTCCGTATCTAGCTTAAAGAATGTTTCATTCTGATTTTGTCCTGTTAAATTTGAGAGTTAATGATACATTAGAAAGAAATGAGATTTTTTAAAAGCCATTAAAATAGAACATTAGCCATAATTAAATAAGTTTATTTAATCCATTTAGTCTGAAGTAGTTAATTCTTATTTTGTTGATCTTGGGTTAAGCAGTCTATTACCTCGCGTCTGCTCCTTGTGGCTGTCTGTAGTGATGATAAGCAGCTGTACCCATGAGTTTGAATCCCAGAGACAACAGTCAGGAGTACCTGATCACATTTCTTTACGGAGATCCTTGTCATGGTTCATATGGAAGACTCAACTCCTAATCTTTATCTTGTAGCAGGAGCCTTTAGGCAAATATAAGGAAAAAGCAGAAACAACCAGGGGATGATGAGATGAAAAGGTGCTGGTTCTTTTATTATAATAATACCAACAATACTGAAAAGGATGGAGTACAATAAATAATTTTAAAAGATGTAATTAACTATTACCTCAACATAGTGAAGACATTAAACAAATCTCCAGAGACCTTAATTTATCTAAAGACAACAAACCTTATAAGCAATATTTTAAAAGTACAACAATAATTATTAGGAATTTAGACAATTATTCACTTTTTTCTCTTGATGAACAAAAGCATATCTCTTATCTTAATACACACATCTTTCTTTCATCACACATTTCTTTTATGCTTTTTAAATACATATGTACTTTAATGCAAAGGTATTTGCCATCTTTTTTTTTAACTGTTTGTTGATGGCTGCTAAATAATATATTAATTAAGAGCCTGGGTATATTAAAATTATGTTGCCCATATATCCAAGACCACATATTAACTCAATATTAGTAAGGTCTTAATGTTAACTAAGAATTAGGAGCTTACATTTTAAGTTGACTCATTAAGTCTTTAGAATTTTTAGCATACAAAAAACTAATTTCTTTTTAGAAACACATTACCTATTATAATTTATCTAATTTAGTTGAACACATAATTTTTCCAGTAGGAAAAAAATTCAAAATGATTAGGCTTTTTATGAAGGGAAAAAACCTAAAATTTATATAAACCAGAATATAGTATTAGCATTATTTGTACATGACTGTAAAATCAGAAAGAAAACAGGTGGGTGTTTTTAAATTTTTATTAACTATTAACTCATACTGATTTGTCCAAACAGTCATCTTGTATACAATTACTAAAACTTTTAAGTTGTTTATGAGAAGTATTTTGCTTACTTTGTGGTCTAGGAATTAAGTAATAGTATTATTTTAACTCACAAAGCTTTTTTAATCTTTGAGTTACAACTTGAGCAAGAAAAAATTTATGAAGAGCCAAAATACTTCATTCATAGGGAAGAATAATGTTTTTATATCTTTCCATTTCTTTTTATAGTCTTTAACATGTTATTGTTTCTAAAAGCCAGTTGCAATAGGAGTTTGCTTCATTTGATTTTAAGAGATCTCATAATATGATGTATTAAGTCCTCTCAGAAGTATACAAAGTATATCCATTTATATTTGTAAAATGGAAAATTTTATCACTCTTATTCAAAACTTAGAAGAGCCAATTTTGATAAAGCAACAGAATCTCATAAAAACAAGTATCCATACCTATTACAGATGTTGATCAAGAAACAAGATGTAATTATGACATAGAGGACATAATTATGTAACACCAGATACTTCAAAAAGAACATCACTATTAAATCTGAGAAGTTTTGTGATTTTCTTTTTTCACTTCAAAGAGACTTTAGTTTGTTTAGAGAAATGAAAATTGATCACTGCATGCTAGGGATTTGATTTACTTTTTGTTCAAAGGCTTTTCTTTTATAAACTCTCTGAGACACTTCAGAGGACCCAGGCCTAGTACACACAGAACATACAACATACAGAATGCCATCCATAGTTAGGAAAACACCAAAATCTCTCCAGGCATGCATCTGAAATTTAGGAAATACCAGAATCCCCAGACAGACAAGACTAACAGTGAAACCAGATTCCATCTGCTGGTTCACAGCTGACAGGGACCCAGTTTCTGACATCTGCCACCTGACAGAAATGACTTAATGGTTGTATGATAAAACCCAGATTCAGTCACTGCTGCTACCAGTTTGGACATGATCAGCCATGCTCACTCAGAAACAGAAATAGACTTGGCCAGTAACCAGTGAGCAAAAGCCAAAGAGCTCTCGACCCTGCATGTGAGCCGGGCTGGAGATGCTGTGGCCTCAGAAGGGTCCAGAACCAGGCAAGGTGCACTGTCCTGTATTTTTTGGTTCTGACAGTAGACCTTGATCCCAGTAGAGCCTCTGGGAATAGTTGGACTCATTTAGGAAAAAAGAAAAGGTTTAGTTGCTAAGCATGTTAGTGTGTCAGACTTCAGAAACGCTGTCACCAAATAACAAAACACAAGAAGCAGCAAAAGGAACAAAACCGGGTTGTAAAGTTCACATCCAACTCTTCTTGGTAGGTCAACAGCCGATTTCTCTTGTTACCGTATCCCAAAAGGTCATGACATGGCTTTTTAATATTAGCATAGCAAAAAATCAGAGATAATGTGTTTTTCTAGGGAATCCAGGTTTAGTGAAATACTTAACATTCCATTATTTGAGGGACCAGAATCAGTTGGAGGATCCAGTTATTTTGGGTTTGAATGCAAATGGTTTTCTCTTTTTTAGTTGTGTTATGTGAAGTGCTGGCAGACTGGAAGCAGGGCAAAGGGTCAGTTTGTGTTCTCCTCTCTACTACTGAGTCATCCTTAAATCCTTTAAAATCACTTTGTCTCAGTAGTACTGACATATCCACTGAGCTACAAGAAGGGATGGCTTTATTCTTTTTTCATGGAGAAGCAAGTTTAAAAGTTTATGGTGTATGTAACTGGAAACTAGTACATTCAGTATTCTGAAGTGCCAGAAAACCCCAGGCTGCTGATACTCACACTGGGATGGATATCAAAACATGGCATGCAGGCTATTAGCTGCTGCCTAACCCCAGCAGCTTTCAGTCAGGCTTTTGCTCAAGTTGATTTGGTGTCCAGGAGGATAAAAGTTTCAAACAGCTTTGTAAAATTGCCACCATGCTCACATCTAAGTGCTAAAACATATTTAGAAAATACAACTGTTACTTAAAATGTAAATGTATCCCTTCCAAAGCATTGCATATTTAAATGTCATGATATTTCTCATTTTTGACCCCACACACATCCATTTCAAGGTAGGAAATTTTTCAGGATTTTAGCAGAAAGTCATTTCTAAGTGCTTTCTGGCAGCGTGTGGTGGTTTATACCAGTAGCTTCTTGTCTTATGTCAAAAACTGCCTTTACTGCTATATTACCTGCCTCTAAATTCAATTATCCTCTTACCCTCAACCATCTGCAGTCACTCCTCTATGCAGGATGTGCCGCACGTAAATTAAGTGTAAAGTTGTATAAAGCAGCCACTGTGGCTCATGAAAGATCCTGTATGGACAGTTCTGTTTATCTGTAGTGTTGATGTGCTGGTCTCTCAATTTGATTTCAGTCCAAAAGAATATCCGCTAAGGATGCCTTAGCCCACCCCTACCTAGATGAAGGGCGACTACGATATCACACGTGTATGTGTAAATGTTGCTTTTCCACCTCTACTGGAAGAGTTTATACCAGTGACTTTGAGCCCGTCACCAACCCCAAATTCGATGACACTTTTGAGAAGAACCTCAGTTCTGTTCGACAGGTTAAAGGTGAGTGTTTTTTTGGCTTTCTGCCAGGTGGGATGACTCTAACATTTTCATAACTTATGTGACTGTGGAAAGCTGAGGTCTGGATGGTGATCAAAGCTCCTTTATATGTTTATTTTTAAAAACTTGCATATAGCCATTTGTCCAGAGTATATAAGCCAAGAAAGCTATGTGTGTTATAAAAACACTGATTTTATATCCAAGGGAAGGTCTGGCAGAGGAATGAACATTTTGTTCTTGTTTTTAGAGCTGACTTACTGTGACTCAATATATTTCATATGTATTCACTCAGTGTGAGTGCATGGAATGAAACATATTGGACTTTTTTATATAACATGCAAAGCTTTAAAAAGAATAAACAGCCACTGAGGGAATCATTCCTTAGATGATGACAAGAAGAGGATTTCTGATAGTCTAGTCATAAAATATCCTGACACAGTCTTCTCTTGGGTTGGGGGTTAATGACATCCAAAATTCTGAGTGATTTTAAGTGTCTGCTCTAGGACATTTTAGAAAAGGATTGTCCCCAAAGTGACCAGCCTGAAACTATGTACCTAAATACCAACTCAGGTTTTTTAAGTGATTTTCAAAAAGGCAATAATTACCAGCAGTTTAGAAGAGCTCATGTATAATGCCAACCCAGTAGAGGCACGCTCAGATTTATACACTATTTTACACCTCCCACGGGTGGGATTTCCAGCCCCTGTAATGCCACTTTGGGAGGGTTGGCCTGCATTTAGCAGCACCTGTCGTCTTGGTTTCAGGAAAGTTCCATTGAATTCTGCCTGAGAGATGACGTGTGTGCTTGGTTTAACTAAACCACTAGGAAATGCCGTTCAGATGCTGACTAGAGTTAAGCCAAGAATCCACTGCTCCCAGGCCTGCAAATTGGCATGGGTTGTATGATGTTTGTTTTCTCCACAGAAATCATTCACCAGTTCATTTTGGAACAGCAGAAAGGAAACCGAGTGCCTCTCTGCATCAACCCTCAGTCCGCTGCTTTTAAGAGCTTTATTAGGTAACTGTGTAACTCGAACTTCCTTGTTAGAATTGAAAGGATGCCACTGTGAGTTTATTATTCAGCGTATTTCTTGTTTTATTTAGATTAGATAACATGAATAAAAGGTCCAACAGAAAGTTTCTGAGTTTTGGCTTTACTCAAAAGCACACGTAAAACGTGAACGTGCGTTTCCACTCTCACCTCAGTTCACTGTGGTTGCCTTGGCAGTTCCCCCCAGATGATCATTATGCTGCCTGATCAAGTGCGTGGGCATCGTCCTTCTGCAGCAGCCACTGTCCTGGAGTTGGACGTGGTCACCTCAGTTCCCACTACCAGCCCCACCACCTTAATGATAGCTGCAAGCAAGAAAATCATATTTTATAGGTGGACTGCTGATAGATCCTCTTTAGGAAAGAAGCCAACAGTCTGATTGGCTCAAGAGCTATAAGCCTCCTCTAGAACCTAGCAAGCCTCATGCTGTGTTTGTCCTTTCCTTCTTCATTTCTTTTCCCTGACTCCTTGGATCAATCATGGTCCAACAGGAGAAAGAAGCCTGCCTAGTAATACGAACAGGGAAAATTTAATAACAAGCATTAACTAGGAAAAGATGGCAAACCACTCAAAGGCCTGGAAGAGGATGCTGAGGAGTCCGAAGTAGCAAATGCAGAAAAGCAAGCACTCCCTCTGGAGCAAGGGAGAGTGAACAGAGAGAAACTGAGAACTCAGAGGAAGCC
Source organism: Ovis aries (assembly GCF_016772045.2). NCBI lineage: Eukaryota > Metazoa > Chordata > Mammalia > Artiodactyla > Bovidae > Ovis > Ovis aries. The sequence goes on from NC_056064.1 coordinate 19,719,527, forward strand.
CCTCCACCCCAGGCTAATAAGATTTGGACCTCTTTGGAGAGTAGCTAGCTGCCTCAGGAACACAGCATTGAGGGTGGTGAAGAAACTTTTCAAAAGGGGTGGGCTGAGCTGGTGCATCACATAGCCTGCTGGGAGCAGAGAAAGTTTGGGTAGACCGAAGCCGCCCCCCCAACCCCCCCCCCAAAAAAGGCACACCAGAACCTGGAAGGAAAGCAGCTTCCTAACGCCGTGGGCTTGCGGCGCCCCTCGAGCGCCCTCTGTTGACAAAGGCTACATCAGGCCGGGCGGCAAAGGAAAAAGGTGCACAGGTCTGGCTGGGGTATCAGAGAGCAGCGTGTAGGGGTCTTTGACCTGAGAGGCCATGCTCTTCCTGCCCTTCTCCCACTCCTTTTTCCCCTCCTCCTCGCTTCTCTTTCCCTTCCCCTCACACTTCCTCCTTTTAAGTGGCCTGGATATAGTGTTGAAGGGGATTGAATTTACTGAACCAAGGTCAAGAATTTTTTAGTCATCTTTCATTCCTTCCATGTATGTTTCCATAGAAAGAAGGAATGAAGTTGCATTTTTACTTCTCTATGGTTTTAAATTACTGTTTTAAATTTTTCCCTAAGAGTCAGTGACCCAGTCAGGTGTTCTAATGCCTTTCAGGTGCAAGTTATTCATTATCCTGGGCCCCGAGGAAGCAGGGTGACACCAGCCGCCTCGGCGCTGTAATCTTAGTTGGCAACGTTAGACAGACCTGTGAAATAACCGACAAAACAGATCTGTGGATAACAAGTGCTAAATGATTATCAATTAAAACTTGATAAAAGAATGCTTATGAGGCTCATTCAAAATAGGTCCCCACTTAAAATCACCTTATTTTGAGAAGCTACTTTTACATAATTCTGTATCCTTTAAGATTATTTTCCCAGTTGATTATAGGTATTATTATTTATAATAGCTTCCATTCGTATTATGAAGTAGGCACCGTGGAAAGCACTTTACACAGACTATCTCACTTATTCACCCCCATATCCTCTGGAGGTGGATAGATAGATGCACCGCTAGAGAAGTGAAACAGGTAAAACTCCAGGAATGGACTTGACCCTTTGTTGTTTTTTTTTTTTTTAGAGGAAGAGGGGGAAACAGGCAGCAGTGAGCTGCCCTTTCGTGGTGCTCACAGCCGGCTCACCGTGTCTCTGTTCTCTTCCAGTTCCACTGTTGCTCAGCCGTCTGAGATGCCCCCATCTCCTCTGGTGTGGGAGTGACGGTGGAAGATAATGTACTACTGAAGATGTTATGTAGCTCTCCACTGGAGTCTGGGATTTGCAATTCTGGAGGTTAATCATGCTTGTACTGTAATTTTACTAATGAAGTTTTAAATTAACAACCACTACTTGTATGATAGGAATAATATTTAGAAATGTTACTAGACTTTTAATCTTGTAAAGTGGTTGTGCTTTTAGAAAAAATATTTTACCCAGAGTTGCACATGTTTTATGAATTTAGTGCAGCTGTTATGGCTCACCTCAGAACAAAAGAGAATTGAACCAAATTTGGGAGTTTGGGGTTTTTGTGTTTGTTTTTTCTTTTTTAAAAATATGAAGTGAGATTGTTCACACACACACGCAAAGGACAGTCATACATTTTGATATTTGAGCCATTCCTGAAAATTGAGGGTTTTCTAAAACAAAAGAATCTAGAAACCTTGCCTGCGACCAATCATGGAGCCACGTGAGCTGATCGTGGCTGCACCTGGGGGGTGGGGGAGGGGGGCATGCCACCTAATGATCAAGCCCTATAATTAGCTTCTCATTAGAGCCGTGACGGTGATGTGTGCTGTCTAAAATCCAATGTTGTGGGTAGAGAGAATGAGTTTGTGACTAGGAGAGACTAAACTTTTGTTTTCCTTACCCAGTATAAATATATATATATATATTTAATCTATTTTTATTAGAAGTTTTTCTGCTCTTTCTTACATAAAAGAATCCCCAAGCATGCATCGTTCATGTGTGTAAATAATTCATTTCTGGGCTAATTTCAAAAGAATCCCAACATTGCTGTATAGAGAGAGAACTAGCTTGCACATTTTAGGTCTGTGAAATTTTGTGAGACTTTTCCTGCACTGGACAGTAAAAAAAAATAAAGATAAAAACAAATTTAAAAAAATTTTTAAGCCACAAAAAAAGGCACATAGGGAATTATGTCAAATGTGTTTGTGTCCTTAGGCAAAGCTGTGGGAGTCTTGAAATGTCACAGTAGTAAATAACTTATTACTTTTTGACAAATTCTTTTTTCTGTTGGAACACTGAATCCTTCTGTGCATATGTATATATGAATACAAATTGAAGGCCTCTACCTCCTGGAGTTATACAACTTGGCTTGTTTACCTCCACATGCTGATGATGACTATTTTTTTTTTTTAAGTTCAATGTGGAGACTTGAAACTTGAATGTCCCTTCCAACTTTTATATTAAAAATAAAAAGACAAGAAAATTGAAGATCGTTTTTCACCTGTACAAGGAATACTAATGGATCGTCTTAAAATTGGTCTAGGAAAAACCTTGGTGTGTGTTATGGACAATTAACTGTTAAAGTTATTGTAAGTTATCTGTATTTAGCAGAGTATTTTCATCTTGAGTGATCTGAGCTGAATTTGAAGACTATTAGTAAGTTATGTTTGGAAGTTTTAACTTCAATGAAGTAATTATTTGCTGTGAAAGAAACAAACATTGAATTACTAAACAAAGATGGTGCAATATCTTTGTTTTCTTTTTACGAGGCTCCTGAGAATCAACCCAACTGAAGCATTTCAATTCACTTGAATGAGAAACGTGTTTAGTATCAAAAGAGCCCAAGAAGACACTGGTGTGAAAGGTACAATCTCAGAGGTTGGTCAATTACCGTGGCACACTTACTGGTCACTTTGTACAATGTAGATTTGAAGTACAGTGGTGAAAACATTAAATGTGACATTTGAAAAAGATGTGTCAGCCGTTTTATTTCCTTTATTTTCTCTTCAGTATAACTCGCAGCCCGCATTTGCAAAGTTTTGAGACATTACCTATTTATATTTCCATTTCAATTTTTGAGGAAATTAGTTGAGTTTTTTTTTAACCTTCTCAGAGACTTTAGATTGCCAAAAACATAACTGAAAACTTATTAACTGATTTCAGAGATACTATTTATATGTAATTTGAACCTTAGAGTCAATCTAATCCAGTGGTTTTTGAACTTTTCTTAATCCTATTTTCTTGTGAAATCAAACTCCAATATAGTAGAGTCCATTATATTAAACAAACAAAAGTGGACTGCTCCAAAGCAGCAGACTGCTCAGGGGGCTTAACCTCTCCCTCCACTTCCTTTCTGCCTCCTGTCCCTGGCATCCCAGTGGTACTTCTGGCTAAAGAAGAAGTCTCAGCTGGGTGGTGATGTGATCAAGACTCAATGCCAGACTGCCTGTCTGGTACCAGCCTATGGTGTTAGTTAGACTGCCTAACTTCAGAATACTTCCCCTGAGGCTGGATACGGCAAGAATACGCTTGGGGTTGTAGATACCATGTGTACTTCTTCATAGGTAAGTATTAGAGAAAACTTGTTTGAGCTATTCCCACTAAAACCTGTTCATCTAACCAGGGGGGTTGTGCCTTATTCTTTAATTTAAAATTGTTGGTAATTGCAAAAATGTGCAGTGTGTACAGCCAGTAGTCAGTATGGACAGAAAGTCAGGGCTGGAAGCAGCTGCAGTTTGTTTGCAATTTAAGTTATAAGAAGCTGGAATATGAAGATAATCTCTTGAGCTAGCTCATAAGATTTGGATTTTCTTTTTCTGTATGCTAAGTAATTTTAAATATTATATTAAAATATATTAAAGAATAGGATGCATAACTTGCATGGGTTTTAAATTAAGACGGCTTGCGGTGTGGGCTGTTGTCTAGACAGCACAGCAGTAAGTGGACACGTTTAGTGTCTTCCCTGCAATGACTCTTCCACCTCTCCTTCCTCAGATCTTTCCTTGGCTTCTGAAACACAACTCTTTTTTCCTCTTAGGGGCCACAACTCTCCCTTACAGGCTCCTTCCTTTATCCTAACGTGTTGTGTTCTCTGGGCTAGGGATCAGTCCTGGGTTTTCATCCTAAACTCAAAGGTTCTTGACTTGGTCACTTGGTAGAATCACCTGAAGAACTTTCAGAAATTTCACGGCTGCACTCCAGAATCTGGAGGCGAGGTCAGGCATCAGTTTGTTGTAGTTTGGTTCTGTCTAAGTCCTTCCAGTGTGCAGCCAAGATCCATTGCTGGACACACTCTCCTTGTGACCTCATCTACCCTCCTGCCTTCGTTGACTGCAAGAGAATGACCCCAAATCTTATCTCTATACCCAGATTCTTTTAGGTAGCTACTAGAAATTTCTACTTGGGTATCTCATAGGCCCTCACCCATGTCAAAAATGAAATTAAGGGACTTCCCTGGAAGTCCAATGGCTAAGATCCCAATGCAGGGGGGCTTGGGTTCAGTCCCTGGTCAGGGAACTGTATCCCACATGCCACAACTAAGATGCAGTGCAGCCAAATAAGTTATTTATTTCTTATTGCCCCATTAGCTCTTTTTCCCACTTCCTTGACTAGCAAAATAGTTGAGGCTTAACAAGCTAGGGCCATCCTGAGCACTTCATGAGGAATTGTGGAAGGGAAGCGACTTGCTTGGGGGCAAGGGGGTCAGAGTCGTGCCCTGAGTCAGCCTATTCACATTCAGGAGGACCACTGCCAAGGGAGGGCCCCTGACAGCGCAGCAGCAGGCCTTTCTTTTTTGGCAGGTGAGATGGAAGTGGATGACTCCAGTTACCGTCCTCTGTCTGCTCCCTACCCCTCAACCCTGGGCTTCACCATCCACCCACTTAAGCCCAAAATTAGAGTCGTCCTCACTCCCCTCTCAGCTCCAGAATTCATGCACATTTTGCATTCCATTCTTTGATATAGTTTTATCTCTGTTTTAAATGACACGCCATTAAGGAAAAAAACAGTAAAAAATTCCAGTGAATGAGCTAGATGCTGTTCAGTCTTGTTTTCCATTTTGGGGCCAGGGCTGAACTGAAGGGACTGATGCTACTCACTGATTTAGCACCCAGTCTTTGTCTCTCAGGTTTAAAATATTTTGAGAATCAAACACCTAAGCGATAACATTTTCTTGTGACCTTTGCCAGTGAGTGAACAATGCCCAGATACTTGGAAAGAAGTGGTAAATGACGTTTTCAGGTTGCTGTTGGTAGAATGTTTAACACAGAAATCTTCTTGCTAAGAGTTCAGTGTTTATCTTAAGCAGCCGACCTAACAGATTCAGTGTTCAGCCTCCTGCTGTCTCAGGGAAATACTCAAAGATCTCTAAGTAATAAAAATGGGTTTATTTTTACTTATGTTTTGATAGTACTCATTTTCACAGCTCTTCATCGCCACAGCCAACTGTTTTATCCATTTCTTAATTATAGCAATTACACTTTTTTTTTAATGAGTGGCTTTACCTTAGAGTTTCTGAGAATGCTTATCCTTGAGAAGAAAAATCTTAATAAAGACAATATTGTGATTTCTTTTTAAAAACTATATTGTGGGGGCTTCCCTGGTGAATCAGTGGTAAAGAATCTGCCTGCTACTGCAGGAGACACAGGTTTTGATCCCTGGTCCGGGAGGATCCCACATGCCCCAGAGCAGCTAAGCCCATGAGTCACAACTACTGGAGCCTGTGCACCTAGAACCCGTGCTCCACAACAGGAGAAGCAACAGCAATGAGAAGCCTGCCCACCGCAACTAGAGGAGCCTCTGCTTGCCTCCTGTCCTGTGCCTGCCCTGTCCTGTCCACTGGACTGCTGTGGAAGGTTGTTCCACATGAATACAGAGCTAAAGCTTTTAATTTGAGCCACTTCCTTATTATGAAAGCAAACAATGAGTAACTTGAATTTATTACCTCTTATCTATAGTTTTATTTCTTTGTCATGACTTTTCCATGAAGAAAAATAACTCAAGGTAGAACCAACTAACCAATTTCCCCCAGATAAGCCACTGCTCTTATGTGTAGTAGTAGTAATACAGAATTTCTAAATCATTTTTCACTTTACTGCACGTGTTTTAAAAGCAAAATATTCAAAACACATTTTAAAAAACTAACCGTTTTTTTCCATCCGGGAGTTGATGGTGGACAGGGAGGCCTGGCGTGCTGGGATTCATGGGGTCGCCAAGAGTTGGACACACGACATCCTACAGATTGCAAATAAAGACCAGTAGAATGACCAGATAATTAACACCCATGCTTTTCCATCTAACTATCAAGAATCAGGTTAAGCTGAGTTTTGCAACTGGTCCTGTTCAGACCTTATTAAGTGCAGCAAAAATATTTGAACTTTTGTTTCAAGCAATGTAGATATTTACAAACAACTATACAGAAAACGTGGAGGTTCCTTAAGAAACTATAAATAGTTACCATATGATTCAGCAATCCCAATCCTGGGCATACAGCCAGAAAAGACAAAAGCTCTAATTCACACAGATACAAGCACCCCAGTGTTCACAGCAGCTCTGTTTACAACAGCCAAGACATGGAAGCAACCTAAGTGGCCGTCAGATGAACGGATAAAGAAGATGTGCATATGCACAATGGGAAATTACTCAGAAGTGAAATGCCATTCGCAGCAACGTGGATGGACCTGCAGGTTAGCATACAGTGAAGTCAGAAACAAATACGGTATCACTCATATGTAGAATCTGACAAAAAGCACAAATGTACAAAACACCGACACGGTAAGGAGAATGGGGGGAGGGATAAATTGGGAGTGAGCTATGAATAGATGTACATTACCATAGAACAAAAGATTTACTGTACTACACGGAACTATATTCAATATGTTCTAATAAACCATATATATGGATGCATGTATATAACTGAGTCACTTTGCTGTACACCTGAAACACTATTATAAATCAGCTATACATCACCAACAATAAAAAATTACATAAACACCCAGGATTTCTTGATGATATAACATTAAATAAATAGCTGAGCTTACAGAAAGGGGCGATTCTTTAAAGACCTAAAAGATCACGAGCCACTACTTCCCTAAGGCCTTTTGCCAACTGGTGAAAATAACAGCTAACACTAATAGTTAGTGTTTATTGACTGATTACTATATGCCAGACCAGGCAATGGCACCCCACTCCAGTCCTCTTGCCTGGAAAATCCCATGGACGGGGGAGCCTGGTGGGCTGCAGTCCATGGGGTCGCTAAGAGTCGGACACGACTGAGCAACTTCACTTTCACTTTCCACTTTCATGCACTGGAGAAGGAAATGGCAAACCACTCCAGTGTTCTTTCCTGGAGAATCCCAGGGACTGGGGAACCTAGTGGGCTGCCCTCTACAGGGTCGCACAGAGTCGGACACGACTGAAGCGACTTAGCAGCAGCAGCAGACCCTGCTCCAAGTACTTTACAACAACCCTGTAACATGGGTACTATTAGCTCTATCTTTCAGAGAAAGACAAAAAGAAGTCAAAATCTTGGCTAATAACAGCTACAAGGAAGACAACATAAGTGGCCTTGAGCAAGATACGGAATTAAAACAGGCTCCCACAAGTAGTTGAGACGTTAACAGGGCTTTACCTTCAGTAAGAGCTCTGTCGGGGGAAAAAATAATCCTACCTGCCACAGTGAAATGTGTCTGTTACAGCCTCAGCTTCTGGTGGGGAAAAAGTCCTCCACATAAATTTAAACCACAAATGTGCCCTTACATGTCATCAGATTTATGCTGCCATCAAGGCTTAGGAAACTCAAATCAAGATATTAACCTAAAATGCCCTCAGTTGGTAGTGCCCTGGGGTGTCTGGCAAAAGCAAACACAGATGCTCTTTTGAGGGAAATGCATCCTTAACTCGGGCTGCAGAGATTCTCATAGACAGAGCCCACCCAAACAGGAACTCACAACCCAAATTACAAAGCACAGAGAAATAAGCCACTATACGTAAGAGCGTCCCCAGTGGCTCAGCTGGTGAAGAATCCACCTCGAATGCGGGTTCAATCCCTGGGTTGGGAAGATTCCCTGAAGGAAGGCATGGCAACCCACTCGAATATTCTTGCCTGGAGAACCCCCGTGGACAGAGAAGTCTGGCGGGCCTACATCCATGGGGTGGCAAAGAGTCAGACACAAGTGAGCTACTGAGCACAGCATGACTAAACACATTCATAAGAGACAATTACAGCCCAAGCACTTCAGATACTGGAAGTACTGGATGCAGAATACAAACTGATTATGCCTGAAGAATATCTAGAGGGTTTCCCTGGTGACTCAGTGGTAAGGAATCCGCATGCCAATGCAGGGACACGGGTTTGATCTCTGATCTGGGAAGACCCTACATGCCACGGAGTGACTAAGCCTGTACACCACGACTACTGGGCATGCGCGCTAGAGCCGGGGAGCCGCAGCTGCTGAAGGCCACGCCCTAGAGCCTGCGCTCTGCAGCAAGAGAAGCCACAGTTAGAAGTCCACGCACTGAAACTAGGGAGGAGCCTCCACCTGCCACAACGAGAGAAGCCCACCCAGCAATGAAGACCCAGTACAGCCAAAATTAAATTTAAAACAAAGTCCTAATGAGGCGAGTGAGCCTAGAGCCTATTGTACAGAGTGACGTTAAGTCAGAAAGAGAAAAATATATATTAACGCATATAGGCAGAATCTAGAAAGATGGTACTGATGAACCTATTGGCAGGACAGCAATGGAGAAGAGACTTGTGGACACAGTGGGGGAAGGACGGATTGAGAGAACAGTGTGGAAACATACACATCACGGTATGTAAAATAGACAGCCAGTGGGAATTTGCTACCTGACACAGGGGGCTCAAATCAGGTACTCTGACAACCTAGAGCGGTGGGATGGGGTGGGGGGTCGGAGGGAGGGGACATATGTATACCTATGGCTGATTCACGTTGATGTAGGTAGGGCAGAAGCAAACACAATATTGTAAAGCAATTATCCTCCAATTAAAAATAGATTAAAAAAATTTTTAATGAAGGTATCCAAAAGTCAATCAAGGACTAAAATCACTGAAATATCACCAGGCAAATCTGAAAGGAAATCAACTCACACAGATGAAAAATAAAGTCATTGAAAGTAAAAACAAACAGCAGATTGAACACAATGAAAGGAAAACTAAAACTTGTAAAAATTTACCCAGTATACACTGCCTCATATACAGCAGAAATAACAAAAATACACAGAAAATAATAAAAGATATTGACACGAGGGGTAGAGTGAAAAAGGTCTATATAAAATTAGAGTTCCAAAGATAAAAGGATGCAAGAGGGGCAATATTAAATAATAGCTGAAATTGTCTTACATTTGATCATAGTCAGGAATCACTGAATTTAGGAAGCACAGCAAATCATAAGCAGCATAGACAGTTCATGGCAGCTCTATTGACAACAGCAAGATATAGAAGCCACTAAAGTGTCTATCAGTTGGCAAACCAGGCAAAGCAAGCAGACTGGCCAAGGGAAACATAAAAGACGTGCCCCATAAAAGTGACTCACACTACCGCAGGGATGCCCATACATGCTCATTTGCCTCCTGATAAACACTTGGCTTCACTACTTTCCATCTCTATGTGGAAATTCATTTCTACATGGCTCACTGGCCCCTAGTGGTCTAGTAGCTAGGATTCTGCGCTCTCACTGCCATGGCTGGACTTCAATCTCTGCCCGGGAACCAAAATCCTGCTTCAAGCTGAGACCATCTGAGGTCAGTCTTAGCCTTGAGCACACGAGCATGTGCTGAGCCTGGTGAGCCTTCCTCCTAGCAAGTCTGCTCCTTCCCTCCAGTAGTAGGTAGAAGAACCACTTCTTTTTGCCATTCTGGGCAAGGTCCTGGGGTTTCGCAGGCTGAGCCCCTGTCTATATCCCCACTCCCTGACAACAGCACCCAGAACACGCTGTTTGCCCTGCTGCCTGAGTGCCCCTCAATGTTCTCAGCAAAGAACTCGGGTTTTCCCGGCAGCATCTGCACCCACACAGAGAGCCTTCCCTGACCTCATGCTGCCTCCGCATGCTGGCCCCAGGTGTCAGACCGACCACCTGCCCATCTTATAAGGGACAGTAGTCTGCCCGTGGCATGGGCGGAGGGCACAGCCACAGCACTGGCTCCGTGGACGACTGACCCATCGGGGGGCTGGACCACTCGCTCTCCTCCCCCCACACCTGACACACGGTCATGACAAGGTGACGCTGGCAGCCAGGTGCCCGGTCAGGAGGGGGCCCAGAGGCCAGCACCAGGCGCCAAATCGGACGTGCCTTTCCACCAGCCGTGGATACACAGGATGTTGGGACTTTGTGTCTAGAAAATAATCCGAGCCCACTAGAAGCGGAACCCCATGTGCAGGGTGAGAGCTCCCTCTGGACACAGGCTCGGAAGCTTGCGCACAGGTGCTGGCCACACCAGCGCTTCCTGCCCACTCCCTCCAGCCTCCCTGAGGGGCACGGCTGGACTGGCACTCCATGGGCTTCCCTCCAAGAGCCTGAGGAACCAATCCTGGGGACAAAAGTTGTCACTCCACCAACGCCCGTCAGCGCCTCTTTCCCAGTGACCAGGAGAAGGAAGGCTGGCGAAGCTTGAGGCCCAGCTTCAGCAAAGCTCGACCCACCCCCACCACGGGACCCCCCAAGCCTGCTCACTCCGGCCCACCAGCTGCACCTCCTGGTGCCCAAGTACCCCCCGCACGGACCCACGTTCCTGGTGTGGACGTCCACATACACAAGCTGCCCCGTCATGTCCTCTTCCCACATGGGACGCCCCCTCCACCTCTGTCCTTCCTGACAACAGCCTGGACCTCGCACGTCCTGGGGAGGAAGGAGGCGGCCAGCCTGTCCTACCTGCCCCCTGGGGGTCCAGACACAGGGGTGGGGGGCTGCTGGGCCTTGGGGTCCAGATGATTCTGAGGTGGGATGAACCTGCCACTGCCCACTGGGGCTTCCCCATCTCCAATTCAGGAAACAGGAGGACCCGCTAAACCGAGCCCATCCCTGGGCTCCTCTGCAAAGTGCTTCAATTCCCTGATTCCCTCTGCCGACCCCGCAGATCCCCACAAGACCCCCACTACCCTGTTCTGAGCAACTCACTAGTCAATCCACACTGCCGTCATCCCTCGAACAGACCGGGAAGGTGCAGCTCTGAGAAGGCAAGTAACCTGTTCAGAAGCACAGACGTGGGGCCACCAGAGCAGGGACTGCACCCCCAACCCCCGACCAGGGCCCACTCCCGGCAGCTTCCACTTCCCGGTTCTGAGGGGACGAGCTCACAGAGCCTCCTCTTAGGGTGATTAGCTTCGCAAAACCTCCTCCTCAGTGGGACTCATGTTACAAGACCTTCTTTTAACAGGATTTGTCTTATAATCCTGTTTTGGGGGTCACCTGGGAGATTTGTCACCCAGAAGGGGGTTCAGCCTCATGTCATCAGGGAGGCTTTTTTGGGTCATGCTCAGCACTGTTTACCACTGCTCGTCCACTCCTAAGACCTAAGGAGACCCCCTGGGGCCCTAAGCCCCATGGCTCTGCCTGGGTGCCCACTCCCCTCCCTGGTCCCTCCCTCCAATGTCCCCTGCAGGGTCACCAGGAACTCTTACCCACCTAGGGCAGGCTGGCCCCTCTGTCCTGGGTGGGGAGCTCCCCAGCGTCAGTGGAAAAAAACAAGAGGTAGCCGTGGGGCCTCCCTCATGCAGCTCAACAGCCAGCACGCACCTGCCGACCTCGTCGCTCTCGCCCAGGCCCAGGTGGGGGTTCAGGGACTTGCAGCCTCCCCTTGTTTCATCTCACCCCAGTGGTGTCCATGGACGAGTTGCTAGGCAGCTCCGTGCCAGCTGCAAAGAGAGAACATTAGTTCACACACCCCTCCCAGGGCATGGGGCTCTCTCAGGCAGGCACTTCCAGGATTTTGGAGCTCACCTGGGCAGGCACCCAGTAGCCCATGCGGCTCACGTGGGCAGACACATTCAAGAGCATAGGACTCACCTGGGCAGCCCATGATGCTCCCCTGGGGAGACTCCTCTCAGGGCTCGGGCCCACCTGCGCAGGCAGCCCAGCAGGGCTGGGCACACAGGAACCCCATGCAGAGCCCTGGTTGCAGAGCCCCTCCTGCCACACCTGTTGGTCAGAGCTGACCCTGAGCGCCTCAGAGAAGGACCTGAACAAACAGCAGCCCCTGGACATGTCAGTGACCCTGGGTGGCCTCCCTCCACTGGCTCATCTAGAGGCTTCCACTGCACCCAGGCATCAGGCCTTGTCTCCGGCCCTCCTTGACCCCTCCTCGCCGTGACTCCTAGATCCTGGGCAGGCACCCAGCACCCCATGGGGCTCTCATGGGTAGCCCCCTCCAGGGCACAGGGTCCATCTGGGCAGGCACCTCAACAGAGCTCAGCACAGAGCCCTCACGGCAGAGGGTCCCAGCCCACCTGTTGGTCAGACCTGACCACGAGCACCTCAGAGCAGGATTTCAGCTAACAGCAGTTCCTGGACAGTCTGTGACCTGGGCTTCACTCTGTGCCACCTCCCTCCATTGGGTCTTCCAAAGGCTTCCACAGCACCCAGGGTACCAGGCCCCTGCCTCCACCCGCTACCTCGCCTCTCCTGACACTCAGATCCCTCTCAGGAGGAGAGGGTCTTCTTGAAATTGTCTCCCACTGGTGGGCCAGTTAAAATGATTAGCAAACAAGCCAGAGCTGCAGTCCCATATCCATCCTGACCCTGAGGACCTACACCTGTTTCTTGGACCTGGCTGGTGTAGCAAGCTCCATTTTTCTGCAACTATGAGCTGGTGGCTCAGTTTTAAAGAAGCCACCTGCAATGCAGGAGACCAGGGTTTGACCCCTGGGTTGGGAAGATCCCCTGGAGAAGGGAATAGTTACCCACTCCAGTATTCTTGCCTGGAGAATCCCATGGACAGGGGGAGCCTGGTGGGCTACAATTCATTTGTAGTTTCTTAAGGAACCTCCACACTGTTTTCCATTTAGCTTATTAAAAAAAAAAATCTAATTACCTAAATCGCCTGTCTACATAGGACCTCAGTCATCTCCTAAAATGAGAGGACCATTTTATACAAACATAGTGGGTTGAATGGTGGCCCCAAAAGATGTGTCCCCTAGAGTGCGTGAAGGGACGTTACCTGAAAAAAAGGTCTTTGCAGAATGAGTGACGGATCTGAGATTAAGGTCATCCCAGATCAGGGTGGAGGAAAGGGCTTGGAAACACACCAGAGGCAGCATGCACGCAGAGCTGCAGGCTGCAGGGGATGGCCCTGGTCTGGGTGTTTCCATTCACCTATCTCCGCTATCCCTCCTTCCGTGGCTCCCACTGCCTTTTTTCTTGCTTCCTCACTTCTGTCTGGACAGAACTGACAGCAGCAGGTGACAGCTCCTCTTCGTTAGCAGGTGTCAGCCCAGCAACACCTGCAGAAAGTCCGGCAGAGGCCCGCTCAGACCGGGCCACACCCTCGGCCATGGCCCCTCCTGCCAAACTCCAGCCCCGGCCGGCCCCGCCCACCCGCAGCCGCTGGCAGGACAGGGGGCGTGGCCTGAGGAGCACCGGCATCTCTCGCAGCCTACTGTGTGTTAGCTCGCTCAGTCGTGTCCCACTCTGTGCGACCCCATGGACTACAGCCCGCCAGGCTCCTCCGTCCATGCGATTTCCCAGGCAAGAATACTGGAGTGGACTGCCATTTCCCTCTCCAGGGGATCTTCCCGACCCAGGAATTGACCCCGAGTCTCCCTCATTGCAGGCAGACTCTACGCGTGAGCCACCAGACGGAGGGGCTGGAGGGGGTTTCCAGACCTCGCTCCAGTACACCCGGGAAGGGCTGACTGGCTGAGTCAGACTGCCCATGTTAGCCAATTCTCGCCCATCAGGGCCTCCGGAAAAGTGAAAGTCGCTCAGTCGTGTGGGACTCTGCGACCCCACGGACTGTAGCCTACCAGGGAAGCCCTACAAATCCTGCCTTTCCTTTGTTAAATTTACCTCCAGTAATTTTGATGGAATTGTTTTCAGATTTTTCACTGCTAATATATAAATTACAACTGATTTTTGTATATTATTAATTATCCTAAAATCTGGATGAACTCATTAATTAGTCATAATAGTTTTTTAAACATATTCCACTTAGGATCTTATAATAAAGTTTAATGTCCTCTGGAAAAACACTGTTATCAAATTTTTATATAGTTTTCATGTTTTTCTTGAGGGGAAATAATTAATTTCATTATTCTTGAGGCATAAAGAAAAGTTTTCACTTATTCTTTTAAATTGATGATGCCATTTAATAAGGAAAACTTTTATTTGGGGGCAGTTAGTCTTGGCTATCTGTGTCCTGGCAAAAACTTCTGAAAAAATGTCAAATCTACTGAAAAACAGAGGAAGCAGAGGTGGTCCAGTGGCTAAGATTCCAAGCTCCCGGTGCAAGTTGCCTGCTTTCCATCCCTGGTCAGAAAACTAGATCCCATGTGCTACAACTAAGAACTGGTGAGACCAAATAGATAAAGGAAGGAAGGAAATATGTGTAAATTAAGAAGTAGAAAGGGAATAGTAAAAATCCATACATGCTTCATCTAGGCTCATCAGTTTTAAACCCTTACCACATTTGCTTTATTGCTTATATACTTTTTGCTAAAACATAACACTTCACTCCTAATGTATCTCCTAATAACATAATTACAATTATCATACTTAAGAAATTTAACAATTAGTATATTACCTAATGTGCAAGATATACTCAAATTTCTCCAGCTATCCCCCAAATTTTAAATTTTCATTTTTAGCTTTTACTTTTCCAATTCAGAATCTAGCCAGGATGTCTTTTTTTTTTTTTTTTTTTTTTTTTTAGCCAGGATGTCTTGGCACTTGGTTCTCGTGTCTTTTTAGCACCTTTAATATAGACGTGTCCTTCTGCCTTCTCTTTCATGGCATTTGGCATTTATGAAGGTGCAAGGCTAATTATCATGTAGAATTTTCCCTACAAAGATTTGGATTTTTGTGACTGTTTCCTCATGATTCAGTTCAGTTCAGTTCAGTCGCTCAGTCGTGACTGTTTGCGACCCCATGAATTGCAGCACGCCAGGCCTCCCTGTCCATCACCAACTCCTGGAGTTCACCCAAACTCATGTCCATCAAGTCCGTGATGCCATCCAGCCATCTCATCCTCTGTCATCCCCTTCTCCTGCCCACAATCCCTCCCAGCATCAGAGTCTTTTCCAATGAGTCAACTCTTCGCATCAGGTGGCCAAAGTACTGGAGTTTCAGCTTTAGCATCATTCCTTCCAATGAACACCCAGGACTGATCTCCTTTAGGATGGACTGGCTGGATCTCCTTGCAGTCCAAGGGACTCTCAAGAGTCTTCTCCAACACCACAGTTCAAAAGCATCAATTCTTCGGCACTCAGCTTTCTTCACAGTCCAACTCTCATATCCATACATGATCATTGGAAAAACCAGAGCCTTGACTAGACGGACCTTTGTTGGCAAAGTAATGTCTCTGCTTTTGAATATGCTATCTAGGTTGGTCATAACCTTCCTTCCAAGGAGTAAGAGTCTTTTAATTTCATGGCTGCAATCACCATCTGCAGTGATTTTGGAGGCCCCCCCCCAAAATAAAGTCAGCCACTGTTTCCACTGTTTCCCCATCTATTTCCCATGAAGTGATGGGACCAGATCCTCATGATTAGATTTTGGTTAAACATTTCTGGAAAGATTTATTACAGAGATGATGTATTCCATCAAACCTGGAGACACAAATGTTTGTCACACTTTTGATGATACTAAATTTGATCACTTGATGAAAGTGGTGGTCGCCAGACTGCTCCGTGGTGAAGACACCTTTTCTCTTTGTAATTAAGTGATCTATGGAGAGAGATGCTGAGACCACATCTTGTTCCTCCGTAAATTGCATCCAGTGCCATCTATTGATGATCTCTGCCCCAGTTATTTATCACATTAGTGGTTGGATAATAGTGATCCCCTAACTCTATCCTTCCTTCTACACTATGCTTGCTTAATCTTTTGAGTCATGTCCAACTCTTTGTGACCCCATGGACTGTAGCCCGCCAGTCTCCTCTGTCCATGGGATTTCCCAGGCAAGAATACTACAATGGGTGGCCATTTCCTTCTCCACTTCTACACTATAGATTCAGACGTATACTGAAGGACTCATCAGAATTTCTGAGTATGTGGACATACCTTCCAAAAAGATTCTGAAAATGCCCCTAACGGAGCTGTGGTAATGTTGCAGGAAAGGGGACCCTTTCCAGGGCCCAAAACTGGGCTGTTGTCTAACATTCGGAAATGAATTGTCCGAGGAGACACATGTGCTGACAAAGCAAGAGATTTTACTGGGAAAGGGAACCCAGGAGTACTGCTCTGCCATGTGGCTCGCAGTCTCAGGTTTTATGGTGATGGGATTCGTTTCTGGGTTATCTTTGGCCAATCATTCCAATTCAGAGTCTTTCCTGGTGGCGCACGCACTGCTCAGCCAAGATGGATGCTAGCAAGAGGGATTCTGGGAAGTGGACGGACACGCGGTGTCTCCTTTTGACCTTTCCCAAACGCCTCTGGTTGGTGGTGGCTTATTAGTTCCGTATTCCTTACCAGGATCTCCTGTCATAAAACAACTCATGCGAATGGTTACTAAAGGGCCTGGCCAGGGTGGGCGGTTTCAGTCAGTGTGCTTCCCCTAACAACTCTCTCTTGAGAGACTTTATACTCAAGATACTTCTTGGGAATTGGGGCTGAGGTCTCTTTCTTTTAACTTCTTTTTGTTGTGCATGGGCATAGGCCTGTCTAGTAGAGCAGAAGTCTCTTTTTACCTGATCTAATTCAAGGTATTTTTTTGCCTGAAACCAGCATTCACCCTTGTAATAACAGTAATTTAGTTCGAAACTGTTGGCCCCTTTCAGAGATGAAATAGACAGGGGCCAAACAGGAGACCTAACAGGATGGTCATCTCTGGTCCCCGGAAACAGAAGGCAACATTTGGGGTGAGGGTTGCAGGGTCTGTGACCCTTTTGGATTGGTTGGTTGTGAGGCAACAGAGCTGTGTTCCAGGAATCTTGTGTTCAGTCTGAAGTTTTCATCTTTTACCTGGGTGGGGGCTCCAGTTCCATAGAAGAACTCAAAGATATTATGTTATGTATATTTTTTTGAGTAGGAACCAAGACCCTATCTGGAGGCTGTACCAACCTTTGATAGTTTTTTCTGTTTCTGTATCCCCTCCCTTCCCTGATTAGCAATTGTTTGAATCCACCCTTTGGAACTCAGGGAAGGTCAAAGAGGCTGAAAGAAGCCTATATCCTACAGACAAAAAATGGAGAACACAGAACAGTTCTGTACTCCAGAGCCCCACAGAGTCCTGCTCAGTTTTAATTTAGGGAACTGAGCAACTATGGCTGTGATAACTTCCTATCAAAATGGGGCATAGGACTGCCCCAGCTTGGAGAATAGACACTGAATTGTAAGTATTCCTGAGTTCCAAGTCCTAGATCTGAGTCTTGTATAATTAAAATCCTAATCCCTTGGTCTGCCATTTTGGTGTAACAGACCCAATTAGAAGTAGCTGGAGGAGGGATGACTGGAATTTTAATAGACAAAATAAATCTCATTTATTTTTAGAATAATAGGCCTGAAACCCAGTCTGGACCTGGCACTTGGGGGAGACTTGTAGCCAGGTAGCCAGTTGCCTAGTTTTACAAAAAGTAAGGTTGCAGTTACTAGCTTTCAGCAGACATTGTTTTGAGAATGGTGGCATTTAAGCCTGACACAACTCAGAAAACTCAACTGTTAGCAATACAACGTCTAATCTGAAATTACACCATAGTGTCACCTAGTTATTTTCCAGGATGTCTGAACCATACCCACTCTATTTTGACTTTTTAACTGTAAAATTTTTTTTAATAGCCAAAGTTGATGTCACCACTAATGACATCAGTGCTCCTCTAGGTATGAAAAGATGTAAGAATTGGAACTCATAAAATCTTTTCTTGACAGGATCTAACTATCTGAAGACCTGTTCTGCCGATTTTTTCCAGAGCACAGCGCGCCTCATTCTTAATTTTAACCCTGAACTCTTTTCAGGGGCATTGAAAGTCAGCAGTTGCAGTGGCCATGATTTAATCTTTGTAGACGTAGATGGCAAGTCTCAGTTTTCAGTTGGCAGAGCCCTTTTTTGTTCATAAACTTGACCATGATTTTGAGTGGGGCATTTCATGACCATTTTATCTCATGGTGCTGAGAATGTCCATTCTCAGGTTTGGCAAAGATTTTGTTGATAAGCCACTCAATGTGTTGTTACTGGACTAGGCCATAAAACAGTATCCAAAATTTTCTGGACCACCTGTCTTACTAGCCTCTTGGTCCAGGAAAATACCTCCTCTTGTTGCTTTTTTCATATATAGAGTTACACTGTTACCATCATTGATCTCATATGGAACTATATATTATTTTATCAGAGGCCTCAGTCATACATTTGGCAGTGTAAGAAATAGCAATTTTGTAAAACAGGTGAATGTTTTACAAATAATATATTTGTTATGTTACAAATAACATAGCCAGAAGTATTAGTAAAGTCACAAGTAAGACTTAAGAGCTTTCATTAGATATGGCCCAGTATATCTCAGGTCATCTAACTTAGACTGCTCTGTAGAATCTTTATCTTTTCTATAAGGCACATAGTCCAGTTTTTTAGTGTTCCTAGACTGATTATCTTACAGTTCAGTTCAGTCGCTCAGTCCTGTCCGACTCTTTGCGACCCCATGAATCGCAGCATGCCAGGCCTCCCTGCTCATCACCATCTCCTGGAGTTCACTCAGACTCACGTCCATCGAGTCCGTGATGCCATCCAGCCATCTCATCCTCGGTCGTCCCCTTCTCCTCCTGCCCCCAATCCCTCCCAGCATCAGAGTCTTTTGCAATGAGTCAACTCTTCGCATGAGGTGGCCAAATTACTGGAGTTTCAGCTTCAGCATCATTCCTTCCAAAGAAATCCCAGGGTTGAGCTCCTTCAGAATGGACTGGTTGGATCTCCTTGCAGTCCAAGGGACTCTCAAGAGTCTTCTCCAACACCACAGTTCAAAAGCAGCAATTTTTCGGTGCTCAGCCTTCTTCACTTCTTAGCACTAAGTGCCGGTGGCGGCGAGCTGGCGCACTAAGCACAGCTGAGAGGAGCTACTCCAGGTCCGAGGTCAGGGGCAGCGGCCTAGAGTGCCAGGCTGCGACAGCGCGGGAACGGCCAAGAGGAGCTACCCGCGTCCGAGGTCAGGGGTGGCAGCTGGGAGGAGCCACCCACGCCCGAGGCCAGGGCCTGCGGCCAGGAGGAGCATCCCGAGGAGCGGTGGCTGCCCAGGCACAGGAGGGCCTAGAGGACCCACGTTGAAGGTCAGGAACGGCGGTGGTAAGGAGATACCCCTCATCCAAGGTAAGGAGCAGCGGCTGTGCTTTGCTGGAGCAGCCCTGAAGAGATACTGCATGCCCAAGTTAAGGGAAACCCAAGTAAGATGGTAGGTGTTCCAAGAGGGCATCAGAGGGCAGACACACTGAAACCATGCTCACAGAAAACTAGTCAATCTAATCACACTAGGACCACAGCCTTGTCTAACTCAGTGAAACCAAGCCATGCCTGCGGGGCAACCCAAAATGGGCGGGTCATGGTGGAGAGGTCTGACAGGGCGTGGTCCACTGGAGAAGGGAATGGCAAACCACTTCAGTATTCTTGCCTTGAGAACCCCATGAACAGTGTGAAAAGGCAAAATGGTAGGATACCAAAAGAGGAACTCCCCAGGTCTGTAGGTGCCCAATATGCTACTGGAGGTCAGTGGAGAAATAACTCCAGAAAGAATGAAGGGATGGAGCCACAGCAAAAACAATACCCAGTTGTGGATGTGACTGGTGATAGAAGCAAGGTCCAATGCTGTAAAGAGCAATATTGCATAGGAACCTGGAATGTCAGGTCCATGAATCAAGGCAAATTGGAAGTGGTCAAACAAGAGATGGCAAGAGTGAACGTCGACATTCTAGGAATCAGCGAACTAAAATGGACTGGAATGACTGAATTTAACTCAGATGACCATTACATCTACTACTGTGGGCAGGAATCCCTCAGAAGAAATGGAGTAGCTATCATGGTCAACCAAAGAGTCCAAAATGCAGTACTTGGATGCAATCTCAAAAACGACAGAATGATCTCTGTTCGTCTCCAAGGCAAACCATTCAATATCACAGTTATCCAAGTCTATGCCCCAACCAGTGACGCTGAAGAAGCTGAAGTTGAATGGTTTTATGATTATCTTTAGTATGCTTTAATTGTTTTCAACACAGAGGAGACTTTAAACCTAAATTACCATATCCTGGTGTTATCTATATAAATCTATCTCATAATTGTGGGAGATTTTTGTTGTTGTTGTTGAAACTTTTCTTGTTGCTCTGATTGAGCTTGAGTAATAGAAGAAAGCTCAAATTTATGGCCAGAGTCAGAGAAGACATTATTAATTGGCCCAATGAGGGGATCCCATCTAGTAATATCATAGTGACCTGAATATGACTATAATTTTTTTTAAGTAAAGTTTTTCAGGGCCAACCATTTAGAGTCTTGTAGAGAATTTTGCAAAGGTAACCCAGAACTAGACACAGATAATTGGCCACAAACCCAACAACTGGATTGATTTTTAAAACTAGCATAGGATCAGGCCTATGATAGAAAAGCACTTGATTTATATGCAAAGGTCTAAGAAGTCAAGGAAACATTACAAATGATCATACGAATCAGGTCCAGCACCTTTGGTAAGCTGTCTACCTCTGATGTCATTGTGTTCTCATCCTGGTGTAGTGTAGTTTCTCCTCTGTTTGAGCATCCTTTTAAGTGAGATCGGGTCAGCTATCTTCTCTATAGACCAATCCAGTGTAGGGGCCTTTGAAAGTGAGAATTAGTCTAAGAGTTAATTTTTCTTTAGTTTCATTGTGCATGAGCTAGTTAAGAGTACCTGATAAAAAAGTCCTTCCATCCAGATTGGAGACAGTCCCTTAAACTATGTCTTTTTTCAGTCCTGGTTGCAGGTCATGAGGCATTTGATCTTCATCCAAAGATAGATTACTGAGATAAGCTTCAGAAACAAATTTAGGGTGTTCTTTAAGAATTTAATTAAATTTTACATTAACATCGCATAACAGCAAAGATCTGTCTAAGAAATGAGTTTTACTATATGCAGACCTCCATTAACAAACTAGGATTTAACATTTATTGAGACATCTTTTTCTCCCTAAAATTACCCTCATTTTTATCAAATATAACCAAATTAAGCCTAGTTTGTTTGCAAAATAGATCTGTTTTCACTAATTTTGGTCTGATGATTTATATAACCATAATTGATCATAGCGGAGAAAGCAATGGCACCCCACTCCAGTACTCTTGCCTGGAAAGTCCCATGGATGGAGGAGTCTGGTGGGCTGCAGTCCATGGGGTTGCTAAGAGTCGGACACAACTGAAGCGACTTAGCAGCAGCAGCAGCAGCAGCAGCAATTGATCACAGACTTTTTATTTTGCTGAAACATTTATGGAGTCTCAGACTGAACTTTTAAAATAAAACAGGGCTGGGAAACTCACACCAAAGGCTTATCACAGATTTTGCCTAACAACTCTAAGTGAATTTTTTCTTTTTTAAGGTCTCAAAATTTCTTGAGATTTTTTGTACCTGTTAGTGAGATAACCTTCCTAATTCATTTCATAAACTTACTAGAAACCTAAAAGTTTCCAATTTTTGGAGAAGTCAGAGAGAAAATATAATTGTTTCATTTATAATGTATAATTTTACCAAATATTGTCATAATTAGAGAGGAAGGTTTTCTCTATCCCTGGAAAACATAAGATTTAAACCCGTAATTTTTCAGACAGAAACCATAAAAGTTATAAGCATATTCTCTGGTTTATTCAGTCCTTTTGTTAACTTTTGTGAAGTCATCAGGTTTTCCATTAGAATACCAGGACATATCAGAATGTTAAGAACTCCATATAATTTCTAGGATATCTGTATTAGTAATTTTACCATACATTATAACATAAGCGGATTTATTACTCATTTGATAATCTTCATGTAATTTAACCAACCAAATAAGCATAGTTTAATATCTCTCTTTGGGATGTTTCAGGGGGCCTCTGAAGTTAGCTAGAGGTCAAAAGAACTTTAAAAGAATTCGATTTAGGAAATTTTATCAAAAAGATAAGAGTTTAGAACATTTGGTCAGATTTAGTTGATGGGTGTATCATTTAGCTTGTTGATATGACACAATGGGTATAAACACCAAGGCTCAAGGTCTAGTGAAAGTCAGCTCTGCCATCTTGGACCTATTTGGCTCTAACCAGTTTTCTGATGGCTGTGTCATTCCTAACAAAATCCATATACCTAACTGACTGTAATCCAATTTTAGAAAATCCTGATCATGCATAACTTTTTAGTATTTTTCATATCTTTTTTTTTTTTTTACTGAAAACATACTTTTTACTTTCCTTTAGCAACCAAGAACTAACTTTTATATTAGCATTTTATAGATTGGTGAGCATAAATACCAGTGATAATTTCTAAAACCCTTGCTTTCTTAGAACATTTTAGGATGGCACCAAACATTATTTACTTATAGTCCCAAATCTCTTAGTTTCTCTGTAAAAGGAAATTAGTGTTTATAGTAAATGTTTCAAAATCTTATTTTACTTGGAAATGGCCTAACTAGTCAATGGACTTCCAACACTTAGCACACTTAGCACAACCCTTAGAAATTCAAGTTATGCCAATCTGGAGAGACTATTTTAGCCAGATATTTTTAAAGAATAATTTTTTTAATAGAATTTATATAAAAGCTCATGTCTCATTTACATTTTTTTAGAAGTTTTTTCACTCGAGGTAATTTTCTTGTTGACAAATTTGTAACAGATATGATAATATTTAACTTATATTAAACCGAGGTATAATGAAAATATTTTGCTTAATGTTAATTACTCTAAGACATGTCTATATTAGATAGGTCAACAAACATTAATATCAGGTATTTAATACTGAATATTTACCAGTTCACATGAACCTGGAATTTATTCATTTAGAATTATTTGATTTGTAAGCACTTACCTTTTTTAAGCCAATTAAATAGAGCTCATTTACAAATTAATCTCAAAAATATTATCCAGAGATAAAAACACACTGAGACATATTTAGACAGACACAATGCAAGATCTAACTTCATTTTCTAAGTTTAGTCATGAATTAGATATTATAATATGAATTTTACTAGTTTATAAAAAACAGAATAAAACTTTTAAAGGCTTTTTCCCATTTTTCCTCAGTGTCAGGGGTTAGAGATGGTCTAGATAGGTGTTCCTGAGAGCCCTGGTCTCAAGGCACAGGGAAAGAAAATCAAGTTCTAACAAAATGGTGGCAGGTCTAAACCAAGTGGTGGCCAGACAAAGCAAAATGGGCATCAAAAATCACAACACAGAACACAGAGTTAAAACACACACATATAAACCTGGCAGTCCTCATCAGACACACCCATAAATACAAGAATACAGTCTCTCAGAAAACCTATGGAGACACAGAACTTCAGATTCAAGTACTAACACTTTAAGGAAAACATCTCAGTGTTATGCCGAGTTCGAGTTCCCGAAACTGAGAGAATAAGACGTCCACAGCAATGCAAAAGCATAAAGGGGTTTTATTTCTAGCTCGAGCCAGGGCTCCCGTCTCATCTAGCACAGTGGAGTCTTGACAAGAGCCCCGAGCCCTGGGTTACAGCAGTATTTATAGGTTTAGGACGAAGACAGAGAGTTGGCAAGGGCTTATTGGCTGCAGGAGTTTTCTGGTCTTTACTGATTGGCCAGAGTTATCATCCCCGGAAGCATGACTCAGGGATTATTTTTGGCCTAGTGTACCTCTCTGAGCCTGTCATGGCTCTGGTGAGGTTGTAACACTCACGTCTTCAAAGACTTCAAAGGGAGGAAAGGAAGCCAGGTTGAAAGAAGGGGGAGGAAGCAGGAGAGGGGAGCAAAAGGGGTGGCCTTACAGACATCTGCCACCTGCAGATACCCAGGCGTTATGAGACTTTACTCTGGGCCTCCAGAGAAGGGAGGACTGGAACTCAGCCCTACCAGAAATCAGACCAGAACAGAACCAGAATTTGAGTTCTCTGCCAAGAGGAGGTCATCAGTCTCCAATCCTCAGCTCAGGCCAGGGCCCTTCGACCAGATTCCTGCATCCAGGACTGGGGGACTAGAAAAAAGGGGGAGGATAGGAAGGGTTAAGGAGAGGAAAGAGAGAGAGAAGGGGAGAGAGGTTAATAAAGTCTCTTGTTCCTTACCGGTCGGGGCACTCTGGCCAGTTGTGTGTGTCAGGAGGAGACCAGGGACAAAAGGGTCCCAGTTGCAGCCATTGGGTCTGGTCCATTGGCAGGCAAGCTGGCCCGAGTACCCCGAGTGGTCAGGATGTCAGTCTCAGCGAAGAAGAGTCCCCGCCAGAGTTGCCATTTGTTGCAGGAAGGCGGACCCCTTCCAGGGCCCGAAAATGGGCTCTTGTCTAACGCTCGGAAATGAATTGTCCGAGGAGACACATGTGCTGACAAAGCAAGAGATTTTATTGGGAAAGGGCACCCGGACGGAGAGCAGTAGGGTAAGGGAACCCAGGAGAACTGCTCTGCCGCGTGGCTCACAGTCTCGGGTTTTATGGTGATGGGATTAGTTTCTGGGTTGTCTTTGGCCAATCATTCTAATTCAGAGTCTTTCCTGGTGGCACACGCATTGCTCAGCCAAGATGGATGCTAGTGAGAGGGACTCTGGGACGGACACACAGTGTCTCCTTTTGACCTTTCCCAAACTCTTCCGGTTGGTGGTGGCTTATTAGTTCCATATTTCTTACCAGGATCTCCTGTCATAAAACAACTCATGCGAATGGTTACTAAAGGGCCTGGCCAGGGTGGGCAGTTCCAGTCAGCGTGCTTCCCCTAAGAGTAAAGACTGCTCATAGACCCTGAACTCTCCTCTTCCTCCTTCCCTGGCACAAGGCCAGAGTATATCCTCAGGCCCCTGGTGGGAAGACGTGGGCATCTGTCTAAATCCTCTCTGATGGAATGTGACGGGAAGAGCTGTGTACACTTCCAGGACTTAGGGTGTGTGTACACTAGGCCTTAGGGTGACCCATACACCCCCTGATGCTTCCTTTCCTCACTCACTAGAACCCACAGCTACCCGGCCTTGACCACAAAGGCGGCAATGCCTTAGAGCAGGTGTCAGTAAACTACAACAGCCACAAGCCAAATCAGGCCCAATGCCTGGTTTCATAAATAAAGTTTTACTGGAACACAGCCAGGCTCACTCGTGTACACGTGGCCTATTGCTGTTCCTATACAACAAATGGCGGAGTTGAGTAGCTGAGACAGAGATGAGCCCAGAGACACTAAAATACGGTCTGTTTATAGCAAACATTTGCCAACCATTGTTCTTATGTATACAGTAGGCACTCCATAAGTGAAAAATATTAACTTTCATTAAATGGGCCCCACTACTTCCACCACCAAATGTACTTGAGACACACCTATCTTGATACTTCCAGCCCTTTCCTTTGTTAACTACTAAAGTACCAGAAATACATGATATAGTGACAAATACTAATATCTTGCTTCCAGCCTTCCCAGCTCCCGACCCCCACATCAGTCCACCCTGCACACACAGGGGCCAGAGGAATCCTCCTGGAACACTATTGTAATCCCACCTACCTGTCTCCCTGCTGCCTTGATATCAAATCAAAAGACTTACTACACTTAGCTTGCCAGCCACAGTAACCTCTCTCCCCCAAATCAAACTTAACCCCAGTCCTACCTGAGAGCCAGAGCTGGGACCAGATGAGGTGAGTGAGACACCTCAGGCACACAATTTGGATGGGCACCCAAAGTCAGTCATCGGAACAGATAATATTTTAATGCAGTATTTTTAAAAAAATCAACATGAATGCAAAAAGGGTTATAAACAACAAAAGACCGAAATTTTAAACAAGTCTTTCAGAATTAACCCCCACCTGCTCTGCATGAGTTTACAGTTTCTTTGACACAAAAAAGGAGGTAATCAGGGGCCAGCTGCCCTCTGCCCAGGTAAAACCCACGGATCTGCAGAGATCCTTCTGAATCTCACCCCCCAACTCCATAACCCAGCCTCCTTGCTCTGCTTCCAGTACTGACAGAATCTTAGCTCTTACTAATGGAAGACATAATGTTTTAGCTTTGAGGTGTGGAGCCCCCTGCTGACTCTAGAGCCAGGTCTAATCGCTTTCCATTAGCAGCAGAACCTCTTGACATTTGCTGTGTCTATATCCTGCCATCGGTCGGCTGTTCTTATACCCAGTGATCCAACCCTTCACAGTTACACTGGGTGACCGTCTCTGTCTCAGTGGACAGAGGAGCCTCACTGTTACATGTAGTTCACTCAACAATGACCCCGGCTTTTAGTAAAAGAAAGATGCCGGTCGCACCGTCTTTGTGGTCCAGGAACCCAGACTCTAGCAGGAAAGGTGCAGACAGGTACTCAGATCGGTGAAAACAATCAGTGAAAAGAGCAAACGTGTCAGAGGCAGTGCTGCAGAGGCGCAGAGACAGCAGCGACCCCCACTCAGAGGCAGTCAGGGCAGGGGGCCATTGGGCCTTAAAACAACTAGGGATGGAGGCTGGGTTGGGGTGAAGAGGGTGGGAGCGTTTTAAGGAGAGGGAAGAGTGAAACAAAAGCAGAGAGAGTGTCAACTATAAATCGGCACTTGCCATGGGCACTTGCCATCTACTTCTAAGGATTAAACCACG
Source organism: Ovis aries (assembly GCF_016772045.2). Lineage (NCBI taxonomy): Eukaryota > Metazoa > Chordata > Mammalia > Artiodactyla > Bovidae > Ovis > Ovis aries. The sequence continues at coordinate 19,746,378 of NC_056064.1, forward strand.
TGCTGCAATAGCTGATTTTCAACACCCATGACAAGAGTCCAGGGTGGAGGACAGAAAGGAGGCACTCTGTGCTGGGGAAGAGAAACTGGCAGGACAGGTCTTCAGATAAGATATTTTCAGGAGTCAACTTTATGAGCCCAATCCTTGTATCTCCTCCTCCTATCTAGTAAAGCACTAAAATTGTTCGTGGGGACGACTGTTCCTCATGACTAGCAAAAGCTTCACAAAACTAGAAGTAAGTTTCTGGAAAAATGTGTGTTTCATTGCATGTATTCCTCCTTCACCAATATCATATACAGACTGACCTGTCCCCCGCTGCCTCTTTGGAGCAGCTTCTCAGGAGCTATCTGAGGTGCTGTCTCCCAGGCTGCAGCCCTCATTTTGCATTTTCCAATAAAACTTAACTCACAGCTCTCACACTGCGCATTTAAGGCGACAAGAGGAAAGGGACTTGCATAGTTGCTGCTCAGGAGGCAGGTGGCAGGTCTAGCTCGGACCTTCTCTAAGTGCCTTTTAGCTGAAGTTACAAGACTAGAATTCTTTTCCCACCACTGTGAGGGTCCATTGTCCAGCTAGCAGTGTTTGTCTTATCACAATATGAATAATTTCCAAAAGGTCATCACCTCTTCTCACTCACAACGGGGAAGCTGCTCAGAACTTTCTTTCTTTCTTTTTTTTTAAGTCATTCTTTTACTCAACATTTGCTTTGGGTAAGAATCTGTTATTAGCTGTGTCCTCCTCCCCAGGGCCATTCACCTTCTATGCCTTCTCTGACCGTCTCAAGCTTTGGCACCCCTACTACAGGAATTCCAAGCTGAACACAGCAGCTGGACAGAGATTTCGCTGGATGCAGGGCCTTTCAAAAGTGCCTGGCCTTGAAAATCTTTATCTACAGATAAGAAGCTTGGCTGAGTGAGATGCTTTCAGAGGAACAGTGACTTTAACAGCTGCACACTTCCCACATTCCCTGGGCAAACCCCAGCTTAGGGACCCCCAGCCCCCTTTCCCCAGCGAGCAGTTAGTCTGCATGGAGTACAGCTTAACAGGTGTTAGCCATTCCTGCCGGTGCGGGGGAGGGGGTCTGTGCAAGAGGGCTCCTGCCTGCCCCTAGAGGCCCCAGGAACGCCAGAACCTTGTGTTCTGATCATGTTTATCCCTTGTTCACCACCAAGGAAGGACCTCCCTGACAGCTCAGTTGGTAAAGAATCCGCCTGCAATTCAGGAGACGCTGGTTCGATTCCTGGGTCGGGAAGATCCCCTGGAGAAGGAATAGGCTACCCACTCCATTATTCTGGCCTGGAGATCCCATGGACACGATTGAGCGACTTTCACTTCACCACCAAGGAGGAAATCTCCACTCCTCTCCTGCTGTGCCCTCTCCTCCACCCAGTTCTGTTTCTCCTCCCCAGTAAACACCCACTCCTAACCAGAGCCCAAACCCCTCTACTATGGGGCTCACAAAACCCTCCACACCCTCAGCCCTCACCTCCTGCAGTAACTGACACCTGGCTCCCCGCCCCTGAGATTTGGGCTCTCCCACAGCCCGACCCTGGAGAAGGCAATGGCACCTCACTCCAGTACTCTTGCCTGGAAAATCCCACGGACGGAGGAACCTGGTAGGCTGCAGTCCATGGGGTTGCTAAGAGTTGGACATGACTGAGTGACTTCACTTTCACTTTTCTCTTTCATGCATTGGAGAAGGAAATGGCAACCCACTCCAGTGTTCTTGCCTGGAGAATCCCAGGGATGAGGGAGCCTGGTGGGCTGCCATCTATGGGGTTGCACAGAGTTGGACACGACTAAAGCGACTTAGCAGCAGCACAGCCCACCCCGGCACAGGTTGTCCACTTTCTCACACTCACACATTCTCACACAGAGTTCAAGGTCAGGAGGTGGGGTCACCAGTTTCCCTACTCCCCAAGGCCACCTCCACACCATTTCCCCTCCGCTCTCTGAGGTTCAAGCCAGACCTCAGCCCATGCTCACCTCCTTCCTCGCCACTCCCCTTACACGCTGAGCCTATGGCCTTGGGCTCGCAGTGGCCTCTGTGGTCAATCCACCCCACGCTCTGGGCTCTCTGTTCCGTGATCTCCGAACACCTTCCCCTCCACTCCATTTCAGCCAGATTCCCTGGGGCAGAACCTCCTCCTGATACCCAGAACCCAGACATTGTACCACTTGTTCTGCTCACCCATCCTTCGGGCCCATTCGTCCAGTTTCTCCCACCGCATTAGCAGTCATGCCTCTGCAAAGCCTCAAATTCGTGCACTTCTCCAGTTTCTCCCAGTCTACCAGCCCCTTCTGGCCTTACATCACCCACTCCCTATCCTGTTCGAAGTGCGTGCTCCATCTCTTCAATCACTCTCTTGTTCAACTCCTCAACATCAACGCTGTCTTTCCTAACTTTCACCCCAACAGCCTTTTTCTGTGTAGCCCTCACAACGGAGCAAAGCACACAGCCTGGGAGAGGCCCCCAGATCAATGGCCACACATCTCAGCGGGGTCCTCGAAGCTGACCACCGTTTCTCTGTCCTCGTGCTCCACCCTGGGGAGCACACTGCACCTCTGACCTAACCCTGATCCATTCTCTCCAACTCCTGTCTGGACAACCTCTCCCCCGACCCAGAGACTTCAAGCATCTAGACACATGAAAGTGCTCTGGTCTCTCTTCTCTGAAAAGAAGACAAATCAGTCTTCTCTTGAGCACATTTCCCTCCACCTCCTGCCCCGGCTTTCTCCTCCAGTTCGTAATCATATCTAAATCCCTACCTCCATTTCCTTACCTCCTGGCTCCTTGCCGGCCTGTCATCATCCGGCTCCTGCCTCCAACAACCACAGCTGCTCTCACAAGTCACAGGCGGGTACCACTTAGTGTTCGGAGACAGCAGAACCCTCCCCTTCCCTGTGTTTCTGAGACATCACACTCTTGCTGTCTACCTGTATATCTCAGCCCCCTCCTCCCCTGACCCCTGCGGTCATCCAAGATCTCTCACAGGTCTTGTGCTCTCACAATTTCCACGTCCAACAAACACAGATGCCTCACAAATCCACATTTTCAGACGTGTTCACCTAACTGCCTCCTGGACTTTTCCACTCATGCTGCAGATTCTGCACAGTAACAACATGGCCACAACCAAATTATCTTTCTCTTCGACTCACTTCTCTATGTCCCTCTTCTCAGTGATTGGGTGCCCCAACCTGTCCTGTTCCAGGGCAGACCCAGGTCCAGTATGTAATTAAAGATCAATATTCGCGCGGCCTGAAAACGAACCCTTGAGCCTCCCTTATTCTCCACAGCGAATCACCAAGATCTGGCAATTTTACCTCCTCCTATATCACCGTGCTTCTTTCTGAACTGAGGCTGGCTGCCTCCTACACCTCCTTCGGAAAGCTTCCGGTACCCTCAACTCCGGCAGGCCAGGGATCTTGCCCCCTGTTCCCAGGCCCGCGACTGCTGCCACGGCACGGACCACCACCACGCAAGGTCCAGCCGGCCCTGGTGGGTGAGACCCCACTGCACTGGGCGCTCCATCCCCGTTAAGTCCCCACGGCCCGGCACAAAGGAGCCGCCCGGCAAGCACTAAACGGATGGAGTGAAGGAACGGAAGAGTAATAATGAGTGAAAGGGCCACGGAGGGCAAACGCCGCGAAGCCAAGCGCGCACGCGGCCGCGGAAAGAAGGCCGCCGGGTAGCGCTGCGGTGTGCGACCCGGACGCCCCGAGACGCCCCGGACAGCCCCGCCCCCGCCTCACGCGGCGCTCCTCGCAACCAATGGGAACTGTCCCCGGGCCCCCTCTGCGGACGCTCCCGGCCCGCGCGCGGCTTCTCAGCCAATGGGAGCAGCCGGCGTCGCCCTCGCGGCGGGGCGGGACGGGGCGGGGGGCGGGGCGCGGGGGCCCGGGACCGCTCAGGCGCGGCGCTTTCCCGACGTAGTGTTCCGGTGAGTGTCGTCTCGGCTCCCGCTCAGCCCAACCGACGGACGATGGGGACTCTGGGCGCCCGGCGCGGCCTGGAGTGGTTGCTGGGCTTCTACTTCCTCTCCCATATCCCCATCACCCTGCTCATGGACCTGCAGGGGGTTCTGCCACGCGATCTCTACCCCGTCGAGGTGAGGGCGCCTTCGGTCCCGGTCGCCGGGGTTGGGGTCCCTCGTCACAGCGGTTGCCCCAGCGTCCCGACCATCACGTCGCCTCCTCGCCCACTTTCTCTCCCACTTTCCTTGGGTTCCACCGGCGCTCTTTACCTCGACATCTTGGGCTTTTCTTTGTTTCTCCCGGCGGCTTCTCCCAGGCTTCGGGGGGGAAACACCTTGCCCCCTTTGAAGACAGTTCTCTCTCTCTTTTTTTAAAAGACTCTCATACCCCAGCTCTAGTCAGTTGTCCGTATTTGAGGGAAAGGGTCTGGATGAATGGGCTTCCCAGGTTGGCTCAGTGGGTAAAGAATCCGCCTGCCAGTGCAAGAGATGCAGGAGACATGGGTTTGATTCCTGGGTCGGGAAGGTCCTCTGGAGGAGGAAATGGCAATCCACTCCAGTATTCTCGCCTGGAAAATCCCAGGGACAGGGGAACTTGGTGGGCTACAGTCGCTGAGTCCGACGCCACGGGGCGCACACACACAGGCAGAGTGGATGAACCAGTGTCTAAATTACATGTGGAATTGGTTTTAAAGTTGTGTTTCCTGGGAGGACTTTAAAAATACCGACTAATCCCAAAGAAATATCGTGCACGTAGAGTTAGATGCGTCTATAAAGAAATTGGCAGAGAATGTCTTAATTTCAAGATTAGGATCCTGCAACTTCAAAATCTCTGAAGTAAATTAAGGATACCTTGCAAATAGGGCCTTTTAAAAAATTGTGTTTGAATAGGAATGATCATCTGAGTAGAAATACAGGCAAAGGCCCCATTTCCTGGTTGTTGGAGAACACGCTTTAAACTTTGTTTTAAATGCTTTTGATTTTTTCAGATTAATTTTCATGCTGGACCCTATAACCTACTATCATGGAATTCCAGTCCTCAGTTCTACCCTTCTCCAGTTTGTCAGCAGAACTATAGGCAAGCCTGACTTGTCTACCTAAAGATGATTTTGCCTCTGTTTCTCCTTAAATGCTTTTTCTCTGCAAAGCGGGGGTTCTTAACCTGAGGCCCATGAACCCCTCATGGGGTATGCGGAATTGTGTGTGTCCTGTGCTCTCCATAGCTTCCATCAACTTTTTCAGGGGTCTGACCCTACTAAAAAGGTTAAGAGCCACTGCTCAACAATATACCCCCACTCCAGTCTGGTTTGTTTCTAGCCCCAAGCGTAACTAGGAAGATCTCTGACCTTCCTTTTCCTGGGAAAAGTGTAGGCTGTGTGTGGCAAGACTTCATTGGACTGAAGTCTGGGGATTTGGTTCTTTTAAGAACCTCTTGAGCACCTTGCGCAAGTCAGGGCTCTTCAACTGTTAAGAAAGAGAGAGTTGAGTAAAATCACAAGCTCAAACATATACAAGGTGTATTAGTTTCTACTTGCTTCTGCAGCAAGTTACAAAAATAAAGTGGCTTAAAACAACACGAATTTGTTCTCTTTTAGTTTGGGAGGTCAGAAGTTTGCAATGAGTCTTGCAGGCCTGATTCCTTCTGAAAGTCTTGGTGGAAGATCTGTTCCTGGCCTCTTCCAGTTTCTGGTGGCTGCAGGTGTTCTTGGCTCATGGCCACATCACATCAATCTCCGCCTCTGTCTTTACTTTGTTTTCTTTAGTTCAATCTCCCTCTGCCCGACGTTTGTAAGAACACTTGTCACTACATTTAGGGCTCACCAGATAACCAGGATAGTCTACCCATTTCATGATCCAGAACTTTAACCACATCTGCAAAGTCACTTTTGCCAAATGGGGTTACATTCATACATGCTAGTATGATTAAGATTATTCAGCCAGCCTACTGCCTAGGCCCAGGTGGTACATGATCTTGGCCAACAGAACTCAGGCAGGCTGCCTGTTTACAGTCTCACGTGTTAATGAGTCCCTTTACTCCTGGCCAGTTACATTACTCCAGGTAGCCAGCCTTTCTGGACCGAACAGCTGTTAGTTTCTCTCTCTCTCTCTTGTTTAAATTGGATGTGGACTGTTTTTGAAGTCTTTATTGACTTTGTTACAGTACTGCTCCTGTTGCATAGACTTGGTTTTTTGGCCTAGAGGCATGTGAGGTCTTGGCTCCCTGTCCAGGGTTCAAACCCACATCCTCTGCATTGAAAGGCGAGGCCTTAACCACTGGACTGTGCCAGGGAAATCCCTTCCTTATCTTTTCTGAATGTGCCATTCCCACAAGTCCTTGCTCACAAAATACAATTAAAATTTGTTCAAAATCATAAAGACCCCATTTAAACTTACATATTTGATTTGGTAAAGTTTTCTTAGCTTTATTTTTTTCAGTTGACTTATTGTCGAAGGTCAAGGGCCAAAGCAGGCCATATCTGACCAGAAAAACTCTGTGTCTCTATCTCTGATGTTATTTAAAGGCCTTAGCTGTACGGGGGTATCTCGGCTTTGAAGGCCTGTGTCTGTAATCACCTTTGTTGCTTTGGGGTGGGCAATGATGGATGTGTTTCTTCCATATGGGAAAATAATAAAAGCCTTGAGTTATTTTCAGATTCTCCTTGAAAAAGATGCCAAATTTTAACATCTGTTGTGTTTTTTCCTCCCTAAAGAAAAGAAATTTCCTCCTCGAACTAAAAAGCTTGTAGAGATCACATAATGGTTAGACTGAAATTTGCAAATATTTTTCTTGGTTTGAACCAGATCAACTCTTAGGAAAAAACTCTGTGAAACAGTAAGAATTCAGTTTGGATTAAGACTTGGAGAGGATAGAAGCATTTTGTGATATCATTTGCATCTGGGTAGCATTGGAGATGGAGAAGGTGATGGCACCCTACTCCAGTACTCTTGCCTAGAAAATCCCATGGACAGAAGAGCCTGGTAGGCTGCAGTCCATGGGGTCACGAAGAGTCGGACACGACTGAGCGACTTCACTTTGACTTTTCACTTTCATGCACTGGAGAAGGAAATGGCAACGCCGTCTATGGGGTCGCACAGAATCAGACACGACTGAAGCGACTTTGCAGCAGCAGCAGCATTGCTTCTATTAAAATAAGGGGAAAACAGGTGAGCATCTAGGCCTGCAATCAGCCTGTGTGCTCATTCTAAGTTTAGAGGAGTCAAGACCGTTCAGTAGCAGCTCTGGTCTAGAAATCCATGTGCTTAGGCCAGGTGAATATTTTAATGGATAACAGTGGTAAGTTGAGTCAAACATGAGTCAGCTATGGAAACAGTTTTATTACCTTTTTGGGGAATAATCAATGACTAGTTGCATGCTGAGATTTAGTAAGATTAAACTGAATTCCAAGTCCTTATTAATTATTTTCAAGTAATCTTAGCATTTGCTGCGTGCTAGCCATTGTTCTAGTCAAGGCTATGGTTTTTCCAGTGGTCATGTATGGATGTGAGAGTTGGACTGTGAAGAAGGCTGAGCGCCGAAGAATTGATGCTTTTGAACTGTGATGTTGGAGAAGACTCTTGAGAGTCCCTTGGACTGCAAGGAGATCCAACCAGTCCATTCTGAAGGAGATCAACCCTGGGATTTCTTTGGAGGGAATGATGCTAAAGCTGAAACTCCAGTACTTTGGCCACCTCATGCGAAGAGTTGACTCATTGCAAAAGACTCTGATGCTGGGAGGGATTGGGGGCAGGAGGAGAAGGGGACGACTGAGGATGAGATGGCTGGATGGCATCACGGACTCGATGGACGTGCGTCTGAGTGAACTCTGGAAGTTGGTGATGGACAGGGAGGCCTGGCGTGCTGTGATTCATGGGGTCGCAAAGAGTCAGACACAACTGAGCGACTCAACTGAACTGAACTGAGCCATTGTTCTAGGACTATAAGTATTAACTGCTTTTATCTTACCAACAATGAGGTAGGTACTATAATTAGGTAACCAGCTTAGTGAGATTTAAGTGCTTTGCTCAGGCACTCTGCCCCCAGGTACCATGCTCTTCGCTCTGCTTGGGGGTTAAGGGTGTTGACCCTCCAAACAGTTGAAAATCCACTTATAACTTACAGTCAGCCCTCGGTACTCACGCTCCTCCCCATCCTGATTCACCAGCCACTGACTGACCATGTAGCATTCACTGTTGAAAAAAATCCTTGTACACGTGTACCTGCACAGCTCAAACCCATGTTGTTCAAGGGTCAACTGTATTTTAAATTTTGCTGTTATCATTCTGAACCTCTTAGAAATGACAAATTTCTTGTACAAATCTGCTTGGATTTATGAAATAAGTGGATCTGAGAGAATGAATACTAATTAAGTAGAAGGTGAAGTTCAAATGAATCAGAATGCCTTTAAATTTTGTTGTAAATCTTTTAAAATAGGTCTGTCCCTCCAATTTTTTTTTTTTTAAGTAAATCTAGAAAGCAGAAGAGGATCTTAAAAAACATTTAGTCCAAGTTGCTTGTTTTACAGATGAGAAAACAGAGTCCAGGAGAGATGCAGGGATTTAACCTTGATAAATATTTTCTACCACATTACTATCCTGAAAAGTGCTTAGGAAGAAGCTAAGGATATTTCCATAAATTTAAGTTTCAAGTCAAATACAAATTCAAGATCACTTGGTCAATAAATTGGCTATCTAGCTGAGGCCCTTCTGTCATTAATTATACTAAGTGTGTGTTCCTGGATAAATATCCAGGAACAAATGCTTAAAGGTCACTCGCAGCAAAGAGGCCTCTTATTTCACAATAGTGAGTCTTTAGATTAAAAGTTAACAGGAAAAGTATCTTTGGATTTTCCATTGTAAGCCAGATTCCTAGCGTGGAAGTTGTCTTATAATATCAAGGCGCCATCTCCAGAAGGTTGAATGCCACAGACCTTCAGTAGTCTCCCTGGGGAGAGCCCTAGGCTTCAGGCTAGGCGTACAAAAGGGGCAACCTCAGACCCCCTTGCTGCCTCCCCCACCCCCCGGCAACATGGATCTGCCTCTTTCGTTTTGGCAGTGTTATCACGAAGGAGGGGCCCATGCTAGCACTGAGGCCACTCACAAAGCTATAGTCTGTTTCTCTACAAATATCCTACGGATCTCCCAAGAAAACCAAACAAAACCTTTTAAACTAGGGGAGTTAAGAATGAAGAGGAATTTGAGATTTGGGGATTAAATTGTCTAAAACTGCATCTTCACAGAGGTTAGATTTACCTTCTTTCCATTCACCCCCTACCCCACCAAAAAAAAAAATTCATTTCTGTACTTGAGGAAATCTGGCCCTTGGAGGTTGGTGTGCAGTTGCTGTTGTGAAAAGACAAACCTCAGGATGGTTTTCATATCATTTCTTTATAAAGAAGGAGACTGTTGGCCAATACATCCTGTTTGTGTGTTTAGCAAACTAAGAGCCTACTAAGTGCCACTCAGTGTTGCTCTTGACAGGCAACAGCTGGATGTATGTTATCACAGGTAAATTCTGGGCAGCACACAGGGGCTGGAAGAGCTGAGAAAAGCTGCTGGCGAAGGTACATTTGAGTTAGAACTTGTGTGTGTGTGCTAAGTCACTTCAGTTGTGTCCGACTCCCATGGACTGTAGTCCACCAGGCTCCTCTGTCTATGGAATTCCCCAGGCAAGAATATTGGAGTATGTTGCCATTTCCTACTCAGGAGATCTTCCTGACCCAGGGAGTGAACCCGTGTCTCTTACATCTCCTGCATTGGCAAGTGGGTTCTTTACCACTAGTGCCACCTGGGAGAGCTTGTGAGTTTTAATTAAATGACCGTCTAGGCTGTACCACTGAAGCCAGCCGTGAGTGCTGCTGGCCCACCAGCTGTGACTCTGCTGCCCAGGGGGCTGGGTGATGAGAGGCACGTCCAGAGGGTTGGAGCTGCGGAAGCCAGTCCTCCCAGGTGGCTGTACTCACCGTATTCCTCATCTTTTCCCAGCTGAGAAACCTGCAGCAGTGGTATATCGAGGAGTTCAAAGACCCTCTGCTCCAGAACCCCCCAGTGTGGTTCAAGTCCTTCCTGTTCTGCGAGCTTGTGTTTCAGCTGCCTTTCTTTCCCATCGCAGCATATGCCTTCTTCAAAGGTAAATGGAGAAATCCCATTTTTGCTCTGGGACCAGGTCTCAGAAATCTTTGGGGAAAGTTCCACCAAGGAAGGGGAATGGTCTCTGGAGGATGTGTGAGGGTGATACAGGAGTGGGAACGGTCAGGATCGATCTTGTGAAGGGACACCAGTGTGGCTCAGGATAGTGTCTAGGGTCAGTGCGGCTGCAGGACTGCCTCAGTCAACTGGAAATCTCGCACACATGCCACCTGAGGCTACTTTACCGACTGAACTTCTTCCCTTTTATTGTTTTCCTAGCATTTTTTGTTTTGGCTTTTATTTTTCTGCTTTGGGTAGTATCATACTGGCTTATAAGCAGTAGCAGCAAGTTATCCCTAAGTGGCCTGACTTCTCACTTAAAGATTCTTCCAGTGTCCCCATATGACTATTGTTTATAAAAAGAAGGTGGCCATACCAGTGTTCATTATAAATAAACTTATACAAGTTATTTCCCACTGGAGCCCTCAAATCCATGTCTTGGCAGAATCTGTTGATTCTTCTCATCCATATGTACTTAGCAGAGAGATGCTGCTGGCAGAGCAGCCTGCTCCCCACCCACTGTATCTGAGACCGGCTGAGTTTACCTTCTAATGGCCATTCTACTGCCCCAGGGTTTTCCTGATTCCGACTCCACCCGTGTTCTTTGGCAGTCAGTGCTAGGGCCCCAGCTGTCACATAAGGACTGCACGTTGGACGCTATTTGTTTTCCATTTGTTTCCACTTGGAAAAGGAGGTAGAATGCCTGAACGGAAGGGAGCAGGGTGGAGGGTGTGGCGGGCTCCCAGGAGCCATGAGCAGGTCTCACCCGGCTCTTTCTCCCCTTGCTGACCTCAGGAGGCTGCAAGTGGATCCGCATCCCTGCCATCATCTACTCGGTTCACACCATGACAACTCTGATTCCCATCCTCTCCACGGTGCTACTCAACGATTTCTCCAAAGCCAGTCGTTTCAGAGGTCAAGGACCTAAGACTTTCCAGGAACGACTATTCCTGATAGCTGTCTATATCCCCTACTTTCTCATCCCTCTTATACTTCTGCTTTTCATGGTGCGGAACCCCTACTACAAGTCTGAGGAGAAAAGAAAGAAAAAATGAAAGAAATGCCCCCAGGTCCAGGGGAGAGGTGACCACTGGGCAGTTTCCTGTTGGACCCAGTACCAGGAACAGTGCTCAGAACCCATGCTTTCAGTAGAATCTGAACCATACCAGCAGCAACACACATGAGCAAGACCCTGGCAGGAGGCACACCAAACCCTCACCTTCCAAGGGCTTTGACACTGACTGATCACCTGAGGACGGGCAGAGGGGTGTGGGCTAGGTGATAGGAACTGGTGCCAAAGGTCTCCTCAGCGTGTCCCCAGGTGCCACTGCAAGATTACTCTAAGCAGAACCAGACCAGAAATTAGATAAACTTCCAAGAAACATGGCCTGCTTGGCATGTTCGTGAGTCATTCGGCTCACAGGATACATGTGACTAAAACTATGACTCATGAGTCTCTACAGAATATCACTGATGAGCAAAATTCAGTTTGAAATTCCACCTCTCTACTATTCATTAAAAATTGTTTCCTTGCCCTTCCCCCTAGGTAGGCGTGAAGTATTCTGTAAGAGGTTATAAATTTAGTTTTAAGATTCAACCTTGGCATGACTTTCAGTTGGAAATGGGTCAAACTGGAAGGTATATTGTTTCTGTCCTAAAACCGGTCATCCCAGGAGAAGAGAATTTTTAAAGTCTCCTTGTTCATTCTCTTTCTAAACCTTAGTCTTCCGTTAGTTTTTACAGACCACATGGGTTCCTTTACTCTGAGGTCTGGTGTCTCAAGCCTGAGCTGGAGGAATGCTTCCTACTGGATAACTTCATCCTACCAAATAGTTTCATAATTCTCTGTCCTGTACCCAGTTGGGGTAGGGGTCGGGGGCTGGCCATGACAGGTCCAGTGTGTGCAGATAAGGGCTCTTTATTTGGTATCCTGATAGCTTTAAGTTCATACTCGAGGCTGACTCAGAAAGACTTGTGAACGCACAGGGAAAACGGTAGATGCTGGTCCTGGTTAGTTCCCCCTTCTTGCCTATTTTGCTTACAAGCCCTAATGATCTGGTTTTGGGGGAATATCATCTGACTCGTGTGTCTGGTCAAAATAAAGGTAGCTGCTGACCACTGCCTGGTTTTGTTTTGTGGACTAAGGGCTAGAGAGTCCAGGGTCCTTACAGTGGGTTAACGTATACTTCAAGGGCACGGAAAAGAGGTAGATCAAGCCATTTGAAAATAATAATTTATTGCTTTTCCTTCCAAAGTTTTGTGAATTTACAAAAAAGAAAGTTGACAGGCTGCTCAGTTCAGACTGAGAATGCAAGAGGTGAGAACCTGGACCACGATGGCCACTGGAGGTTCACCTGCAGATAAGCACTGACATCTGCAACAAACTCCCCCAGGTTTGGTATTGCCTTCAGAGATGCTGCAGTTCTTCACACAGCTTCTCACATGACACATCTGGGTCATTGCTCAAGTCATGGAATGACAGGTTTTTTTGGTTTGGGGGTTGTGGGGGTTTTTTCCCTTTTTTTGCCCTCCTGCTAGAAAATGAAATTTTCAGTTCATTTCTGAAAAATAAATTGGTCAATAAACTCATTTTGTTCTGCTTCTACTTTACACAAAGCTTCATATTCAACCCGATACCTGAAAAACAAAATTGTTAGAAGCTCTCAAAATGGATGAAATAAACCATGAACTTAATTCTTCCAGAGAAGAACAGAAGTGACTTAGATGATTCCAAGAAATGGTGTGAGTTTAAAATGAAGTTAGTGAGGGCAAGAGAGGGAGAAATGAGGCAAAGCTCTGCCCAGGGCTACCCCTGAGAAGTCTGCAGCTCTGAGTAGCTCCCTCGCAGAGAGCCAGCCAGCTCCAGACACTCAAGTGTGTGTGTCCTCAAACTATGAGAGGCTGTCTGACTAACAAACTTTCTTCCCATCAAATTAATTTTATTTTTAAAATCTTCAAATCAGGATGATAAGACACTATTCCTGGGATAACAGTGATGAAGAGCAAGGGTAACAGGTGACCATTCAAGAGGAAAAACAGAATTGCAGTTGAGTAAAGAACTTGCTTTACGACAAAACTTACCTTTCAAGCTGCATTTTCTTTTCTGCTATTAGTGCCTGAAGTTGCTGCTGTTGGGCTTCTCTCTGTTTTGCTATAGATTTGAGCAAGTTCCGAGCACCAATGGCCTAGAAAAACATGATATTGCCAAATCAGGTCATGACTTCCTTAAAGTCCTCAACTGGAGAAGGAACCATGGGGCTATGGAGTGGGGAAAGGTCGAGCTTCAGAGTTTTAGGAGTAAGTCAGAAGAAGGCTTAACCTCCTGATCCCAAAGTGCCTGGTGAGAACAGAGTGGCAGCTCAGCATCTGCAGACCTAGGGATCTGCTGGGCCTGGCGCACAGTGGCCCATCTGGTGCACCATTCAGCCTTGTGTCCTTTGCTAAGTCATCTATACCCTGCGCGCCTTCATTTCTTCATTTATAAAATGAGGGTAAGTCCAGTTCAGTTGCTCAGTCGTAAATGAGGGAAAACCATCTATCATACTCATCATATCAGTGATGATGTGAAGACTGAAGGAAACAGTATACTGGCATGTAAGAGGTCAACAGTCGGTTAACTGGACCAGGACGTTTTTAAATTGCAGTATAACTGACATATATTAGTTTCAGGTATGCAACACAATCATTCAATATTTGCACAGGCATTCTTATTTAAAAAGAACCCCCCATCACCTAGCCCTCCACACCAAAATAAATAAGGGGACTTCCTTGATGGTGCAGTGGTTAAGAATCTGCCTGCCAATGCAGGGGACATGGGTTCCGTTCCTGCTGCGAGAAGATCCCACAGGCAACAGGGCAACGAAGGCTGCGCGCTGCGGCTGCTGCTACAGCCCCGAGCCTGCACACCTGAGAGCCTGTGCTCTGCGACGAGAAGCCGCCGCAGTGAGAGGCCGCTCACCACAGCAAAGAGCGGCCCCGGCTCGCCACAACTAGGCAGCCCACACAGCAGCAACGGAGACGCAGCACAGCCAGAATCTTTAAGAACCAGATTAAAAACCAAGGCGGGGCGGGGGCGGGGGGCAGAAGGATGAGAGACTAGTGAACCAGGCCGAAAGTTAGACGAAATACTTGCTGATCTTACCTTCATCTTCTCATTTTCTGCTTCCTTTGCAAGTTGATCAACAAGCTCAATTAAGCCACCAACTATCTTCTGAAACTGGCCAATTTCTTTTGTGGAAAGAAGAACAAAAACAAATGTTTTATTTTTCAGCCTTACCACTCTCCCTCAGCATTTCCTTGTGGCAAGAGGGCAGGGCTAACCGCCTCTTCTAATTTGTGTGAAAAGCCATTTGGTGTCTGACAGCCTTGATCTGAAACTAGAGAAGGGTGGCCGTCAGCCCAGAGCTGGGTTGGGGTATATTTGGATCTTGAGTCCCCACTGAACCAGCCAGAAGCTGTAGCTCAGGCTCTGAGGCTCCTGATGGGCGCACCTCCGGGATGGACTGCATCCTGCTGTCCTAGGAATGACAGGAAGCACAAAGGACTGACCTCACAAAAGGACCGCCTCAGGATATGAACGCTGCCTCTGGCAAGCCGCAGGTAAGACTAGATTTGACTTGATGGGGACTGGGGGCTTTCCACTTGTGACCAGAGCTAATAAAAAGCTCAAAGCATTTAAGGAGTTAATCTCATTTGTTCAGTGTCCCTGGGTATAGTGGAACCCGTGTTACCAAGGAGTAAACTAAGACCCAGAGGGTAGGACGACATACACAGAGTGTTCAGAAGACGTGTGAGAGGACCCACTACCTTCCGCCAGTCAAGCTCTCTCTAGAGCCTATGGACGCCCCAGAAGGCTCAGATACTGGCTACATCTGCTCTGTATTTGCTGCTACTGGGCTTGTTTGGCTGCTGGGACAGGAGGCATCCTGGCTATCACTAGCTTAAAAAAAAAAAAAAAAAAATGACCACTGAGTCTTTTGAACTGCCTCTCCAAACTCCAGGTGATCAACTCTCACTCCAAACAATGGAAAGTCTGCCACTGAGAACACTATTTCTCCCAAGAAATCAAATCCTAACTCCGTTTCCCACCCCCAAGTCATGGTTCTGAAGTTGAAGGTTCCTGGGATGGCCTACCTAAACAAACATCCTCCTGTCTCCACAACCGTGTTTGATTGGTGTCCTGGGACTACCTGAGAGCATAGAAGGGCACGCAGACAAGGTGGGTGGCACATGGGAATTCAGGAGGGCCAGGTTCAACCTCCTGGGAGACAGCAGCTCCATTTGGACAGGGCCCAGAGCTGCAGTCGGGATGGGGGCAAGGCACAAAGCTGTGTGGCACCATGTCCCCCCAGACGACACTCACTGTCCACAAAGTCCTTGCACTCTTCCTTGAGCTCTATGGTCTGCTGGGTAACCTCTGGGTCCAACACCCGCAGCTTGTTCAGCTCATCAAAGTGCAGCCCTGCTTCAGCCAGGATGTCCTTGGCCATGGCTGTAAAGAAACCAGCCCCAGTCCCCAGTCACTTCCCAGCCCCTCAAGGAGAAGCCAGCTTCCAGCCCAGCCCCACTCCTGGTCCCGGACACCAAGGCCAAAAGCCCAGATGTTCCAAAGGCTCCCCCTTCCCTCTGCCTCCGCCTCTCTGAGCCTCACCTGTTTGCCTTCCAGCTTCCCCAGAGAAGAGAGTTGCTCTGACAGGGTCAGCCAGGGAGAGGTGTGTCATAGGAGCAAGGGTCAGGAAAGAATAAAGTCCAGTTGCTTGTCACAGGCATCGTTCATTCAACACACATTCCTGGAGTGCCAACTACATGCCAGCACTGCTAGATGCTGGGGATAAAGCTGCGCGCAACATGGTGCCCGCCCTGGAGGAGCACAGAGTGTAGCTGGAGGGAGACAGACACGGACACTGCAAAATTACACTGTGTTAAGTGCTTTCACAGAAATATCACTAAAGAGCTGGAGGAAAAGAGAACAGTTAACTCGGGGTGAGGGAGTGATGTGTGAACTAAGCTGGGAGCCATAAGCATATTTCTTTATCCCCAGTTATGTATCCAAAAGGACATAAAAGAGCTTTTCAAATATAGTGTTGGAACATGAAAGAAGTAAAAGAGAAAATTGGAGTGAATTAAAAATTAGGGTTAAAAATAAACACGGGAAAAAAAAAAAACCACACGAAGCCAGGGGTAAGAATATTACCCATAATGTATGCCACAGGCACACCTGCCTCAACTGGGACCCAAAGCTGGGTCAGTCTCTTTCTAGCAGAAAACACAAAAAGGAGTGAAATATCAGCGAGAACATGCCAAGTAAGGAGGTCAGGGAAAGGCATTCCAAGCAGAGGAAACAGCCTGGACAGGAGCACAAGGCCACTGGAAGGGCCTATTCCTGACTAGAAGTCGAAAGGACAGAGGATGGAGAGGGAAAGCCGGGTGGAGCCAGAGCAGAGATACCCTGTGGGCCAAGCTAATGTTTGTCTTTTTTTTCTGTAGATGAGAACCAGCAGAGTTATCGTCTCCCTTCCCAGGCCACCTCGCATTCCTGGTCCAAAGGATGCCTCAATTCTGGGAAGGAAACACTGAAAACTCACCCTCATTTTGGCTTAAACACACACACAAAATAAAAATAAGAGGGCACATGCCCTGTCTAAAAAGGGAGGCAATGCTACTGAGGTCTAGCTCTTGGCTGCTAAACCAACTTGGAAACCCCCAGTGTTCCAAAGGCTACCACAGCCTGGCCCTGCACCAGTCCTTCTCTCTCATCTTCCCCAGCCTCCCCTGTTTCCCTTCCCGATACGTTAGAGCAGTTCTGTTCTGAATGGGGTGACTCTGGAAGCAACTTGCCAGGGTAGGTATACCACAGAAAGAGCAAGGGTTAAAAAGAATCAAGTTCCACTATTGCCAGAACTGACTTTCAAGAGGACCAAAAATCCAGATTTATGTATGCAATCTGACTTTTAAAGAACAGTATCTCCTTTAATTCAAAAATTTTAAGTTAAAAAAAAAACACACCCAAAACCCACATCCAACATTGTGTGGGCCAACTAACACATGTCTAGCTGTGTATGGCCCAGGGCCTTCGGTCTCACTGCAGTCCATTCAAGTAAGTCAACTAGCATCTTCCTTTTGAAACACTTTAATCATCCAGAGTTCCCTTGTAATTGGGCTTTTTAAAAAGATCTGTCTTCCTATTTGTCCTATTTACACATATAGTCTAAGTCAGGGGCCCCCAACCTCCGGGATCTAATGCCTGATGATCTGAGGTGGAGCTGATATAATAATAATAGAAATAAAGTGCACAATGAATGTAATGCACTTGAATCATCCCCAAATCATCACCCCCGCCCTGCCTCTGCCCCCTGACCATGGGAAAACTGTCTTCCATGAATCTGGTCCCTGGTGCCTAAAAGGTTGAAGACCGCTTGTCTAAGCATTTAGCACCTACCAGGTGAGTGGTAAAGAATCCACCTGCCAATGCAGGAGACACAGGTTCAATCCCTGGGTTGGGAAGATCCCCTCGAGGAGGAAATGGCAACCCACTCCAGTATTCTTGCCTAGAAAATTCCATGGACAGAGTAGCCTGACGGGCTACAGTCCAGGGGCCGCAAAAGAGTCAGACACAATTGAGCACACACACAAGTAACTAACCAGACAAACTGCTTCAAATAACCAGAGGGCACAAAGAGCTGCTTCAATTCGCACTCCCTTCCCAGAGAGCTTGCATTTATTCACAAACATCTACTGTCCCGAGGATAGAGTAGTGAAGAAAATGCTTCAGTGCTTTCAGTTCCCGACCTCTGGGCAGGAAGTAAACAAATAATCACAAATTATGATAAAAGTATGAGGAAAAGCACACGGTGCTACATGAAGCTGTAGCAGAAGGATAAAATTCATGTGGACACAAAATTACCCCCCAAAACTGCAAACAAAAGTCTTCTGAAAAAGTGACATGCTGAGAACTAAAGGCTGTCCAGAAGTTTGTCAAGTGAAGGGAGGAGGAGGTATTTCTAGGCAGAAGGAAAAGCACCTGTGAAGATGCTGAGGCTATGAGAAATGGAACCTGTAACAAGAGCCAAGAGGCTAGTGTGGCTGAAAGGCTGAGCAAGGGATAAAGAGAAACGGGATGAGGTGAGATGGGAAGGCTAGGTAGTGCTGGATGGCGGAGGGCTCTGAAAGCTGCAGTAACGAGCCTGGATTTTCTCATAAGCGTTTAACGGACAGCCTGTGGATTCTCAGCAGAGTGGCATAGTCTATCTGACTACCTGCCCTTTAGAGAGATCACCAAGACCCAGGATAGAGAATGGGTTGGAGGAAGAAAGAGGAGGGAGCTACAACTATCTTGCTCATTGCTGTTACCCTAGCATCTAACATGATACCTACACAGAAACTGGCACTCAGCAAATGTATGTGGTATGAATGACTGTGAAAACAGAGCAGGCTATTTCAGTAACCAAGGCTTGGAGCTGAAGAAGTGTTCCGATTTGAGATGTTTTGTAAGTCCAGTTGATAGGACTTAGCAAAGGATGACTGAGGCAGGGGTTTGGGGAGGAGTGAAAAAGAGTCAGGCAAGATTCCCGCGTACCTGGCCTGAGCCAGCTGCACGGCTGGAAGGGATAGTTGAATGAGAAGGGTCAGACCGGAGAAGAAGCGGAGAGGGTTCAAAGCCGACTACCGGATTCTCTCCCAACTCCCACCACACGCGCATCTGAGGAACACCGGACACAAGAGCCGGACTGAGCTCCAGTAAGAGAGGGTGACGCGTTCTCCTCCAAACCCACCCCGGGGGTCTCCCCGGAACCACGCTGGGCGCTCCGAACAGGCTCCACCCGTGGGGTGTGGGGAAAATTAGGAAGACCTGGGTGTGGAGCTCGCGTCTTCACTACGTAAACTCCTTGAACTTAATCTGAGCCGCGGTTTCCTCCTAAGATAGTTGGGAGCAGCAGCGCGTAAAGCTCCAGGCCCTAGCCGGGGGTAAAACCGCTCCCAGAGCCTGGCGGAATTACCACGTTTCTTTCGCCCCGCGATTGCTTTTCCTCGGGGCACGGGCCTGTTAGGCTAATCTCACCCCGGGCTTGCCCCAAGCCCGCCAACCCGGGGTCACGGCCTACCTGTTCACCCAGCAGCGACAGCGCTGGCGACCCAGGCTAACGTCGGAAGTCAGCGCCTCTCTCCAGTCGGCTGCCGCCGACACCCTGCCCAGCAGCCTCAGCTGCTGCCACGGCGACAGAACCTGTTTACGTCAACGTCACTTCCCGACCCCGAAGCACTTAGACCCATCAAGCCCGCAGGGCCTGCTGGGAAACAGAGGCCTGAGAGGAAGGATAACTGCCTACGAGACCCAGAGCCTTTGCGCCGGAAAGGCTGCCGGAAGTAGCTATGCTCTCAGCGCAAAATACTCTCAGGGGCCCCTCCCTCCGCCCTGATTGGATGCTGGGCCTGCCCTGCCTTCTCGTCTCAGGCTCCCGCCGGCTTGGGGCGGAGTCCTTGGGTGGAGGATGCGAGTTTCGGCCCGGGATTGCTGGAGCTCGAGCGGCCACAGTTCGGGGGCGGCACGGTGTCGACTTGCAATCCAGCTGAGAGGAGAGGCGCCACCGGGGAGGGTGAGAGCCTAGCCGGCCCATGTCCTAGGGGAAGGGATGGTTGGGTCCTGGGCTGAGCAAAGAGAGCCCCACGCGGTCTTGGGGAAAAGGCGTGGGACGGCGAAAGAGGGGTGGGGGTGGAGAGCTCAAATCCTCCCCTGGGGATGGGTGTCAGAACCGGTCTCTGTTTCTCAATAGTGAGGAGGGGTATGAATTGGGAAAGACTCTACACTGGCATGGAGAGGTTGGGTCTGGATAAATTTGCCCACACCTTTTGGATGTAGCAATAGAATTACACTTTGGATTTTCTGCTAGATCCGCCCTCTCTGACCAAGATCGGCTCCTCCCCTCGCCATCCCTGGTGTGACGAATTTCTGGGACCTTCTTTCCTTAGGACCCCACCGTCTAACACCGCCGTGATTGTTTGCCCTTTATTCCGCTTAGGTTCCCATTCGCTTTGCCTAGTGTGACACAGATAGGCCCCTAGCATCCCCAAATACCCACACACAAAGTCCGGAAGGAAGAGCTCTGAGGCTTTCAGTGGAAACTTCATTTTCACTGGAATTACCTTCTGGGGCGTCACCTGCCACAGGATTCCTGGAACCTATTGGCCTGGGCGGAATCTGAGCAACTGGAATCTCAGCTGACGTCATCCAGGGGCTCAAAGCAATTGCTTTGTTGGAAAAGAATAGATTAGTTTGGATTTGTCTTCCTTTGTTGGCAGCCGCCTAACCTTTGGTGAGCTCCTTTTCTTTGATCGTGGGGAAATTGGGGCTAGACACAAAATGCATAGAGAACTTGTTAAAACCTGTTAAGGGGTGGATTTATTCCTTCCGGGTGGGCAGTTTGGTAAAGTTATCTCATACCATTCAAGCTTAACTTACTGATTGGGCAGTCTGCTGGGGCGGGGCGCTCATCTCATCCATACTGGACAAACCACCAAAGGAGTTCAGTACTTCATACAGCACCTGTCCTGGCCTTTCCTTGGACATTCTTCCCAGGATGAACGGTCAGTCACTCAGTCATGTCCAACTTTGCAACCGCAGGGGCTGTAGCCCCCCAGACTCCTCTGTCCATGGGATTTCCCGGGGCAAGAACACTGGAGCAGGTTGCCATTTCCTTCTCCAGGGGATGATCCTGATCCAGGGATCGAACCTGCATTTCCTGTGTTTGCAGAAGGAAATGGCAACCCACTCCAGTACTCTTGCCTTGAAAATCCCATGGACAGAGGAGGTTGGTGCAGGCTACAACCTGGGGTCACAAAGAGTCAGGCACGACCGAGCGACTTCACTTTCACTTCACTCTTTACCACTGGCGCCACCGGGGACCTACTTAAATCTTTTCGGGGACAGGTTCAGTCTAACAGATTGACGAATACTTACAAATGTGCATGGCATTGTCTTAAGCACTGTTTGGAGAGTGGAGTAGTAAATGTGGGAAAACCAGTGCACTTCTGGGTTACACTTAGAGGAGATAATGATGTAAACTTCAGCATGCTATGATGATGAAGTGAGGTCACTTCACTTTTTTTCTGACTCCCATTACCAGCACTGTAGTCCAAGCCTTCGTCGTCTCTTGCCTAGACTTCTGGTCTTCACACTTGCTCTCTTGCATTCATAGAGTCCATTCTCTACACAGTAGCCAGGGTGATCTTAGATCATATCGCTTCCCTGCTCTAAACCCTACAGTCGATCTTCACTGCAATTAATATAAAATCCAAACTCTTCAATATGATCTGCCGCTGCCTTCCCTGACTTCACATCCAGCCATCTTCCCCCTTCTTTCTTTGCACCAGCCACCTTGGCCTTATTTCTGCTTCTAAAACTTGCGTCTGACCAAGGAACTTTGCACCTACTCTTCCATCTGTCTGGAATGCTCTTAAGAGCTTAGCTGGAATGTCACCTTCCCAAAGAGCCTTACCCTGGCTCCCCATCTAAATGAGTCCCTCTTCCTAGTCACTCGCCTTATTAAGTACGTTTTTCACTTCTGAAATTGCCTCATTTTTTCATTTTCTTGTTGTATATGTCTTCCCACTATGAGGTTAGCTTCACGGGACTGACTCTTTTGTTCTCATCTGTATCCCCAGCACCTGGCACAAAGCAGGGACACGATAAATACTCTTATTATTTTTATTCTTGTTAATGAACAAGAATATTCACTTTTTTTGAATTCCTGAAGTCAAGGACAGTATCATTTCATCTCTTCTTCCTGCTTAACTTGGTAGGCACTCAATATTTTATTGACAAAGGAGTTAAATGAAGTGATGATATATATGCGAATAGTACCTGGAACAGAGTAAACATGCAGAGAATGTTGGCTTTCTGTTTTCTCGCAGTGAATGAATTCTAGCAGTTCTTTAGATAGCCAAAACATGTAGAATCTAGATCACAAGGGGTGGTCTATGTCTTCATCTGCTTTCCTTGCTTCTCCGTCCTGTAAACTCCTGTCAGTGTTTCAGTTTCCAAATTACCTAACTGTTCTTAGACTGATCATCTGGTTCTTTTTCCCCATTCTTGTTGGGCGGGAAGAGAGGAGGAGATAGGGCTGGGTCCCCTCTCAGGAAAAAAGCAGCAAAAATAGCCATCCTGTAGTTGTTCTAGCCTGAAAAATGGTGACAATTTCAGGAACTCAGGGCAGGGCTGATGCCAAAAAAGAGGAAGGTCAGGAAACCTCAGTGGGAACCAGGATAACCTCTGCCAGGAACACTGGCCAGCTCCCTCCAGCCTAGCTCAATCTGTGTTCTCCTGAAGTTGTTGTTACTTGCCTTCGTGAAGCCAGACTCTGGGTGGTGCTCAAAGGAAGCACTGGTGCAGGCTGCCCCGAGCCTGGAGTCATTAGAAAGGAAGTGCATCCTGTCCCTTGGACTCCTGGGAAACTCCTAAGCTGGCTAGATTCCCAGTAGGTTTGGCTGGAAATCTTGGATCCTGGGAACCTCGAGAGGAAAACAGCTGGAGTCTAACTGGTGGATCCCCAGGGTGAGGACTTCTGCTCTGCCTGGTCTATTCCTGGAGCTCTCTCTGATTAGCTCCAAGAGTTTGCTTGACCTCTTTGTCACCCAGAGGTGGGCCAAGTCTCAGGGAGACTGATGAGGTGACCAGCACTGGGTTCTGGAAAACTGTGCTCTCAGACCTGGTAACTGGTACCATGAAGAACATCAGGAATGTCTTTTTTGTCGTTGCCTAAGGCTCAGCTTGTCAGGGAGTCTTGGGCTCAGAAGGAGAGAATGACTGGCTGGTCAGTGTTTGTCTTCCTGTCCCCTCCCAGCTGCGGGCTCTCCTCCACTGACTCCTGTCTTCTCTCCCATGTCCTGCTCACAGCGCTGAGAGTATGAGGCTCTGGCCTCCACTGGCCACTCACTCGTGACCCTTCCACCACGGCGGAGCCTTCCAAGCCAACTTCCTGCCGTGTGGTGATCTACTTGCAGCGGGAGATGTCAGGGGATACCTGTCTGTGCCCAGCCTCGGGGGCCAAGCCCAAGCTCAGCGGCTTCAAGGGAGGAGGCCTGGGCAACAAATACGTCCAGCTCAATGTGGGCGGTTCCCTGTACTACACCACTGTGCGGGCACTAACCCGGCACGACACCATGCTCAAGGCCATGTTCAGTGGGCGCATGGAGGTGCTGACTGACAAAGAAGGTGAGGCGCGGGGGCTTGTTTGGCGGGATGGGGATGGGAGGTGGGAGAAGGAAGTGACCTCAGAGCACGGCCTAAGCCTGGCAGATCTGGAATCTAGATTCATTTTTCTTCTTCATCTAGTATGGGACTCCTTCACCTGGAGTTCTTGTGCAGCTTCAGAAATCTCTGAAACTGTACATGGAATGTTGTGTGTGTACATATTTTTCAGGGAGAAGAGCTGTACTTTTTAAATGTTCACACAGGACTAGATTCTCATAAGAACCATCACCAGAGTGCCTGAGCAGTGGGCAGAAAGCAGGCAGGGCTGGGTGGTTTCCGTGTTGCCAGGAGGTGGGCCTGGAGGGCCTGTGTCGTCTTGGTTTTGGGGAGGAGGGGTGAAGAGCAGCCATGGGCCTCAGAGCCAGAGGTTCCTCCTGTTACCCTGTGCTGTGGGCTCTGTGCTCCTTATCACCTGCCACCAGGCTCGCCAGGTGGCTTTTGCCTGCTGTCTGCCCTGAGGTACCTGGAGACAAACAGTAACCCTCGGGGGCCTGTCTGAATCCCTAGGCTGGATCCTCATAGACCGATGCGGGAAGCACTTTGGCACCATTCTGAATTACCTCCGAGACGACACAATCGTCCTCCCTCAAAACCGGCAAGAGATCAAGGAATTGATGGCTGAAGCAAAATATTACCTCATTCAGGGGCTGGTGAACATGTGCCAGTCTGCCCTGCAGGTGCGGAGGCAGAGGCAGGGCGGGTTGATGAGGGCGGGGTTGGCTCCCTCCTTCAGGGACGTAGGGTGCAGTTCCTGGAAGACCACATGGCACGTATGAGATGAGTCCAAACCTAGTTAGACACACCATGTTGCCCAGGCCAAGCAAGCTGGCAAAGTGAGTGAAAGTCACTCAGTTGTGTCTGATTCTTTGTGACCTCATGGACTGTACAGTCCATGGAATTCTCCAGGTCAGAATACTGGAGTGGGTAGCCTTTCCCTTCTCCAGGGGATCTTCCCAACTCAGGGATCAAACCCAGGTCTCCCCACATTGCAGGCGGATTCTTTACCAGCTGAGCCACAAGGGAAGCCCCAGCAAGCTGGCAGCCAGTCAGTTTATAAGGTGACAGAGTGACAGACTCAGGTGGAGTGACTAGACCCTGCTTCTAGTTTATATGCCTAGGTATCTGGAGTTTAGATTTCTGAAAGTGGGGATCTGCTTGCCAGTTGGCAGTTTCTTCTGCCAGGGGCCTCCTGTCTCTATCTGATGCCTCAACAAGCAGGGGGTAGCCATGGCAGAGGGGCTCTGACAGCTCCTGGGAAAAGCCTGGCAAACAGAAGATCTGGAAGAAAAAGATTGTTTGCTGTTTGTCACTCAGGACAAGAAGGACTCCTACCAGCCTGTGTGCAACATCCCCATCATCACTTCCCTGAAGGAAGAGGAAAGGCTCATCGAATCCTCCACCAGGGTAGGCTGGGACCTCCAAGGGGTCGCCAGGGGCGGCAGGCAGGGGGTGCCAGGTCCCTGGCCCTCACCTTCTCTCCCCTCACAGCCCGTTGTGAAGCTGCTGTACAACAGGAGCAACAACAAGTATTCCTACACCAGGTAGGGGGGCACCCTGGCAAGGGTGGGGGATGATGCCCAGGGAAGGGCTGGAGAAGCAGCTGGAAGGGCTGAGTGGACAAACTGGGCAGCAGACTCAAGGGAAGCCACCTGCACGCCTGGCACAGTTGGCATGAGTCTGGGTTTTGGGAGAAGAGAGCAGAAGGGGAATCAGGGCCAAGGCATTTGGAACCCAGTGCAGGGCCCTGGCCGGGATGGAGACAAGACTGAACATGAACATGTAACTGAACACGTGTCCGGCAGCGGGCCAGGGGTTTTCCCCACATTCTCTTACAGGGCTGGGAGGCCAAGAGGCTGGAACTCCTCTTGAGACAGCCCTTGTTCTTTGCATCCGGGCCAGTGGCCTCCTCGTCCCCCAGTGTCCTCTCAACAGGCCATAGCTAGGTACAGGCAGGAGGCTGCAGGCCCTCAGTGATTCCTGTCACCCCTACAGCAAGGGAAGGAGGCCGACTGCCGTCTCAACAGGTCCTCCTCCTCCTGTTAAGATGGCAGTCAGCCTCCTTCTTTTTGGGCCTGCTGAGAGGAGGCTCTCCCTCAGCTCTCTCTGTTGTAACTTAAGTCCAACTTACCTCCTTCCCCTCAGAGGCCCCCAGATTCACAGGGGAGCCCATGACCCTTTCTCACCATCCCTCTGGCGTCCTGACTTTCCCTCATTTTGTGAGCACGATGGGGGAGGGGAGGGCAGGGGAGAGCCCAGCCTGCACCACCCCTGTGCTGGGATCTCACTCCCAGGCCGGTGGGTTCTCACCGGTTTTTCAGCAACTCTGATGACCACCTGCTGAAAAACATTGAGCTGTTCGACAAGCTCTCCCTGCGCTTCAACGGTCGCGTGCTCTTCATCAAGGACGTCATTGGCGATGAGATCTGCTGCTGGTCCTTCTACGGGCAGGGTCGGAAGCTGGCAGAGGTGTGCTGCACCTCCATCGTGTATGCCACCGAGAAGAAGCAGACCAAGGTACGGGGCTTCCGCCTGCCTGCGTGCGGCTGACCCTTTCACTGCCCGGCGCGCATCCTGCTGTGTTTCCCACACCCACCGCAGTGGTGTTGCTCAAGGACAAAAGCCAATGCAGGGAGTTTAGGGAATGCACAGAATTCTGCTCTGGTCAGCTGAGAGGCAGGGCTGTTGACCAGCGGGGTAACTGCAGTTGGCCCAATTCAGATCGGAATTCTGGTCTGGTAAGACATTTGGATAGGACATTTAGACCTTCTGGGCCTCAGTTTCCTCATTTGAAGATCTGAGAATGAAAGTATGAATTTAACAGAACTGTTATGAAAATGAGACAGTTCTGAGGAGAAGCAGTGCAGGGCAGCAGAAATAGCTCTAGCCCTTGGTGGTTGGGCATTCCTGGTCAGTCAGCTTGCCTCTGCAGTGACAGCACACTGCCAGGCACAAGGGATTTGATAGGGGATAATAAATTCAATTTTTATAATCTGTAAAACG
The DNA here is from genome assembly GCF_016772045.2 of Ovis aries. Taxonomy (NCBI): domain Eukaryota; kingdom Metazoa; phylum Chordata; class Mammalia; order Artiodactyla; family Bovidae; genus Ovis; species Ovis aries. The sequence goes on from NC_056064.1 coordinate 19,772,784, forward strand.
GAGACTAGGGCTGTTAGAAATTTAATTCTACATATACACACACATATATATTATATATATATACATATATTCTATATATATACACACATATATATATATAAATATATAAAGATCTTCAGGCTTCCCAGATGGCACCAGTGGCAATACAGGAGACACAAGTGATGCAAGTCCGATCCCTGGGTTGGGAAGATCCCCTAGAGGAGGAAATGGCAACCCACTCCAATATTCTTGCCTAGAGAATCCCATGCACACAGGAGCCTGCTGGGCTGCAGCCATGGGGTCGCAAGGAATCGGACATGACTGAGCGCACGTGCACAAGAAACCCAACTAACTCTCCCCAGGCTGCCAGCAGACGGTGCCTCCTGGAGAACAGCTGCCCCCCGTGTTTAGGAGACGACAGACTGCTAGGGTGGAAGGGCAGCTTGTCTCGGGGGAGAGCTGTGTGCATGTGAAGGGCTCAAAGCAAGTAGGTTTTTTTGTTTTCTGTGTGCCCAGCTCTCTGCTCAACACTTGACAATCTTCATATAACATTCACAACAGTCTCTGAGGTCAGTGTTAACATTTGGAAACTTAGGCACCACAAAGTTAAATCTGAGACCCCACAGCTAGTAACGGGGAGCTGTGTTTGTACCTAGGCCTGACCACAGAGCTAAGGCCCTGACCTCACCACATACTAGTCCACTGTTCTGGGATTGGGTGGGGCAGGGTACTAGTCTTCTGCATCTTTATGTCCATAGAATACATCTCCTCATGCCTCCTTCAGAGGAAGACCTCCGCCCGCCCTCGCAAGACAGAAAGTCAAGTCTCTTGAGAGACTTCTGGAGGCCTCATGGAGTTAGCAGGGCCAAGGCCCCTGACGTGCTGTACCCTCTTTGGGATGAAACCTCATGCTGTTTTCTCGTCCCAGGTGGAATTCCCAGAGGCCCGAATCTATGAGGAGACACTCAACGTCTTACTCTATGAGACCCCCCGAGTCCCTGACAACTCCCTCTTGGAGGCCACAAGCCGGAACCGCAGCCAGGCTTCCCCCAGTGAAGATGAGGAAACCCTGGAACTGCGGGACCGTGTCCGCCGCATCCACGTCAAGCGCTACAGCACTTACGATGACCGGCAGCTCGGCCACCAATCCTCCCATCGCGACTGACGAGACCCTCCTGGAGTCAAGGCACGGGACGCCCCATCGCCCCTCTTGTGGAGCCCTGCCCCCTCGACCGCCCCACTCTGCTGCTGGCTGGGTCTCTGCCCCAGCACCCAGAGGCACGACAGGACCTGCCTGGGAGGTCAGAGGGCCTGAGCAGCGGAGGGCTCGTGTTTCTCTGCCCGGCTCCCTAAGCACTTCAGGAGGACTGGCCCGTTTGCTCAGCTCCTCCCTTTCTGCCCGTGGGCTGAATGGACCCATCCACCTCCCACTAGGAGCATTCCCCTCTGCCCTTGGCTGAGCGAGCCTTTGCTCTGCTGAAGGCTACTTTAGGCCTCAGGGGAGGCCCACGGGGACCGAGTCTCTCTGAGGAAGGTGGCTTCTGGTGCTGTGGAGGCCCAGTTTCTTACAGGAGGTGGGGCTCCTTTTTTCCTAAGCACAGGCTTGATGAGTTACGTTTTTAACAAATAATCTAGGAAATGATTAGTTTTTAGTTTTAGTTGAATAATGAGGGGACTGGGTATCTCTGCTACCACTCCAGGGTTCCAAGATCCACGGTAAAGCAGAACCCTTGGCCCTTTTGATACCTTTGGGATCTGTTTCTTTAAAGCACTTTGTACTTTTATTCAGGAGATTTGTAATCTGCCCTGACCCACGTCATCTTCTGATCTAATTCCCCTTTCCCTGTAGAGTCAATCTAAGGGAGGGGAAAGAAGCAATAAAAAAACTGACCAGCTCTAGCTTTGCCACAGTGGCCAAGCAGCCAACCCAAAGAGCACTGACGGGGTGAGTTTGTGTAAGTTAGGACCTGTGGTCCTAATAACACCCCTATAAGAAAGGATAGTTTACCCCCGCATCTTCAGAGTCACATAAGCACTGACTCTTAGGGTCTTACATGACATGACTGTTCTCTTTGATTCTCTCGCCCTTGGCTCTGAGGCAAGCTGTCCTCACTTACTGTAAGCCCAGAGGGCCGTTGCGGTGGCGGGGGGCAGGAGCTGCAGCAGGAAGGCTGGAGCCCATGGGCCCCACACCCACCTGCCCATCATCCAAGGACAGCAAACACAGCCCCGCATTCCCTGGGGGCCCCGCTGAGGTGGTTATGCTTGGTCATCCATCCCCCCGCCCCCATCCATGCTCTTGGTTTTGGGGATGGTGGTTCTGCCCAGTGGTGAGTCCCTGAACACAGAAGGATGTGTGTAGCCTAAGAGCCTTGAAAGGGTTCTTCGTTTCTTTCTTGCTGGGTAAATTTGGCTCTAGAGATGCCGCACCCTTGGGTAAGGGTGCAAGTTCCTCTTCATGGCTTCAGTTTTCATTCCCTTCTGTTTGGCTTGGCCCGCGGGCAGCTGCTTATCTGAATTCTTTTCTAAAGGAATGCCACCAGGAGGGAGCTGTTCAGCCAACCTAACAAACCAGCACTGCACTCAGCAGTACCCACTCAGTCAGGAAAGGACATAGCTGATCAAGTTCATGTCTCTTGACTACTATGACTATAGCTAAGTGGCTGTTTATAGTTGAGCCTATGGGCAAATGCCAGGCCAGGGTTAGTAGACACAAAGACCTGTGCTAGGGCAAGAGAAAGGTGACTCTAATCAGGCATTTTACGCTAGTCATATTCTTGAATGCATAAAGACTTTCAGGTGAGGCACCTTGATGGTCAGCTATAAACGGTTCTTCAAGCCTTCACTGGAGTAACAAGATGAAGACAAATCCATTTCTTTGGCCAGATTCCAACTCTGGGTTTCCCACAGCAACTGGAATGCTTCTGCTTGAGGCCACCAGTCTGTTTCCTCAGCTGCCTTCCCGAAGCCCTTTAATACTCAAAGTCCCAGCTCCCCACTGAGGTATTTTAATGCTTGTCCCTTAACCTCCCCAGTCCCTGGGCCTCTTCACTGCTGGGACTTTGAGATCCTCAGCTGTCTCAGTGGTGAGCAGTCTTTTCTTTCTGAGACAGCACAACAGTCTGGGACTCTGGGCACTTATCTCCTCCGGTTGAAAATATCTCTTTGATTTTAAAATACTAACATTGAACTCACTGACGTCATCTTAGCTTTTAAAATCAGACTGTGTTGTAAGGGTTTGGGGAATTTTGAGTTTCCCAACCCCATTCAGAAAACAGCTCTTGGCTGTGTGAATTTTTCAATTCTGAGCAGCCCTGGGGAATGTACACAAAAAGTATGGATGAAGGCTAAACCTTGTCAGTTTCTAAGAAAACTGGAAGCCTGCTGTTAATCACATGGCCCAGCATTATTAGGTTCTGATCTCTTACCTGACCAGGGTCTGCTGAAGGATGGCACAGGTCCTGGCATGAAAGAACTTCTTTTATCATGTAACTACAATTCTCTGTTGCTCAGCATAGGTGATGGAAACACTAATTTCTAATAAAACTGTGTTACACTGCAGTGGTTCAGAGCCATGCTTACAGGGAGTAGAGCTTGGTCACTCACTGCTGTGTGGACATAATTCATGTATTTCTGTTCACCACCTGACTACATTCTCACTGGGGCCTATGCCCCATTGCACTCAGTTGCCCTGCAACCCAGGCTCCCCCTGGTGGAGGATTAGTGGAACTCAGTCAGTCATGTCTGACTTTTTACGACCCCACAGACTATACAGTCCATGGAATTCTCCAGGCCAGAATACTGGAGTGGGTAGCCTTTCCCTTCTCTAGGGGATCTTCCCAACCCAGGGATCGAACCCAGGTCTCCCGTATAGCAGGTGGATTCTTTACCAGCTGAGCCACAAGGGAAGCCCAAGAATACCGGAGTGGGTAGCCTATCCCTTCTTCAGCAGATCTTCCCGACCCAGGAATTGTACCAGGGTCTCCTGCATTGCAGGCGGATTCTTTGCCAGCTGAGCTAAGGTGGAGGATTAAGGACAACACTATAAAGGGCTGGAACTGAAATTTAATATTAACTCAAGAAAATGACCTCTTTAACAATCACTACGGTAGTCAGGGAGCAAGCAAGAATCCTAAGAATCAGGGCAAAAATGCAGCACATTTTTATCTCTGGCTCTTGGAGATCTTCAAGAAGCTCAGAAAGTAGCTTGGCTTAGTCACTGTCCATACCTAACGCTCCCTGGCAGAGTTTCTGCACTTCTGAACTGGAGGCCTGACAGACTGGTGCCCGTGGCTGGCAGGCCCACTGCTCCAGGAAACCCAACAGGCTTGCCTCACTCCTTTGACCTTGCTGCTGCCCTCCAGCTCTGCACTAGGCAGAGGATAAAGAAAACAGAGTCCAGTCCATCCCCCGCCTCACTGGCTGAGTGACCTGGGAGACATCAGGCAAACCCCTGCCCCACCATGGAGACCCTAGCTCTGAAGGGGCAGCTTCCTGGAAGGGCAGTTAAGGACAGTAACCAAGGGGCCCCGCCAGGTCAGAAAAGGAGCCTAAGACCCCGGGGGGCAGAGATGGGAAGGGTGGCCAAGCGTACACTGGTTTATTGCCCAAAACTCACATTCTGAACAACTGTGTGACAGGCTAGGGGACCCCCACACCTAAGGCAGCTGAACACAAGAGCTCCTGATGGAAAGGTTTACTGGAACACATCGTAGGCAGGGCTTACGGGGAAGGCCAGCCTTGGAGGAGGCCCACATGGGTCTTCTGGAAAAGAGTTATAATCCACCCGCCAAAGTAAGAACCCCGCAATCAAATGGCACAAACGATTAAGAGACCCACTGTGGCCATTACAGAGTTCTGCAGCAACTCTCATGGGATGTGAACTGTTGTTTGGGGCGGAGCCTGGGTGCTCAGGGGCTCTGCTGGCCTACCAGTGAAGGCCTGAGGGCGGTGTCTTCTCGTCTTTATTGCTTTCCAGGGAGAAGGGAGGGATCCGGACGTCAAAGTGGGAACCATCAGGCCTCTCGAAGCGGAAAGTGCCCCTGGGAGTCAGAGAGAAACTGGTTTAGAGGTCTGGAGAGCCCTGTGCCCTCAGCACCACAACTGAGGCAGAATAAAGCAGGCCCGGGCTCTTCTGCCTGGCTCATGCCAGGGTAACACTGATCCAGGGGCCCAAGCCATCCTGGCCCTCCATGAAAAGAAGAAATGAAGTTGTCCTGAATTCAGCCCTTCGATGCACCCTGCATAAGCCACCCAACTATGCTTTCAGGATACAGAGTGAAACACCAAGGGAAAAAACCAACTCATCGGCAGCTCTGTAGCAAAAAGTCACCAGACCGCTTTGACCTAAGTCCTCATCCCACAGGGGCCTTCCCAGGTGGCACAGTGGTAAAGAATCCGCCTGCCAATGCAGGAGATGCAAGAGACACAGTTTGATCCTTGACTGGGGACTATCCCCTGGAGAAAGAAATCTCCAGTATTCTTGCCTGGAAAATTCTGTGGACAGAAGAGCCTGTCAGGGTATAGTCCATGGAACTGCAATTAGACATGACTGAGCAACTGAGCACGCATGCACGCAGGCACGCACGCACGCACACACACTCTCATTCCACAAAATCACAGAGAACTGGGAAAGTCATGAATCAGGCAAGACTCACACAACAGTGAACGGCAGATACAGCTCCACCTCAGGACTTCACTGGGTCCAGAGTGAACTGCATGCTATGAGCTCTTACTTTCTGACCCGCAGTGTCCATGGACCTAAGCTGCCCCCACACCCACTTAACTCACCACATGTGCCCACTGGAGGCCTGCAGGGAGACGTGGCTGCTGTACTGGAAGGCGGGCTGCTCCTTGGATAACACTGGTTCCTATGAGGGTTCAGGCAAAATAGGTCAGACCAGACAAGCTCCCTGTACCCCAGGGCCACATGCTGACCATCACCGAGTCAGGACCAGATGCCCTCTCATGCCTCCCACCGTAACGGCCAGCCAGCACCTCCTCTCACAGCACCACCATTAACCTGGGCCTTTTACTCTGGCCCTGGGGAAGATAATCTCAGACTAAACATCTGAGGTTTCCAGACAAAGATGCCAAGATCTCTGCAAATATCCCTTTCAGAGTCCATTCACTAAGTGCCTTATGATCAGCAAACACCTGCTAACTTAAGTCCTGGTAATCATAAGGTAATAGATGTTATCCTAAAAAACTGAGATTCTGGTTAAATAACCTGGCCAAAGTTATGCAGCAAGTAAACAACACAGTGGGCATCTGAAAAGAGATGAGCTCCAAAGCCCTGTTCTTTCTATCCCACGCTGCCTCCCCAAGTCCCTGCTAACGTGTATAACTGCTTACTGAATGTGGCCTTCTCTTGCCTTTATTTCTCAGGAGAGTGGGTGGGGTAGTGCAGGAATTGCAAAATCAGATCTCTTCAAGGGCCACCAGAGGATGTACGTGTGTGAAGAGGCAGAGGAAGGGCAACTGGGAGTGGTGGGGGCTGTGTGCCACACCCAAAGGCTTCCCAATTCAGATTTTTAAACAGGGTGGCCACCAATGTCACTTACTTGGCTCCAAATCCAGGACCTGCTGCTATGAGTTATAAGAACCATGGGCTAGTTACATAACAGTCTCAGTGTCACCATCTGTGAAATGGGTTATAAGACGCCTCCCTCACAGTGAGCTTTCTCACTCTCAACAGTCCTGTGCTTTCATACACTGAGCCCGTCCCTAACCACAGAGGAGGCGACCATGCCTTAAGCTCCCAGGCCTGCTGGGTGAGACCAGAAACCAAGATCATCAGCCCAAAGATGCTCACCCTGCCCACAACCCCTCGGCCTCGCACTGTCTCCAAGGTGCCGGACAGACTGAATATCCTCCAGTGTCGCTCCCGGAGCTGAACCACGTCACTGTCGAGGTTCTCCAAGCGGATGCAATAGCGCCACTGTGGGAGCAGGGGAGAGACTTCATGTCTGAGAAGGAACAGAGCCTGGGCTCGCCCCCCGGGGATTCTGAGAGCAAAGGGCAACAAAGGCCAGTACCTGCACTGCACGGGTCTCATCTCCCACCCCAGAGGTAAAGCCCCCACCTCCCAACCTGCCCCCACAGGCACGCCTCCTGAGCTCCCCTCCGCCCGAGATTAGACACTCACCCAGTAGACGTGGGAATTCTGGGCTTCCTAGGGAAAAACAAACACAAAGAATTTCAGTCCCCAAGGGTAGAAATTCCAATCAACATCTCTCCAGTGGAGCAGATGTATTCCAGGACGGATGCAAAGACAGAACAAAACCACAAGTATCTTGATGACGTGCTAACTATGGCCAACATGCCCAGAGGGAGGCAGGCTCCCTGGGCCCTTCTCTGGCCTCCTTCCTCCTCATCCTATCAAGATCACAGAGCTGGATGAGAACAGAAAACAGAGGAGAGGGCCCTTCCCTCTCACCACTCTCCCCATCAGACGCTGCCCCTTCACCCACCACTGCTGCCCAGGCTGCTGTCTTCTCCTCTGCCTTCCCACATCCCAGCAAGATAACAACACTTGGAAAGCTGTAGGCTGGCCTCCCCCACTATCGTGAGCTCCTGAAAGGCAGGTACAGTCTTTCAGTTTTGTCTCCCTAAGACCCAGGTTACAGCCAAGCAAGAAAGAGCTCAATAAATTTATAAAATGTGGGAAGAGGAACCTATGGTGATTTAAATAAGTATGTGTATGTTCTTCATAATCATGGCTCCCTTTGAGCCAGAAGAGGAGAGAGTCAACCTGGAGGCCTCCTTCCTGGGATCTGAGAGTTTCTTTGCTCTAGGTCTTGGTGTCAGCTCTTGCCAAGAGGGTGCTCGACCCCAACCAATACATGCAGCACTGGAAACCAGAACCTCAGGCACATGGTTTAAACGTGGGGACACCACACAGAACCTGGGGGCCCGGCCCTGAGGGAAGGTATCAAGGCTCGGCACCTACCCTCATGCCCATGTAGAAGGGGATAACAGTGACACGGATATTCTCCGTTGTTTCCCGGTGGACATCAGAGAGCTCCAGCCAGGGGTGATTCTTCTCCTGCCAGGCCCGTAGTGTCTCCCGAGCCACAAAAGGGGGTGCTGGGGCAAGAAATGACTGGTTAGACCAGGCCAGCGGCCAACTGTTCCTCTTATAAAATCCTTCCCAGTGATGGTCAAGGTATATAAGACACGTGAGCAAAAGCAGCACAGGCTGGAAGAAGGCACAGGGCTGCCTACCAAGAATAAGCCCCAAGGAGGAATATGACGTCAGGGGAAGAGAAGTGGCCTGGGAGTTAGGAGCCCTGGCTCTCAGATCTCACTCTGCCACTACCTAGCAACCTTGAGTTGCTCTCATCATCCCTGAGCCATCTACCTGACAGGTCTAAAGGGAGGTTAAATCAAGTTGTAGAAACAGCTCTGAAACTGCTTCTGTGACACTGTCTTTGAAGAAAGGGCCCTCCCATTCCAGCTTCCCTTTATGACAGAGGGTACCTTTTGTCTGGTCATACAGAAGAAATCTTTCAAAGAGCTCATGCTGGATAGGAACCTGATCAGTGGAGGTGTAGGGGAGGATGTCTTCATGGCTGACATAATCCAGGCCTGGCAGAGAGAGAGAGACAGAAAACTCATGGAGGAATGGGGAAGAGTGGGGCTGAAAAGAAACTCAATTTCTGGGCCTTGTCCCAGGGTGGGACAACCCTCGCACCAAGGCTCTCAGCATCTACACACCCTCCAAAGCAGATTCAAGGACAGCAGAAAGGCACTGGAATTCTCTTCCTGAGACACACCAGACCCCTCACCGATGGGCACCACTCAGACGGTCATAACTCACCTGGGATGGCATAGAGGGCCCGGCTGTCGTCGTGATTAGCCAAGAAAGTCACAGCTTCTGTCTGAGATCTCTGAGACTAAGGCAAGAAGCAAGTCATAGGTTTGCTCGGTCACTATCCAGTCCTGAGGACTTGGGGCCCAGTGCAGTATGGAACTGTTGGATCCCTCTCCTTCTCTTAGTCCCCATCAGGATCTTAGTCCCATCAGGCCTTCCCTATGGAAAAGAACCCCAGGCACAGCCACCTTGCTTACTTACTATATGTGGACAGTCTCGGGCATCAATCAGCACCTGGTAGTAAGTGTGAGTTTTGCCTTTCACCTCCTTCGAGCCATGGCCGGCAGGGTTCTCTGCTCTATGAGGCAGGAGGAAAAGCCGAAGATCAACCTGAGAAACAGAAGCGGGGCCTGCCCCAGCTCCCTACCACCCCCTCACCAAACAGACCAGTGCCTGAACTGAAGGGGCTTAGCAGCAGCTGGGCAGATGTTCAGCATGCCCTGGCCCGACGCTCCCCAGTCAGGAGCAAGCAATAGAGTGTGGTGAAGAGTCATCGTTTATCTTACTTTCTGGATGCCTCTTTAAAAAAGGGTCCAAGCTGAGAAAATCATACTGCTGCTTCAGTCCCTGGAGCCCAGAGCACCCTACTCTTCTCACATCCCAGGGGCTCTCTGTGATCACTTAATGGAGCTGGGCCTTATCTTTTTTTAAAGTACTCTAGTGATGGTAAGAGATGAGGAGAAAGATTCTAACTGAACAATCAAGAAATCAAGAAGCCTAGTTCCCCAAATGCCCTCTAGGGTACTTATAATGCAAACTAAGAATGCCTGGGGTGAGCATCCTGGGGAGGTCCGAAGGGACCCTTTGACTTAAGACTCAGAACTCAGCACTTTTGTCTCCATGGGCATCAGTGTCAAGGGAGTGTTTTGGGACTGTTCCTAAGGTCCAGAAGGATGCTGTCTTGACCGCTGGGACTCCAATTACGTATGTCTACCATGGGTCAGGCCTCCTCCAGAGGATACTGCGAGGCACAATGAGAGGGAAACTCACTTTTCTGGGGCTGCAGAAGCCACATCCCGGTCATAAAGTCTGGCCTGCCAGGGAAACAGGACGACACCTCGGTAGCCAAAAACACTGTGAAGGAAAAGCTGGGAGAAGAGAGGCTTCAGTGAGTCTGCAGTCAAGCAGGTACATCCAGGTGGCGCCCAGACCACTAAGTGGCACAGGTGGTGGCAATTCCAGCACAAGGTCTTGCTATTCTTTCCCTTGGACTCTGAGATCCACCCAGACCAACTGTGGAGCACGTTTACTGTCCCTTTACCTGGCTGACTTCTACTGAGCCATCAGGCCATAGCCGAGGCCTCAAGGAAGCCTTCCCTTCCCTCCCTTCCACTTAGCACGGTGTACAGCTGTGAACCACGTGCATACTGTAATTCTTTTCTTAGACTGTCAACTCCATGAAGGAACTGCTTTCTGATTTAATACCAATGCATAAAGCCCACTCTATTGTAGGCATACAGGGGAAAAAAGCTGAATAAACAAAAAGTCCTCCTTATCTAAAAGAGGCCTAAATCTATCTCAGTAGATCTGGCATAAAACTGACTCAGAAAAAGAGCCTCACACCCAGAGCTTAATTCACTGCACTCAATTCAACTAGAACAAAGCATCAAAAAGCAGGCCCTCCACTGGCTTCTCACCAACCACTATGTTAGATGACTCTTTAGCAATAGGACTTTCTCCTCAATATAGTTCAAACCATCTCTGTCCACACTAACTTGGAAACAAAAACCGATGACACATGAAGTGCATTCAAATTCAGGAAAACAGGAACAAAAAACCATCTTAACAACAACAACAACACTTTTGATTCTGGTCTGGCACCAAACACCAAGGCAGAAAATCATAATGTTCAGGCCTGTGGCCAAATTTCACCCTTTCAGAAGCAGAGCACACCCTGAAAACAAAAGATGATGCCACCCAGCACTCACCTGTCCAGTCTCATATTTTCCATTCTGTTTTGGCACCTCGAACACACCAACTGTCTCCAAAACTTTGCCCTCTGGTCGGTTTCTAATTAGGACGGAAAAGGAACAAGGAACTGAAAAGCTAAGAAGTGAAGGGTACTAATCCATCAGAAAAAGCTACTAGGATACTGGGGGGGCCGGGGCCAGGACAGCAGAGAAGGGTTGCGGCAGTGGGGCCAGCTGAAGCAGGGAAGGGTCCTGCCAAGCCACCCCTCCACAGAGATTCTGCTGCTCCTCCTGAGGACCAGCCGCAGATGCCTCCTTGGTTTCCATGATATCTGACAGCTCCCAAATCACTTTCTTCTCTCTTGACTCTTAGCATTCCTCTATCATGCCCTCAGACCCTGCTTCATCATATCCCTTGCCTCCATTTCTTCCCTGACCCATCCTCCTGACCTCCCACAGCAGTGAATGCCTTTCCTATCTTGTATTTCAGTTATTTGTGTCACTGTCTTATCTCCATTAGAGACTGTAAGTTCCCTGGGAGCAATGTTTGTGTCTGATTAGCCTCTGCTCCCTCTCAGAGCCTAGGGTATAAGGGGTGCTCAAAAGAAAACTTTTGTGTCATCATACCATGTCCAACTCCACCTCTAAACTGCAGTCCTCATCCTGGCATTGCACCAATGTTATTCTCTCAATCTAGTTTTTGTTCAGGTTTACATCAGTTTACAGAGGAGTCTTAAATTGCAAATAGCTATCATCTCTCCCCCATGTCCGTGTCTCATCTCAGCCACTAAAAGGTCAGCTCTCACAGTGACTTCTGGACCAGACTGCTTTTTCTGGGAGCCCTTCAAAGCACCGTTTTCTTACTATTGTGGAGAGGTGAACTCCATGTCTCCTTCCACTTGGTTCACCTGTCCCAATTTGATCTCTCTGGTCCCATCCCTAGGCACATGGTTCATACCATCCCCGTGGCCTCAAACCCCCTTCCTCAAGTCACATAAAGAGAGGATGTGCCCCCAAGGTCACACTGAAGCCTAGGACCCACGCAGGGCGCAGACTCGGGTCCTGTTTCCCACTTGCAGCATCTTTCCGAGGGAGGCCTTGACCCTCAGTCACGGGCTGGGGGTTCAAATTAAAAGCCCTAGCACTTAACTGAAGGACTTCCCACTAACACCGGCGCTCGGATGCCCGCATTCGAGGAAGTAGGCTTTGCTCCGAGAGGGTTACTAGTTCCCCCTCGGAGCCAGTCCGGCACAATCCAGGACTCTGGGCCGCGCTCCCTTCCTCGCTCCTGGCACGCGTCCCAGGCAGCGCAGGTCGGCTCTCGGCCGGAACTCTCCCGGGTCGAACTCCTATCACCCTCTGCCGCTGGGCCCTCTGGCCCGGGACACGCTCCTTAGGCTCCGGGCCCGACCCCCGCGCTCCGTCCCTCACCGGGACGAGAGGTGCCTCAGCGTCGTCGTGGTCGCCACGGGAGGGAAGGCCCCAGCTCCACCCGCCGCACAGAACGGCCTCGGCCCCCGGGTCCCAGTCAGCGACCGGGACCACCATCGACTGCCCACGGTCAGGGCCCGCCGGGCCACACAGCCCGCCATGTCTAGCCCGAGCGCCCGCTGGGCTGCTGACACACCGCCCGACCCGCGGCCGGGCGGCGTTCCGCCCCCGCCCCACACTGCCCCGCGCCGTTGCCCCGCCCCCTCGGCTCTCTGCCCCGCCCCGCGAACTTCGCGCTTCTTCCGGCGCAGGCGGACGGAAGTCTCGGTTCTAGGTCACCTGACCGTAAAGTCGGCTAGTAATGGCGTCTTGCTTGTTAGCTGGCGAGCGATTTGTACGCGCTCTGGGTCCTGGTGGGGAGCTGGAGCCAGAGCAACTGCCCGGGAAGCTGCGAGCAGAGCTTGAGGCCGCGCTAGGGAAGAAGCACAAGGGCGGCAATCGCCCGGCTCGCCTGGTTTCTTTCCGCCTGATCCGGGATCTGCATCAGTACTTGAGAGAAAGGGGTGAGCCCCAGTCTCCGGTTCAGAGTCGCCTCATTTTTTTCCCAGAGTTTAGGCCCTTTCTAAGGTGTTTTTTCCTGAGGAGGTGTATCTGTTGCTGAACCAAACTCGCGGCTTCTTTCATGACTTCCAGCAAAGCCAATATACTGAGGCAGGGTTGTGGTGAAGGAAAGTACAGTATTTAATGCAGGGTGCCAAGCAAGGGAACGGGAAACAAGGCTCAAATCCACTCTCGCTTGGAATTTGAGTTAAGGAACTTTGGTTTAAAGGAGAAGAACAAAGGCTAGGAATAATTGTCGTAATTGTGGTTTCAGGAGTCAGAATGTCTCTGATTTACGATTCTCAGGTCAAGTGGTCCTTGGCTCCGGTGTCTGTTAGCTCACTTTGCCCTGGAGAAGCAACCAGAGTTTTCACATTAATGATGATATTTATAACACTACATTAAAGATGTTATCAACAATAGCAGTTTTAGTCATCAGACTCTGGTTCATTAGTATTCTGTTAACACAAGATAGAAGTTAGAGGGGACAGGGAAAGGAATAAAGTTTTAGATAGATTAATCCTAAGGTCAGTAAGGAAATTCAGTTTTAGGGGGACTGAATTTCGAATCCATCACTCTTTCACCCATGGAATGATAATCTGGCCAACCCAAGAGTAACCTCATAAATCCTGGGGAACCAACCCACTCTGTTCCTAATTTCCATGGGAATTTTTCGTGGATGACAAAATTTACTTGTGCAGTTTCTGTTCTCTTGAGTCTCATCTTTACATCTAGGCCCACGTGACCCTTGAGGAAGTCCAAATTCCAACTCAATAGCACAGCACAGGTTCAGTTTCTTTCTTTTAAGCCCCATTTTAAAAAAGGAACATAGTGAGCTCGCCCTGTGTGTGAATCTAGATTTCTTTCCATCTTAAAAGCAAGAGTGGTCACATCTGATACAGTTGGTTGTTTTTTGTTTTTGGATATAGAATGATGGGAAGTTCTGTTGAAATATCTGGACTGGGAGTGACATCTGAATTATAGTCCTAACTCTGCTACTGACTCTTTGTAGAGGAGTCATTTCTCTTCCTTGAGCCTCTGTTCACTTATATGTAAAGGGGTCCAGTAAGACAAACTGGCATGTAAGGTCTTTTGCCAGAATTAACAGCCTGCCCAGAAATGTGAGGGGTAGATTACTCAATTATTAGAACTAAAAAGGACCTTAGAGTTCATCTAGCACAGTGTCCTCTAAGTATTCACCATCACTAGGCCTTAAACCTATTTAGGGCAAGTTCTTTTGTGGCCACAGAAATGACCTAACTTAAAGGCAAATATGGAGAAGGCAATGGCATCCCACTGCCGTACTCTTGCCTGGAAAATCCCATGGACAGAGGAGCCTAGTAGGCTGCAGTCCATGGGGTCGCTAAGAGTCGGACACGACTGAGCGACTTCACTTTCACTTTTCACTTCCATGCATTGGAGAAGGAAATGGCACTCCAGTGTCACTGGCACCCACTCCAGTGTTCTTGCCTGGAGAATTCCAGGGACAGGGGAGCCTAATGGGCTGCTGTCTATGGGGTCACACAGAGTCAGACACGACTGAAGCGACTCAGCAGCAAAGGCAAATATAAATGACCTACTTGTTACTAGCTGTGACATTGGTTGGGTAATCGAGCCAACAATTAAAGTCACTGTGTAGCACTAGGATATACTTATGTATATGGGAATATCTTAGTTTCTTTCCAGTGGAAAATGATCTTGCAGGTGAACTGAGATAAGAGTAGCCATGTTTTATTTTGGTAGAAAGAATTAGCGGGCTGGTGACTTCTTTGGCAGTCCAGTGGTTAAGATGCCGTGCTTTCAATGCAGAGGGTGTGGGTTTGAACCCTAGTTGGGGAACTAACTTCCTACATACCTCATGGCACTGCCAAAAAAAAAAGAGTTGACGGGCTAGATCCTTCTCTGATCCTTCAACCTCACCTCTATGCATTTTTCCTCAGGTTCCAAACTATACCTTCATGAGCTCCTAGAAGGCAGTGAAATCTATCTCCCAGAGGTTGTGAAGCCTCCTCGGGTACGTAAGGGATATATTTGTGAGAATGGATGTTGACTCAGTTGGGTTTATTCATTTTATTTCCAAGTTTATGAATCTTGGGCCTCAAAAATTGTTCTTTGAATCCTTGAGAGCTGGGGTGGAGGAAACCAGATATTGTCCTCCCAGTTTGACAGCTTGAAAAACTGATAACCAAAAAAAAAAAAAAGTTTCCAAAGCACTGGAGGCAGGACTGGTGCCTGGGTCTTCTTAGCAGTACTTTGCCCCCTGAAACCAGTGATTGTGTTGTGTCTTCTAGCAAGCTGGAAATATCATTCTTCTTGTTTGTTTTTTCTGCCTCAGAACCCAGAGCTAGTTGCTCGTCTGGAAAAGATTAAGATACAGCTGGCCAATGAGGAATATAAGCGGATCACCCGCAATGTCACCTGTCAGGTAAGAGCCCACTCTTCAATATATGGACCCTGTAGTCCCTGAAAGCAGGGCCCTGCACTGGGAAGACAAGCGGATGAAAGAAAAAATGTGGAAACCTGGTTTGTATACTATTAATATTAAGGGACTGTAGAAGCTCTGTGCTGCGTACAAGCCAAATACAGTTCCCATCCTATTTACTGAGACTGTCGGCTCAGATGGTGACTGATTTTTAAAGGTTGTAGAGGTGGAGATGAGCCTGGAGCCATTCTTTTGGCAGAGCACCCTACTTTTCTCTGGCATGCACCTGGCCCAGAGGAGGAGAGGGATACACGGGTACTGGAAATATATGTCTCTTCTCTGAAATGCTTGATCCAGAGTAGAATCCAACTGGTCCTAGACAAAATCCGGGGAGAAGACAGAACTAGTGTGTTGGCTAATAAAGAGGGCTGAGCCCAGACTGACAAATGAATGCTCTCTGGGCTGCTTCCATTCTGAAACCCTTTGTTTTTTCTTTTTCCAAGGATCCAAGGCATGGCGGAACTCTCAGTGACCTGGGAAAGCAAGGTGAGGTACTAGGAAATCAGGCTGCGAAAGCCTCTCACTGGGATGGGTCAGCCGTGGTCCTCCTTCCCACTCCATTGCTCAGGATTTAAGCCTGAGCTGTTCAGGCTTGCTGTTTGAGGGAAGCCTGGCTGATGGGGGAGGCAGCTGTGAGATAAAAGGGCCTCATGGAGGATGTTGACCTAAAAGTTTCTTGCCCGGGCTCCTCCCCAAAGTGAGGTCAGTGAAGGCTCTGGTCATCACCATCTTCAACTTCATTGTCACGGTGGCGGCTGCCTTCGTCTGCACTTACCTTGGAAGCCAGTATATCTTCACAGAAATGACCTCGGTGAGTAGGTTCTGGGCAGGGCAGGGTGCCCTAGTTGGGAGTGTTGGTGGGATAGGGAGGAGGTACATGAAAATGCTTTGAACAGGTTATGTATTTATGTGATAAACAAAGGGGGCATTTGGTCTGTCCAGCAGTCATGGAGGTAGATAATAACCTCAGGAGAATCAGGATCCGGTTTTCTTCCCTTCCCCCCAACTTATGGGCTGGGTTGAGGTCCTCTCCATCCTTGTTAGGTACTAGAGGCTCCAGAGCTGGAAGCTGGTCTGCATCCCATAAGCCTGATTCTCTCCCTTCCCAGCGAGTACTGGCTGCCTTGATCGTGGCCTCTGTGGTGGGTCTGGCCGAGCTATATGTCATGGTGCGGGCGATGGAAGGCGAGTTGGGAGAACTGTAACTGTGCTTCCTCATCGAAGTCTGGAGACTCCAGGGTCTCAGCTGCCAGATGCTGATTCTCAGTCAGTGATTCGTACTCAGCCAAGCCAAGGCCACGTGCTCTTCCTACAGGACAGCCCCATCCTGTCAGTTAACAGAGGGGGCTGTAGAGGAGACTCAGACAACAACAGGAAAGAACTGGTCTGTCCGTACATTTTCCCGAAGCCAGTGCCCATCTGCCTTCTACTGTCCATTCTGGGCGTTGCTGGGGCTGGTTTTTTCCCCCACTGGAATCAAAGAGAATCCAGGCCTTTCCAGAAGTAGACCATACTGCCTTGAACTTGCCCAGGTGCACAAGTCAGTGTTTGTCCTTGCTCCACATATCATGATGCAGACCTGTAATTTATATCAGAAGACTCCAATAAAGCAGAGGGATTCGCTTTCTCTAGTTTGTGCTGGAAGAGGAACTGATCAGAGGACATCAACTAAGAGAAAGCCAGTTGGTACAGGATGGTGCAATTGTACTCAAAGCAACTTTTTGGAATCTTAGTTTCTGCCTTCATCTTTTTCCTTCTGCTGGCCTTGTTCAGATTTTCTATGTTTCTGCCGGTCTTCACTATTCATCAGCCCTCCTTCAACTTCCCACCTTCCGGTCACCCTTTGCTCTGCTTCCAAAAATGAAAAAAGTTCAGATAGCAAAGCAGTATGTCTGCTTTTAATTGCAAAACCCCTTGTACTTGTTTGTATTTGTAAGGAGAGTATGTGTACTGTGAATTGTCTGAGCTAATGAAGGGAGAGATTCTTTGTAGACTGGTGACTGTTTTTAGATTGAACTGTATGTGTAATTTATATGAGTATACACATAATAAAAATATATGGTATGTGTACATATTGTTATACGTAAGCCTGTTACAGGTTATTTTATGCGGATTCTTGAACATATTTGGGTAAGTGCAAAAAATAGTATGTAAAATTGTTTTACATGATTGCTTTTGGTCTTCAGAACTATTCCAGAGGTTAGACAAGGAAGCAGTTTTAGGTCCCTTTTCCGGAAGACAAAACTGAGGCTGAGAAAGGTCAAATGACCCTCAGCAGTCCTTTTTCTGTTAAAAGGAGCCAAAGACTCCTAGGTTATCTTGAAGTCTCTGTGTAATGTTACATTTTTAAGAACTTAGATTAGTGGTGTGTTGATGGAATCTGTATAAGACTTTTAGAAATTACAGTGGCATTATTATTTATACAATAAATATTTATCAAATCAGCATATTCTTTTGTTTGTTTGTTTTTAACTTTGGCCATGCCACACAGCATGCGAGATCTTAGTTCCCTGACCAGGGATTGAACCCGAGGTCCCTACAGTGGAAGTGTAGCATCCTAACCACTGAGCTGCCAGGGAATTCCCTCCAGGGTGTTCTTATTTCAAATCTTATGACAACAGAGAAGTCCAAAGGCTTCCATAGTTGTGAGACTTAATTCAGGTCTGCTCCTAATGGTAGACTCTTTATTTCTGTTTGTTCAGTGTATGAGCTCCTAAGGTCTTTTTTTCCCCCAGGACACTCTTCTGTTTTAGAAATTATACACTCACTGACTCAATAGACGTTTCCTCCACAGTATTGCCAGTTTCTTGAATTACAGCAAGTCAGCCTCTAAGGACAATATCCTACACGAGAGAGAAGGAGGGTTTAGGCCCTTCTGTTACACCACAGATCATTTTGTTGAGAAATCAGGATTTCTGTTGTTGACTGGAAGAAATATCAACTTGAAAAAAAAATACAGGTGGCATTTTACAGTGTTTTTAGCAATCCTGACTGTTTAAGATTGAGTTAAAAAGCTACAGTGAATCACTCTTTGCTCCTGATGAGCAAAGCCAAGTCAGATTTTTAGAATTCAGGTAGATATCATCTCTTTTCAAGTGCCTGAGTCTTGCAAGTGGAAAGAGTTTTAACCTTCAGACTAATATCTATGCTACGTGCTTAAAAAATCCATTTAAATTATTTGTTTTGGTCTGTACTCCATTCTCCTCCTTTGACAATATCTCTGGGGTATATGGGCAGAGAACAGTAAGAAAAATAAGGGGAAAAAATCTACAGATTTTATCCTAATACATATAAATCAGAACAGAGAACCAGAGAATTTTAAAATGCTACAGAAACTTAGAGAAGTTAATTTTCCCAGCCAAGTAGTTCACAAAGACACTAATATTCCAGAGGATCATCTGACTTGTCCCAAGGCTACAGAGCTTCAGTCAGTTCATTTCAGTCGCTCAGTCGTGTCCGACTCTTTGCGACCCCATGAATCGCAGCACACCAGGCCTCCCTGTCCATCATCAACTCCAGGAGTTCACTCAGACTCACGTCCATCGAGTCAGTGATGCCATCCAGCCATCTCATCCTCTGTCGTCCCCTTCTCCTCCTGCTTCCAATCTCTCCCAGCATCAGAGTCTTTTCCAGTGAGTCAACTCTTCATATGAGGTGGCCAAAGTACTGGAGTTTCAGCTTTAGCATCATTCCTTCCAAAGAACACCCAGGCCTGATCTTCTTCAGAATGGACTTAGTTATAGCCAAAGCTCCAACCCCTGGCTCTTGGCTCTCATGTCATGTCTCTTTCCACATAATGCTATTCAGTCTCTTAACATTAGAAAATTGGTCAAGTGAAAGTACGTTTGAAGTACTAACATGGAGTGGGAACTTATTCTCACCTTGTACTTAATAACTGTTAGCTGCTGCTTCTCTCCCTGACCTTCATGAGTCTTGAGGTTGAAGTTTTCATTGTGTCTGATGCAGTTCCTAATTTTCTGTTTTCTCTCTCGCTTCTTTTCCTTCATACTTAAAATGCTTGAGGGAAGAGTGGCGAACACTGCCTGTATTTGTGTAGGGTCTCTATTAAGCTTTGGTATTAGGGAGCCTGACAACACATGTGCCTTCAGACAGACTTTTGGGGGTTAGGCTGATCATCACTTTGCTTAACAGATACCCTACACAAATACAGGCAGTATTCGCCACTCTTCCCTCAAGCATTTGGGAAACTCTGCAGTGGCCACAGGACTGGAAAAGATCAGTTTTCATTCCAATCCCAAAGAAAGGCAATGCCAAAGAATGTTCAAACTACTGCACAATTGCACTCATCTCACACGCTAGCAAACTAGTGCTCAAAATTCTCCAAGCTGGCCTTCAACAGTATCTGAACTGTGAACTTCCAGATGTTCAAGCTGGTTTTAGAAAAGGCAGAGGAACCAGAGATCAAATTGCCAACATCCATTGAATTATCAATAAAGCAAGAGAGTTCCAGGAAAACATCTACTGCTTTATTGACTACACCAAAGCCTTTTTGTGGATCACAACAAACTGGAAAATTCTTAAGAGATGGGAATACCAGACCACCTTACCTGCCTCCTGAGAAATCTGTATGCAGGTCAAGAAGCAACAGTTAGAACTGGACATGGAACAGACTGGTTCCAAATCGGGAAAGGAGTATGTATGTCAAAGCTGTATATTGTCACCCTGCTTATTTAACTCATAAGCAGAGTACATCATGCAAAATGCCAGGCTGGATGAAACACAAGCTGGAATCAAGATTTGCCAGGGTCCAGCCCCGGTGGATCCAGGGAATTCCAAGGTGGGGACGGAGTCGGCGTCTTTGGAAAAATACATATTTAATCACAGATATAGAGAGATTAGAAATGGATAGCGTAGTAGGAAGATTAGTGGAGAAAAAGAGGCTGAATAACTTGGATTACGTGGAATAGCATCCATGCACCAGATGGGAATTCAGCCAGAAAAACGGGAGCAAGAAAGAAGCAACATGGGGGAATCAGTCTTTCCGGAAAATGATCCAATTTCTTTATTTTGGGGTTTGCTTATATACCTTTTGTTACACATAGGGATGAATACAGAGTCACGCGGGAGTCAGCAGTCCTGACCTTTATCAAAATCAGGTGCTTCACATAAGGTACATCATCTTCTGGCCATGAGTGAGACCTGCTGACATTTTATGATCCTTTCTTTCTGATAACCAAAAAACTTACTTCTTCCAAGGGTGTTTTTTTCTTAAACCAGTCACCACCCTCCAAATAAAGTTACATTCCTATAGGATGAGGGTGTAGTGAGTTACAATCAAGAAAGGAATTTATTTAACCCAAGGTTAACATGATTAGTCTTAAAGGTTAATACTTATTTCTTCCTATATGCTAGTTATATTCATTATAAGGGTAGGGAACATGGAGATTTAGCAGCAAACATCAGCCCAACAAATGAAAATCCTTTCACCAATGCTCCCCTTAAGATCTATTTAGTCTTAAGATATGATAAATTTACATTTTTACATAGCAAGAACACAGTGATTTATAACAAAGTACAGTGATCTATTACAAAAGAGAAAATCCATTAACTCAAAAAGTCTAGTATTGCTAACATCAAACTACTATATTTCCTTTGCTATATTCCAGATACATTGATTAATATATTCCCAGGTGCCTAAGGATATGGAGGCCTGACTGAACAAGAAAAAGCCCTATGCTAATTAGGACTCTCAAAATACTCCAAAACTCTCTGTGCTGTTTATAGTTAAGAGGTAGTAAACAATCATGTGGCAGGAGTATGGATAATCCTGTCACACAAGCTAGTCTGTCAGCAGAGAGGTTTGACCTAAGACATCCTTGTCCCACCCAGAGCAGGGAATTAGCAGCAATTATTGACACAACAAATGAAGAACCCTTCACCAATATAATTCCTAACCAACCCACTATACTAATAATTTCTAATTCCCCAAAAGAATTTGCCTTTAGTAAGTCTAAAACATCTCATGCCTCTCAGATTGGGAGGCTGTAAACAATCAAGTGTGGCAGGACGAACCTATACAGGTGGGCTAGATAACCTTCAGAGGAGTCCGTAAGCTGAAACACTCTTGTCACGCCCAAGAATTTTTATTGCCTTGGAGCTGCACATTTACTCCTTCTCCAAGAAAAACGGTTATGGAGGAGAGCCCCCCGTAAAGTCAGAGGTGTAGGTGAGAGCATAAAACAGACTCTGGTTTTGGGGTTATGTGCTCGGGAACAGGGGGTTTCCTGAGGCTTGATCACGCCTTTGCGTATGCCAAGCCTCATTCCTCATGACCTTGGCCACGGGCGGAGTTCCTCACGCTGGCTCCCGGCAAAGATTGCCTGGAGAAATATCAATAACTTCAGATATGCAGATGACACCACCCTTATGGCAGAAAGTGAAGAACTAAAGAGCCTCTTGATGAAAGTGAAAGAGGAAATTGAAAAAGTTGGTTTAAAACTCAACATTCAGAAAACGAAGATCATGGCATCCAGTCCCATCACTTCATGGCAAATAGATGGGGAAACAATGGAAACAGTGAGAGACTTTTATTTTCTTGGGCTCCAAAATCACCGCAGATGGTGACTGCAGCCATGAAATTAAGACGCTTGCTCCTTGGAAGAAAAGCTGTGACCAACCTAGACAACATATTAAAAAGCGGAGACATTGCTTTACTGACAATTGTCCTTCTAGTCAAAGCTATGGTTTTTCCAGTAGTTATGTATGGATGTGAGAGTTGGACTATAAGGAAAGCTGAGTGCCAAAGAATTGATGCTTTTGAACTGTGATGTTGGAGAAGACTCTTGAGAGTCCCTTGGACTGCAAGGAGATCCAACCAGTCCATCCTAAAGGAGATCAGTCTGGGTGTTCATGGTAGGACTGATGTTGAAGCTGAAACTCCAATACTTTGACCACGTGATGCAAAGAACTGACTCCTTGGAAAAGACCCTGATGCTGAGAAAGATTGAAGGCAGGAAGAGAAGGGGACAACAGAGAATGAGATGGTTGGATGGCATCACTAACTCAATGGACATGAGTTTGAGTAAGCTCTGGGAGTTGGTGAAGGACAGGGAAGCTTGGTGTGCTGCAGTCCATGGGGTTGCAGAGTCGGACATGACTGAGCAACTGAACTGACCTGAAAACTTAACTATTCAGTAAGATTCCCACCAAAAATAAATAGATATAAAAATAAAAACTACCCACAAAAAGTGATTGATTCATATGTCAGAGATCTTTGAAATACATGCCAATGTTCATCTCAATTATGTCTAATAATCAAATCCTATATTGGACACAACTTAAATATTAGTATGATTAAGTAGATTATAGCAATAGATACATTTTAAAAGTATTATACAAAATATTGTCCAAAATAAGTTGCTATACAACCCTGGAATATTTAAAAAATTAGCTGTACTGAACACTGAAACTTTTTTGGAGAGTCACATCTGTCTTTTTTTTTTTTTTTCTGCATCAGGACTTAGTTGACACATGCGGAATCTAGTTCCCTGACCAGGAATGGAATCCAGGTCCCCTGCTTTGGG